>NC_042619.1:204604622-205354510 GCF_901001135.1 Rhinatrema bivittatum | reverse complement strand
CAGCAGTGCTAAAAGAAGCTGTGGCACCCGTGGCTGGCCTTTTCTTCTTCCCGCGCCTGCATTCCCCCCCCCCCCCCGGACCCGGAACAGGAAGTGGTGCGCGGGAAGAAGAAAGAGCCGTGCCGCGTGATAAAGTAGCAGCGGCCGCTGCAGCATCGGCCCCCGAGCAATTGAAGCAGCCGGTAATCGAGAAAGGAGACAGCAGCATGAGCCTCCCGCGGTCGATGGAATTCATCCTTCTTGGCCTGCGGGGGCTGGAGGAGGAGGCTGCTGCAGCTACCATTTGTGCTGGGGGGGGGGGGGGAGAGAGGAAGTGAGAGAAGCAGCCAGTGTGTAAGTGAGAGAATGTGTGTGTGATTGAGAGCCTGTGTGTAAGTGAGTGATCGAGAGCATGTGTGTGATTGAGAGAAACTGGTCAGAGAGCTGATGTATGTGTATATGTGAGACAATGAAAGTGACTGCTCAAGGAGATGACTGATGTGTATGTGAGAGTGTGAGACAGGGATGTGACTGGTGTGTGTGTGTGTGAGAGAAAGAGAGAAAAAGCATGGAAGTGAGAAATCTGGGTATGTGAGAAAGCATGAGAGTAAGAAGCCTGGTGTTGTGGGGGGTGTATGTGAAAGAAAGCATGGGAGTGAGAAGCCTGATTATGTGAGAGAGAGCATAGGAGTGGGAAGCCTGTGTGTGTGTGTGTGCATGTATGAGAGAGAGACTGGTTGGTAAGGTGACTGTGTGACTGGTGTGTATTTGAATGTGAGAGAATGTGATTCAGGGAATGAGAAGCCTGTGCACATGGAGAACGAGCATGGAAATGAGAGAGAGACTGGTGTGGGTGTGTCTGTGTGTGTGTGTGTGTGTAACAGAGAGAAAGTGATTATGGGAATGAAAAGCCTGTGCATGTGAAGAGAGTGAGCATGGGAGTGAGAAACTGGGTGTGTGTGAGACACAGCATGGGAGGGAGAAGCCTGTATATGTAAGACAGAACATGGAAGTGGGAAGCCTATGTGTGTGTATATGCATGAGAGAGATCAGGTGACTGGTGTGTATGTGTGTGTGAGAGAGAAAGTGATTATGGGAATGAGAAGCCTGTGCATGTGGAGAGAACAAGCATGGGAGTGAGAGACTGGTGAGTGTGTGTGAGAAAGTGATTATGAGAGTGAGAAGCCCATATATGTAAGTGGAACACGGGAGCGGGAAGCCTGTGTGTGTGTATGGCATGAGAGAAACTGTTCAGGAAGGTGACTGGTGTGTTTGTCAAAGACTGTTTGGGAGATGATTGGTGTGTGAAAGACAGAAACTGGTCATGGGGGCATGACTGGTATGGTGTGTGTGTGTGTGAGAGACATGGGCCCTAAGGAAGAGGACCATGAGTATAGAGCTTAGCCACTACTGCTGCTTCTGGTGTGTGCTACAGCCTGCATGGAAGAGGAGTAGGAGAGCTGCTGGAGGGGGTAAGTAAAGGTGGCTTTTTAAGTTTATTTTCTTGATTGACTGCCATTTTAATTATTTAATATTATGTGATGTGTCTGCTTTTTTTTTGAAATATTTTATTGGTGTTTGGAGAATTTTTAATAGTTTTTATGAGTTTTTAATTGTTGGATGTTGTTCTGTTCATAGTTGTTGTGAAACAATTATTCTGCTTATTAGTATAGTTTTACAATTATTTCTGTGTGGGGATCTATAGCTGCTTGCTAGTTCTGTTTTCCTAATAAGAGGTGTATTGGTTTTTAGGGCCTGATTTAATATTTGTAGTGTTGCCTTTTCATAGATAGGGTTGCTCCTGTTTGAGTGTATTCCATAATACAGGTGTAACTGTGTGCGGATTAGTTTATGTGCATTACTACAGATCCTGGGAGTATGTTAGGTCGGTTCTGTGTCTGTTACCGAGATATTTTACTAGCATGTAAGCGTTTTATCAGTCTTATTTGTTGTGTTTTCTCAAGAGGACATGCATTGGTGGTAAACTGCTGTCTTTTCATAAGTAGGGCTATTGAGCCTGGAAGTAGAAGGAGTTTGAGTTGCTGTTACTGAGATGACACCAGAACCAGAATATCTTTTTTGTAGGGTGAGTTGTATGGGGGATGTCATAATTCTGCTTTACATCCATTATTGTGGGTCAGGGGGGTTCCCGTGGATGCAAACTGTACTTTTACATCTAGCCCTGTGACGATCATGGGTCAGTGTGTCACGCATATGAGAACCATCTGTCAGGTGTGTCCCGACAGAAAAAAGGTTGAGAACCACAGCTCTAGAGATCAGATTACAAAGAGACATCAAAACTTAAAAAAAAAAAGTTTTTATTTTATCTCACTAAAATTCTTTTTATATTTTCATTGTGTTATTAATAGTTTATATTTTTAACAGTAGATTACAGTTGTAATAATTTGAAAGGTTTTTGACAGCAAAGAGTCGTATACATAAAATACAACTGGTTCCATTGATGTCCACCCAATCATCACTGACAGGGGCATCGAAAAAATTGATCATAAAACCCCGCCGGGAGCATCAAGGTAGCAGTGACTGTCTGTCACAGACTCCATCCAAGTCATCGACAACGTCTATCTCGGCACTGGGAAAGACCGGGCCGAGCACAGAGGGAAAACATCGGCACCAATATGAGTCGACGCCCGGTGCTGGCGCAGACACCGCATTGGCTTCGATGGCTATCGAGCTGCTTACAAAGAGGACATGGGTAGAGGAGCTGTTTACACCCTCTACAGCAGAACATCCAAGGCAATCCCCACAGATATCGGTGCCGGGTACTGAGCCCCCACAGGGATCTGCGGAGGAGCCAGTTACGCCTAGCCTGCCACCCCCTGTAGCTGCGATATAAACACCAGGTTTCAGGGAGGAACTGGACGGTTTTATCTGCCAGGCAGTGCTTGATGCCCTCCATGAACTACAGCCACCGGTGCTGGACCTCATACTGGAGCTATCTATGTTCGCACCATTGTTTACCAGGCTGGATACACTGATCAGTGCCCTGCCAACACAATCTGGTCCACCAATACCAATGCAACCTGTGCATTCTCCGAAAGACCCGATTCCCATTCCCTGGTCTTCAGACGAAGAGGGCACCAATTCCAGTCCACTTTCACCGATGCCTCAACTGATGCCTGGTTCATCAGGGCTCTCGGGACTGAGATGCCCGCGGTTTCCATCGATGGCCTCTGTTCCATAGACTCTTCCATCGATGCCACCGCATCATCCATTGAGGCCATCCAAGGATCCATCAGTGCCAGAACGTCCTACAACGCTAGCTTTCTTCTCTCGTCCAAGATCTCGACCAGAGGCCTTCTCTGATACATGGGAAGACGTAGACACTGACTCATCCATGAAGAATATTTTGTCAGAACCATCTCCTCTAGAGGAAAGGAGGAAATCTCTCCTTTGCCAATTTCGTTAGGGAGATTTCAGAGACTGTTCCCTTCGATGTCATTACAGAAGAAGATACAAGACACAAAACATTGGACGTACTCCAATTTGTTGATGCTCCAAAGGAAGTCGTAGCTATCCCAGTACGCGAAGTACTAGTAGTTCTACATCATCGACTCTGGGAACATCCCGGCACTGTTCCTCCAGTAAATATTTTATTTTATTTTATTTTTTTTAAAATTTATATTCCGCTTTTTGCACTTTTTTCAGCGCAGAAGAACAGATGCAACCTATCTTCTTCAGCACATACCGGGATTCCAGAAACCACAACTGCCACATCAGTCAGTGGTTGTGGAGTCAGCACAAAAGAAATCAAGGAGACTTTGTCCACATTCATCAACACCTCTTGGCAAAGATCAAAGATTCATGGACATTTTAGGCCGTAAAATGTTTCAAGGCTCTATGCTGGTGTCAAGAATCACTGCATACCAACTCTACATGACTCAGTACCAGAAACGCCTTTGGAAACAGGTTCAGGAAGTAGCTGACTCTCTTCCTCAACAGCAGCAAGCCAGTCTCCATGCCATTTTACATAAAGGCCTGGAAGCTGGTAAACATGAAGTTCGTGCTGCTTATGATTCCTTCGAGACAACTTCTCGTATGTCAGCATCAGGAATCAGTGCCAGGAGATGGGTCTGGTTAAAAGCCTCAGACCTGAGGTTCAAAATAGACTGGCTGATTTACCTTGCACCGGTGAGAATCTATTCGGTGATAAAATCCAAGACGCAGTGGCTCAATTGAAAGACCACAATGAGACCCTGCGCCAATTATCAATGGGCACTACTGAGGTCCCTTCTTCTACCAGAAGATACCCTAAGAAACCTTTTTATTGCCCACGCAGGTATTACCCACCTGCATCTCGAGGGCGCACGACTAGACCATCTCAGAGAGGACATCCTCCACAGCCTAAAGCATCCAGACCTCAGCCTCCTCCACAAACAGGCCAAGCTTCTGGATTTTGAAACCTTTCCAGAGAACAGCAGCCCCTCCACAAATCCAAAATCAGATTTGCCAGTAGGAGGTTGGGTTCATCACTTTATAACCAATTGGCTCAACATCGACACAGACCAATGGGTTATTTCTATCATATCCCAGGGACCATCTAAACTTTCTCACGGTACCCCAGGATTCACCACCCAACCCACTATGAATATACAAAGATCACAACTCTTCTCGAGTCAGAACCATCCACCCTTCTGGGCACCAGGGCTGTGGAACCTGTCCTCAGACCTCAGCAGGGAGAGGGTTCTACTCCCACTATTTTCTCATTCCAAAGAAAACAGGAGGCCTCCGCCCCATCTTAGACCTCCGCAATCTCAACAAATTTCTAAAAAAAAAAAAAAAAAAAAAGAATTCAGGATGTTGTCCCTGGGCACCATGCTTCCCCTCTTACAAACAGGAGATTGGCTCTGTTCTCTGGATCTTCAGGACGCTTATGTTCACATTCCAATCTTCCCACCTCACATAGCTGTGTTTCTTGGTGGGACATCAACACTTTCAGTACCGGGTCCTGCCTTTTGGACTTGCCTCGGCACCCCGTGTGTTTACAAAGTACCTAGCAGTGGTTGCGGCCCATCTATACTTCTTTCCTTACCTGGATGACTGGCTCATAAAGAGCCAATCCAAACAAGGAGCGCTCGACGCTCTCAAGCTCACTATCCATCTGCTACACTGGTTGGGATTTCTCATCCACTACCAAAAATCCCACCTGACTCCATCTCACCTCCTGACTTTCATCAGAGCAGATTTGGACACCACAGTCACAAAGGCCTTCCTGCCCAACAACCGCGCAGACACACTCTCCAAACTAGCTGTATCTCTGCGCATAAAGAAAATAGCCTCAGCCCGTCAATTCTTAACGTTGCTGGGACACATGGCTTCCATAGTCCATGTCACTCCTATGGCCAGGCTGGCCATGAGAATAACACAATGGACTCTAAAAATCTCAATGGCTCCAAGCCATTCAACCACTGTCATCTCCAATTCATATAACCTACCAGTTAAGTTTATCTCTTCTCTGGTGGACAAACACAAACAACTTGCTAACAGGGCTACCTTTCCAGCAACCAGTTCAGCAAGTAACTTTAACCACAGATGCATCCACCTTAGGTTGGGGAGCTCATGTGAACAATCTTCAAACTCAAGGTACTTGGACACAGCTCGAAGCAACATTTCAAATCAACTTCCTAGAGCTTCGAGCTATACGTTATGCTCTCTGTGTTCAAGGACTTTTAACACAAGATTGTTCTCAAACAGACAACACAGTTGCAATGTGGTACCTGAACAAACAGAGAGGCACAGGCTCTTATCTCCTCTGCCAAGAAGGCCATGCAGATCTGGGACTGGGCCCTAACACATTCCATGTTTCTCCGGGCCACTTATCTGGCTGGCAAACAGAATGTAGTTGCAGATCACCTCAGCCTTCAGTTCCATCCCCACGAGTGATCCCTGGATCCTATGGTAACGTCCAGAATCATCCAACGCTGGGGTCAGCCAACAATAGACCTCTTTGTGTCCAAATTGAATCAAAGTGGACAGATTCTGCTCCCTGCACAGGCAGCGAGACAAATTTTGCCATGGACGCCTAGGCTTGCCCCTGGAACTCAAGCCTCTTATACGCGTATCCCCCGATACCGCTCATAGCCAAAACTCTCGTGAAGCTGCAATAGGATAAAGGGTCAACGATACTCATAACCCCATATTGGCCTCGACAAGTGTGGTTTCCCATACTTCTCGACCTCTCGATCAGAGAACCAATTCGCCTGGGCACAGCGCCCACTCTCATAACTCAGAACCAAGGTATGTTATGCCATCCAAACCTTCAGACCCTGTCCCTCACAGCTTCGATGTTGAAAGCTTGATCCTCCAACCATTCAAATTTTCAGCTGATGTCTCTCAAGTGCTTGTAGCTTCATGTAAGCCTTCCACACGTAAATCCTATCTGTCTAAGTGGAATAGATTTACCACATGGTGTACGCAGAAAAGTATCGACCCCTTTTCCTGCCCCACTGCATCTTTACTAGACTATCTCTGGCACCTTTCAGACTCTGGTCTCCAGACCTCTTCAGTGCAGGTACACCTGAGTGCCATCTCAGCATTTCACAAGGGAGTAGGGGATGCCCCAGTAACAGCACAACCCCTTGTGAGTAGATTTATGAGGGGTCTCTTACAACTTAAGCCCTCTTTACGGCCACCAGTCACTGAATGAGACCTAAATGTAATACTTACAAGGCTCATGTGCTCCCCGTTTGAGCCTATAGATTCCTGCGATGTAAAATTTCTTACATGGAAAGTCCTCTTCCTAGAAGCCATTACAGCGGCTCGAAGGATTAGTGAGTTGCAAGCACTTGTCACATACTCACCCTATACCAGACTCCTACATGACGGAGTGGTCCTACGTACTCACCCTAAATTCCTTCCCAAGGTAGTTACTGACTTCCACTTGAATCAGTCTATCTTCTTGCCCACATTTTTCCCAAGGCCTCAGTCTCACCAAGGTGAGAGGGTTTTACACACCTTGGACTGTAAATATGCACTTGCATTTTACATAGACTGCACTGCAGTCCAGAGAAAATCCACCCAACCCTGTTTCTTTTGATTGAAAACAATCCGGGAGTTGCAGTGGGCAAACAAACTCTCTCTCCAAATGGCTAGCGGACTGTATTAAATTCTGCTATGACAAAGCAGGCCTTCCTCTCCAGGGACGAGTGAAGGCGCACTCAGTGAGAGCCATGGCAACTTCTCTTCACACATTTGCAGTGCATTATTGCTTGGACAAGGAAGGGGGTGACAAGATTCAGCCTTTGACCAATCTGTCTTAAAGAACTTATTTCCATTGTAATCCCAACTCCTTCCACATCCACCTGCTGTGATTCAGACTGTCCAATTAAATATGAGTCAGCCTGCAGCTTGCTAATCACCCATATGTGAGGACTACCATCCTGCTTGTCCTGGGAGAAAGAGTTGCTTACCTGTAACAGGTGTTCTCCCAGGACAGCAGGATGTAGTCCTCATGAAACCCACCCGCCACCCCACGGAGTTGGGTCTGAAACATTTTATTTTATTTTTTCGCTTGCACCTATTGCTACAAATGAGACTAAAGGGAGACCCCTGTGGCTCGGGATCATGGCATGCTCAGTGACTGGTTGTGGGCGCTAAGGAAGAGGACTGTGAGGCCAGAGCTTCAGCAGCCCTTGCTGCTTCTGGTGTGTGCTATTGGCCTGGAAGGGAAAGGAGTAGGAGAGTTGCTGGAGAGGGTAAGTAAAGGTGGCTTTTTAAATTTATTTTTCTTGATTGACTGCCATTTTAATTATTGGGTATTATGTTTTGAAATATTTTATTGATATTTGGACATGTTAATTTTTATGAGTTTTTAATTGTTGGATATTATTCTGTTCAGCAGCTGTTTTATAACATTTTTAGTATAGCTTTACAATTATTTCTGTGTGGGGCTCTATAGTAGCTTGGCTTATTCTGTTTCCCAATAGGAAATGTATTAGTGTTTAGGGCCTGGTTTAATAGTTATATTTCTTAGATAGGATTGTAACTGTTTGAGTGTGTTCCATAATACAGGTGTAACTTTGTGCGGGTTAGTTTGTGTGCATTATTGCAAATCCTGAGAGTCTGTTAGGTGCTATATTTCTCTTTCCATTTCTCCAGGTTTGCTCTGCATGCAGAGTGGCTTTTTTGGTTTTCCATTCCAGTTTCTGTCTCCATATTTATAATTTGTGGTTTTTTTGTATTTGAAGGGTGTGTGACCAAGGTGAGGTATTTAACTAGCATGTAGGCATTTGTATCAATCTTATTTGTTGTGTTTTCTCAATAGGATATTACCATTAGTGGTAAATTACTGTCTTTTCATAAGGAAGGCTATTTTGCCTGGTAGTAAAAGGAGTTTGTTTTTCTTTTACTCAGATGTCATCAGAACCAGAATATCTTTTTTGTATGGTGAGTTGTACAGGGTAATGCCCTAGATCTGGTCTGCACTCATTGCTGGGGGTTGAGGGGATTCCTGTGGATGCAGCGTGCATGTTTACATTTAGCCCCGTGATGGTCACATGTTCAGTGTGTCACGCATGTGAGAACCATCTGTCAGGTGTGTCCCGGCCAAAAAAAGGTTGAGAACCACTGGGCAATATCTGGATGGTATGATGCAGCTTTCATTTCCTCACAGTTGATTTAAGTGCTCACTGGGATACCTAAGCACATGGTTATTATTTTGTAGACTTTTCCTATCTTGTGCATGTCTATAACTTTATCTTTAATTTCCTTAGAATGCTCTTTGGTTTTCATTTTCAGAGCTTTCCTTCAGATTCACGTCTGACCAATAGTAGAATTAGGAGGACTTTTATCCAGAAAAGCTGACCTTTTTTAATGATTCACAGGTAGATGCCAGTTTTTAGGGCAATATCTTTCATCTGGGTAAACTTGGAGTTTGCAATGTGGGCTTTTTTCAGTGAAAAGATGTGTAACTTAAACATTTTTTTCCTTTTTGGATTTGTGCTTGAAATTTTTGTTTTACATCATGTATTTTGATTAAAACTTAAAATGTAAAAACCCCCCAAAAACTTGGTTTCCACAGCATAAGGGTTGAATACTTATTAGCACACTTTTCAGTTTTTAACTTTGCATTTTTTATGAAAAAAAAAAAAAAAGAATTGTAAAGAACAGACAGAGCAATAAACATTACAGCCACTTTAACCCATTCCCCTTTCGACTCAGCTAGATATACAAATAGATAAATGACAAATGCATCTCTAACTAGGAGAAAACCAAGACAAGTAATCACTGAATGACAGAGGCAGGTTGCATAGATGAGTATGCTAATGGCTAGTATAGTGGGTCATGTTTTTATTTGTGTGCTTTTATATACCGAAGTTTGGAGCAGTCCTTCACTCTGGTTTACAGTTATAACAACGTAATACAGTAAACAATAACAGGCATATTGACATTGGAAACAACGTCATACGGTAAACTATAACAGGCATCTTGAGTGTTGGAAACATCGTGATGCGGTAAACTATAATGGGTGGTTTTGAACATTGGTAACATATAAATATAATAGTACTATAATGTTTTGTATTGGTAACATATTCTACTTTACATCTTTCTGCTTTACATCTTGAGGGGTAGGAGAGGGGAGAGGGGAGAGGGGGGAGGGATGGGACAAGGGAGGTGGAAGAGGAGGAAGGAGTAAAAAGGGGGGCATGAGGGAGGGGGAGCAGGGGCGGATGGGTTCTGGAGGAGAGAGAAATGACTATGGGGAGGTGAGAGCATGTATAGATTGGGTAAGGAGGGGGATGGATGAGGATGGATGAGGATGTTTGAAGATCTGTGAATATACTAGGAGCTTGGTAATTGTCTTTTGGATTTCAGTGATACTCTTAAGAAAGGGTTCCCCAAATACCCCAAAGAAGGTCTTTGCTTTTTGAGTTTTCAGATCAGCATGAGTTTTTTTTGGACAGCAAATCCAGTATGTGAGCTCTCCACATTCCCACAGTGCCTCAATTTGATTTAATCCTGATACTCATTAAAGAAGCAAAAGGAATGACATATTTTGGAAAGAAAAGACCTGTAGTTTATGAAATGAGAAGAGGGGCAACTTAATTTGCTGACTGGAAGACAGCCATAGGGTTCTCCATGTTAGTTTTGGAAGTCTTGGTATTGACTTGCCTTTCCTTTCTCTCCCTGTCATGCACAGATGGGATAGGTTACGTGGAAGATGGCAGAGAAATCTTTGATGATGACCTGGAGGATGATGCCTTTTGTAAGAACCCTAAAGGTATTCTGTATTTCTCATTTTGGAAAGGGCAGGGAATTAGCAAACTTGTTACCCGGGGAAGGCATGGTTGTGTTATGCATTATCTCATGCACTCTATTTCACGTTGGCATACCAGTTTTACTCAAGATTCTTTTTGATTGCTGGTTAGAAGAGATGTTTTTCCTAATTCCAAGGTTGGATGCTGATTTAATTTTTCTAGACACTGACAGTTGATGCACCTGTGCCAAGGTAAGCAGAGATCAGGAAACTCAAGAGCACAATGAATAATGAGTTGATAGTCAAAGTTTAACAATTTCCTAGCACCTAGACAGATGGGTTCAGGACCCCAGTGGGTTATGTACCTCTACCAGAAGGTGGAGCAAACTGACATTACAGTATAAATACTCCTACAGTGACATCAGCATGCCTGTATTCTCCTTTTCCAGCAGATAGTGGGCATGCATTTCCCTACTGGGGATTGCTTCAAAATTTAGAGGAGAATTAATAGGAGTTTTGAGTTGCCCCACTTTCCTGCAGTGATACCTGATGGTTCCTCCCCCAGTTGAGAATTCATGAGGTGATTTCCATGGTCCCTCAGATAAGTCCCTTGGTCTGGTAGCTGGTTCTTCAGCCAGCATGGACTTAGCTGATTAAAGCAGCTGAAAGGTAGTGGGTGCAGAAAGCTGAGCTTGGCGGTGACAATAAATACCCTCTTCCCCTGCAGCCGGAGACCGTCTTTGTACTCAGTTGGGAAAGGCTGAGCTCAGGTAAGTTTAAAAAAAAAAAAAAGACAGAGGGGTTGTGTAGGACTTCATCTGGACTCTGTGCCTGGCGCACTATTCCAACATTTGTTCCCACTCCCGTGGGGGTTAAGGGACTTGGGCAGCCTGATGAGTTGAGCAGTCTGGGTGGGCTAGGTCCCGCTGTTAGGCTTCTTGCTGTGTGATAGGCTGAGGCGGCGTTTTTGCGCGATTTTGTCTGCGCATTCGGCTGCTCTCTGCAGGACGGTCGGTGCATGCAAGTGCGTCTGACTGTGCATCCGAATTGTGTGCTTAGTTTCCTTTGGGAGCGCTGCCTGTGTACACATTCTGGAACATAGTGGTTGTGTGCTCAGGTTTGGCGAGGTGTTGGTGCACTTAGTTTTGTGGCATGTAGCCTCGGGATGCCTGAATTTTGTGCACCTAAATTTTTCAGCGTTAATCGGCTGGACGCACACCTTCTGTCACCTGTTAAGCGTACTGACGGACTCATGGCGCCTGTGGCTAAGAAACCCAAGTGCCTTTCCCTCTGTTCTGCCTGTCATATTCTGGCATCTCAGCCTGGAGTACCCTCTAACTTGTGCCAGTGCTGCTTAGAGGCTCGGAGAATTATCTTCCTCTGATTTTACTAAGCCTGGTTCTTTCTAGCTTGATGATGGCTTGGTTAAGGATGTGTCAGGAGGGGGACACCTGACCTTAGAACTCGCTTGACTGGTTCTTCAGCAGGGGATGGCAGCTCAGTGGGTGCAGCACCAGTGTCTTCTGGTTTTGGCATGGATCCTTCTGCCTTCTCTTGGGTAGAATTTTTTTCAAGGATTGCAATACTTTCTTCAGGTGTAGTCCTCATCTCTGTCCAATCCTGTCAGGTCAGATTCTCATGCGGTGGCCTCTCCCTCCTCAAGTACTATGGTTAAGCGCCAAAGTATATCTTGATTGACTGCAGGGAGTCCCGATAGGAATTTGGATGGCACTGATGATGACTCTTTGGAGAATAGAGAAATTCCTCCAGGACTGGAACTGTATAGGGCTATGTTGTGGATCTTTCATAGGGATGAGCTCCCGCCCCTGATTTCCCAGACATTGAAGATGCTGGGAGTGCCTGGGGCAGATTCCATTCTGAGCGAAAGAAAAATCCCATTTCCTAGCATGTAGCAGAAGGACTCAGGACCAATGGGTATAGTGTACTCCTGCTAGCAGTTGGAGACGGATCAGATTTCAATCTGACGTCAGCCCCTAGTACATATACCCCTGCAGGAAGTGCAGCTCTTCAGTATTTTCCGTCTCCTTAGCAGTTAGGGACTATCTGCACGCTCTCACAGCGTTAGAACCAAATTCAAAGAAGAAAACCAAATTTTAAAGAAGAAACCTACCTGAAGGCGAGCCCCGCTCTCCTGCAGTGATACCCTCTGGTCCCTCCCCCAGTTGAGATTCCCGAGGTGATTTCTGTGGTCCCTCGGAGGTAAGCCTCGGTCCGGCAGCTGAATCGCGGCGAGGACCTAGCCCCCGATCCTCGGGCGCGGCTGAGAAGCAGCTGGTGCACCCTTGAGCGCGGCGGTGAAGGTATTTGCCCTTTCCCCCCACAGCCGCAGACCGCCCGGGATGAAACCGGGAAGCGCTGAAGACAAGGTAAGGTAGAAATCTTCTGCTTGAATCCGGTCTCCGAGGATCGAGGAAGAGCACAGGTCACCGGCCGGGACCAGTGCCACTGGGTTGATCCGCCCTAGCAGGGCCAGGCCCCGGCTATTTCCAAGGGTCCACCCACGTGGAGACCCTCCGAGGGGGTCGCCATGTTGCCCGCGTGCTCGCAGTCTCCATCTTGGCCCTATTCGCCACGCCGTTCGGCCCAAGCGCACAAAACCGAGCTAGGCACACAAAGCACTTGTGCACATAGACTTACACGCACATAAAACCTTGTGTGCATAAGTTGCACAGAGCTGGGCGCATATATACGGCTGGACACACAGCTGCGCGCACAACCCACACGCTCATCTTAAGCGCACCGAAGCGCATAAGAGTTTATGCGCCGAAAGCCATGGCACCACCAGAATCAGGGATAAAGGCTCAAGGCCTCTGCCCAGCATGCCATATTTATTTATTTATTTATTTATTTAAAGTTTTTTTTATACCGATTTTCCTGCATAAAATGCATATCAAACCGGTTTACAATGAAACAGAATGAGCAGGAAGTAAAATTCCTTAGTCTAATACATTTAAACGTCAATAATGAAATAATTTTAAACAAAGCAAAAAGCTAAATAACATTAATAAAAGTTAAATTATTAACATAAACAAGCCATATCAGAGCCGCACAAAGCGAGGAGGCCCTGGGAGATCCAGTTAAGGGCCAGTCCCACCCAGGGCCGAGTACTAGCTCCTCAGGGAGTACCCCGGACCTAGCAGATCCCAATGGGACCTCCCCAAAGACGGGTACCCCCAGGGAACCAGCGCCCCTCAGCTTAGATCCAGCGTCGATCTCATGGGTGGAGTTCTTCAAGGGGATTCACGCCTTTGTTCAAATGCAAACTGAACCTCCAGCTGGTCAGCCACATGCTCCGCCGGAGGACCCTCAGGCCCCAGGTCCTTCAAGGCCCAGGCACAGGCTTCCACTACCCAGAAGCCCCACCTATGGGGACTCGGACATCTCTGAAGAGGAAGCTGAGCCCCTAGAAGAGGGGGAGCTCCCCCCGGGGACAGAGCCTCACCGAACCATGAGATGCTCCTTCACAAAGGACGAGCTCCTGAACCTGGTCACCCAATGTCTGACGGAGCTCGCTATCCCGGGCCCAGGTACTTCGGGGAACCTAAACCGAACCCCCTGCTGGAGGGTCTTCGTCAGACCTCTCGCCATTTCCCTCTGTTACAAGCGGCACAACAGCTAATTGACCTGGAATGGAATGCCCCGGAGTCCACATTCAAAGGGGGATGAGCTTTGGCAGCCATGTACCCCCTGGACCCGGCGACCAAAGATCTTCTTGCATGCCCAAGAGTTGATGCCATGGTCTGCATGGTCTCTAAGCGCACCACTATCCCAGTAGAGGGAGGAGCAGCGTTCAAGGATGCACACGACTGGCGTCTGGAATCCATCCTCAAACAGTCATTTGACGTAGCCACTATGTCTCTACAAATTGCGGCCTGCTGCACAGTGGTGACACGTGCCTGCTTATCCCAAATCAGGAACAACACCCCGGGAGAAGACATGGAACCAGCAGTATCATTCCTCGCGGACGTCACCTCCGACCTAGTGCGTACAGCGGCCAGAGGAGTGTCATCTGCGGTGGCGACCAGATGGCAACTCTGGCTCCGAAGCTGGTCGGCCGACGCATCTTCCAAAACGCGCCTCGCAAGGATGCCCTTCAAAGGATCCCTTCTGTTTGGCAGTGCACTAGAGAAATTAGCCGACAAATGGGGCGAGTCCCCAGTGCCACGCCTGCCGGAGGATAAAACGAAGAGAAACCAGTGACTCTTCCCCAGGCCCTCCAGGGGCAGAAGTTCACAGCACTTCAATCCTTACAGGAACAACTATCAAGCGCCCTGCCCTACAAGAGGGAACCAGTCCTTTTGGAACAAGCACAACAAGAGGGGTACCAGCTCGGGTACAGGCCCCAGCCGCACCCCAAAATGAGATTCAGCCGACCCGTCCAAGGGAAGAAGCCATAGGGGGCAGACTAGCCCTATTCTACCGCAGATGGGTCGCGATAACTTCGGACAAGTGGGTCTTAGCCATCATTCGGGAGGGGGGTACTACCTGGATTTTCTATGTACCCCTCCGGACAAGTTCGTGGAGTCCCCCTGCCACGACCTCTTCAAGAAGGTGGCAGTGGAAGCCACACTGTCCAGACTACTGGCCCTCGAGGCCATAACCCCAGTGCCTCCACAAGAAATAAATACTGGACATTATTCCATCTATTTTATCATCCCCAAGAAAGAGGGAACATTCAGACCCATCCTGGACCTCAAGTCTGTCAACCACCACCTGAGGATTCCCCGCTTCCGCATGGAAACCCTGCGATCTGTAATAAGGGCGATACAACCGGGAGAGTTTCTCACATCCCTGGATCTTTCGGAGGCCTACCTACACATCCCAATTCATCAGGATCACCAGCGCTACCTACGCTTCAAAGTCTTGAACCGTCACTACCAGTTCCGGGCACTACCTTTCGGGTTAGCCACAGCACCCCGGACATTCACCAAGGTAATAATAATGGTGGTGGCAACACTGAGAAAGGAAGGAATCCTCGTCCACCCTTACCTAGACAACTGGCTGATCAGGGCAAAGTCACCAGAGGAAAGCCACCAAGCAACCAGCAGAGTCATATCTCTACTGGAGTGCCTAGGATGGGTGATCAACACAAACAAAAGTTTCCTATAACATTCTGTTTGCTTTTTTGACTGCTGCAGCACACTGAGCTGACGATTTAAAGTATTATCCACTATGATGCCTAGATCTTTTTCCTGGGTGGTAGCTCCTAATATAGAACCTAACATTGTGTAACTACAGCAAGGGTTATTTTTCCCTATGTGCAACACCTTGCACTTGTCCACATTAAATTTCATCCGCCATTTGGATGCCCAATCTTCCAGTCTTGCAAGGTCCTCCTGTAATGTATCACAGTCTGCTTGTGATTTAACTACTCTGAATAATTTTGTATCATCCGCAAATTTGATAACCTCACTTGTCGTATTCCTTTTCAGATCATTTATATATATATATATATATATATATATATATATATATATATATATATATATATATAAAAAAAAAAGCATGGTCCAAGTACAGATCCCTGAGACACTCCACTGTTTACCCTTTTCCACTGAGAAAATTGACCATTTAATCCTACTCTCTGTTTCCTGTGTCTTAACCAGTTTGTAATCCACGAAAGGACATCGCCTCCTATCCCATGACTTTTTAGTTTTCGTAGAAGCCTCTCATGAGGGGCTTTGTCAAACGCCTTCTGTTAATACTGGTGTTGCAAGACTGATCAAAGTGCTCCTGGTATGTGGATCTAGAGCAAATGCTGGAGGGGGACAATAAGTAAATCTGCAGCTCTAACACTAAACTTTCAAAAGGGAAACTTTGATAAAATGAGGAAAATAGTCAGAAAAAAACTGAAAGGTGCAGCTGCAAAGGTTAAAAGTGTTCAACAGGCTTGGACATTGTTTAAAAATACAATCCTAGAGGCGCAGTCCATATGTATTCCACGCATTAAGAAAGGTGGAAGGAAGGCAAAACGATTACCGTCATGGTTAAAAGGTGAGGTGAAAGAGGCTATTTTAGCCAAAAAATCATCCTTCAAAAATTGGAAGAAAGATCCATCTGAAGAAAATAGGATAAAACATAAGCATTGTCAAGTTAAGTGTAAAACATTGATAAAACAAGCGAAGAGAGAATTTGAAATGAAGTTGGCCATAGAGGCAAAAAACTCATAATAAAAACTTTTTTAAATATATCCAAAGCAAGAAACCTGTGAGGGAGTCGGTTGGACCATTAGATGACCGAGGGGTTAAAGGGGCTCTTAGGGAAGATAAGGCCATTGCAGAAAGACTAAATGAATTCTTTGCTTCCGTGTTTACTAGTGAGGATGTTGGGGAGATACCAGTTCCGGAGTTGGTTTTCAGGGGTGATGAGTCAGACGAACTGAACGAAATCACTGTGAACCTGGAAGATGTAGTAGGCCAGATTGACAAGCTAAAGAGTAGCAAGTCACCTGGACCGGATGGTATGCATCCCAGGGTACTAAAGGAACTCAAAAATGAAATTTCTGACCTATTAGTTAAAATTTGTAACCTATCATTAAAATCATCCATTGTACCTGAAGACTGGAGGGTGGCCAATGTAACCCCAATATTTAAAAAAGGCTCCAGGGGTGATCCGGGTAACTATAGACCAGTGAGCCTAACTTCAGTGCCGGGAAAAATAGTGGAAACTATCCTCAAGATCAAAATTGTAGAGCATATAGAAAGACATGATTTAATGGGACACAGTCAACATGGATTTACCCAAGGGAAGTCTTGCCTAACAAACCTGCTTCATTTTTTTGAAGGGGTTAATAAACATGTGGATAAAGGTGAACCGGTAGATGTAGTGTATTTGGATTTTCAGAAGGCGTTTGACAAAGTCCCTCATGAGAGGCTTCTACGAAAACTAAAAAGTCATGGGATAGGAGGCGATGTCCTTTCGTGGATTACAAACTGGTTAAAAGACAGGAAACAGAGAGTAGGACTAAATGGTCAATTTTCTCAGTGGAAAAGGGTAAACAGTGGAGTGCCTCAGGGATCTGTACTTGGACCGGTGCTTTTCAATATATATATCAATGATCTGGAAAGGAATACGATGAGTGACGTTATCAAATTTGCAGATGATACAAAATTATTCAGAGTAGTTAAATCACAAGCAGACTGTGATACATTACAGGAGGACCTTGCAAGACTGGAAGATTGGGCATCCAAATGGCAGATGAAATTTAATGTGGACAAGTGCAAGGTGTTGCATATAGGGAAAAATAACCCTAGCTGTAGTTACACGATGTTAGGTTCCATATTAGGAGCTACCACCCAAGAAAGAGATCTAGGCGTCATAGTAGATAATACATTGAAATCGTCAGCTCAGTGTGCTGCAGCAGTCAAAAAAGCAAATAAAATGTTAGGAATTATTAGGAAGGGAATGGTTAATAAAACGGAAAATGTCATAATGCCTCTATATCGCTCCATGGTGAGACCACACCTTGAATACTGTGTACAATTCTGGTCGCCGTATCTCAAAAAAGATATAGTTGCAATGGAGAAGGTACAGAGAAGGGCAACCAAAATGATAAAGGGGATGGAACAGCTCCCCTATGAGGAAAGGCTGAAGAGGTTAGGGCTGTTCAGCTTGGAGAAGAGACGGCTGAGGGGGGATATCATAGAGGTCTTTAAGATCATGAGAGGTCTTGAACGAGTAGATGTGACTCGGTTATTTACACTTTCGAATAATAGAAGGACTAGGGGGCATTCCATGAAGTTAGCAAGTAGCACATTTAAGACTAATCGGAGAAAATTCTTTTTCACTCAACGCACAATAAATCTCTGGAATTTGTTGCCAGAGGATGTGGTTAGTGCAGTTAGTGTAGCTGGGTTCAAAAAAGGTTTGGATAAGTTCTTGGAAGAGAAGTCCATTAACTGCTATTAATCAAGTTTACTTAGGGAATAGTCACTGCTATTAATTGCATCAGTAGCATGGGATCTTCTAGGTGTTTGGGTAATTGCCAGGTTCTTGTGGCCTGGTTTGGCCTCTGTTGGAAACAGGATGCTGGGCTTGATGGACCCTTGGTCTGACCCAGCATGGCAATTTCTTATGTTCTTATGTCTCCTATAGTCCAGGGTCTGTTGGTTCACAAAGACCCATCTTGATTTTGTCTTATGGTTTGGCTCTTGAGAGGATGCATTTAGTTTAAAAAAAAAAAAAAAAAAGTTAGTCCCAGACAGTAGTGAGTAATCTTCTACAGATCATGTAGATATCTTCCTGATATCTTGACCTGATATCTACTTCCTTAGTGCATTTGAGAATCTGGAGAAATTTTGAGGATTGGGCTCAAGCTGAAGTCTTTCACCTAGAAGGGCCTTGATTCCATCGGTTTTAGAATTTCTGCAACAGTGTTTGAAAAAGGACTAACTCAATTCTCTGAAGGTGCAGGAAGGTCCTGTTCCTAGTCGCCCTCACCTCGGCCAGGAGAGTGAGCGAGCTGCAGGCACTAGTGCATTATTCACCGTACCTACAGTTCCACCACGATAAAGTGACACATCCCACCATCCTCTCTAAAGTGGTTTCGGCCTTCCATTTCAATCAGACCGTCGACTTGCCGATTTTCTTTCCGAAGCTGCACAGGTCGGATACTGAGAGATGGCTGCACACCTTGGATTGCAAGCGTGCCTTGGCTTACTACAAATGCTGCATTCACTCGGAGTCAAGAGCCTCTCAACTCTTTGAATCCTTTAACCTGAATGCCCCTGGGCTCCTGGTATCAAAAAGGACCCTCTCAATGTAGATCTCACATTGCATCCTATTCTGCTACAACAGAAGATCGGAGGCTCTAGCTACATTGCCAAGAGCCCATCAAGTAAGAGCATTGGCAGCATCCATCGCCGACCTACATGACGTACCAATCCAAGACATATATAAAGCCTTCACATAGGCATTCCTTTACTTTCCAGTGCTGCCTTAATTAGCAGACAGCCTTAGATATGGTGGTGGGAAGGACTATACTCATGGCAGGAACAATCAAAGAGACTGCCCGCAACCATAGTTTCGGCTGAGACACCCCCTTGGCCTTCCAGAAGGGACTGCGCATGGCGCCAGAGATCCAGTGGAGCGCTCAACTGTTCAGCTTGGGATTCCCCAGCCAACATGGCTAATTCAGCTTGCTTATCCATGGGGAAAAAAGCAAGTTTGCTTACCATAAACGGTGTTTTCCGTGGATAGCAGGGTGAATTAGCCATGCTAACCCTCCCACCTCCCCGGATAATAGACTGAGGCAAGCTGGGAACCGCAGGAGGAGGACACGCAGGCACACAGAGCAGAGTTCTGTGTGCTTTGAGGAACTCTGCCACCTAGAGGACGTTCCCCAGACATGGCTAATTCACCCTGCTATCCACGGAAAACACCGTTTAAGCAAACTTGCTTTTCTGGCCCTTAGGAAAGATACATTTTACGTTACCCCTGTAAATGTTACATAAGAACATGCCATACTGGGTCAGACCAAGGGTCCATCAAGTTCAGCATCCTATTTCCAACAGTGGCCAATCCAGGCCATAAGAACCTGGCAAGTACCCAAAAACTAAGTCTATTCCATGTTACCGTTGCTAGTAATAGCGGTGGTTATTATCCAAGTCAACTTAATTAATAGCAGGTAATGGACTTCTCCTCCAAGAACTTATCCAATCCTTTTTTAAACACAACTATACTAACTGCACTAACCACATCTTCTGGCAACAAATTCCAGAGATTAATTGTGCGTTGAGTGAAAAAGAACTTTCTCCGATTAGTTTTACATGTGACACATGCTAACTTCATGGAGTGCCCCCTAGTCTTTCTATTATCCGAAAGAGTAAAAAACCGATACACATCTACCCGTTCTAGACCTCTCATGATTTAAACACCTCTATCATATCCCCCCTCAGCTGTCTCTTCACCAAGCTGAAAAGTCCTAACCTCTTTAGTCTTTCCTCATAGGGGAGTTGTTCCATTCCCCTTATCATTTTGGTTGCCCTTCTCTGTACCTTCTCCATCGCAGCTATATCTTTTTTGAGATGTGGCAACCAGAATTGTACACAGTATTCAAGGTGCGGTCTCACCATGAAGCGATATAGAGGCATTATGACATTTTCCGTTTTATTCACCATTCCCTTTCTAATAATTCCAACTTTCTGTTTGCTTTTTTGACTGCCGCAGCACACTGTACCGACGATTTCAATGTGTTATCCACTATGACGCCTAGATCTCTTTCTTGGGTAGTAGCACCTAATATGGAACCTAACATTGTGTAACTATAGCATGGGTTATTTTTCCCTATACACATCACCTTGCACTTATCCACATTAAATTTCATCTGCCATTTTGATGCCCAATTTTCCAGCCTCACAAGGTCTTCCTGCAATTTATGACAATCACAATCTGCGCCCCTGTATAGATTACTGGAGCCTAAACGCCATAACAAAGAAAAACCATTACCCACTTCTCTTAATCTCTGAACTCTTTGACTGCCTGTGAGGTGCACAAGTCTTCGCCAAACTGGACCTCTGGGGAGCCTACATATCGTTCTGAGAGTCTCTTTTTTTTTTTTTTCCAGAACAGCTGAAATCTTTTATTGAGGCTCATAAGCTGTTATCTTCTCCTTCTGTTCCTCTAGGGCAGAGCTTTCCAAACTGTGTGTCGGGACACGTTAGTGTGTCGCCTGCAGTGTGCAGATGTGTCGCGCAAGCCCGGTCAACTCTGATGCGAGTTTGGGCTTTTTTTTTTCTAGAGATTCACTTTTTTTTTCCAGTTTATGGGTTGCTTATTATTGGGTGATTTTTGCTGTCAATCGCGTTTTTTGGGGGGGGCTTGGTGGGTGGAACGAGCCCAGCCATCCTTGCATTGGCTGCTGCTGCCGATGAGGCCTGGCCATGAAGAGTACTGACTGCAAGCAGCAGTGTCTGGTGATCATGGAAGGGAGTGAAGCACTTAACTGGCAACAATCAAAAAGACGAGGTACATGAGTGTGGGGGCCAGACATGTGCTGGGGGGAGAGAGATGAGTGAGTGGTGGGCAAACGTGCTGGGGGGACAGACATGTGCTTGAGGGGGAGAGATATGAGTGTGTGGGGTACAGACATGTGCTGGGGGGAGGAGAGAGATGAGTGTGTGGGGGACAATTTGTTTTATTATTGTTTCTCATAAATTATAACTAACATGAATCTTGGAATATATATTTTTAATATAAATTTAAGGTTTTCATGAGATAGGTTGTGTCGTGAAACATTTTATTTATGTATATATTTAAGGAAACATACATAAATTGTCGAAATATGTTTCGTTCGTTTAACCTTTAACCTCTGGTTTACTAGTAGACTGAATTACTGTGTCCCGAAATTATGTTTGTCTAAAAAGTGTGTCACCAACATGAAAAGTTTGGAAAGCTCTGCTCTAGGGAACCAGTGATCTCTTTTGTTGGTGTAACAGAATTAGCTCGTCAGTGCATTTGCCTTAAATTTTCCTATTTTCTTCTATTTTTTTCCTCCTCCCCCATTTTTTCTTTTCATTTTTCAGGGGTTGCATATATAGTACATTTCTATACACTTGTGTATTTATAATTCTTTTTCTTTTTTTTTTTGTTTTGTTATATCCCCTGGTTACTGATACAAAGTTTTCTGTGCTTTAATTGAAATATTAAAGTATAAAAAAAAAAGAATATAATCAAATCTTGGCTAAATCTGAGATTGCAGGTGTTCAGTTAATGATGGAGCCACATGTATCTTAAGGTTGTTTTGCTTATAAAATGTCTTTAAAAATATTTACAATCTTTTGAATGGGAAAAACTCCTGTAAGGGAATACACAAGATAATGCTGTTTGCAGACATTTGCAAAGCATTTACTGAAACAAGTGTAGAGACTATTGTAATAGATTAGTATTATCCTCTGCTTGATAGAAATCAGGGCATTTCAGTGTGCTGTTAGATCTGAAAGGGAGGTTTAGTACTTGCTGACTGGCCATCACTGTGGTCTGAAGCACAGCACTGGAGGAGATGAATCTGGCTTTAGATTGGGGTCATATGACAGCCTCTATTTTACCTGCATAGTTGAGAATGAAGGGATGACACATTCTGACTTGAAAAAAACAAGCTTTCTAATGTATTTTTGTGATGTGTCTGCACTTCCTGAATTTTGAGTCTTTGGTGAGCAGCATGTCGACGATGGCACTGAATTTGTTAACCTATGGGCTTATGTTTTTTATATCTGAAAAAGGTGATAAAGGAACAGCTAAAGATACAAAGAATGTCAAGAAGGTTGTATCGAAGCCAAACAGTATTAAGTCTATGTTCATGGCCACTGCTGGGAAGAAGAATGTAGATGTGAGTTGTCTTTTAAGATCTAGTTTTTAATTGCTTACCTGCTGGAGCAGTGCTCATGAGCTGGGATGAGTGGAACTTGAGAATATACCTTGTGCATAGTTAGGTTCTGCAGGCAGTTATGCTGAACGTAACATACATACACACAGCTCAGCAGAACGATATCTCTTAAAGTGGGCCTGTTTATTTGTTAGTTGTCCTGTGCCTGATTTCTGCTCTCCTAGAATCTGAGAGGAATAGGTACATGGCTGTTTATTCTTCCAGCTGTGCTGTGGCAGTGAAGAGTAGCTGGTCCAGTAGCCTGGAGTGATGTGACCTATTCCTTTAGTTTCCAAGAGACTGAGAGCTACCTGTGAAATTTCTGAGTGAGATTCCAGTTAAGAGAGGTCAATAGTGTACACAGCGTTAAACAAGACACTTTACATTAATACAATTCCCTTACGTCAAAGGGTTTGCAGTTCCATTTGAGTAGTGAAAGCACTGTATAAAATTTAAGGCGTGTGGTGTTGGAGAACTGTTTTTGCTCTGTAATCTGCATGCTCTAGTGACTGCATTATTTTGTTTACAGAAAACCATTGACTTGTCCAAAGATGACTTGCTGGGTGATATTTTGCAAGATTTGAATGCTGAGGTACGTTGATACTGGTACACTTTCATATGCATTCAACTGTAAGTGGTAGTACGTATTGTCTGTCACAGTATGAAGTCAAGCAGAACCAAATAGTCTTTTAAAGCAGCAGTATCTCCTTTAAACCTCTTCTTTTCCTTTAGAATGTTTTTTTTTAATATATATTTTTTTTATTTTATTTTAAACTTTTATAGCATATTTTTCTCCTGGTTGGTCTAAGTAAGGTCTGGGGCTGTCATGCTGCTTTCTTGATTTCTACCCCAGTGCATCTGGAGCACCCCAGATCTCATTTTAACTTTTTAACCATTAGGAACTCACATTCTGTAATATAAATAGGAAAGCACGAGAAGTATACTAGTATCCATATTCAAAACTGGATTGTCAATTATTTTTAGAAGTATATTTCTTCAATTCTGAAAAACAGAGTGAAATAGTTGGATGAGTTAGCCAGAAAAGTAGATAATTACAATGTATTGCAGATCTGGCGAAACTTGAGCAAGCAGATAGTAGAGCTGTCTTTATTGGGTCTGTTTCTGAAAGATGTGCTCAGGGTTATATCTCCAAATAGGTTAATTTTGGATATACTCAGATGGGAATGAACTCTGCCAGGGTAATCTCTCAGATGTATTGCTAAATGTACTCTTGTGTGGTGATTCTAGTGTTTTAAGAAAAATTTACTTCTGTCCTAAACTGTCAATTTGGAAAGGGTTTATCAGGGTAAATTTTAAGTTACTTGAACAAACCCAGATTTAAATTTCCATCCACTGACCTTCTGAAAATTTTCCTGGATAATTTTTTATTCGATTAAAGTTTAGCCGGATAAAAAGTGACAGGCTGTGGGAGGTGTTCTAAGGGCATGGTCTAATATATCTGGGTAGCACTGATATTCAGCGCTATCCAGATAAATATTGGCAGGTTTATCTGATCAGGGAAATTAGTTTTAAAATTACCCTTGTAAGTTTTGGTGAGTATATTCAGTAGCAGACTTGCTTGGGTAACTTTCTGCTTGCTGCACCACCCAATATGGACATCATAAGCATTTTGCTTGTAAAAGATCAGTGGGTTACTTTTATTTTAATCCACAGCTGCACTGCATAGTTCTAGTATTTTTCTTTTTTTTTTTTCTATTTGCAAATTACAAAATGGAGTTGGTCCAGTTCTTAGAATGTTTTGGCCAGGCACACTACGCTTCTTTCCCAGAGCTGCAATTTCTTAGTAGGTCTGGCCTTTTGTTTTTTTTTTACGTTTTTACATTCTTAGAACTCATTAGAATTTAGACACTGCTTCTTCTCATGTCCATCCACCATAGTCATGTTTCCTTCTGTGGACAAGCAAATTTCAGCACACGTTGAGTTTTTGCTGCCAAGGTGCTGTGCTGTGCAGGAGCCATCCTCGAGCAAAGGGCAGACCAAAAGGTATTCCATGGATCTGCCTCTTACCACAGGACTTCTTCTCAAGATCTGGTAGCATGTTCTCATTCTGGCATGGTGGCTCTACTGTGCATAAAGAAGCATAAGAGTGCAGTTTACTATGTTTCACCACCTTGACCTCAGGTCAAAGGCATTGCTGGGTTCTGATTTATTTATTCGTTTTTATATACCGGGTTTGTAGGAAACATCACATCGGTTTACAATAAAATGTCAATTACCAATTCAAGCGTTTACATGAAAACTGTTTTTTTGTGTCTATACCCCAGATCGACTTATAAAACCACTTCCCTATCTAGCTCCCTGTGTTTTTCTAGCTCTATCCACTCTGTCAATCGGTCCTACCCCCCCCTCCTTTCCGCCTTCCTTACATCCCTAGCCTTTTCCCGGCCTCCCATTCACTTACCCTGAATTCTTTAATGTTTCTATCTCGAGTTAATCTAATTTGGGCACACGAATTTTGTTTATATATTGGGTTTATGGTTCTATCTTACCCAATCCCCTGAGGCTCCTCCGGTGCCTCCGCCAGCTTTGTTACCCCTCTACTTCCAAGTTATCACCTCTTGTTCATTGTAATTTCTCATTTTCATAAGTTTTAATGTAAACCGATATGATATGACTGCCATGAATGTCGGTATAAAAAAGTATTAAATATTATTTTTAAAAATACATTTGAATTACAGAATTATAAACATGAAATAATAAAATGCATAAAATTATTAATAAAACATCTAAAAAACAATGTGATAGTGCCTGCATCTGCATGTCTGATTTTACTAAAAGTAGTAACATGAATTGTCTTTTCGCTCTCTCCCCTTGGAAGACTCCTCATCTAGCTCCACCACCAGTTATAATGCTTAAGAAGAAGAGACCTGCTGGAGTTGCACTGAATCCTTTCTCTATGCAGTCCCCATTTCCCAAGGTAATTCTATGCCGTCTGTTCCTCATTAAGGGCCAATCCGCATCTATAATTTTATTCCTTTTGGTGCTTGTTTTCTTTAAACTGGCTTTAATTTACATCCTGTATAGAGTAAAAACATATCTATTTCCAGTTCATGGGTGCCTTTCAGTTTTATTCTTTTACTTTTATATAAAAAAAAGTCACATATGGGAATTAATGTATGGTACTGGCAATGTATTGGCTTTAATCAAATTTAAGAAGAGATTAAAGGGGTTTTAAGGGACCTTTAGAAGGGGGGGATTACAAAGGCTGGTTATTGGGAAAAGACGCAGTCTCTGACTTTTTTACAATTTATATATTACATTGAAATAGAAATAAACTTTTCAAATAAAATATCAAGACATGGTAACTAATCATTATGAAGGTGACTATTCTTTTTAAGTATTTAATCAGTATTTTGCAATTTTTCCTCAGATCTCAAATAGTACAAAAAAGTGTACAAAACGAATACTTCTGTATATTTGTTTCTAAAAGATTAATAAAATATATAATCCATATAACAAAACAAGAATATGAAATACACGGTATAAAAATTCTTGTGATCAATTAGATTCTACTCAATAGGGATGGATTCATATTAATATATTAATTAACATAATCCACCCAACTCCCTAAACCACACTCAGAAGCATCCTATCCAAACAATCCCTCAGCCTGATAAGTTACTTCAACCTCATTATAGTGCTTAAAAAGCCTCATGCTTGGGCCCCAGTTACTCCTAAAACCCTCTGAGGGGTAACACCCCCCCCCCCCAAGGGCCAGCCCTTAAGAGGTGTCCTGCAGCAGGAGTCCTTCCCCCATTGCAGGCTGCGATAACATCAGTGTCACTCGGGTCAGCTCAGGCAGTGTCAGAAGCAGCAAGGCCTATCCTTAGGTAGGAGGGAGCAGGTTGGAAAAACTGCCCTCCCACAGCACTTGCTTTCCACAATCTCCCTCCTGCTGCAAGTCCTCTTTTGATGGTGACTCACAGTTATATTATATATCCATCTGTTATCTTTTCTGCTTTGAGTTCAGTATTTACTGTGTTCCTATGGTTGAGCTTCCCATAAGAGTATATAGAGAAGATTTTGAAGGATTTTGAAGGACATGACATAGTAGAGCTAGCTCACCTCTATTTTGGCAGCCCTTGTGCTGTTTTGGGGAAGCAAGGTCACCTGAAAAGGAGAGCATCACCTTGACAAGACAGGAAAAAGCCGACTGGCTTAACACAGCACTGCGCGTACATATCCCTCACAGAAACCTAAAATCTGCGAATAAGGCTCTACTTACTGTCCCCTCAGTCAAATCAGCCCGGCTCACTCAAGTTAGGGAAAGAGCACTGTCACTGGCTGGCCCCGTACTATGGAACACCATGCCTCTCGAATTAAGGCTCCAGAGAAATCTGAAAATCTTTAAAGCTAACCTGAAAACCTGGCTCTATAAACAAGCTTTCGATAAAGACAAAGTGAAGGAGAAAAACAATTGATTGATTAAGATGGACGCACCGAACAAACTCACAGTAATGTTAATTTTGTACTGTTGATAAATTATTTAAACATATAGCTTATTGCACTTTATTGTTACCGAACTATGATGGCACATTTTCAAGTTGTAACCTATACCACTCATAGTTGTTATCGTGCCTATATGTAAACCGTTGTGATGGTTCTCCAACTTAACGACGGAATAGAAGAGTTTTTAAATAAATAAATAAAAATAAAATAAAAGTGATCCTGTATTGGGACCTGCCTTCTAGGTGATGGTATCCTCTCACACTGAGGATGGATCTTCAGGGATATGTGACCAGTGGGATAGGGCTAGGATATTGGCGGGTTCATCATTAGGAATGTAGATATTTGGATGGCTGTTGGCTGAGAGGAATGCTTGGTAATTTGTCTGATGTGTCTGTAGCAGACCTTATGTCACGTAGATAGTATTTTAGAAAGTGGGGAGAAGATGGCTGTTCTCATACATATGGGTACCAGTGACATAGGAAGGTGCAGGAGGGGGAGGTTCTAGAGGCCAAATTTAGACTTCTAGGTAGAAGACTGAAATTCAGAAATTCCAAGATAACATTCTCAGAAATGTTGCCAGTTACATGTGCAGGACCCCAGAGGCAGGCTGAGCCACCAGCATCTCAATGTATAGATGAAGCAGTAGTACAGGGGAGAGGGCTTTAGATTAATTAGGAAATATGAAAACCTTTGGGAAAAGAGGAATCTAAGCATATTCTGACAGGATATTCATCTTAATCAGAATGGAATCCGGATGCTGGTGGTAATAATTAGAGAAGATAGTTTTAAAACTAGATCATGGGGGAAAACTTGCAATTGTTTAAGTGCAGTGTGAAGTATCTTGATATTGTTAAAACTTTAAAATAGGGAATATCTTGATACGTTGTGGAAGAAGCCAAAGTAGCTTGGGTAGATATAAATGAAGATCAGACAAATATGAATGATTTCAATCATCTGAATCAATGGCTAGTAAGTGAGTTGTGAATACAGTAGAAGCAAAAACCAGCCTTACCCTGCAGCAAAGAAGCGTGAGTATTCAAGTTGTGGTGCTTTGGTACCAGTGCAATCAGACCGTCCCTCTTTGGTGCTGGTGGCACATGTAACTATGAAGCAGAATGCATCGATGCACTCAATGTGCACTGCTATGATTTATCGAGACTTTCCTGAAGCAATCATGCATCCTGGCACAAATCCACTGGTGCACTCTGCATGTTTTATTTCGGGGCAATCTGCATTTCTCCTGACTCAATTTTTTTCAGTAACATGCTTCGAGGGACTCGCAATCTTCTAAAATGCCCAAGCATTCTTCTCCCTAAGGCAATTTTGCTTCCTTGAATCCAGCAGGGCTGCCTATGCAGCAATATGCTAGCCTTTTGAGATCTGGAGGAGAAGGCACAAGCTTACTCTTACCTCCAGATATCAGAATGCTAATACTGCCTAGTTTGGTAGCAGTAGTTCTTTGGAAACAGCGGATCCTGTCTGTTCAATAGTTACACTCTCATCAAATAGACTACCTAGTACAATGCAAGATATCTTAGTGTCAGGAGAGAATGTACCGCCACCTACCCCAGGCCAGAGGATGCAACAGTTGTGTGACCAAATTGCACAATTGCCATAGTGGACCTGTTGTGCAATTTGGTGGTGGGAAAATTAATGACTTATGAAGAGGTTGAAGAACCTAAATATGTATACCCTGGAGGAAAGGAGGTGCTGGGGAGATATGATACAGACCTTCAGATACCGGAAAGGTTTTAATGATGCACAATCGGCAAACCTTTTCCATTGGAAAGAAATCAATAGAACTAGGGGTCACATAATGAAACTCCAGGGAGCATGACTCGGAACCAACATCAGGAAATATTTATTCACGGAGAGGGTGGGGGATGCCTGGAATGCCCTTCCAGAGGGAGGTGGTGAAGATAAAAACAGTGAAAGATTTCAAAGGGGCATGGGATAAACACTGTGGATCCTTAAAGGCTAAATGATGGAAATGAAGAAAAGAATGCACGGGGTAACTTGCTGGTGTGGCGGCTACTTCCATAAACCAATAAGCACAAACCATACTGTTGATGCAACTCAATTATTGCTCTCTGTTTTAATGGCAGGGGGAAAAGGGGAATTAGATTCAGACAGCAACCAACAAGGACATTGAATTTAATGGTCTGAGAAAACAAGTAACTTGTTGATGCAGCTGTTACTACCCTTGACCAATACGTTTGATACTTTTGATGCAACTTCAACATTGCTCTCTGCTTCAATGGCAAGAAGCAAAGGGAATTGGACTCAGATAGCAACCAGCAAGGGCCCTGATTTTGATGATTTTGAAAACTGAGGATGGGGGATGACATGTATGGCGCGGCAGAAGCTACCATAGGCTTGCTGGGCAGATTGGATGGACTGTTTGGTCCTTTTCTGCCATCATATTCTATGTTTCTATGTTTGTATCATAGAAAAACATAAAATTAAGTTCCTTCTGCTCAATTCTACCAAGTGACATAGACTAGTAATTTGTTACCTATCATTAAAATTGTCCATTGCACATGAAGACTGGAAGGTGGCCAAATTAACCCCAGTATTTAAAAAGGTTTCGGGGTGATCTGAGAAACTATAGACTGGTGAGCCTGATTTCAGTGCTGGGAAAAATAATGGAAGCTACTATAAAGAACAAAATCACAGAACATATAGGTACACATGGTTTAATGGGGGACAGCCAGCATGGATTTACCCAAGAGAAGTCTTGCCTCACAAATCTGCTACATTTTTTTTGAAGGGGTTAAATGTGGTAAAGGTGAACCTGTAGATATAGTGTATTTGGATTTTCAGAAGGCATATGACAAATTCTTCCATGAAAGATTTTTAAGAAAATTAAAAGTCATGGAATAAGAGGTAATGTAATTTTGTTGATTGCAAACTGATTGGAAACAGAGTAGGATTAAATGGTCAGTGGAGAGCCTCAGGGATCTGTACTTGGATTGGTGCTTTTTAATATATTTGTAAATGATCTGGAAAGGAACAACCAATGAGGTGGTCACATTTACAGATGACACAATTATTCAGAGTAGTTAAATCACAAGTGTATAGTGATAAATTGCAGGAAAACCTTGTGAAACTGGAAGATTTGGGCGTTCAAATGGCAGATGTTTGTGGACAAGTGCAAAATGAAGCATATAGAGAAAAATAACCCATGCTGTAGTTACATACGTTTCATGTTAGTTACCACCCAAGAAAAAAATCTAGGCATCATAATGGGCAATACATTGAAATTGTTGGCTCAGTGTGATGTGGTCAGAAAAGCAAATAGAATATTAGGAATTATTAGGAAGGGAATGGTGAATAAAACTGAGACTGTCATAATGCCTCTGTATTGCTCCTTGGTGAGACTGCACCTTGAATACTGTGTTCAGTTATGGTCGCCACATCCAAGAAAAGGTATAGATGCACTGGAGAAGATAGACTAGGGCGACCAGCATGATAAAGGGGATGTAATGGCTCCTCTGAGGAAAGGGTAAAGATAATTAGGGCTGTTCGGCTTGGAGAGAGGGACAGCTAAAGGGGGGATATGAGACATCTGCAAAATCATGAGAGGACTAGAACAGGTAAATGTGAATTGGTTATTTACTTTTTCAAAATAGGAATAGGGGACATTCCATGAAGTTAGCAAGTAGCACTTTTACAACAAATCTGTGATAATTTTTTCCCTTAATGTACAGTTAAGCTTTGGAATTCATTGTCAGAGAAAGTGGTTAAGGCAATTAGTTTAGACAGGTATAAAAAATGTTTGGGAAAGTTCGGGGAGGAGAAGTCCATAAACTATTAGTCAAGTTAACTTAGGGAATAGCCACTGCTTATTTCTGTCATTAGTAGCATGGGATCTGTTTAATGTTTGGGTACTTGCCAGGTACTTGTATCCTGGATTGGCTACTGTTGGAAACAGGATGCTGAACTTGATAGATCCTTGGTCTGACCCAGTAAGGCAACTTCTTATGTTCTTATGTTTTCTTAGTAGATTGAGGCCAAATCCTCATGTATGTTAATACCGCTCATTGTCAAAATAGTGCAGAAAGTCTTTCAAGACCACACTCATTTAATCCTCATTGCACCAGAATGGCCCAAACAGATTTATTTATTTAACAGTTTTATATACCGAAATTCTTGTAAAAAGTTACAAATCAGTTCGGTTTACATTGAAACAGTAACAGTGCTTCAGAAGAGAGCAATTACATTGAACTAAGGATTCCAATAAAACGAAGCAGTTAACATTGTAACAGTGTATCGGAGAGAGCAAATATATTAAACACGTGATAGCAGAAGCTCAGATCTTGAAAAACTGAAAACAGAAAACCAGGGATTGCAGACAACAAGGGATTGCACAAAAATTAATATCATGGAACTGCGGGACATATCAAGGTGTCACTCTACAATATAATAAGAGGCTAGTGGGGTTATGATTAGGTATGAGACCGTAGTAAAGGCAAAAGAGTCTTATTAATGGAGCTAAATCTGGACATGTATTTTTAGACTAAAGCGATATAAATGATAGGAAGAGTCAAAAGTACTACTAATGATCGGACAGATTTTAATTCAGAAGATTATCTGAATAGGCAAAGGCCTGATTGAACAACCAGGTTTTGAGTCTTTTCTTAAATGTGACCGGGCAGTGATATACATATCTAGTCAAGCTTTCCAGCAGTTCTCCCATACCTCTAGGGTCAGATCCTGCTCTTCTAACTCAGGACGATGGGACACTCTTTTAATCCAAATCTCTCTGCTCTCTATCTCACAGTTTGGATGTTGAGCACACAGTGAAGGCAGAACCAAAATTGGAAATTGAAGATGGATTAGTTCAGTCTAGGAAACCTTCAACAAGAAAAAGCTATGCCATCAAATGGAGAAGATTCTCTATCTGGTACCAACAACATGATTCATCTCTAACTCAGGCCTTGCCACTTTCTAAGTGAGAGTTTATCTGAGTACCAGCTCTGCATAACATGCCACCTTGGATAACAATTCAATCTCTACTCACCCTCTGGTATCTTGTTTTATGAAAAGGCTCTTGGTTATCAATCTTGATACAGAAACCGCCTGTTCCATGGGATCTCAGTATGGTCCTCTCTAAACTGATGAAGCCACCTTTTGAGCCATTAAAGTCCGCTTTCATGAAATTGCTGTCTTGGAAGATACTTTTCCTTGATGTGATCACCTTTGCGAGAAGAGTTGAGGAACTCCAAGCTTTTGTTAACTACTCATCATAGCTACAGTTTTTTTTATTACAATAGGTTGGCTTTTCAAACCCACCCAAAATTTCTTCAAAAAGTAGTAGCTTTTCGTATCGACCAACTTTCTTCTCAAGGCCCCATGCGCATGAGGGTCAGAAAGCCCTATGTAATCTGGACTGCAGGCATGCCCTAGCATTTTATAAGACACACAGTCAACCTCATCATCAAGCCAACCAGCTCTGTCTCCTATGACACTAACCGTTTGGAGATACCAGTAGCTAAGCGACCTTTACCCAGTTGGTTAGCTGAGCGCATGCATCACTGCTACTACTCTGAGCTCATCTGGTATGCACCATGGCTGCTTCTGCTGTTCATCTGCAAGAAGTTGCAATTGACACAAGCTATAATCCACTTGCTACAGTGAGGGCTGGGTTCCTTGCTAAGTAAATGCACCGCTGCAATCCTTAGCTTGGGACTCCCCACATGTAATTCAGCCAGCTTATTGTCTGAAAAATCAAGTTTGCTTACTCTCAATGGTGGTGTTCATAGATAGCAGGATGAATTGGCTGTGGAATACTCTGATACTGACTGAGGAGGCTCATGAGGCAGTGCCTGTACCGGAACTCCCATGCACGCTCAGAGCTCAAAGATCTACAGCTTGTGGAGAGTAGTCTGTTCGATGCTGCTGGATGATGTCGCTCATTTAATGGCTAATTAATCCTATCTATGGAAACACTTTTACATTTTTTCTTTTATGGGAAGAAAGATATTTTATCAAATGCAATAAACCTAACTTTATTTGAAGTTTCAGGAGCCATATGATGAAGTCCATCCGTGAGGATCTGCGTAGGAAATAAAAAAAAAAAAGTCATGGGGATGCTGTGAGGGCAGCCGGATGTGAGACGCTGCTCTCTCAGGCTTTTCACTTGCTAACATCTCGATTTTTCCCCATTCAAAAAATATCTGCCCAAGTGTGGGATTAATTCCTGGCTTGGCTTGGATTCTCATTTGCACTGGGCGATGTAGTTGCACCTGGTCTGAAAGGAAAAAAAGAGTGCAAAACCGGGATCCCCCAAGATGGCCGGCAGCCAGGAAACTATTCATGATACTGTGCAGCTGATGGCGGTCACTGAGCTCAAATATATAGTGGTTACGGTGCTAGAACCTGAATTTAAAAAAACTTGTAGATAAAACCGGATGATGTCTCAACTACATTATCTGGAATCGAGTGTCGCATGGCAGATGCTGAGCAGTGATGTGCAAGATGGGCCTGCATGGCGTGAAAACTGATATCACTGCCTTTCAGGGGGACTTTGCTCGACAGAAGGAGCATCTTGAAGACCTGGAAAATTGGTCTCGCTGCAATAATTTGTGGCTTGTGGGCATCCCAGAGTCAGTGGAGGATCATAAGCTGGCTTCTTTTTCAGAATCCTGGTTATTCCGTGAACTGAACCTGGATAGTAAATACGGTGATCTGTGCATTGAACGAGCCCATCGCTTGGGACCTAGACGGGAGAACTCTGAGCTTCTGCGGCTGGTCAGCATTTGTGTTTTAAATTTTGCTCAGAAAGTGGAAATTCAGCAGGCACTTCATGCAGGGAAACAACCTATGAAGAGAAAAAGATTCTTGTGTTTAAGGACAAAGAGAATTTGTGCCTATCTGCACTAAGTTTCAGCTTGGGATTCGATCAGTTTTACTTTATCTGACTAGACTTTATAAGGGTGACATAAAATGGTTTAATTTCATACCAGAAGTAAAGAGATTCTTTACTGCCCTAGAATCAAAGCTCGATCCTACTTGACTGATTTTGGCCTCTATAATATTGCATGCCTTAGGTGATTAGTTCATTAGACTTTGGCCCAACGATTTCAGCTGGACAAAGTTTTTGAGCTCCAGTTTTACTCGTGGAACTGTCACCATTTCTGACTATCCACCTCTGATAGATGGTTGCAGCAATTTGACTTCTTACATTGAACAGGAATACTTCAAATATGTTCTGCCACCATTGGTTATCTTTTTTTTTTTTAAATTGGTGTTTCCTGCTTATATTCTCCACTTATTGATGCTATGTTGGCTAGAAGGGAAAAGCGTTTTTTCTGCTGGGTTTCTTTAGTATATGTGCGGGTGGTGGGATGATAGGTCCTTGGCATTTTATGTGACCTTTACTTTGGATGCAGGTTGTTGACTTAAAGGGGAGGGGAGGATCTGGATCTTAGTGGTTCTGTGGATATTTTCTTACTAATACAAATGTTGGCTACTTATGAATGGGTTTTCTTGTCTGTAGCTTCTGGCAGTATTGTTGGACTGAGAGGAGAGCTCATGCTGGGAGGGCTCCCTCTCCATTATTATTAAGAGGTGGTCATTCTTGTATTTTCAGTCAATGTGGGATCTGATATCTGGGGGAGTGAGATTAATATCCTGGAATGTGTGTGTAGTTAAATCTGTAATTAAGAGATCCAAAACTTTGTCTGCTTTGAATAGGCAGAAAGCATATGTAGCTTTCCTCCAGGAGACACACCTAAATGATATAGAACATCAAAAATTAAAGCAATGGTGGGTAGGAGAAGTTAGGTTCACCTCTGCAACTACTAAATCTGTAGGAGTGGCTATTTTGATTAGGAAACATTTGCCACTCATAATCCGCCAGGAAATTACAGACCCCTCTGGATGCTTTGTGATATTGGTTGCTGAATTACATCACAGACTATTAATATTATGTAATTTATATGCCCCCCAATACCTACGATCATAGTTTCTTTGAAACTTTATTCTCCCTTTTTTGCCCCTATTTAGTGGATGATTTGGTGTTAGGAGGGGATTTCAACTGGGTTTGTGACCCCATGATGGACAAATCCAATCCATCCCAGATTGATCTCACTTTCATAAGAGTATTGGATATCTGGAAAAGGGTTTGCAATTAGTGGATATGTGGTGTCGTCCTCACCCATTGGAGAAAGACTTCATGCATCTATCTTATGCACATGCCTCCCATTCTAGGATTGACTATTTTTGGGTTTCCCAACATTTATTTACTAAGGTTCAGGATGCTATTATTGGGAATATCACGCTATCTGATCATCCCCATATTGGGGTTGATTTGTTAGGAGGGTCTGGAGAACAGGGTTGTAAGACTTGGAGATTTCCATGCTTTTTGGCTAAAGATCCCAGTTTCCAAGACTTCAGGTTAAATGGCAGGAGTATACCACCTTCAATGTGGGGCACCTGGACGACCCAATTTTATTTTGGCAAGTGGCTATGGCCAAAAAGTGGAGGGACATCGATAAACAACTGTTAGCCCTGGAAAAAGCAATTGCAGGCAGCCAAGCGTAGGTTATTGGGTACCAACACGAAGGCTACTAGAGACTGTTATCTATATTGCAATCTCATTTAAATTCTCTGATTCATCAACGGTCAAGTGTGGCATTTTATAAATATAAATTATACAATATAGTAACAATACTGGCAAATATTTAGCTAATTTAGTTAAGGCAGCAGGGGGCTCCTATTTCATCCATATCTTTAAAACCACCTACAGGGAATTTTGTTAGAGATAAATCTATTACGAATGTTCTGATGGACTGTTACCGGAATCTCTATATCTCCGGCCATGGTGACCTGGAGATGGGGAAAGACTTTTGGGGGAAGCTCCAGCTTCCTAAGCTTTCAGAGGCTCAATTGGATTGGTTAAATTGTCCGATTTCGGAGGAAGAGATACGATTACAAATTTGTCAAGCTAAGCCTTTGAAGGCCCGATGGCCTTAGTGGAGAATTTTACAAAATGTTTAGTGATTCACTTCCCAAACTACTTAGAAATGTTTTTTAAGCCCTACTGGAGAAGGGGTCTTATCCCCGAGGGAGATAATGTGGCCCAGATTGCAGTACTTCTTAAAAAAAGACAAAGATCCTACCTCACCAGCCTCATATAGGCTAATATCTCTTGAATTTTGATCAAAAATTGCTAGCTAAGATTTTGGCAGATAGGTTGTCTTTTATTACCTAAATTAATTAGCTCTGGGCAAGTGAGATTTGTACAGGGTAGATATGCCCTCATTAATGTCAGTTTGATAGCAATGTCCCATTGTCGACAAAACCAGGATCCCTTTTTGGTTATCAGTGTTGATGCTGAAAAAGTGTTCCATAGGGTGGAATGGGATTAATTGTTTGCAGTCATGACAAAAATTGGTTTGGAGGGCTTATTTCGAAATTCTGTATGTCTGCTCTATTTTAATCTGCAGGCATATGTGGTTGCCAACCAATCCAAGTCAGATAGCTTTTATATAGAAAGAGGAACTAGGCAGGGCTGCCCCTTGTCTCCATTGTTGGTTTTAGAACCATTTTTACATGGCATTCAGGAGGCTGCTTCTATACACTGTGTCCAGCTGGGTAGCTATCACTTCAAATATGCTGCTTTTGCTGATGACATTTTAGTATTTCTCACAACTTCGGCACTCTCCCTTGTGGTTTTATTAGATCTCTTTTCTCATTTTGGTGTGTTCTCTGCTCTTAAATTGATATGGATAAGTTGGAAGCTTTAGCTTATATCTCAAAACATCACCAATAAATTGGAAACTTCTTTTTTTAAATTGTGAAACCAGACCTCATATTATATAGGAGAGTTTTCAAATTGTTTGCAATTACTCTCACTGGTATTCAAATACCAATTTACTACATGAATGTTTTCATATGTAGTTATTCAACTTTTGTAATCATCGGTCTTGGTTACACATTTTTTTAAAATTATATAGTGGTTAACACTTATCCTTTTAAGATGAGCGATCAAAACGCTGAAGGAGCGATCGTATGCCCGACATGGCTCGTGCTTCTTAAATGCTTCGTCAGGGGCAATGTTTCAACTCTTATTTGCTTCTGCAAAAGAACAAAATGTTTAAATGTGCTGAATTATTAAGTCAAAACTTTTGTCCATTATCAAATATACATACGCTCCACACTTCTGTGCTGTCACTCATTCCATGCTTTCAGTGTTTCCCAAAAACTATCCTCCATGTTGTTTCTCCGAGGCAGTATTTAAACCTGCCTTCGGATACAACAATAGCTAATAGTTACTTTCCCATCCCTGCATAGCCAATCATGTAATGTTCTATATTTATGATGTCATCAACGTTGTCCAATCCACTGCATCATTCATGCCAAAAGGACTTTGAGCGGATAATTTAAAAATCCATTTTTGCTCAAAGAAATTCAACTTTGTTTGAATATCTCTTTCACGACTTGAACACCTTACTTGATCTAATACCGTCCATTTCAAATGCTGGAACTGATGGGCATTTTGAACACAGTGTTTTACCATCGGGGCTTCCATATTAAGCCTATTTATCCTACTACGGTGCTCTCTTAGACGGATCTTGACTTGTCTACTTGCTCGTCCCACATAAATGGAAGGACAGGGGCACTGAATTAAATATACTACGTTAGTAGATATACAATTAGTTATTCTTTTTTATATAGTACTCCTGTACTGGGATGTTGCCAAACTATTCCAGAAATTGATTGAATACACATCACATTCTCCACATATCATGATATCCACTGTACTGGGTGCATAACTTCGACCCGTGCGCACATTGCTCGGCATGCGCGCACTAAACTACACGCGTATCTTCGCACAACTGTATTGTACCCGCACAAACCATGGCTTCACCTGAAAATAAGCTCAAAGCTCAGGGCCTTTGCCCAGCATGCCAAATTAGAGCTGCACAGGATGAGGAGGCCATGGCCCTGTGTATACAGTGTGAAGAGGCCCTAGGGGACCCAACTCATGGCCCACCCCAGCCCTTTGAGCGGTATGCTGGACCTAGCATCACACAGCGGGACCCTGCCTCAAACGGGGCTCCCCAGGGACATGGCACCCCTTAGTCTAGACCCAGCTTCTATCTCCTGGGTGGAATTCTTCATAGCTCTGCATACCTTCGTCCACATGCAACCAGGGTCTCCTACAATGCGGTCACAGGCACCACCAGAGGACTTCAACATGCCAGATCCCACCTCCCAGAAGCCCCACCTTTGGGGACACAGACAACTCAGACGAGGAGTCAAAACCCCTGGAGGAAGGGGAACTCCCTCCGGGGACAGAACCCCATTGAACCATGTGACGCTTCTTCACCAAGGACGAACTTCCAGACCTCGTCATGCACAACTTGAAAGAGCTTGCCAACCCGGGCACAAGTGCCTCAGGGGAGCCTAAGCCGAACTCACTTTTGGAGGGACTTCATCAGACCTCCCGCCATTTCCCACTATTACAAGCTGTCCAGCAATTAACTGACCTGGAATGGGAGGCCCCAGAAACCACGTTCAAAGGGGGCCGGGCTCTGGCAGCCATGTACCCTTTGGACCCTGCCGCCAAAGATCTCCTGGCATGTCCGAAAGTGGATGCCATGGTCTGCGTGGTCTCGAAGCGCACTACTATCCCAGTGGAGGGAGGAGCAGCACTCAAGGATGCTCAAGATAGACGTCTGGAATCTATCCTCAAACAGTTCTTTGACGTCTCCGCTATGTCTTTACAGATCGCGGCCTGCTGTGCCACAGTGACACGCGCCTGCTTAGCGCAGACCAGGAACAACACTGCTGGGGAAGCCCTGGAACCAGCCGAATCATTCCTCGTGGACGCCGCTTCGGATCTGGTACGCATGCAGCTAGAGGAGTCTCATCCGCCGTGGCAGCCAGAAGACAAATTTGGCTCCGAAACTGGTCAGCCGTCGCATCCTCCAAAACGAGACTCACTAGGATGCCTTTCAAGGAAACACTCCTGTTTGGGAGCGAACTAGAGAAACTAGCCAACAAGTGGGGCGAGTCCCCACTGCCACGGCTACCGGAGGACAGGAATAAGAGAAACAGCGATCCTTCCCCCGGACCGCCACAGGCAGAGGATCACAGCGATTCAACCCATATAGAAGCTCATGTCAAGCTGCCTGCCCCGCAGGCCGGAACCAGTCCTTTCGGAACAAGTACAATAAAAGGGGAGCCAGCTCGGGCCCAGGCCCCAGCCGCACCCCATAATGATCAGCCGACCCATCCAAAGGGAGAAGCCATAGGGGGCAGACTGGCCCTATTCTACCAAAGATGGGTGGAGACAACTTCGGACAAGTGGGTCCTATCCACCATTCGAGAGTGATATTACCTGGATTTTCAACACCTCCCTCCGGACAAGTTTGTGGAAATCTCCCTGCTACGACCCTTCCAAGAGAATGGCAGTGGAAGCTACACTGACCAGATTACTAGCCTTAGAGGCTATAACACTGGTGCGTCCACAACAAATAAATACTGGCCATTATTCCATCTATTTTATCGTTCCCAAGAAAGAAGGAATGTTCAGACCTATCCTAGACCTCAAGGCGGTCAACCGTTACCTGAAGATTCCCCGCTTCCGCATGGAAACCCTACGCTCAGTAATAAGGGCGATAGAACCTGGAGAGTTCCTTACCTCCCTGGATCTGTCGGAAGCCTACCTACACATTCCGATCCATCAAGAGCATCAGCGTTTTCTACGCTTCTCGATCCTGGACTGTCACTACCAGTTCCGGGCACTACCTTTCGGGTTAGCCACTGCACCCTGGACGTTCACCAAGATCATAGTGGTGGTGGCGGCAGCAACATTGAGGAAGGAAGGAATCCGCGTGCACCCTTATCTAGATGATTGGCTGATCAGAGTGAAATCCCCAGAGGAAAGCCACCAGGCAACCAACAGAGTCAAAACTCTACTGGAGAGCCTTGAGTGGGTGTTCAACACAAACAAGACCCCCCTGCAGCCTTCCCAATCTCTAGAATACCTGGGAGTCCGGTTCGACACCAAACAAGACAAGTTCATCCTGACACCAACAAGGAGATCAAAACTGATGACCCAGTTACGAACCCTGTTGAGCGAACTTCACTACACAACATGGGATTACCTACAAGTTCTCAGCTTCATGGCATCCACACTGGAAGTAGTCCCATGGGCACGGGCTCACATGAGACCCCTACAACACTCACTACTATCACGATGGAATCCCCACTGTCCCAGAACTACACCGTGCGGCTTCAACTCCCAGACAGAGTTCGGGCCCAACTACGATGGTGGCTACAAGAAGCCCATCTGAGCCAGGGAACGAGACTATCTTCACCAACCTGGACCCTACTCACCATGGATGCCAGCCTACGAGGAGGGGGAGCACACTGCCAGGAGCTAACCGCCCAAGGGCAATGGAACAAAGAAGAGTCGGGATGGAATATGAATCGCCTAGAAGCCCGGGCAATCAGACTAGCCTGCCTAAGGTTCAGTCACAAGACTCCGAGGCAAAGCGGTCAGAGTAATGTCGGACAACACCACAACAGTGGCCTACATCAACCGTCAGGGAGGAACTAGAAGCCAACAGGTGTCTCTGGAAATAGATTCACTTCTGCCCATGACATTAGGGAATCTTCAAGAGATCTCTGCCGTCCACATTACAGGGAAAGACAATGTCGCAGCGGACTACCTCAGCAGAGAGAGTCTAGATCCAGGAGAATGGAAACTGTCAACTGCAGCATTCCAATTGATAGTAAACCATTGGGGAACACCAACCATGGACCTCCTGGCAAGCCGGTCCAACGCCCAGGTACCCAGCTTCTTCAGCCGCATGCGAGAAACCCCAGTCCCAGGGAATCGATGCCCTGGTACAGACCTGGCCACAGGAGACTGTTATACGCCTTCCCGCCGTGGCCACTATTGGGCGCGATCATCCACAAGATAGAACACCAAAGGGGGGGGCAGTAATTCTAGTGGCCCCAGACTGGCCAAGAAGACCATGGTTCGCAGACATGCAAAGACTGCTGGCAGGGAACCCCCTCGCGCTACCTCCACACAGAGACCTGCTCCAACAGGGGACCGATCCTCCACGAGGATCCAGCTCGATTCTCTCTTATGGTCTGGCCATTGAGAGGACTTGCCTAAGGAGGAGAGGATACTCGGGGGCAGTAATTGACATCCTACTCCGAGCACGCAAGTTCTCCACATCCCTAACATGCATAAGGATTTGGAGAGTATTCGAATTCTGGTGTGAGGACCACGACATCATACCACACTCAGTCAAAATTCCTGCGATTTTGGAATTCCTACAGAAAGGACTACAGAAGGGACTGTCCCTCAACTCCATCAAGGTACAGGTGGCGGCTTTGTCATGCTATGGAACCAAGAGCGAGAGCGGCAGCATAGCCTCTCACCCGGATGTGTCTCGCTTCCTGAAAGGAATCAAGCACATCAGACCACCCCTAAAGTGGCCGGTACCTCTTTGGAACTTCAACCTGGTCCTAGATTTCCTAGCAGGAACCTCCTTCAGACCTCTCTGCTGCCTGTCTCTCCGACTATTAACATTGAAAACAGCCTTCCTGCTGGCTGTCTGTTCAGCTCATCATATATCTGAGCTACAAGCTCTGTCCTGCCGGGAGCCGTTCCTCCCCAAAGTGGTGTCTCACTTCCATCTCAACCAAACCATCTCGCTATCATCATCAGATGAGCATAAGAATTCGGAAGAGGCTCGAAGTCTACGCCATCTCAACGTCGGCAGACTCCTAGTCCGATACCTGGAAAGGTCGGAATCCGTACAAAAGATGGACCATCTATTCGTCCTGCACAGCGGGAAGAAGCAGGGGGAAGCGGCCTCGTGAGCAACCATAGCCCGCTGGATCAAAGAAGTCATCAAGGCAGCCTACTTGGAAGCAGGCAAGCCACCGACTTTACAAGTCAAGGCCCATTCTACTAGAGCCCAGGCAGTGTCCTGGGTGGAAACCAAGATGCTGTCACCTGCCGAGATTTGCAGGGCGGCAACATGGTCCTCCATCCTCACCATCTCCAGGTTTTACCACCTGGATGTTCAGGCTCGGGAGGACACAGCATTTGCAAGGGCAGTATTAAGTGGGTCACGGGCAGCCTCCCACCCGGTTCGGGAGTAGCTTTTATACATCCCATTGGTCCTGAGTCCATCTGCTACATGCTAGGAAATGGAGACATTACTTACCTGATAATTTAGTTTTCCTTAGTGTAGACAGATGGACTCAGCATCCCATGGGCTATGGTTGCTCACAGCTGCTGTTACTCATGGAATTCTCGGGGGACATCCCCGGGAGTGAGTGATTGAAGGGTAAGCCATGCTTTCCTTCATCTAGGACACCCATCCTACCGGGTGTCGACGCTTCTCGGTTGAGGGCACTGGTGGTCTCCAGCTATAGCCAATTCAACCAGTTCAAATTAATCAAGTTAACCAAAGTATAAAGTTAATCGTTATTCGAGTTATGAAGTTAATAAAGTTATTCAAATTAATCAGTCACACATATATCCACAATGCTTTTCAAGGAGAATACTGAAGAGCTGCACTTCCTGCAGGGGTATATGTACTAAGGCTGATGTCAGATTGAAATCTGATCCATCTCCAACAGCTATCAGGAGTACACTATACCCATTGGTCCTGAGTCCATCTATCTACACTAAGGAAAACGAAATTATCAGGTGAGTAATTTCTCCAATATTCTTCTCAATGTACACAATTACCACCTTTTCAGGGAAACTCAGATTTTATTTCGGATAGTCTAAAGATTTTGGGAAATGGAGTAACTGTGGGATTACTCAATTGCAGCATGTGTTGACTGAAGGGGGGGTTGCTTTCTTTTGCATCGCTACAGGATACGGGCTGTCAGATTTCAGTTATTTTTCATATATCTAAAGCATTATGTTGCCTCCTTGTCAAGTAAGGATTTACATTTCACTCTTAGATGCTTTAGAAGATCTCTTTTGCCTGGAATTTGGTAAATGTTCTTTGTCTAGATTGCAGAAACTGTTGCAAAAATGCTCTCCTACTATGAGTCTCAACTCTTTTGCCTCTCGGTGGTCACAGGAAGGAGGACTGCGGGTCACGGAAGCTATGATTGCATTCAGTTTTTGCCACCTCAAGGTTCTATCTAGTAACACCTCCCTATGAACTTCACCATGTTTCTACGGCAAGCCTATATTTCCTATGTCGGGCTGGCATCATATCTACAACACTTTGTTTACATTGTCAACAGGATTCGGGCACGTTAACTCATGTCTTTTGGTCATGTTCAATTTCTCAATGATTTTGGACTCAAATTATAGCTTACATCTCCAAGCTCCTCCGTGTCAAATCTATAAAGGAGAAGCTTTATTCTTTCATAAGGCATGCTTATTGGGCAAGAAGCTATTCTATTGACATGGAAAGAAACCATAGGTCCTTCCTTTTGGTGCTGGCATAACCTACTACATGATCTTCTGCTGATGTATTATGAAGTGTCTCAACAATCTCAAGAGTCATTGGACTTTCCTGATGATATGGACTAGTTATCTCCATTCACTTTCTCCAAGAGCAAGAAGCCTAGTGCTCGACAGTGCTGTTTATCGAAAACAGTTAATCCGTGAATGCCAGACTCTAGCCCTGAGTTTCGCCCAGTGAAGGGCTGCTTCAGGGGCTATAATAAAATAATCATTACAAAATTAACAATATGATTCAAAAACACACAGAAAAATAAACAAAACATAGACTAATGAACATACCCAATAATCATATGAGCCAGTTTATAAAGAAACAATGAGAGGATGGGAAACAAATGAGACAAAAAGACCATGGCACAGTTTAAAAACGTTTTTTTTACCTGTTAAACACAAATTGTCTCATTTGGTGCAATGCACTTTGAAACTGTCATGCCTATCAGGAAGAATAAATAAAAAAATAAATATGAATGATAGATTTGATACATTCATATCTTAGAAGCAGTTGTAATTGTGAAAAAATATGATTCATTACCTCATTTACAACATCAACAATGAACTCCAGAACATTGGTAGACAGTCTAACTTTCTTGTTGGTGTACTCATATCATAAAATCCATAAACAGGCTTAAAAAATAGTAAAATACTAATACATAAAAATATGTAAAACGAAATAAAATTTTTTTTAAAAACACAGAAAAATAAAAATTCTAAAAACAAAATTAAGAATTGTGTGTTAAAAAGAACTGCTGGATTTACCTCTTAGGCTCGCGACAATATGCACACATCAAGTTCAAATAGACAGTGACTCCAAAATATGTCATGGTCTTTGTTTCATGTTTTCCATCCTCTCACTGTTGCTTTATAAACTGACTCATATGATTATTGGGTATGTTCATTAGTCTGTTTTGTTTAGGTTATTTTTTCTGTGTGTTTTTGAATCATATTTTTAATTTTGTAATGATTATTTTATTATAGCCCCTGAAGCAGCCCTTCACTGGGCGAAACTCAGGCCTAGAGTCGGACATTTACGGATTCATTGTTTTCAATAAACTTCTTTTGAGGACCTCTGCATCTTCTTGTTTTCATCCCTCACGGGTTTGCTAGACCGACTTCCTTCTTGTTTTCTGGGCCCAACAGTGCTGTTTGACTCTCAGGACATTCGTAGAACATTTGTGTTATATCATTATAATTCATTTAGGAGGTGGGGGTGGGTGGGAGAGGTGGAATATGGGATGTTTTGTTTTTTTTTTGTTGCTCACTCTTTTCTCTGTTAGCTACCATTACTTGCTGACCATGGGGTATGTAAGGAAACATACTCCATTGTATTGTTGTATTTGTTGTATTGTAATAAAAAACAAAAACAGATTCACCATAAAAGTCATGGGATAGGAGGCAATGTCCTATTGTGACTTGGTACCAATAAAACTAGAGGTACACAGACTAAGCCAACAAAATGTAATATAGAGTCAGTTTTTTTTGAATTTGCCTTATTGTGAAGTGGTAACAGGTTAAAAGAAATAGTTTAGAACTTAATGGTTGGGTTTCCCAGCGGAGAGAAGCAAGTAGTGGAGTGCCCCAGAGATATGTACTGGGACCAGTGCTGTTTAATTTATAAATTGATCTGGAAAAGGGAACAAACAGTGAGGAGATCATATTTGCAGATGACTATTAGATGAAACATGAGCAAAGTGATGCATCTAAGGAAAAATAATCCTAACTATATATATACACAACTCTATATTAGGAGTTACCACTCTGGTAACTCACTGTGAACAATACATTGAAATAATCAGCGCAGTTTGCAGTAGTGATTAAAAAAAAAAAAAAGCAAATAGAATGTTAGAATTATTGGGAAAGAAGTAGAGAATATAATTGAATATCATAGGGCCACTGTATAAATCCATTGTGCAACCACATTTTTAGTATTGTGTACATTTCTAGTTGCCTTTCCTAAAGTAAGATATAGGAGAGCTAGAAAGAGGTATAAAGAGAGGCAACAGAATGATAAACAAGATGGAATGGCTCTTATTGGGAAAGGCGAAGCAAGTTGAATTCTACAACTTGGAGAAGAGACAGTCGAGAGGGGGATATAATTAGATATCCACAAAGACATAAGTGGTATGGAACAAGTTAAGAAGGAACAGTTATTTACCCTTTCAAATAGAACTGGGGACACACTCTGAAACTAACTCGTAACAGATTTAAAACAAATTTAAGAGAAAATATTTCAATCTATGTGCAATTAAGCTGTAGAATTTCAGTGAATGTGGTCAAGGCTAGTAGTATAGCTGAGTTTAGAAAATGTTTTGACAGGTTTCTGAGGACAGGCCCATTAATTATTAGCAAAGTAGACTAGAGGAATCAACATATTTTCTCAGAGTAAGGAACAGGAAAATGGATCCATTAGAATTTGCTGGGTACTTCCAGATTGTCGGAGACAAGTTACTGGAGCATTGATCTGTCCCTGTATGGCAATTTAGTATGTTCTTATGAATAGTTGATTGTTCCTAGGTAACACCACCTACTACAATGAGAGTCCCTCACACTGTTGTCAAAACAGAGTCTCCTTTAGCCAAAGTTGTCCAGAGACATGCCAGTCAAAAAGCAATGACTAAGGAAGAATCCAATGTTATGGAAAGTGCAGACCCCATGAGAGTGAACATAACGACAGCTGCAGCAGGTATGTTCCACATTCTTTTTATGTTGTAACTAAGACCAATAGGAAATTGCTGTAAGATTGTATGTTAGATGCCTGCCCATACACTCTTCCTGTGCTGCCTTCAGGTGGCACGACAATTGCAAATACTTGCATTACAATTTCCAGCATTTAAATACCAAAAATGTATTTCCTGCTTGTTCATTTGTCTCCTTTGCACTTTCTCTAAAGCAAAAGTAAGTTTACCAATCAGGTCACTTTGTTGGTTTCTGCATGGAACTGAGTGACATCTTCCAAAATTGTGCATATGAATCCTACACTCAGATTTGACGTGGCCAACATGTGAAATATGTAGAGTCTTCATAACATAATAGGTCTTGTGATGTATATTATGATATGCTCCTCTCCCATTTAAATGTACACACATCCCATGAGATGTACTTCTTATTGGCCATATTGTTTTTGAATGATCAGTGAACAGCAGTATCCAGATTTATGAAAAACTTTTACCAATAAGCTGTTCACAATGCTGACATGTCTTTTGTATCCTGTTAGATTGATATATTTGTATATTTATAATAGTGTGCCCTTAGCCAAGGTTTTTAACTTTCTGCAAGTCTATGGATGAAGAATTTGGTGTAGAATCCCTCCTTTATAGCATTTTTATATTGACAATTATTTTTACTTCAGGAGAATTAAAAGAAAAAAAATGACCTGAAAATTGCTTACAGACAAACTTTATTTTGCAGAAACTAAGTATTCTTAGAGATTCCTTGTGTATATTTAACATATACAAACTCACTGAATAGGGAGACCAGTTAAGATCATCTTAATGAGGTTCAAAAATATTTTTTGTGAGTGATGATTAATGCACTTAAGTCTTCAAGAAAGTAGGTGAAGGAAAAAAGATCATTTAGTATGTGTACTTAACATGAGTACGTCTCCTTTAACATGGGAGACAGGACAAAATATCCTGCTTTTGAGTGTTGACACTTAAATATGTTAATCAATTTCAATCCCCAGTTAAACCAGAGACAGTATTAAAAGATTATCCAATTCCATCCAGTTAGATTACTTATAAAGAGTAAGTAGCTGCTGTAATTTGGTTTTCTTAGCATTTGGATAGATGGATCCATGACAAGTGGTTATGCACCTCTACCAGCAGGTGGAGATAGAGCAAAGCTGACATCCTGCACCCTTACCCACAGCCGCCGCCAGCGCCGACCACGAGGCTGCCCCGACTTGAGACGCTGGCCTCTTCCTCCTCCTCTCCGTCGCACCGGAGCCAATCAGAAAAGCAGCTGCAGAACAGCCAATCGGGGGACAGCCCCGACTGGCCTTTAAACTCAGCGCGGCAGCTAGGCGCCATGCTCCAAAGGTGCGCAACAAAGGGGCAGGCCCCTTTGTGCTCCCCTTCGTGCAGCCCCGGAGTGCAGTTGCAGCACTTTCCTAGCTGCTTTCACAATTGCCCACTTTAGCATTCGCTTCAGACTTCAGACAAACCAACATCTCTTCAGTCACCATGCCCAGCAATCACTCAAGCAACCTCAGCCGCCCCTCTCTCTGGCATTTATCTTCCCAGCCTTCAGCTCTCTCTCCCACGGACGGCACAGCCGGGTAAGGCTTACGCAGTCGACGCCAAAGACCCACCGGGGTAAGGTAAATGGATTTTTGACTGACCCCGAACTGCTTCAGCGCCGACCGTGAGACTTGCCACGCCGCTCGCCAGCCCAAGCCCAGGAGCTCGGCCCGCCCTTGCCTCAGCCGCGATTCGGCCCTCGAGTTTAACCAACCCCTGACGACAGGCTCCACACGTGCATCCAATCAGGGACAGCCCTGCTGGGATTTAAATCGGGGCTCTGCTAGGCGCCGGAGTGCTGCCGGAACCTCCCACGGCGGCCGATCATACTCTCCCTGTTCGCTTCTTCCACATTCCTCCTATGGCCAATAGTCCCCGTCTAGTTTACATTGCAGCCCAGCATCTCTCAGCAAATCAACCCACAACCTCCCAACTACTGTCCAGCTTTCTTCTGAACCACCCAGCTAGTCCACTTCTTTCAGGCTCAACAAGCCAGAATGTATCCAGCTTCCCCAATCCCTGTTCTCCAACACTATAAATCCTCTACAGGAAATTCCACCAGGCAAGCCCGACACCGCTCATTAATAACCCTTACCCGTATCCTGATTGCACCGATCACCCAACTTCTAGGTATTACTCTATTCTCCATAACTCTTTTTAATGCGCAATCCCTTACCAAGAAATCTCTGATCCTCAATGATTACCTTCTAGATGCCAAGCCAGACATATGTGCATTAACTGAAACATGGCTAAAACCCACAGATACAGCAATAATAAATCAACTACCAACACTGACCTACGACATCTTTTCTCTCCCTCGACAGAAAAAGGGGTGGGGCATCTTATTAGCAACTAAAAAAGGCTTCAGATTCACTCAACACCCTGTCAAATCAGATCCTAAACTAGAAATCGGCCTTTTCACATCAGACCAACTTCAAATTCTACTAGTCTACGCCCCCCCCCCCCCCCCCCCCCCCGGGCCTCCTGGAAAGACACTTCCCCTATTATTGAAATAATCACAACTCTTATTAATTTGGACGCTCCAGCAATAATCCTGGGAGATTTCAATTTGTACGTAGACGACCCCACACTCTCATCCAGCTGCGAAGCCTTCCTCACTGCCTTCTCAGCCATGGGATTCAATCAGATAGTCAACAAACCCACACACAAAGCAGGTCACGTGTTGGATCTAATCTTCGTAAACTCTGGCATCAAGCAGTCATCTCACCTTAATTGCAAGAAAGGTCCCTTGGTCAGATCATACACTAATCTCAACCATGTTCACGCTGAAAGAAACCATCACCGACCTCGCACCCCAACCCTCCTTCCAATATAGAAGATCCTGCTCTTCTGAAGACCTCAGCAATCAACTGACCTCCCAACTTCCTCTCATAGACCTCACCAACCCTAACACGGCTCTCTTCTCCTGGAACAACATTACAGAATCCATAGCTAACAAACTATGACCCCTTACAACAAAAAAACCCAACACTAACGCGTCCAAAAGACAACCGTGGTTCACCAATGAACTCCGAAAATTGAAACAAAGCTTAAGACAGAAAGAGAGCAAATGGCGTAAAGCCCCTTGTACAAGCACACTCTCTGCCTATAAACTGGCCCTACACCATTACAAGACTTCCACCTCTAGATCTAAAAGGGACTTCTACGCGCATAAGATCCATGACCTTGTCTTCAACGCCAAAGCGCTCTTTGCCTTTGTATCCAATCTAACCCAAATCAACGCACTGGATATCCCTAACAATCAAGCACAATCAAAAGCCGAAGAACTGGCCCTGTTCTTCCAAAACAAAATCATTAACCTCCTAACACAGCTGCCTACTTTCACCCTCCCTTACTTGAGCTCACACCAACTAACCAACAAAAAAAACACGTCTTGAATCATTCGAACCCATCACCACCACAGAGATCCATTCAGTTTTAAAGAAAATGAAACCTTCCTCTCATCCTTCAGACCATATCCCCATCAAACATCTCCTGACAATCCCTGACTCCATCTCCAAAACGCTGACGGACATCATAAACTGTTCTCTATCTCAAGGAATATACCCAGACGAACTCAAACTGGTGTCCCTCAAACCACTACTAAAGAAGCCAAATTTGGATCCTACATCCTACCATTCATAGCTAAGATCATGGAAAAACTAGTTAACATTCAAATTTCAGACTACATCGAAGATAACAAACTACTATTCCCTTCCCAATATGGGTTCTGCAAAGCTTTTAGTACAGAATCCCTCCTCGTATCGTTGAGACTACCTCATTTTGGGTCTCGACAAAGGACAATCATTCCTACTGATTCTTTTGGACCTCTCGGCAGCTTTCGACACCGTTAACCATTCCATCTTAATAAACCATTGGTATAACAGGTACGGCACTAGCCTGGTTCAAAACTTTCCTCAACAACAGAGTCTACAAAGTTAGAATCCACAACAAAGAATCCCCCCGCCATGACTCACCTGTAGGAGTCCCACAGGGATCCTCCCTATCACCCATGCTCTTCAACATTTACCTCCTTCCGCTGTGCCAGCTCCTAACCAATCTAAAACTTAAACATTTTCTCTATGCGGATGATGTCCAGATAGTGATCCCCCTTAAAGAATCCTTCTCTAAAACTCTCGAACATTGGGGAAACCTGCCTCCAAAAAATCAAGTACCTTCTTGTCAGCCTAAACCTCGTATTAAATGCTGCCAAAACTGAACTCCTGCTCATCTCCCCAGAAAATAGCAGCACCACCATTACTCCTCCAGCCAACCCACTCTCCACCCAAGTGAGAGACTTAGGAGTTATAATTGATAACAGGATGAATTTGAAAGCATTTGTCAACCATACAACCAAGGACTGTTTCTACAAACTCCAAGTGCTGAAAAGGATAAAACCTCTATTTCACTCTCAAGATTTCAGAACGATACTACAAGCAATAATCTTCTCAAAGATAGATTACTGTAACGCTATCTTACTAGGTCTCCCATCTTCGTACACCAAACCGCTACAGATGGTCCAAAATGCAAGAATTCTTACTAACACCAGGAGAAGAGACCACATATCCCCCTATCCTAAAAAACCTACATTGGCTCCCTATTCACTTTAGAATCATCTTCAAGTCATCACCATTATATATAAAACCATCCACCACCTTACAACACTTGACCTACAATTCCCGCTCAGCCAACATAACTCCTCAAGACCCACCAGAGAAGCATACAGAGGATCTCTCCAGGTACCTCATACCAAATCCACTCGGCATATAACTTTAAGAGAACGGGCCTTCTCGACAGCTGGACCATCACTCTGGAATTCCATCCCACCGGATCTCAGACAGGAGCCTTGCCTCCCAACCTCTCGAAAAAGACGTAAGACTTGGCTGTTTAAACAAGCTTTTCCAGACTCCTCCTAAATTCCACCTCATCAACATCTATAATGCAGTCACACCAGTTCTTTGTAAATAACTCTATATGATGATAAATTACTACTGTATTTCTCTCTTCTCCCAGTTCGATCATCCTTGTTCATTGTAACTGCAATTCTCCTCTGCACAGGTTCCAGTTTTAATGTATTTTGCACCCCTTTGTTCAACTGTAAACCAGCATGATGTGATTGTATCATGAATGCCGGTATATAAAAACCTAAAATAAATAAAATCATGGTATATATACCCCTGCACTGACATAAATCTGCCAGTATTCTCTATCTCCAGCAGATGGTGGATGTGCATCTCCCTATTGGGGATTGCCTTAAGGTTTTTTGTTTTTTTTTTATAAAAGGAGAAAAGAAGAAAAGTTTATTGCCCCCCTCTATCTTATAGTCCCTTCCTCGTTCGAGTTTCTTGAGGTGATATCTTCGAATCCTTCCCTTAGGTGAGTCTTGGTCCAATGGTTGGGTTCTGCCAGCATGGACTTAGCTGTGAGGGAAAAAAAAAGCTGAAAGTCAAGTGGGTGCAGGAAGCCGAGCATGGCGGTGAAGGTATATGCCCTCTCCCACCAGCAGCTGGAGACTGACTCAGTATTTAGCCAGGACGGGCTGAACTCAGGTAAAGAGTAATTAAAAAAAAAAAAAAAAGTTTTCCTGCTTGTACCTCAAATCAGTCCAGACAAGTAGGTTTATTCATCACTACAAAAAGATGGAGGTAGAGAACAAACTTTTAGGAGCTGCTACATATCCTAGAGTGCCACATGCAGTCCCCCAGTATTTCTTTGTTTTCAGCAGATGGTAGAGGTGCAAACCTGCAGCCTAGGGAGAGAAAGAAGGACATTCAGGGAAGGAAGATTTTTAGAGGACGGTTCCCTGAGGTGCTAGGTTCCTTCGTGGGCCATCCCTCAGGTAGAGGTCCTAGCTCAGCCCTTGTCTGCAGGGTTTGATAGCCAGGGGTCCTGATTCCCTCACCTCCTCTGGATCCTTGCCTCTCATATTGATCAGACCCTTTCAGCCAGAAGCAGGGAAGTATTTTGTTTTATTTCCCTTTCGATTGCGTCTATTTCTTTAAAAAAAAAAAATCAAAAAAAGCAATGCAGGAGGAAGTACAGGCTGAAGCAAGGCTCCAGTGGCTGGTTGCAGTGTGCTGCCGGGAGGCAGTCTGAGGTGAGCAGGGCCAGATTTTTGGCATGGTCAGGGCCGAGTGACAGCACCAGGACAACATTGCTGACTGTGTTGCAGGCAGGGGCTATTTTTAGGTCCGATCTTGCATCATAGTGCTGCCTGCTTGGCATAGGAAAGTTTGCTGCAGCTGTGGAGAGAAATGGGCGTGTCTTAGTGCGGCCGTGTTTTGCTCTGAATGCATCTGGGGGGTGGGCCCTCCGAGGGGCTCGCCGGAAAGTTTGCTGCCTTGAGTGCGGTAGTGCTGGTGCAGAAGGCCCTTGGGGGGGGTCTGAGGACAAGGTGGCCATTTTGGTTTCACATGCTAGGAGCGCATGGCTTCGGTTGTGGAGCTGCAGGATTTCCCTCCCCTGCTTTTTCCTGTGATTCAGACCCCTGCGCATGCTGGGGGCGGGCGGAGGGGGACCCGGGGGACGCGGAACCTGATCAGAGTTCTTCTGATTCGGAGGGGTTCTCCACTAATTTTATCCTGCTCCTCCACAAGGCCTATTTGGCCAAGAAGGAGGCAGGGTCCAAGAGATGGCTCCCTTGAAAGGCTTGGACACCTAAGAAACCTGGGGGAAAAATATCTAAAGGATCTGGTGGCATTCGACTGTTGCTGGGGCTTGGAAGTCCGCAGATGGCGCTGGGGACATGTCAGACGACACGGGTGGCTCCGAGCAACTTCAGGGCGGTCCAGGGATCCAGATAAAGAATCTGATGCAGGATAAGGATCCTGATGCCATGATGGAGGACCCAATACAGGATTCCGAGGAAATCCTGGTAGCTGAGGGGGGATAATCCTTGGGTGGTCTGGCTCTTCCGTGAGGAAGAGCTGCATCCTCATTCCCCAAGTTCTGGAGAACCTAGAGATCAAGGTTGTGAGGAAGGCTCTGACAATGAGGAAATGAGCCCAGTCTTGGAAGGGTCACTGAAGACTCAAGGTTGCCTGGGCAATGGCTAAACTGTGTCCCTTGTCGGAACAGACCTTAGAGTCCTGGAGAATTCTTAAAGTGGATGCAGCCGTGTCAACGGTGACCAGGAAGACAAATATCCTGTTGTCAGGCGCAGCCGCGTTGAAGGATGTGCAGGATCAGAAACTGGAAATTTTGCTGAAGAGATTGAGGTTTCGGCCTTAAGTCTCCGGGCAGCTGTCTGCAGTGGGCCTGTTTGTGCTGGTCTCAGAAGGCTCATGAGAGGATGGCAGGAGCATCCAGTGAGGCTGCTCAGGCTGCCCATTTGGAAGCAGGCATTGCCTTCGTGGCACATGCTCTGTACGACAAGGTTCGCATGTCATCCAGGAATATGGTTTTGGCAATGGCGGCGCAGAGTCTTCTGTGGTTGCCGAATTGATCCGCGGATATGTGGTCAAAGGCACAGCTGGATAGCCTTTCCTTTAAGGGCAAGTTGCTGTTCAGAGAGGACTAGAGCAACTGATTAAGCAGTTGGGAGAGTCAAAGGGAAATAAGTTGCCCGAGGACAAGTAAATTGCCAGGAAGTCCTTTCTGCTGTGGACTAGTTTTCGAGATGTGAGGAGATTTCGGTCAAGCAGAGGCTCCGTTGCTGCAAAGCAAAAGCAGAGCTTGAATAGGCAACAGTTCTTTCAAGTGCAACATCTATCTCCCTGTGATGGTAGTGCCCAGGGGGGAGGTGGAAGTAAGGGTGCCCAATGGTAGTGCCCAGGGGGGAGGTGGAAGTAAGGGTGCCTAATGAAAGCAAGCTGGTCTGCTCCCCCAGCAAAGCTGGGAGGGAGACTGCCCCTTTTTTAGTTCAATATATTTTATTAAGAATAAGACAAACAGAACCTGAGGTGCAGGGTTCCTGATGCAGCCCCAAGTATCAACATATGAGAATAACTGTACAGTAGACTTTGTATTACATTAAACCCCCTCCCTTCCAACCCCTCCCAGTGATCGTTAATCAAGTATTGTATTGTCAGCAGTTAACATAGAAGCCAAACATACAGAATTACAAGTCAGTCATTCAGGATCAAACTCTCCTGGCTTGGTGTGGCAGCACTTGAAGGTAACTGTCCCAGGTTGACAAACTTTCATCGAAGTTGAGGCGAGATGCGTGACGCCATATTGTCCATTTGCATCATACGGTGTAAGTGATTACACCAAACTCAAAAGGAGGGAATGTCAGGTCCTTTTCAAAATAAAAATATCACTTTTTCCCCCCAATTGCACTTGCTTTCTTAAACAAATGAGGTCCTGTACCTCGGACCAATAATGGGGGAATGCAATCAAACAAGACCTTCAGGGATAAAGGAACTTGGGTGCTTAAGAGGTCTTCACCATAATTCGCAATACATCCCCAGAACCGTTTAATGGGGGGCATGCCCAAAATGAATGGGATAGTGTTCCTACTGCTGCATGACATTTCTCACAAATGGCTGAGATGGTTAATTTAGATTGATACAAAATTTGAGATACAAAAGATCTCCGAAGGAATTTGTACTGCATTTCCCAATAATATTGATTACCGGATATTACTAATACATGTTTGAAACAGGATTGAAAAACAGCTGCCCTAATCACAAACACTCCATCCCTGTTCCATTTCTCTGCCAGAATAGGGCAGGTATCTACTCTTGTAATCTTCTGTAAACTCTTGTAATAAGTGGACAAGGATAAGGCTTGTGATTTTTTTCAAACAGAAAAAGTGTCCAGGGAATGAAAGACAGCTGGTAGCCTTGATTCTGCAGGTAGGGATTGGACATAGTGTTAGAGTTATAGATATGTGAACATGTGGGAAATCCCGTAGCCTGTATATGCCCTTCAAACCTTGGAATGTGAAGATTTTACCTTCATCATCCAAGAGATGAACTAACTGATTAATTCCCTGAGATATCCAGGAGTGAATGCCAGCAGATTGAGAACCAGGGGTGAACTCAAGGTTTCCTTGAATTGGAAGTAAACAAGAGCAGTCCCGTGATATCCCGAGGTTCTTGGCCAATTGTGTCCATGCCTGTCGAAAGGGTGATATAACAAGATTGTGTAATGGAGAGGCTGGAAGTCTAGCTGAAGGGGCCTGCAAGACATATTTCAGGTCTAGGGGGGGGCTACCAGTGTCCTCTCAGCTATATTGACATAAAGAGAGCTTTCTAAGAGCCATTTCCATACAATGCATAGATTACTGGCTACATTATAAATCGCTAAGTTGGGAACCCCCATACCTCCCAATCTCCGTTGGTCTTTCAACCACCCCAGAGGGATTCTTGACATTTTATCTCACCAGATTAGAGCTTAGAGCTCTAACTAGGTTTAAAAGATCATTTATGTTTAATATTAAGTGGCAGGTTCTGAAGGACATAGTCACTTGGGAAGAATGATCATTTTGAATACGTTTATACAGCTTCCCAGAGAAAGTAGTAAATCCCTTCACGCCCGCAATTTATCCCGGGAAGATTTTAATAAACTAGAGATATTAAGACCAAATATAGTAGAGAAATTTGTGGAGAGGCGAACGCCAAGTTATCTAATAGTTACCGGCCCATTGTAATGAAAAGGGTTCCCCCCATCTTTCTTTAAGAGCCTCTAGAAAGGCCAAGGCTTCCAATTTCTTGATTGTCGGAGGCCTGAAAAAACTCCAGAGTCCTGAAATATCAATAACAGAGTTCAACGATCATTTGGGGTCCGTGAGAAGCACTAATATATCAGCAAAGGCTGCATATTTAAATAAGATTGCAGCCATATCCCCTTCACCTCTGCTGTGGATTGTATGAATAATAACAAAGGTTTGAGATTTAAAAGAAAAAGGGGGAAAGCAGGCAACCTTGTCGAGTACCTCTGGAGACAGGAAAGGTTTCCGATTGTGATCTATTAGCGAGTATGGATGCAGTTGGGGCATAAAGCAGCTGAATCACGTTAAAGAAGAACCCCTCCATTCCCATACAGTGCAGAAGATGGAACAAGTATCCCCACTCCACCCTGTTAAATGCTTTTTCAGCATCAAAACTCACTACTGGATAGGGTTCTTCTGTTCGACTGCAGAGCGTCATAGCTGTCAATACAAGCTTAATGTTGGTAAGGGCATATCGCTTCCTGACAAAGCCTACTTGGCCCGGCTTAATGAGAGATGGTAAAATGTCAGCTAAATGCTCTGCCAATATTTTTGCCAATAATTTATCATAATTCAATAAGGAGATGGGTCGATAAGATGCAGGAGAGAGGGGATCTTTACCTGGTTTGGGACTGAGGGTTATATGAGCACTATTGACATGCTCGGGATAGGTACCGGATTGTCCCAAAGTATTAAAAGCTAGTGTTAAAGGGGTTCCTAAAGAGTCAACGGGCCTGGAGTCTTAAAGCGTTTTGCCTGACGAATAGCTAATTTAACCCCTTCTTCAGTGATTGGTCAATTCAGCCAAGTGCACTGATCGGAAGTTAGACAGGGAAGATTAATTTGGGCACAGAACCTGTCACATTTCTCTTGGTCCCAGCCCTCAGAAGTGTAAAGGTCCGAATAGTATTTCTGGAAACATTTTAAAATGGTGGGGGTATCAGTAACAATTTGGCCCAAGAGGGAACACAGTGCTGGAATGTATTGAGGACCCCGAGCGGTTTTTATCAAACTTGCCATCAGTTTCCCTGAACTAACTTAAACTGATAATACAACTGATGAATAAGAGAATTTATTGCTGTTTGTATTGGAAAAAAACGCTCTGTCAGATCAAGTATTGAATTGCAGTAGAGTGCGTTTAGCGTGCTGAAGTTGACCGCTCAGGGTTAAAAATAGTTTGTCCAGCATTTTCCTCCTGTGGGCCAGAAATGAAATGACATCCCCTTTGCAGTGTACCAAAACAAGATAGGATAGTTTATATGATTACAATTCAAATTTGAGTATTCATTCCATTTTGCATGCAAATAATCTTGAAAATGAGTGTCATTGGCTAGGAAATAAGGGAATCACCAAATGAAGGAGGACTGAGATATTGGAGACCATAACTCAAGCCAAATAGGGTCATGGTCAGAAATAATATCAATCCCTGGGTGTCTAATTTTAGAGAAAATGTGGCTGCTGACTAAAATATAGTCCAGTCTAGAATAGGTTGCATGGGCCTGGGATAAATGGGTAAAATCCTTCTCAGAAGGATTCACCAGGCATCCACAAGTACAAAGATCGCTCCAAAAGCGAGATCCCTTGACTAGATCTGTTATCTTTCTGATTACCATGAGATTTATCTAGTTGGGGGTCCCGGACAGCATTGAAATCTCCCCCTATAACAATAACTTGCTCCTTATAAGGAAGGAGAAGCCGATAAATGTCCTTAAAAAAAAAAAAAAAAAAAAAAAAAAAAAAAAAGCTGGTCTGTAATTAGGAGCTTAAAGATTACATAAAACAATAGGAACATGATTAAAATCTGCAATGAGAATAAGGTATCGTCCCTGGGGATCTTTAATTTCAGTCTGAATAGTTATAGGCAGGTGTTTGTGTGTTAAAATAGCTACCCCTGCTGACTTGTGGATGCAGATCAAAATGTACCGTACCAACCCAATTTTGGCACAGTTTTGTGTGTTCTAAATCACTGAGGTGTTTCCTGTAAAAATGCTAGGTCTGCCGACTTCCATTTTAAGGTAGTGAGAATCTTGGACCTCTTAACAGGAGAATTAATGCCACACACATTCCAGGAGTATATGTGGGTCCCTTGGTTAGCCATCCTTATCTATATGATTAGCTGGCTAGAATTAAGGGATTCGCTGATATCTGACTAGAAGGGGACTCTCCCAGCACAGGCTCTCCTCTCATCCTCACTATCCAGTGCGTATGATAGTATGGCTTCAGATACACATAAGAAAAACAGTAACAGTACATAAACAAGAGACAAAGTTCAACCCACAGTTCCCCTTCCCAGATCTTCCCCCCCCGCCCCAATTCTCCATGACCTTTTGATCGTACTCATACCCTAATTCAAAGTGAGATCACTACATACAAACAGGTCTCACACTCCCAATCCAATCCCAACCATAGCGACAGTACAAGAAAATGATATGAAATGGATCTCAACCCATATTCACGCCTCTGTGCCAACATAAAACCAGTGAGAATGCAAATTATTGAGAAGGAAATAGTCAAGTTGCCCTAGAGCTTTGTAGCTCAGAAAAAAACCTATGTATAAAAGAACTTCTAAACTGTCCGAGATGAACTGTGGTCCAACAGTGAAAAAAAAAAAAATAAAGAGAAGGGGAAAGCGAGTGAGTGGCGTACTGCTTCCCTTCAACAATGGAAATGGCAGGGCATTAGCTAGCCTCTGAGTAAAAATAAATTCCGTTGCTTCCACGGCTCCTGCCAGATCTCACTTGACACCTTCTCCTGGCAATGCCGGTGTACCTGCTGATGATGTATCCATTGTACTCATAAATTGTTGAAGATCATCAACCGCCGAAAACCAGTGCGTACCCCCCCGAGCGTTGCTACTTGAAGCTTGGTGGGGTAAACTAGGACCGCACACACTCCCATAAGAACATAAGAAAATGCCATACTGGGTCAGACCAAGGGTCCATCAAGCCCAGCATCCTGCTTCCAGCAGTGGCCAATCCAGGCCACAAGAACCTGGCAAGTACCCAAAAACTAAGTCTATTCCATGTTACCATTGCTAATGGCAGTGGCTATTCTCTAGGTGAACTTAATAGCAGGTAATGGACTTCTCCTCCAAGAACTTATCCAATCCTTTTTTAAACACAGCTATACTAACTGCACTAACCACATCCTCTGGCAACAAATTCCAGAGTTTAATTGTGCGTTGAGTAAAAAAGAACTTTCTCCGATTAGTTTTAAATGTGCCCCATGCTAACTTCATGGAGTGCCCCTAGTCTTTCTACTATCCGAAAGAGTAAATAACCGATTCACATCTACCCATTCTAGACCTCTCATGATTTTAAACACCTCTATCATATTCCCCCTCAGTTGTCTCTTCTCCAAGCTGAAAAGTCCTAACCTCTTTAGTCTTTCCTCATAGGGGAGTTGTTCCATTCCCCTTATCATTTTGGTAGCCCTTCTCTGTACCTTCTCCATGGCATGTAATTTGGTGCAGAACGGGGAGAACGTACGTCGTTGTGTTGCCAAAGCTGCAGAAAAGTCTTGAAAAACCAAGAGATTTGTCTGAATGAATCACCTGAAGTATTTCACTTTTATGCAGAAATTGAAAATCTTCGCAACAATGCGTGGCCGGTCATGCTACGCCCGTTATTCTGTTCTATTTGTAGAGGGCCATGCGTACAAGCCAGGCCCAGTTCCTGCGAGAGCCATGACTCTAAAAATTGGGGTAAGTCTCTCTCCTCCAAGGATTCGGGGAGACCAACAAACCTGAGATTGGACCATCGTGAATGGTTTTCCAGGTCCTCTAGGTGGTCTGCATGTTTAGCCAGCGATGATTTTAACAATGAGATTGAGAGGTGTGAAGGCCATCTTGAATGTCTGACACCCGTTGCTCCAGGTCTGTGAAGTGCCTTTCGAATCCAGCTAGAGATGCTGATAATTCCGTCAATTTGGCGAATATTTTCTTTAGTTCGGGCTCTAAAGCCTTCACTACTGCCGTTTTCATATCTGCTATTGCCGCTGTGTGTGCTTCTTCAGGGGATCACATAGATATCATACACTTGTAAATATCTGTAAATATTTGCAATATCCCCCAATATATTGCACCATTTCATTACTGTTTCATTATAATAGATATTGTTTCCCCATAGGTGAATTCAAACGAAATTGACTGAGGGCAGATAACTTCAACCTGAAATCATCAAGGTCTTCCAGATCGAAATGGATGTTATCTTTTTAGTCTGCAGCAGTCTCAAATTCCTTCCAGTCCACCATGATCAAACTCCTCCCGGTCTGACAAAGATCTTTGTTTCACCCCCTACCTGGGGTCAATGTTCTTTGGCATGTGATACCTGTTGGTTCCGGTGAATTATAAGCAGAAAGAAAATTGAGGCTACTGCTGAAATTATAATGGATATGCTGATATAAGCTGGAGTTTTTGAAAGAATAAATTTGTGTGTTGATAAATTGGGATTTTAAGGTGTGGGAAGTAAATGCTGTTATGTTAACTAAGTCCCTGAGGAAGCCCCAGGTAGAGGGTGAAACAAAGATCTTTGTCAGACCGGGAGGAGTTTGATCGTGGTGGACTGGAAGGAATTTGAGACTGCTGCAGACTAAAAAGATAACATCCATTTCGATCTGGAAGACCTTGATGATTTTAGGTTGAAGTTATCTGCCCTCAGTCAATTTCGTTTGAATTCACCTATGGGGAAACAATATCTATTATAATGAAACCGTAATGAAATGGTGCAATATATTGGGGGATATTGCAGATATTTACAGATATTTACAAGTGTATGATATCTGTAGGATCACTATGTTTACAGATGATTAATGTTTTTAATGTGTGAGATGGTATGGATGGAATGGTTAGATAGTTTTTAAGTGTCTAGATAGAACGCATTAGATATTTTATGAGATATATTGAAATACAATATCTGTATAAGTTTTTCATGCATTTAGTATTCTGTTTATGTATGTGTAATTATTGGATAGTGAAGGAGAGAATCTTTATAATATATCCCTGTGTGTTATTTATCTTCAGGGGATCAGGCATCCTCTTCCAAAGGCGATTTGGTGGGGCGGGGTTTGTCTTTTTCCTTCTCTTTATCTTTTTTGGCCATCCGAGACATTCTGGCAGCCTTGCAAGAATCCAGTAATTAATGCTCTCGCATGGTATCCAATGGGTTGAGATTGATGAAAAATACAGCAGTGGATGGGGTTGGATGTAGGAGCGGAGAGCTGCGAAGGAAGATCACATCCGCTCCCTTCACTGCATCAGTGATCCCTCCCCCCCCCTTTTTTTTTTTTATATAAGGAGTGGACCAGGGTCACGACAGACCAGTGGGTTTTGGACGTGGTGCGAGACGACTATGACTTAGAATTTTCTGGGCCGCTCAGGGACATCTTTGTGATCTCTTGCTGTATTTCCCGTGCCAAGTGGGAAGTGATGCGGGACAACTTGCAGCTTCTGCAAGCGATCGTTCTGGTGCCTCCTCAGGAGAGGGGGCAGTGAAGGTACTCCATTTTTTTTCGTGGTGCCCAAGGACGGGCCCTTTCATCCCATCTTGGACTTGCAGTAGGTCAACGTTGCCCTCCAGGTGCCACATTTTCAGATGGAAACGTTATGGACTGTGCTAGTTCGCAAAGGACAGTTTCTGGCATCTTTGGATCTAAGTGAAGCCTATCTCCACAATGCCATAAGGGCTGATCATCAGAGATTACTGAGGTTCATGGTTCTGGCGGTGCATTTCCAATTTTGGGCCCTCTCTTTTGGATTGGCGACTGCTCCGTGGACGTTAAAGGTGATGGTAGTGTTGGCGGTGGCTCTCAGGAGAGAGGGAATCCTGGTCCATCTGTACCTGGAGGATTGGCTTTCCAGGCGAAGTCGGAAGTGGAGTGTCGTCGCTTGGTTCGACTAGTTATGTAGCTTCTGGACTCCTTGAGCTGGGTAACGAACCTAGCGAAGAGTCATTTGGAACTGTCCCAGTCTTTGGAGATTATTAGGGGCTCGATTCGGGAAGGTGTTTCTAACCACAGAGAGAGTTGTCAGGTGGTACTCGGTCTTCTTTGGAGAACCTTTGAGTCCTGGTGCTTACAGAATAACCTTGCAGCCTTTGAAGATGGATGTTCCACAAGTGTTATCCTTCTTAGAGTGGATTGGCTAAGGGCTTGGCCTATAATTTCCTTCAGGTTCAGGTGGCGGCCTTAGGTTGCCTTCAAGGTAATGTACGAGGAAGGAAGCTGGCAGCCCAACTGGATGTAAAGCGTTTCTTGAGAGGGGCTAAGTATTTGCGTCCTCCGCTCCAGAAGGTTTGTCTGGAGTGGAACCTTAACTTGGTTCTTGGAGTTCTGTGTGGTCCTCCCTTTGAACCGGTTGGATTTGCTCCCTTGAAGGACCTAAGCTTAAGGCGGATTTTCACTTGAATCAATTTCCCTGCCAGCTCTGAATAAGGGAGAGAGATGTGGGGGAATATTGCCTGTTACGATCCTTGGATGTCAAGAGGCATATCTTGAGATTTAGAGGTTTCTGATCCTCTCAGGAAGACAGATTGGCTGTTTATACTCCATGGTGGGAGGAAACCGCGTGAGCCGGCATTGTGGGCTACATTAGCCCGCTGGATTAAGGAGGTAGTCATGGCTGCGTATGTGGATGCTGAGCAGCTGTTGCTTAGGTTAGGGCTCATTCCACTACGGCACAGGCAGTCTCATGGGCAGAGATTAGATTGCTATCTCCCTTCGAGATTAGCCGGGCTGCTACATGTTGGTCCTTACATATTTTTTCCAGGCATTACTGCCTGGATGTGCAGGCCTGGGAGGACACAGTCTTCGCACATGTGGTGGTGGTGGTCGGATCACAAGTCGCTTCCCACCCTGATCGGGAGTAGCTCTAGTACATCTCACTGGTCGTGGATCCACCCATCCGAATGCTAAGAGAGGAGAAATTACTACTAACCTGATAATTTCCTTTTCTTTAAGAAGGATAGGTGGATTCACCTTCTTGCCCTTGGCTGCTGGATGTTTGTGCTGCTGTTCTCCTGCATGGCTGCGTGTTGACTAGTGTTGTTACGCTCCTTGTCTGAGCTCAATGGTTTCTTTTTAGCTGGAGTGGTTGTCTGTTAATAATAAAGTTTTTGTTAGTTTGTCCACAGTTAGCTTTTGCAGAGAGTACTGGGGGGCTGGTGTCGGTGCGGGGGTAATTTTACTGTGACGTCAGCTTTGCTCCATCTCCATCTGCTGGTAGAGATGCATAACCACTGGTCGTGGATTCACCTATCCTTCTTAAAGAAAAGGAAATTATCAGGTAAGTAGTAAATTCTTCTTTTCATATCTAATTAATAGAGAAACATTGAGAAACATTTTCTTTTCATATATAGCTGTTTCATCCATATGGGCATATCACACTGCAGACAGGCTGCAGAGTTCTATATCTCTTCTTGTAGCATTGACCCTTGGGCTGCTGGAGAAATCTAGAGGTTCTCTTTGAAGTTAAATTGAACCCCAACTGCTAATTATTTTATGTTGAAGAGGGCTGGACTAACTTAAATCTTTATTTCTTAAAATTAGACTTACTTTGACTGCCAGATATGAGGTCCTTTGTCTAGTATTGTGCTGGTATGGTTTTCTTGTGCATATGCAGTAATTTTTCTTGGATACTGTAGCCTCTTTTTGAAAGCTGGATGTGAAAGCTACTTCATACTTCCCAGCAACCTGCTTACTTCTGTGGTCTGCTTGCAGGGGAGGATCAGCATGTGATGGATTTTGAAGATGGGGATTTTGATGAGCTTATGGAGGCTGAGAACATGGATGTGGTAACTGAGGGCAGCAGTATCAAGGAAGAAGCAGAACATGCAGAGTGTGCAAGAGCTATACATCCAGAAGTGCAAGACTCATCATTCCCGTAAGTAGACTTCATAATTGTTCTCACATTCAGAAGGGAATAGGAGAAAATCCCTTTTGGGGGGAGTTGGATATTGGTGTAATGCATTGGAAAAAGCATATACCTTTAACAGAAATTTATGGTATTAGTCTTCACCTTTCATTATTTACAGCTTTGTTAATGTTTTCCTTTACGTTTAGTTTAAAACTTTCTCTTTGGCCAGCCAGATCAATCCAGATGCATGGGTTTATACCTCCCAGCCACCAGATGGAGACACTGAGCTTGCTGACGTTGCTCTGTATAGAGACCTCTGCCTGCCAGTATTCTGTTTCTCCAGCAGATGGCAGGCAAGTATCCCATGCTGTGAGCTGAGGCCTGGGTAGGCTGGGCGAAGAAGATAGAAATTTGGATGGACAGCACTGAGGTGAAAGTCTTGTACTATCCCTTAGTTGAGCACAGCCATTGGACCAGAGGGCTTCCAGTTACTGGAACAGGATTCTTTCCGGTTGCTGGAATTACCCCTCTTCCCCCTCCTTTCTCATTTTTCTTTCCTCTTCTGTGGTTTCTTGTCATCCTTTCTGGAAAAAAAAGACTAAACAAGGCTTCCTTCCATCGCTATATTTTCCTCCCTTCTCTTGAGCCCTGTGGTTATGCTTGATCTCTCTTGTTACAGATCTTTAAAAAAAAAAAAAAAAAAAGTGGAAAGCAGAAGAATAGTTTGCTGTCTAAGGGTGAATTGTAGTAGTTGTGTTCTCTTTTTTTTTTTCTCAGTAGTATAGTCAGAAGCTGTGTGCTGAGGTGGGGAGGGAAGTGGTGGTCTCTTCAGAAGTGTGGGAAGCTGCAGGTTCTGGTGTAGAGCTTTTTTTTTTTTTTTTTTAAATGAGGCAGTGAAGATTCACATAGTTTCTTTGTTTCTCTCTAAGGTTCATTTTAACCAGATGGTATGTCTCCCTTCCTTTCAAAGGCACTGAAATGGGGAAGAGTATGCTGAACTTCTTTGTTTAGATATTAGGCAAGTTATTTTGCAGTATTTGCAGTTAGCTAATAGTTTCAGAACTTTAGAGCATCTCTTTGGTCTGTTTATTGGTTCTAGAAATTACAGAGCAGCTTTGAAGGCTTTGATAGCTCGTTGGATTATGAGATAGGAGAGGTCACATATCCAAGGGATTGAGACTTCTCAAGACATTGAGTGTACTCTACCAGGTTGAAGGCAGCTTCATGAGCAGAGCTTAACTTGTTGCCTTTTAGAGATTTATAGAGGGGCATCTTGTCTTCCTTGCATACTTATCTTGCATACTTATCTTGATCTTTGAACCACGGAAGGGGCTTCCTTTGGTTTGGCAGTCTTGGCAGAATCCCACCCAGTAGAGGGATAGCTTTGGCACATCCCATGCATCTGGACTGGTCTGGTTGGATGAAGAGAAAGGAGAAATTACTTATGTGATAATTTCCTTGAGTCTCATCAGACCAGTCCCCCCTCTTCTGCTAAGTGTATTCTCCTAATTCATTTTCAGAAGATCTGCTTGTGTGTGCTAGTTGAAATGTTATTTATCCCAAAAATAGCTGGAAAAACTTGAATCGATACTAATAGAGAAAATTCCGCTAAATAATAAAGGCTCTTATTGTATGTAAAGAGTGACCATCATACAGCACCCTTGCATCTGGAAGCTTATGCTGAGAGAGCTTTTATGAGCACTGGGGCTTTATAATCATAGGTCACTTCTTGTGTGCTCATAGAAAAAAATCTGAGAATATTTTCCCCCATCTTCTCTTCAGTTATGGGGGCTATATAAAGATGCACTTATCTTGCAACGAGATGTCCAAAGAATGCAGCTGTACTGAAATCTTCTGCACTTGTCCTATGAGATCACGGATCAATAGTGCCTTTGTGTCTACCGACACTGCAATGTTTTGAAATACTACTTCTTCAGGGAACACAAAGTTATGAACCGCAAGAGGATGAATTGTTTGAAAAGTGCAGTCAATGTACCATCGGGAAAAGATATTCGTTGCGTTTTAGGTGACACAAGGGCAGGAACACTAACGGGTAGCTTGTGGCACCTAAAACGCAACAAATATCTTTTCCCGATGGTACATTGACCGCACATTTCAAACAATTCATCCTCTTGCGGTTCATAACTTTGTGTTCCCTGAAGAAGTAGTATTTCGAAACATTGCAGTGTCAGTAGACACAAAGGCACTATTCCCTGTACACAAAGGCACTATTGATCTGTGATCTCATAGGACAAGTGCAGAAGATTTCAGTACAGCTGCATTCTTTGGACATCTCTCTGCAAGATAAGTGCATCTTTATATAGCCCCCATAACTAAAGAGAAGATGGGGGAATATATTCTCATAGATTTTTTTTCTAGGAGCACTCAAGAAGTGACCTATGATTATAAAGCCCCAGCGCTCATAAAAGCTTTCTCAGCATAAGCTTCCAGTTGCAAGGGCACTGTATGATGGTCACTCTTTACATACAATAAGAGCCTTTATTATTTAGCGGAATTTTCTCTATTAGTATTGTGTGTGCTAGTTGGCATGATAGATACTGGGGTAATGAATCTTATCAAAGAATGCAGGATATGTATGTTCCATTTCTTGCTTTCTGTTTGTTCTCCCTTGGAAGCCATCTAGTTTTTGCATAGATTGTGAAGGAAAAGTTTAATGATTAAAAATGTTTCTTAGCATATTACATAGAACATTGGCAAGTTGTGGTCAGCATGGGAGCTTATATAAGGTGACGTCAGTAAGCCTGTTTGTTAGTCTGTCTCCTGTTGGATGGGAGGCATAAATGCATTCATTTGGACTGATTAGACTGAAGGAAAGGAAATTATCAGGGAAGACTTAATTTCTCTTCCTCATTAGTTAATATCTGTTGAACTCCTTAATAGAGACACAATCAAATGTCTCAAATGAAGCAGCAAGTAGAGAAGCAATCTCTGAAACAGCTGTAACTATCCAAGTCAATATGAATGTTCAGTTTTCTGGGCCAGAAAAACTAGGACAAGTTGATGGCTCTGAAAGATTCTTAATTTAAACAATGCCTGAGGGCAACTTTTTTATTTCATTCTTAGAAAAAAAAAAAAAGATGCCCTTTCCTTCCTTAATCATAAGATTTGTTAGGTTTAAATACTATAAAAACAATCCAAAGGTTGCGTACTAGAATGCTAAATTGTCTCAAGTGAACGATTTGACTTTGACACAGATTATTCGTAAACCAAGGGGCAGATTGCCAAATAACACTTCACATTTTCTTGAGGCACAATACATTAATTTTCTATTCCACAAATCTATAAGATGGGGTGTGGGAAAATCCTCTGAAGAAGTATATCTTTCCCTAAAGCAGTTCCTATTCATACCCCAGATCAGTCCAGACAAGTGGATTTATGCATCCCTACCAGTAGATGGAGGCAGAGAACAAAACTTTGAGACACTGCTACATAACCGAGAGTGCCACCTGCAGTCCCTTAGTATTCCAGCAGATGGTAGAGGTGCAAACCTGCAGTCTGGTTTAAAAAAAAAAAAAATTAGTTTAGGGAGAAGATAGATCTGAAGACTGAACTCTTAGAGGTGTTAGGTTCCTTCATGGGTCATCCCTCTGGTTAAGCAGGGCGAGTGGGGGGGGGGGGGGGTGTTAATCCCTATCCAGGCTCAATCCTTGGTTCCCTGGGGAGGGAAGCCAGGGGTCCTGGTTCCCTCGCTCCCCTTGAGGTCCTCTCACCCACACCAGCCAGCTCAGCATCCTGGAGCACCCAGGGACAGGAGTGTTCTTTTCTATTGGTTTTTGAGGGCTCAGGAAGCTGTCTTTAAAGTTTTTTTGGGGGGGGGGGGGGAAGTAGGCCTGTTTGTGTCTGCTCCGTTTGAGCGGCTGAGGAGAGTATCTGCTCGGCATCAAGGTGCGGAGGGAGCTGCGTGGCTGGGGGCTGTATTTAAGCACCGGGAGCCAGGGCAGTGGTGGCTGTATTTTCTCCTGCTCGGGGTTATTTTTAGCTGTGAGCCATGTTGTGTGCGATGCCATCTTCCGCTGATTGCTGGTAAACCTGTTGGACCTGCAGGGGGAGGCACTCTTGCCTCAGTGCAGCCCTTCTCTGCTCTGCCTGTGTCTCTGGAGGCAAGGGAGCCTCTGCACAGAGATCCAGGGGCAGGCGCTGCACACGTGCTGCAGGCTCTGTGCAGGGGGGAGTGGGGGATGTAAAAAAGATGGCAGCCATTTTAGCTCCACGTCGCAGGGCCTCCCCTTCTCCGCTTTCTACTGTGGATCAGGGGCCTGAAGGAGGGGGAGATATACCAGCGGATGCAGGGGATGACTCAGCACCCACACAGCAGGGAGACCATGGCAGATTTTCCACGGATTTTATTTTGTTAATGCATGAAGCCTATCTCGCTAGGCAGGAGCTGACTGCTAAGTGGCTGGCCCCTCAGGTGGTGTGAGGGAAGGCTAAGACGTCTAGAGCTAAGGTGTCTCTGAAGATGGGGGGGGGGGGGGGCTCTTTGCGTCTCCTGGGTCTGGATCAATTGCTAGGGGAAGATATTTCCTCTAAGGATTCCAATGTTGCGGATCCCATGGCAATGATCCGCAGGACCCACAAGTGGACCAGGGCACTGGTCAGGGCATGGATCCAGTGGCTGGTCCGCTGGGGGACCCTGATGTAGACGAGGTCCCTGTGGCAGAAGGGGATGACCTGAGGGTGGTCAGGTTATTCCGTAAGGAGGAATTGCAGCCCCTCAATCCTCAAATTCTGGAGGAGCTGGGGTTTAAGGTTGCGCAGGAGCATTCTAATAATGAAGGCACAAACCTGGTGGTGGAGGCTGTGTTTTTAAGGCATTCTCCTTGTCAAAGCAGGTCAAGAAGCTGATTGACTGGGAGTGGGATTTCCTGGAAGCTTGGTTGAAGGTGGCCAGGGTGATGGCCAGGCTGTATCCTCTGCGGGATGACACATTAGAACTGTGGAAGCTGTCAAAGGTAGATGCGGCGGTGTCTGCGGTGATGAAGAAAACGACCATTCCTGTGGCAGGGTCGGCCTTGAAGGATATCCAGGACCGGAAGCTGGAGATCCTGTTGAAGAGGCTGTTTGAGGTCTCTGCTCTGAGCCTTAGGACTGCAGTCTGTGCTAATCTAATGCAGAGGGCTTGTTTGCACTGGGTGCAGAAGGCACAGGAGAAGGCTGCGGGAACCTCTGCGGATTCTGGTCAGGATGCTTGGAAGCGGGAGTGGCCTATATGGCGATGCCCTCTATCATATGCTTTGCCCTTCTGCTAGGAATATGGTGTCCACAGTAACTGCGCGAAGGCTCCAATGGTTACAGAATTGGTTGGTGGATGTTTAGTCGAATGTGTAGCTTTGTAATCTCCCCTTCAAAGGAAAGTTGTTGTTTGTGGATGACCTGGAGAAGCTGATGAAGCATTTGGCAGATTCTAAAGGGAATAGGCTGCCAAAAGATAGGACCTAAGAAGAGCTTTCACTGCACGCTCGCTTCTGGGAGATGAGATTTCGCTCTAGCAGAAATTCTTCTGGATCCACACAGAGGTGCAGGGGTCAGGATGACGGCAGTCCTTTCGAGGGGCCTATAGGCTGGCCAGTGAGTTTCAGACAGGGCCCCGGAGATGCTAAGCCAATCTAGTGAAGGTAGGCCTGTCCACTCCTCCCTCGTGGAATTTGGAAGATTATCCTAGTCTTATGAGGAGTGGACCAGAATCACTTTGGACCAGTGGGTGCTGAAAGTAATAAGGGCAATGCTTTAGAATTTTCTTGACACCCCCCCCCCCCCCCCCAAGAGGCCTTCGTGGTGTCCTGTTGCTCTTCGCCCAGCAAGCGGGCGGTAGTGCGAGACACTCTGCTGCGGTTGCAGAGATTGGAAGTCATCCTCCTAGTATACTTCGTGGTTCCCAAGGAGAGGAGGGCTTTTTTTGGCCCATTCTGGATCTGCAAAGAATCAATGCAGCATTGCAGGTGCCATGCTTTCGGATGGAAACATTATGGACAGTGATTGCAGCAGTGCGCAAGGAGGAGTTTCTGGCCTCCTTGGATCTTATATCATATCTCCACATTCCCATCAGGGCAGACCATCAAGTTTCTGCACTTCACGGTGCTAGGAGAGCATTTTCAGTTTCGAGCTCTTCCCTTTAGTCTGGCTACCGCTCCAAGAACGTTCATGAAGGTGATGGTAATAGTGGCGGTGGCCCTCAGAAGAGAAGGGATACTGGTGCATCTATACCTGGGCGATTTGCTTATTTGGGCGAAGTCGGAGGTGGAGTGTCTCTGTTCCATTTGGCAAGTGACGGAGTGCCTGGAGTCCCTGAGCTGAGTGATAAACTGGGCCGAAGTCATCTGAAACTGTCCCAGTCCTTGGATTATCTGGGAGCACAATTCAACACTTTGTTAGGCAGGGTGTTTCTTACCCCGGAAAAGGTCCTCATGAGGCAGTCACAAGTGGTTCGGCTGAGGGACATGCCAATCCCCAAGGCCTAGGATTATTTGCAGGTGCTAGAGTCCATGGCCTCTATGCTGGATTTGGTGCCATGGGCTTTTGCGCACATGCATCCACTACAGAAGGCACTCCTGTCCTGTTGGAATCCGATATCGGAGGAGTTTCAACTGCCGTTGCTGCTCCCAGAAGATCTAAGTCCAGTCTCTTGTGGTGGCTGTCATGGTTCACTTGTGGTGGCTGTCATGGTTCAGTTTGGAGAAGGGAGTGAATCTGAAGGTTTCAAACAGGGTGGTAGTAACCACGTATGCCAGTCTCAGCGGTTGGGAGCGGTATGTTGAGCATCGGCAGCCCAAGGGCAGTGGTCCCTGTTGAAAGTGTCTTGATCAATCAACCATCTGGAAACGAGGGCAGTTTGGAGGGCGCTGTTCTTTCTCCCTCAGATTAATGGACAGGCAGTACGCATGTTCTCTGACAATATGATGTGGCCTATGTCAGCAGGATGGACAAAGAGTCGTTTGGCTCAGGAGATTCACAAACTCTTTGCCTGGGCAGAGTTTCATCTAACAGCTCTTGTAGCCTCTCGCTTGGCAGGTGTGGACAATGTGCAGGCGGATTATCTCAGCAAACAGCTGGATCCGGGAGAATGGGAGCTGCCATCGGAGGCCTTTGCGATTCTTCGGTGCAGGTGGGGCGAGCCCAGTTCAATCTCATGGCAATGAGAGAGAATGCCAAGGTGGCCATGTTTTTCAGCCACTGAAGGAAGTTCGGCTCTGCAGGGATACACTCTGGTTCAGCCATGGCCAGAGAGGCTTCTACTTTGTCTTTATTCCGTGGCCACTCGTAGGTCAGGTGTTGTGGCACATTGAGCAGCATCAAGGCCGAGTGATTCTGGTAGCACCAGAATGGCTGTGCTGGCCATGGTTTGCGGATCTAGTTCAGCTGGCGGTAGATGGGCTTGTTCGGTTAAGCCATCTGAGGCTTAACCGAAGCATCAGGGACCCATTTTGTTGGAACAGGCCAGATCATTTTTGTCTAGTGGCTTGGCTTTTGAGAGGTGATGTTTTCGCAACATGGGGTATTCTGAGCCAGTGATTTCTACTCTTCAGGCTAGACGATCCTCCACTTCTTTGGCTTATATCAGAGTTTGGAGGATGAGTCCTGGTGTGGGGTGCATGACTATGATCCCTTACCGGTGAATATTGCCCAAGTCTTGGACTTTTTGCAAGAGGGCTTGTCAAAGGGTTTGGCCTATAATTCTCCCTGAGTCCAGGTTGCAGCCTTGGGTTGCGTCAGAGGGAGATTGCAGGGCCGACCCTTAGCATCTCATCCAGATGTAGTACGTTTTCAAAAGGGAATGAAGCATTTACATCCTCCGGTCTGTAGACTGTCCGTCCTGGAATCTTAATTTGATTTGACAAGTACTGTGTGCTCCTCCTTTCGAGCCTTTGCAAAGGGCTTCGTTGAAGGACCTTTCCCTGAAAACTGTTTCTGGTGGCGACTTGCTTGGTGAGACATATTTTGGAGCATCAAGCTTTATCGTACAGAGAGCCCTTCTTGAGAATTTCCTATGATGGTGTCCTGTTGCAGGCAGTTCCTTCCTTTTTGCCCAAGGTAGTGTTGGTCTTTCTTCTTAGCCAGACAGTGGAGTTACGGGGGTTTTTGCACCTGACGCCTGATTCTTCCCATGCAAGGGAACTTCATCTTTTGGATGTGCGTCGGGTTCTTCTTAGGTATCGCAAGGTCACAAATGGATTTCAGACCTCGGACCATCTTTTTGTGCTATTCAGTGGATCCAAAGAAGGGTTGCAAGGTATCTAAAAGTATGGTTTCTCGTTGGTTGAAGGAGGCGATAGTTTCAGCCTATGTTTATAAAGGTCTGTCTATTCCTGAGGGATTGCGAGCACATTCCACTAGAGCACAGGCAGCCTTCTGGGTGGAGTGTCATTTGGTATCTCCGCAGGAGATTTGTCGAGCAGCAACGTGGTCCTTGCACACTTTTACTAGACATTACCGTTTGGACATCAGGAACCCAGAGGAGGACTCCTTTGGTGAAAGTGTGTTGTGCGCAGGTCTTTCGGGATCCAATCCAGTGTAAAGGGGCTTGGGTTCATCCCACTTATCTGGACTGATCTGGGGTATGAACAGTAAAGGAAAATTGGTTCTTACCTGCTAATTTTCGTTCCTGGAATACCACAGATGAGTCCAGACTCCCAGCCCATTCTGATTATTTTTCAAAAGACCTCTCTATTCTGGATGATGCTAGTAATGCAGATTTTAATTTTGTGCTGAAGAACATACCATATTTTCATGTATATAACCCGCAAAAAATAAGTTTGTATATACCCTGCACCCATGTACAACCCCGCACATGTTTGCAGGTACATTATGAAAATCGCTGCACGCCAGTGTTAGATTATCGTACATGTGCTTTCGAGGAGTTTGGTAATCTGCTCACATACCATGTGACGTCTCATTTCCTTTGATCAATTCTGATTGCCTCTAATGAACTGGCGCCATGCCTGCCCAGTCGATGAGGAATGGGCTTTATGAAGCCAGCAATTATGCGGACTCGAAAGTCATATACAGCTGATTTTAAGTTATCTGTGATCGACTATGCAAAAGAACATGGAAACAGAGAGGCTGGAAGTGTATTTTCTTTTGATGAGAAGTCAGTCCGCGAATGGTGCTGCCAAGAAGAAACCTTGAATAAACTTAACCCGAGCAAACGTGCTCCTCGTGGTAAGTCTAAGTGGCCAATCTTGAACCGAATTTGAAACAGTTTATACTATCGCAGAGAGCGTTGCAGTGTGATTTCTACTATCAGCATCAAACAGAAGGCCAAAGCGCTTGCCATGGAGATGAAAATACACGATTTTACCGGAGGAGTTAATTGGGTTCACAAATTTATGCGTAGAAACAATTTGTCAATTAGGGCGAGAACTACCATTGGTCAAAAGCTACCAGAAGATTGGGAAGAGAAAATGGTTAGCTTCTGTGATTTCGTCAGGTGAGCGTCTTAAAGGTAATCTTTTACCGGGAAGTTTTCTTAACATGGACGAAGTCCCTATGACATTTGACATTCCAGCAACTAGAACAGTTGCTGAACGAGGCAGCAAGACAGTTTCGATTGTAACAGGCCATGAAAGGACCAGCTTCACTGTTCTAGCCTGTGCTGCCTATGGGAGGAAATTGAAATCACTGGCAATTTTCAAATGCACAACAATGCCGCACGAAAAATTTCCTCGAGGTGTGGTTGTGACTGTCAACAAAAAAGGATGAATGAATGAGGATGTTATGAAAGAGTGGGTTGACAAGTGCTTCCGTGCGTGATCTGGTGGATTTTTCACTCAGGAATCTTTACTTATCTTTGACTCAATGGCAGCCCACAAACTAGAATCTGTGAAGATGATAAATAACGCTGGGGCTCATATTGCGGTCATCCCAGGTGGACTTACTTGAAAATTACAGCCATTGGACATTGCTGTCAATCACACATTCAAAACTCTAATAAGAAAGGAGTGGGATAAGTGGATGCAAGAGGGAACTCATTCATTCACTCCTTCCGGGAAACAATGGCACGCTACTTATGCAGAAGTTTGCTGTTGGGTAGAAACTGCTTGGAATGCTGTGAAGCCAAATACCATTATCCATGGGTTTCAGAAGGCAGGCTTACTTCAGAGTGACAACTTATTCAGACTCTAGTGATGACTAAGAATACAAATTGGGAGACGACAAAGCTGAGGCATTTGCTGCAGAACATTTTGCCGACACAGATGCCGACACTGACTTTGAAGGCTTTCCATCTGCCGATGAAAAGGAAGATGATGTCAAGAAAATTTACAAAAGACTTACTAAATGGATTTACTTTGTAAATGACTATTAGTCTTGCAGGGATGCTGAGTGACTTTGAAAATAATGACCATGTGCTATTTTGTTTAATAAAACGATATATTGTTTTGTTGTAACATTTCATGCCTTCAGTTGATTTTCTTCTGTTCTTTCACATGCACCAGATCCTGTGAATGTAAGTACATGTATAACCTACACACCACTGATTCAGAATGTAAATTTGTCTTTAACCTGTGGGTTATATAAATGAAAATATGGTAATTGCATATGATGCTTGCTTGTTTGAGACTCAAAATTCCTTTTTCTTGGCCATAGGGTTCAGTTTGCTTGGGAGTTCCATCTTGTTTCCTCAGTGCTTTTTAGAGGAAGAAATCCTGGAGTTTTGGGGTTAGACATCCTAGCTTGGGTACAGGTCAATACTGAGGGACTGCAGGTCTGTTATGTAGCAGTGCTTCAAAGTTTTGTTCTCTGCCTCCATCTGTTGGTAGGGATGCATAAACCCACTTGTCTGGACTGATCTGTGGTATTCCAGGAATGAAAATTAGCAGGTAAGAGAGGGTGGTGCATGCCTGGAATACCCTTCAAGAGGAAGTGGTGAAGACTAAAACTGTGAAGGATTTCAAAGGGGCATTGGATAAATACTGTGGATCCATAAAGGCTAGAGGATGGGAATGAAGAGAAGAGCCATGGGGGTGGCTTGCTGGAATGGTGGCTACTACCTGGTGATTACTACTCTTACTCAATAAGCCTTCACACGGTTAATGCAATTCCAACATTGCTCTCTGCTTCAAAGGCAAGGAGAAATGTGAAAAAGAGGATTTGCATTCAGACAACAACCAACAAGGACTGAACTACACAGTCTGGGTGAACAAGTGTTGGGGGTAGCTTGCTTATTGCGGCGGTTACTACCCTAAACCAGTTAAGCCTGATACTTCACTTTGAATGCATATACAGCGTTGCTCTCTGCTTCAAAGGCAGGGGGAAATGTGGAAAAGAGGATTTACATTCAGGCAGCATCCAACAAGGCATTGATCTGTGCAGTCTGGGTAAACAAGCATCAGGGTAACTTGCTTGATGTGGCGGTTACTACCATTAAGCCTTATGATTCACCTCTGATGCAACTCCAACATTACACTCTGTATCAACGGCAGGGGGTGGCAGAAAATTCGAATCAAACAGTTACCAACAAGGGCCCTGAACGTGGTTGGTGAAACAGATAAGTATGAGAAAATAAGTGTGGGAGCTTGCTGGGCAGACTGGATGGGCCGATTGGTCTTTTTCTGCTGTTTTTTCTATGTTTCTATGTAAGAACCAATTTTCCTATAGTAATCTAGAACTTTTCATTGCTGATTTAGCCCTAAAACTGTGTAGTCTGAATACACACCTTACTCTGATGGGTACCTCGAAGAGAGAGAGATACCAAATGATGGCGTGCCCACGTTCTGGGGACAGCATCAACATTTTGATGCAGTATGAAGCACTACAAAGCATCTGAGACACTTATCAAGTCCATAACATTGTCCAAATTATGAATTGGAGTATCACTTTTGGATTAAATTACTCGCCTTTCCAAACCTGACCTTAGGATACGTTACACTCAGATACAGTAGGTATTCCCCAGAGGACTTAGACTCTGTTTGTACCTGAGGCTTTGGAGGGTGAAGTGACTTGCCAAGGTCACAAGGAGTATCCCTAGAACAAGCAGAATTTAAACCCTGGTTTCCTTGTTTCTCAGCCTACTGCTCTAACCACTAGGCTGCTCCTATTCACAATCTGCAGACCCTCCCCCCCCCCCCCCCCCCCCAATGCTGAAATTAACGAGTGAAATTCAGGAATTATATTTGGAACTGTCCTGATCCAAAAAGGCATTGAAATGTCCTAAAATTAGGTTTTTGAATCTCCAGACAGACATTTGGCCGTTTGTTTGACCCTGAGGTATCAATGATTCACAATTATCTTGAGATGCTCTATAAAATAAAATAATTAAAAAAAAAAAAAAAAAAAAAAAGTACCAGAGGCTTCCATTCTAAGTAAAAACATTCAGAACTAATCAGCTGAGATAAAACATGCTCATAATTCTTTAAAAAGAAAATCCCATGCCCAAACTGCAACTCTTTCCTGCCCTCCCTTTTTTTTCTTTTACCTGTATCCAAGTACAGGTTGGTTTTGAATGAGCTGGAAGATCAAAGGAGGAGGAGAAAAATGGCATGAGGTTTGTTTTATTTGATATTTTCAGAAATCGGACACTCCTGGAGGTATCTTGCTGGGATCGAATGGACAAAGAGGAAAGTGATTTGGTGGCACCGGAAGTTCAGGTGGACTTGGGTCGGCTCCCTTTAATGAATGGGGCTGATGGCGAGCAGGTCTTTAAATTTTACTGGCTGGATGCTTATGAAGATCAGTATCACCAGCCTGGTATGTAGTACGTGTGCTGCCTTGGGTAATGGGCTGGAATCTTTCTGTGGGGGAATGAGGAAGACAGTGGCTTAGTTTACAGATTGGTTGATACGGGTGAAATAATGCTAGTTCTGTGAGTGCAAACTAACTTCAGCACATATTTGGCTAAATTATGACTACTGCTTCCTTATTCAAATATGTTTGAATCTGAGAAAGTGTTATGTGATCATCTTCTTTGGAGGAATAACCTAATGAATTCTTTCACTCCTGTGAGATTTGGATTTCCCTGTACGTACCAGGATCAGTCCAGACCGCTGGGTTGTCTCCCTTCCAGCAGATGGAGTCAGAGAAAAAAGCTGAAAGGCACCCCCTCTTACACTGGTGTGCCACCTGCAATCCTTCAGTATTTCTCTGACTCCAGCAGATGAGGGTGACAGAACCTGCGGTCCTGATCCTTTAAAAAGAAAACAAAGCAAACTAGAAATTATAAGACCTAAGGGTGTTTGTTTCTACCAGTGGCTAAATCAAGGTGTTTAAAAAAAATAATAAAAAGTTAGTTTACTTCTGGAGGTGAGCAGACTCGGTCCTCTCGAGGCTGCGGCCTTGATTGAGGCACGGCTGGGGTTAGATACCCCGTTAGCTATTTTACTGGAGCCGCTTCTTCTACCGGTGAGTAGGGGGATTTACCGGTGGGCCGGTCCCTCCCTCTTGCATCCTGAGACAGCATAATTCCTCGGGGGGCTGCCTGGGCCGCGATTGAGGTCCCGGGGCAGTTTTTCCCCTGGGTGGCTGCTTGTCAGCGTTAAAATTCTACCGTTCTTCAGGATAGGAAGCTGGAGGTCCTTCTTAAGAGGATTTTTGAGGTCTTGGCGCTTTGCGTTAGGGCAGCGATCTGCAGTAGCCTCATGCGAAGGGCGACTCTTCGTTGAGGGCAACGGTTGCTCACCACGCAGGAGTTGCCTCCAGCGGAAGCGGAGAAAGCAGATCGCGTGGAGGTGGCTGTGGCTTACACTCTGATGCCTTGTATGATCATCTTCGGGCGTCCTTGCGCACTATGGCTTCAGCGGTCTCTGCTAGAAGGCTTCTGTGGCTCCGCAACTGGTCGGCTGATGTTTCCTCCAAAGCCCAGCTAGGCAATCTTCCCTTTTACAGGGAAATTCTTGTTCGGGGATGATCTGGAAGCCCTTATCAAATCCCTAGGGGACAGTAAGCCTCGAATCTCCAGGACTTTTGGGTCGGCGCGCCCTCTGTTCCGGGGACAGCGAAGTTTCGGCAGGGCAGGGCTCCGGCCTTCACTCCACATCAGCCGTCGACGAGGTCTCAGGCTTGGTCTCATTCCTTTCGTGGCCGCAGGCCTCTCCACGATGTGGGTCCTTAGGGATCTTCTGGAGGCAAATCCTCCCAATGAGGGTGTCCTGACCCCACTCCTCTGTTTTGGTGATAGGCGACCGCCTGTCTCTCTTCTTCAAGGAGTGGGTCAAGGTTACGTTGGACCAGTGGATTCTAAGCATCTTCGAACACGGCTACACTTTGGATTTTGCACGCCCGTTGCAAGACTTGTTACTGATGTCGCCCTGCGGGGCCTGCACAAAACGGACAGCGGTGACTCAAACCCTGGGCCGGTTGAAACACTGGGAGCCATTGTCCTGGTCTTGCCGGAAGATTTCAGGACCGGCAGATACTCCATATATTTCGTGATTCCCAAGAAGGAGGGCTCCTTCTGCACGATCTTGGATCTGAAGAATGCGAACAAAGCGCTTCGGGTACACATTGCGGCCGTCCACTCCGAATATTTGGCTTCTTTAGACCTGACGGAAGCGTATCTTCACATAGGGATCTGCGAACAGTATCTGCTTTTTCTCAGGTTCATGATTCTGGGCGAGCATTATCAGTTTCAGGCGCTCCCATTCGGATTGGCGACAGCTCCCCGCTTCTTCACCAAAGTAATGGTGGTAGTAGCTGCGGCTCTCAGGTGGGAGGGGATCTTGGTTCATCCCTATATGGACGATTGGCTCATCTGCGCAAAGTCGGAGGAGCTTTGCAGGGCAGCGGTTCAATCGGTAGTAGACCGGCTTCAGTCCCTCGGTTGGGTCGTCAATTTTGCCAAGAGCCAATTAGTCCCATACCAGGTGCTGAACGTCTTGGGTGCTCGGTTCGACACATCGGTTGGCAAGGTCTTTCTCACGCAGGAGCGAATCGACAAGTTAACGGCGCAGATCTGGTGGCTGTTAGATCTACCACTACCCCGGGTTTGGGATTATTTGCCAGGTGCTTGGTTCTATGGCGTCTACTCTAGAGTTAGTCCCTTGGGCTCATATGAGACCCTTGCAGAGAGGGCTACTTTCTCACAGGACAAGCAGGATGGTAGTCCTCACAAATGGGTGACATCGAGGATGGAGCCCTGTACGGAAAACTTTTCTGTCAAAGTTTCAACAAGCTTTGACTGACACTGGCACACTGGGTGCACTGAGCATGCCCAGCCTGCAATTATCCCTGTGAGCCACAGGTGTCTCCCTCAGTCTTCTTTTTTCCGCTCTGCAGTCAGCATAGCGGTTGGAGCTCTGTGAGGATTTTTTAACTAATTACCTCATGGAAACACTTAACTTTTCACTTCAAAAAACACTTTTCCCTGCACAGGTCTCCCTCCGCGTACGTTTTTACGACGCTCGGTGAGTACTAATTCTTATTTTTCGGTCGGTTCCTGTCACTATCTTAAGGCTGTTAACTGACTGAAGCCTTCCCTTCCCCCATTTTTCAGTTAGCTTTAAACAGCTTGCGAGTATCTCTGTGACACTCTGCTTGCTTATGCTAGTGGGGTAGGGATTTTTTCCTTAACTTTAGGACCTCTGTAGCTTCAAGTCCTTCGTTCCCTGGTACCCTCACGCAGTCGATACCCTATCGCTACACCGGGACCCTCCTAAACCGCCCTGGGCTTTTATATGTCATCAGCGCCCCTCCCCCCACGGTGCCCTGATGCCTTTATCCATGTTTTTTGCTTTTCAGTGCTACCAGGCTTTTTCCTCCTACGCACTGTTTTTTTCCTTGGGCTTCCTCGGTGCCGTCCCTACCCGGATGCATGCCATTGACGCACACGCTGTTAGTCACTGCCATGCATACTCGGGTCGCCGCCACCGCTGCCCGAGACACTTTTTAACGATCCCAGGGTCACTTCATCGATGCCACCCCCCCTTTTGGGGATGCCATCGATGCCCCATCCTCCCCACCGATGTCCAGCCCTTTTCCATCGGTGGGCATCGGTGCCACATCGATTCGTCGGTGGGCATCGATGCCGGATGGTCCCCATCGGTGGACATCGGTGCCGGATGGTCCCCATCGATGGACATCGGTGCCGGATGGCTTGTCCGTCGATGGCATCGGTGCCGGGTCCTTTTGCATCGATGGACACCGATGCCCAGGTGTTTCATCCATGGGCATCTATGTTAGAATGCATCCATCGAGGGCAGTCGATGCCAGGCTGCTCCCATCGGTGAAATTCGATGCCCAGGTGGGTCCCATCGGTGGGTATCCATGCCGGCTCGATTCCGTGGATGGGCGTTGATGCCAATGCCAGCCTTATGGCTGGCATCGATGCCCATGCCGATTCCAGGACTGGCGTTGATGCCGGGATGGAATTCATCGACTGGGAGATCCATGCCATCGATTCCATACGTGTCCATATCGATGCCACCGACACACGTGTCTGGGGCACCGATGCCATGTACACTTGGAAATCTGAGTCTGTCCAAATCGATACCGTCAACGTCTGTGGCCCTATAGTTGATGCCCGTGGCCATGCCACAAACGGCATAAATGCCCGCCTCCATGCATCGATGCCCTCGACACCTCCGTTTTCCTTCGGTGTCCTTGACGCCCTATTGATTCGACTTAGACTCAGTCGATGCCGGTATCTTTTTCAATAACGGCAATGTTTTTCGATTATTCGATTCCACATCGTTTCAAAGATACCTATGCCACTGCTGTCAGTGCCCGTCACTGTCATCATTCTCCTGGCCAGTCATCGACGATTTTTCATACCCATTTTGATGATATCCTCGAAGCCCCTTAGGTTGCCTTCAATATCGTCAATACCGACATAGCACCGCCACATAATACCCTCGCCTCCTCACATTGCTCCACGCTTTGGGTTCTTTTTTAAGCCCCGTATTAGCTTAAGACACTCCATTGTGTCAGGAGCAGAGCAGGCGTGCTGACAGTTCGTCATCGATCGCCTTCCAGGACGACGAGGGCTTCCATCTTGGCGCTGGGGAAAGACCGGGCCGAGCACCGTGGCACCCATCATTGCCGACATCGTGATCGTTTGCCGCTGACGCCATCCAGCACATCGGTGCCATCCTTCTCCAGGCTGGACAACGCTCTGGCAGAGCGACATCACCACTGCCATCAGCACTGTTCCTACAGTTTTGGCAGTCCTTGGTGATCCAGAACTTCCGGATCCAGGTCCGACAGCTTCTGCATTGGCGTCACGACACATCGAGCCGCTGTGACGAGGGAAGGGAACATGAGTTCCGTTAGGGCTCCTCTGTTCCTGGCGTGCCCCACCGTCAAGTGGTGTGGGACTATGGCCATCTGTTACACTTAGCAGTCTAAACGCCACTCACGCCTGGCCTGTCTCCTCTGTACCTGTGCCACCATACCGGGTTTCAGAGCGAGATGGACGTTTACGTCCCCGGCCTTACCCTCGAGGACTCCGGAGACCGTCGGGGTCAACAATCTTCACCGGCTCGTCTTGCGGTGATCCACGTCGGATGGTAAGTACCCGCTTCGGCGGCATTCCCATAGAGTTGTGTTCTCCCATTCGGACCGTGGTTCGAAAAGTTCTGGGTCATGTGCCTTTTAGAACTGTATTAGTGTCACATATCACTATGTTAGCTATGTTAGCCACAATATCAGGAGAACCCCTCTATCTTCTTGGGATTGCAGCAGGGCTTCTTCTCTTGTCAGTAACAAGTCCCTGTGCCGACCAATGCTCTGACTCTTGGTTCCCTCCCAACCAAGGTCCAGCTGCATTGGCTGATCTGCTAAACATGAGATTCAGCAACCATTGCCCCATGTACAAGTCCACCTTGAGGCCTGGTCACAGGTCTCAGTGTCTCCTTGTACAGCATACAGAAATGCGGGTACCACTTACCGCTCACACACCTGCAGGAGCCTACATGATATCCTCCATTGGGACACCTCCTGGTCTCCCATCTGGTCAGATATCAGAGCGGCCACCCCACCTTGTACCAAAGTCCCGGTACACTCCCCCAGGCGCTACGAAGTGCAGAGGGGAGAAGGGAGGGGAGTTGGGGAGTTTTAATTGCACTATTCTTTCTTTTAACAGAAAATAGTTACTCTCCGCACATCCTGGACCTAAGAAAATCCAACTTTCTTTAGACGTCACAGGTACAATGGTATCTTTGGTTACCATCACTCCATACTGCAGTAAGTACATTATTTTAATGTTTCTGTGTGCTTTATGGTGAGTCAACATTACAACCCCAAGCTCTGCCGCTGGCACCAGCTTCGGTAAGTGAACTGTCTCTTGCATCACTGTTGGTGAATGCTGTTTTCTCTGCGGAGTGTAACATCATTCACTTTCCTTGCATAGACTACTGCTAACCACTTTCAGTACATGCAAGGAGCTCTCACTTTTTTCAGGACTCACTATACATTTACTAACTGGGATTACTGTCACTGCCATAAATCCCTTCTGTAACACTTCTGGACACCACAGTCTTAAGACCCTCTTGTCCAGCATGCGCACAGACATTCTGATACATTGTTATATGTCCCTGCGCATATTTTCCATAACCTCAGCCTTTCAACTTTTCATGGTTGGGCTATGGGGTTTCTTCCCACTATGCATTTTTCTCATAATTCAAAACTGCTATGGGTTATATTCAGTGACATTCTATACTCAATGGACCTAAGTGGTTTCATTGCTTTCGTCCCTGATTCTTATCCCAGTTCGAACTAGGACCTAGTCTCCTTCGACTCATGCTCGCAATTCCTTAGGGTTATAAAGTTTCTCCTGAAAGCTGTCAACCCATTATGCATCTATTGCACTCCAGCATAGTTTCTCATAAACGTCCTGGACGTTGCACCCATGAGTTATGCCCTTATGCCTTCCAATACTGCTTTTGCAACAATTCTTTGTGCATACAGACAGACAGCATAGGGACAATGTGCTTTCCAACTCATAAGCACGCACAACCTCTTAGCTGCTCTGCCAGACAGCTGCGCAGCTCTACCCTTGGCCCTTGTTCACTTCATGCATCCTTGGGCCACATATCTAAGAGATTTAATGAACGCTCTATCTGACCTTCTCCACGTAGGTTCTATCCTCTCGAATGGTCTCAATTACATGTGTACAGGGCAAATCTTTTAACGCTGAGTTTAACTAAACTTTCCTCTGCGTCTGCATCATTCCATACGATGCACAGGTTCTGCTCCCTACACATGTTTCCTATGCGTTCCCTTAGATGCCTTTTCTTCCATCAAAGGCCTCTTCAATATATCTCTTCTGCTGCCTCTCGTAGCCAGCATTCTTCTAATGTTGAACTGGGATGGGGTTCAGTATTCTTTTCCCCACTCCCTGACTGAGATCAGTATGCTTCCCATACTTCTCAATCCATCATATCAGTAACCTTTTATTCCCTCACCAGTCAGTCCCAAATCATAGACTTACTGATGTTCTTAGGTTCTGGTAGCGTCACAAAACCTTCTAAACATAAATCTTGCCGTTTAATATGGCAGGCTTTACCTCCTGATGCTAAAAAAAAAAAAAAAAAAAGAGGTATTACCCCTTTTACTTTTCCACCATTTTTTCTTACTCCCTCGGATTCTGTTCTCCAGACATCCTCCACATAGATACACCTTTCTCTTAGGAGGTGTATCGTTTTGGGAGTTGGGTTCCCGTTTTCGGTAATCCTCTCTGAGTCGGCTTACCATGGATTATCCACTGATCAAGCCGCCTCTATTTCTCTAATCACGGAATGAACATATATATTCTCCTTATAAGTCTCATACATTCTACGTTTGAGCCTTTCCATTCCTCTCTTCCACAGTTTGGCAAGGGAACTTCTTTCCCTCTTAATGTCATTCCTGCCAGCAGGGTCCGTGAGTTATGCACTCTTTCCATACTCACCTGACTCCGTTCCTCTGCCACTGAGTAGTTCTACGCATTCAACTTTCTATCCTTTTCAGGTAGATGTTGTATCTCCTTTCCTCAGGAAATACTCTATTAATTTTTCCTAACCTCTCTCTCTCGCCCTAGGGAGAGACTGGGTTTTCCACATTCCTGGACAGTAATGCTGCGCTTACATTCTATCTACATTGCACTGCATTCCATGTGAATTCCACTTGACTCTTTCCTTCATGCAAGGGTCAAGCTGCTACTTCCAGTGGCCACACAGACCTAATCCTTCTGATTAAGTGGTCTATATTTCCTTTCCTACCAACAAGCAGACATTTCACTACAACACTGTGGGTATCCACATACTGTTGTGTCCGTCTTAGCCTTAACAGCTTCCCTTTGGTTACTGCTGCTTGTACTTTTTTATCAGGTTGCAGCCTGGAGTCCTCTCCATACCTTCGCAGCCTATTATTGCTTACATTTGACTAGCCGGCATGCTCCATGTTTGGCCAGTCCGCCTACTCTTACTTTTTTCAATTCACTACCCAACATCCTTCCACGAACCCATTATGGTGTTGCGGATGCCCTCCGTTCCCATTTCCACCTCAGTCGTTACGCCTTTGCGCATCTGCGGTGTATCTGGTGCATTCCCGGGCATCCTCAGCTCGGTACTCACCCATTTGTGAGGACTACCATCCTGCTTGTCCTGTGAGAAAGCAAATGTTGCTTACCTGATGTAACAGGTGTTCTCACAGGACAGCAGGATGTTAGTCCTCACGAAACCCGCCCGCCACCCCCGCGGAGTTGGGTCTGTATACTTTTATTTTAGTTTCGCTTGCGCTTTTTAGCTATAAGACGAGACTGAGGGAGACACCTGTGGCTCACAGGGATAATTGCAGGCTGGGCATGCTCAGTGCACCCAGTGTGCCAGTGTCAGTCAAAGCTTGTTGAAACTTTGACAGAAAAGTTTTCCGTACAGGGCTCCATCCTCGATGTCACCCATTTGTGAGGACTAACATCCTGCTGTCCTGTGAGAACACCTGTTACATCAGGTAAGCAACATTTGCTTTCTCGTTGGGACCCGAAGTTGGAAGAGTTCCAGATTCGATTGCCGCTCTTGGAACCTGCCAGGTCCAGTCTCCATTGGTGGCTGATTCCAGCCCACGTGCAGCGTGGCATGGACCTGGAGGAGCCCCAATGGGTGATCGTGACGACAGACGCCAGCCTTTCCGGCTTGGGTGCGGTTTTGCCAATCAAGGGCAGCACAGGGCCGATGGACAGAGCAGCAGGCGAAATGGTCCATAAATCACTTGGAAACCAGAGCAGTACGTCTGATGTTGCGCAGTTTTCTCCCCCTGGTGAGCCGGCTATCAGTGCGAGTATTGTCTGACAATGCGACAATGGTGGCTTAAATCAATCGTCAGGGGGGAACCAGAAGTCGTCCAGTGGCTTTGGAGGCCGACCGACTAATGCTCTGAGTGGAGCGCCATCTGCTCCGCTTCTCACATAGCCAGGGTCGACAATGTTCAGACGGATTTTCTCAGTCGCCAGCATCTAGATCCTGGAGAGTGGGAACTTTCCGAGGAGGCGATGCATCTTGTCTCATTGGTGGGGTGTTCCTTGCCTGGACCTGATGGCGACTCGGAGAAATGCAAAGGCAGTTCGATTTTTCAGTCGCAGGAGGGAACACGGGGCAGAAGGTGTTGAACGCTCTGGTCCTGCCGTGGCCTTGCTACGTTCTGCTGTACGTCTTTCCTCTCTGGCCGTGGTGGGCAAAGTCTTGCGAAGGATAGAGGCTCACACAGGCTCAATTGTTCTCGTGGCCATGGCGGCCGTGGTTTGCAGATTTGATCAACTTAGCGGTGGACGGTCCTCTTTGGCTCGGTCATCTACCAAATCTTCTTCGACAAGGTCCAGTATTTTTCGATCAAGTGGATCACTGTCTAGCGGCTTGACTTATGAGAGGCAGCAGTTGAGGAAGAAAGGTTATATGGATTTGGTTATTTCCATCCTCCTGCAGGCGCAAAAAACGTCTACTTCGCTCACCTATGTTCGAGTCTGGAAGGTTTTCGATTCCTGGTGTAGCGGGTTGAACGTGTCTCAGCAGCGTGCCTCAATTGTCCATATTCTGGCGTTCTTACAGGAGAGTCTGAAGAAAGGCTTGGTGTGCAGTTCTCTCAGGGTTCAAGTAGCAGCCCTGGGATGTTTGCGGGGAAAGATTGACGGGACATCCTTGGCGTCTCTTCCGGATGTAACGCGTTTCCTGAGAGGTGCTAAACGTTTGAACCTTCCGGCTCGTACAGTGTGTCCTCCTTGGAGTTTGAATCTGGTTCTCTGTAGCTTGTGCAGTCTTCTGTTTGAGCCTTTGAAGCAGGCCACCTTGAAAGACTTGACACTTAAGGCGATTTTCCTGGTGGCTATCACTTCAGCATGGTGCATCTCTGAGCTTCAAGCGTTGTCCTGTAGGGAGCCTTTTCTCAGGTTTTCGGATTCAGGGGTGTCCCTTAGGACGGTGCCCTCCTTTCTACCGAAGGTCGTGTCAGAGTTTTATTTGAATCAGACCGTGGAGTTGCCTGCCTTCATGGATTTGGATTGGAATTCACCTCAGGCTCGCGACTTGCGAAGATTAGATGTGCGGCGGATTCTGTTTCGCTATCTGGAGGTCACTAATGCTTTTCTTTTGTCTGATCTGTTTGTCTTATGGAGTGGTCCTAAGAAAGGACATAAGGCAACTAAAGCCACTATTGCCCGATGGTTGAAGGAAGCCATAACTTCAACATATATATGTCTTGGGTGCGCAGTAATAGATGGTTTGGAAGCGGGCTGTAGGAAATTTGCAGAGCGGCTACTTGGAAATCTTTACATAGTTTTGCTAAGCCTTACCGTTTGGACGCCGTGCTCTGGATGGCAACTGATTTGGCAGTAGTGTTCTTCGAGCAGGACTCTCCAGGTCCCACCCCATTTAGGGCAGCTTGAGTACATCCCAGCAGTCTGGACTGATCCTGGTTCGTACAGGGAAAGGAAAATTGGTTCTTATCTGCTAATTTTCGTTCCTGTAGTACCAAGGATAAGTCCAGACGCCCGCCCATGGAATATGGAGAGTCCGTTCGGTATCGTTTTCATTCTGCAGAATATTCTCAAGTGGATAGCATTCACGTTGCATATGGAAGTACTCCCTCCATGTACATAAGTTCCAGAAGTTATGCAGTTTTTTCATTAGGTGGTTTGATATAGCCATTGGTTCTTATGTTCAGGTTATGATATGTTTTATTCTGCTATGGTATGGATTATACTGAAGGATTGCAGGTGGCACACCAGTGTAAGAGGGGGGTGCCTTTCAGCTTTTTTCTCTGACTCCATCTGCTGGAAGGGAGACACAACCCAGCGGTCTGGACTGATCCTTGGTACGACAGGAACGAAAATTAGCGGGTAAGAACCAATTTTCCTTTAATAGCAATACATAAAAGCTGAGTGAGAATGCTGTGACAGCTTTTTTTTTTCCCAACAAGTCCTCGTGTACTGCTGTTGGTGTAAACTCTCTGAGCTGGTCTCATCAGTGGGTGGTATGTGCTGGTTCTGAAGTGAAGACTAAATGGAGGCACCCATTCCATTGCTCAGGTTAAGCAGCATCTCTCCAGTGGCAGATATGACAGTCCTGCCCTTTGGGAGATTGCTCCTTACGTATTAACATGTATATGCTGAAGTGTAAGGGTTTTTAAACTGCTACCGTAGACAGTAATTTTTAAACAGCCGCATGGGTGCACATGTGTGCACGTCTGCCGGCTTGTGCTGTGGAGACAGCCATTTTATAACATAATTGTGTATATGCGTGCACATTATAAAATTGGCTGTACATGTGTGTACAATTTTATATGGATGCGCGCAAAGGGATTTTAAATCAACTTGCGCCGACGCATTAGCCCTTTTTCATTGTTCATTGGATTTCCTAACACCCCCCCCCCTGTTTAGCCTCCTTGTACCCTTTTAACCCCGACCCTTAAAACCTTCTGACTTGCCTATTTTTTTTTATATATTGTAATACTAATGCTATCCATAGCAGAAATAAAGTTGCGCAGTAGGGGACCCAAGCACCTGCTTGTGCACACGTTTCAAGATAAATTGCAGGAATGCCTAAGTCCTGCTCATGCTTTGCTCAGACCACGCCCATGCCTCTTCCCTTTTTTAAACTTTTTGATTTGTGCGCATACCTGCGCGCTTTTTAAAATCCATATGGCGTGTGCAGGCCTGAGACTCATATCTCCTGGCTTTGATACATGTAGGGCTTTTAAAATTGACCGTTTAACTTTTGAGCGGTGATTACTGAATGGGACTGCACAACCAAAATCGTGCTTTACTGCTGATAGACGTGTCTGGCTAATGAATGAGATTCTTTTTCTGATGATAAGCAAGCTGAATTAGTTACTACATGTGGATGACGTCATCTGGTGGCACTGAATGGATGGTAGAGCTCTGAGCTCTACGGAGCATGTGTGGGGATTCCCTCGTAGGTGTTGCCTTGTAAGCCTCCTAGTTCCTTGTTTAGCCTCCGAGCTAAAGTATAGACGTGTACTCTCTCAACTTATATTTTTTTCTCAAATTCAAGAATTCTTACCTTTTATCTGTTTTGTTCATTTTGTGTTGTCTTGCTGCCTCGGCAGCTACACAAAAGCACTTTCCAGTGCTAGCCAAAAAAAAAAAAAGAAAAGTTGTTATCCTTGCCCTCTCCTCCAAGAAGCTTTCCTCCTTAAGATGTTGCAGAAAGAGCCAACTGTCAGTAGTTTCAAATGGTGCAAATATGATAAGGTGTAATGTCTATTACTAATGGTCCTGAGCTTTTCTACATCTGTCTGACCCCAGAGCATGACCAGCAGAATTGTTATGCTTGTGAATAGATGTCCCTGCCTGGGAACAGATATCCCTCTAAGGTGCACCCTATTGAGGAGCTGCATAAATCTCTAAGGAGTTGCAGTAGATCCTCCTACAGTGCAGCTTTATCATTAGAGGCCCCATCTTCCGATGCCCCTGGTAGTCCTTTGCGTTCCCCACCAACTCCGGTGCTGGGCAGCGTGCCACCTCGGAGATCCGAGGAAGAGCCGGTAACGCCTCGTACCCTCCATCAGTCCTGGCCACTCCAGACTTTCAGGAGGAGTTGAACCGAAGGGTGCAGTCCACGGTGCTTAATGCACTCCAGAGCGTTGAGCTGCTGGTACCACCAGCCCCCATACCGGTGCCCGAGCCTCTACCTTTGGTGCTAGTGCTCCTGCTGGAGCGTTTGGATGTCCTGCTGGGTGCCCTTCTGATGCAGCCGGTGCCCAAGGGATCCTCTGTTCCCGAGCGGCCACCAATGTCCCCCCACTGGAGCAATCCCAATTCTCGTGTCCTCCAAGGAGGAAAATACGGCTGGTGTACCGTGTTTCCCAGACCACGGTACCTGAGCCGGAGGGACCTGAGCTCTTGCTGGGTCCCTACGGCCTAACACAGCCTCTGGTCCCCTCAGTGCCAGGCAATGCCCTCGAGGCCTTCAAAGAAAATTTGATTTGAAGTACATAAGAACATAAGAAATCGCCATACTGGGTCAGATCAAGGGTCCCTCAAGCCCAGCATCCTGTTTCCAACAGAGGCCAGTCCAGGCTACAAGTACTTGGCAAACCCAAACACTAAGTTAAATTTTATGAATGTAATATGCTGTAAACCACTTTAGAATTTTAGATAATGCAGTATAAAAGTGTTTTAATAAAATCTCCTGGATTTGGTGGTGCTCAATTGCACACCATTCAAGTGGTGTTTAAATTCATGATGAAGAAAGCAAAAAAGATGTGGACTCATTCCAATTCACTACCTGGAAAAGACCACCAGTTTCTAGATCAGTTTGGTAAAAAGATGTTTCAAGCTTCCATGTTAACTGCATGAATTAAGATTATTTCTACATAGTTCAGTATATCCATGACTGTAAAAGCTAAAACCTTGTCCTCAATTGGACAAGGACTATGAACTATCCCTAGCCCTTTTTGATGTGGAAGAAAGTACTTGCCACCTGTTCAGTTTATGGATCTTTCAATTTATTTAAGATTTTATATACCGTCGTTCGTGTTTACATCACAACGGTGTACAAAGACCTTAAAGCATTCAACAAAATACATCGCAAGGAACAGCTATTCGTACACTTAAGAGGCATAAAACAATTTAACATTAAAAGATTTGATCTCTAGAACTTCTGCATCATCCATAGGTGCTCATTAGAGCCAGCAGCATTTGAGAGGATGTGCAAGAGAAATTGGCAGTAGTAGCAGCTTACCTGTAATGTGTGGGAATCCATCTTACATAGAAATGACGGCAGAAGAAGACCAAACTGCCCATCCAGTCTGCCCAGCAAGTTCACACTCTCTTTTTTTCATACTTATCTGTTTCTCTTGGCTCTTAGTAACCTTTTGGTTCTATTACCCGTCCACCCCCACCATTAATGTAGAGAGCAGTGTTGGAGCTGCATCTAAATGAAATATCTAGCTTCACCTATCTGTATGACTGGTTTATCACAGCAGATTCTTGGGATTCTGCAGTCAGGTAATCTCCTTGAAACAGAGCTTAGGTTTTCTGATCAAGAAGTCAAATTTGGTGCCAGCCTAAAGACTGAAGTTTATGGTGGCGTGGATAGACTTCTTACAGAAGAGAGCATTTTTCCCTCAGATCGATTAACTATTATGTTCTTGTTGATTCACAAATTGCACTTCTCTCAGCAAATGTCAGCGAGATCTCTTCTAGTCATCTGTGGACATGTGGCAGTGGCCATACTTGTGGTTCCAATAACTTGCATGCATATCATTGTTTTCACTGGGGCTACGTTCCCAAAGGGATCAGCTTACGCAGTCCCTCTCTACGATGGTCCAAATGTCCCAGGAGATGGCTCAGGTAGTAAGACAACCTCATGTCCTTTGAGAGGGTGTGCCTCTGTCAGCCTCTATACCGAATAACTTTAACGGAAGCCTTCATAAAGGTGTGGAGAGCTCATGTCTGCTCTTCTCAAACTCAGTGCACTTGGTCTCCCAAGGAAGGTCTGTATCAAATACATCTGCTTGAGCTGTGAGCAATAAGGAATGCATTGCTGGTGTTAAATCACCTTTGAGGCAAGAGCATCCTCATTCAGACAGACTACCAGGTGGCCATGTTTTACATTGTCAAACAAGGGGAACAGGTTCACAGCCCCTCTGCAGGGAAATGCTCAAGATCTGGACTTGGGCATTCAAATCAAGCACTGTTGCAGGCTTTCTGTCTCCCAGGGATCTCCAACATACTTGCAAATTAACTCAGCATAATATTTCATCCACATGTGTGGTCTCTGCATCAAAATTTTCAAATTATGGGATCAACCAGCAGTAGACTGGTTCACTTCAGAGTAGATCAATAAGGTAAATGAGTTCTGCTCAGTTCTTCCAACTGAGTGACAGCTAGCTCAGAATGCTTACCTCCTTGTTTGGGGAGCAAACTTCATGTACACTTTTCCTCCAATCCCACTCATAGCCAGAGCAGTGCAAAAAGTTCTTCAAGATCATGCTCAACTGATTTTCATAGTTCCAGCATGGTCCAGATAAGCATGGTATGCGCATATCATACAACTTTCCAGCAGTTCTTCCATTCCATTGAGATCAGACCTGGTACTGTTAACTCAAGACAGTGGGACATCCCTACCTTCCCAACCTTGCTGCCCTCAACTTAGCCTGGAGGTTGAATGCTCAGTGATTGCGGATCTTGACCTACCTATAGAGATTGGTGATAGTTTTCTAAATGACAGTAAAATATCAACTAGACTAAGCTATTCCTTAAAGTAGAATAGATTTTCCAAATGGTGTGTACAGAAGGCATTTGACCCTTTCTAATGTCAGCCTCAGCATCTACTACAAAATGTTCATCACCTTTCAAATTTGTTTTGCCACAACTTTGGTATGAGGGCATCTCAGCGCTATAGCAGCCTACCCATGATATTATGGAGAGTAAGCCTTATCCACTCATCTGCTAATATCTTGATTCATGAAAGGACTGCTGCTTGACAAATCCATGGTTCAAAGACCTCCTATACCATGGGATCTTAGTGTGGTTCTTTCCCAGTTAAGGAAGTCTCCATTTGAGCCTCTAGAATCTACTTCACTAACATTTTTGACTTAGGTGATTTTTTTTATAGTTGGCATCACTTCCTTTAGAAGAGTCAATGAACTCTAGGCTCTTGCTCACTATCCTCCACATAAGACATAAGAAAATGCCATACTGGGTCAGACCAAGGGTCCATCAAGCCCAGCATCCTGTTTCCAACAGTGGCCAATCCAGGCCATAAGAACCTGGCAAGTACCCAAAAACTAAGTCTATTCCATGTAACCATTGCTAATGGCAGTGGCTATTCTCTAAGTGAACTTAATAGCAGGTAATGGACTTCTCCTCCAAGAACTTATCCAATCCTTTTTTAAACACAGCTATACTAACTGCACGAACCACATTCTCTGGCAACAAATTCCAGAGTTTAATTGTGCGTTGAGTAAAAAAGAACTTTCTCCGATTAGTTTTAAATGTGCCCCATGCTAACTTCATGGAGTGCCCCCTAGTCTTTCTACTATCCGAAAGCGTAAATAACCGATTCACATCTACCCGTTCTAGACCTCTCATGATTTTAAAACCACATTTGTAGTTTTTTCCGAACTCCTCCAGGTTTCTGCCAAAGATGATCTCTGCTTTCCATATCTATCAATCCCTCTTTCTGTCTATATTTTTCCTAAGCCGCACACTTATGACAGCGAAAAAGCCCTTCATGCTTTAGACTGCAAATGGGTTTGGGTGTACTACAAAAAAAAAAATAAAGGACTCAGCCACATTGTCAAACCAATCAGCTCTTCATATCCTATGACTCAAACCATCTGGGAACCATGGCTACCAAGTGTATTTTTTCTAACTGATTGATTAGATTACAACTTACAGACTCTTAGAGCTCATCAAGTGAGAGCCATGGCTGCTTCTGTTGCTCACCTTTGTGTGGTGCCCATTGAGGACATCTGCAACTTGGTCTTTAGCGCATGCCATCACGTCCTATTACTGTCTGGATAACGTCTTAAAGACCGAAAGTAAGTTTTTTGGAACCTGTTTTCACTGTAGTCCACTCTCCATGTTGGAGGCCGGGTTGCTTACTAAATAAATGCTCTGCTGCAACCCTTTGCTTGGGATTCCCCATATGTAATGGCTAATACAGCCTGCTTGTCAGTGGAAAAAGTAAGTTCGCCCACCATAAACAGTGTTTTCCTTAGGACAAATTAGCCATGGAACGCCCATCCATCTCTCTGGAGAGTTGACTATATAGCTAGATTTAGCTCTGGTACTGACTGAGGAGGCTCATGAGGTAGCACTCGCATGGGAATTCCCACACATGCTGAGTTAGAAGTCAAAGCTCTACTGTGTTGGAGAGGAATCCATTTGGTGCTGCCGGATGATGTCATTCACACACAATGGCCAATTTATCCTATCATCTATGGAAAACACCATTTATGGTAAGAAAACTTGCTTCACCCGCCATGTTATATCTTGACTGAATATTCACTAATTTTGCTTATGTGCCTTAAGGTATTAGGACTCTGATGTTTCTGTGTTAGTCTTATAATACTTTGGTGATGTCTGAGTTTGAAAGATTTCCTTTTGTGATTTGTATTTTTCTTCTTGACTTTTTTTTGAAGTTCTTTATCATTGCCTTTTATGCTTTCCAGGTGTAGTGTACCTTTTTGGTAAAGTTTGGATTGAATCAGCCAAGACCTATGTAAGCTGTTGTGTGACAGTGAAGAACATAGAGCGAACAATATACCTTTTGCCTCGTGAAACGGTATCTTTTTTTTTTTTTTTAGCTGTACATATAAATTATATGAGCACTAGACTGAGCTACTGGTACTGTTGTATTCTAGTATTTATACTGGCTTCTATTCTGAAAAGCTCTTCAGCTACATAAATGGCTTAATATTCGCATAGTTTGTGTATGACATTTGTTTCTCAGTCTTTCATTTATTGCACACCTCAAAATTTTGCTGTGTAGTTTGTAATCTTTTGTTGCAGTAGCTGGATTTACTTCTCAGTTTCTCTTTGTGTCTCCTCTCTAAGCAAGTAGAGCTGTCCTCTGGGAAGGACACTGGAGCTCCCGTAACAATGATGAATGTCTATCAGGAGTTCAGTGAAAAGATTGCTGAGAAATACAAGATCATGAAGTTCAAGTCCAAGGTTGGTTCTGGGCAGTATCTCTTTTCCTGCCCTTAAAGGATGGGGGTTCTCCTCTGACCTCTTCTAGGTTTGTAGGACCTCTACTAAAGAGTAGAAATTTAGTATTAGAATTGTAACAGTAGGCATAGAAATATGGAAGATGTCAGTAGATAAGTCCTTCCTGGTCTACCTAATCTACACATTTGTGCTTGCCCAGTGTTCCGCTAAAGGTCCCACTTGATCTCTGGTCACCTCCTTTGCCCTGTTAGGAAGGGATCCCTTTGTCTGTCCCCTGCATGCTTGAACTGTCACTGTTTTAAATTCTATCATCTTCACTGGAAGTATGTATCAGGTATCCCTCACCCTTTTGAGCCCCTGACATTCAGCTTCAAATGATGATGCTTTGTCCTTGAACTTCTAATTCTATAGAAAAGGAAGCATTAATCTATGATCTAAGTAAAAGAGAAAAATGGAAATATGATACAAACTTTCAAATATCCAGCAGACTTCAATAAGTCTCACTGATTTCTATTGTCAATATAATGCTCATATCTTCCTTAGAACCATGATCTCTGGTTCCTGATCTTTCTTCTGTCCGGTTACTGAGCCCCCTATCCTACTACTCACTTTATATCTTTAATTCTTCTTCATAAAGTCAAATCAGTCCAGATGAATTGGAGCTAATCTCTGTGTCCAGCAGTTGGAGACAGAGATTAGCAGGCTTGCTGACGTCAGCTGACACTAGCCTGCCAGTGTTCTCTCTCCAAGCAACAAACAAAGATTTGGCTAAAGAGAACTCTATATGTGTTCTCTAGCAACCATCATACATGGCCACAGTAAGCTGAGTGGCTTATATATGCAAGCTCGTATGGCTACTGGGCTTGAATAATCATCGGTTGCTGAGAATCTTAGAAAGTGCTACCACTAGGTGCCAAACAACTACCGTGTGAGCACTTATCTGATTCCACATGTAGAAGATTTATGCATATAACCCTGAAGGGCTACATCTTCTACATGTGGAATCAGATAAGTGCTCACACGGTAGTTGTTTGGCACCTAGTGGTAGCACTTTCTAAGATTCTCAGCAACCGATGATTATTCAAGCCCAGTAGCCATACGAGCTTGCATATATAAGCCACTCAGCTTACTGTGGCCATGTATGATGGTTGCTAGAGAACACATATAGAGTTCTCTTTAGCCAAATCTTTGTTTGTTGCTTGTTGTGGTTTTTTGGCTTTTATAAGAGTATTCCAATTCTAGTGTTCTCTCTCCAGCAGATGGTAGGCAAGTATATCCTGTGGGCTTGGTTAGGCCTCCTGGCTTGCTTTTTGGACTATAGGTGGCTCCTGTGGTGACAGCCTTGTGTTCCCTCCCTCAGTTGAGCAGGGTCCAGGACCAGTTTTGACTGGAATAAGCTTCAGTTTGTTTAACTCTTCTTTCACTTCCCACACCCCCCTCCCTTTTATCCCTTGCTTCTCTCTCTGAGCCTTGGATCCCTTGGGATCCTCTTGGGGGAAAAAATAGTTCCTTTAGTCTCTGCTTTGATAGTTATAAAAAAAAACCAACCCAAAAAACAGGAACATGACTGAAGCAGGGAGAACTCTTTCAGTGGCAGTGCTCCAGATGAGACAACCTTGGATTTCAGGGATCCTGGTCTTGGTGGTGCTCCTTGAACTGAGCAGGACAGTGGGGGCAAACATGTCCATGGTGGCTGAGCACAGGAAGGGACGACACTTGGCATAAATTGTAGTGTGTGTCAACAGCTAGCTGGTGGGGGACTCTAATCTTGCTGCAATTTCTTGGAGGTCAGAGGAGTTGAGCAGCAGAGCAAGTCGACTATTCCAGGGGGACTGCAGTTGTGGAGTCTGCTGGATTATACATTCTTGCTGGCGGCCTCTCTACCGTGATGGGAACAGCGGCCATTTTTCCAACAGAGCACAGAGATGTGTATGGAGCTTTCCTTTTTCGGCCGGCGGTGTAGCTTTAGCTGCATATGTTTCTACTGCATTTGAACTCCAGTGCCTTGTTCTCAGGCCTGGTAGTCTCTTCTTTAGTGTGGATTTTAGCAGTGAGAGGTTTTGGAGTGTCTTTGACAGTTTTGTGAGGGTCCCCTTTGTCATGATGGGAATGGTGGCCATGTTGGGAGTACTGGAATGAGACGAGTTGGGGGCCACCTTCTTTTAGCACCACATTGTTGGGTTTAGTGCATGGTGCAGTGGCATGCATGATGCAACACTTGGAAGCAAGAGGTTCTGTTCTCTCCGGGCAGGATTCTTCTTCCTGGGACTCAAATTTAGATGTTTTCCATCATGTGTCTGTCTGGGGAACAGTGTGGTTGTTTCTACTCTTTTTTATAAAAAAAAAAAAAGGAAGAAAAGGAGCAGAAAGGAATATCCTCCCGAGCGAGAGAATAGCACTGCTATACTATAGGGAAGAACTTTCATCTCTGTCCTTGCATATTTTAATGATTGGACGAGACAAGGGAGAGGAGGAGACTCCTGGCTCTAGGGAGAATCCCATGTTGGCAGTATTCTGAGCCTTTCCATTCCTTTCCTCTGAATAATGGGGAGTGGATTGGCTCAAATGGGTTCCCTGGAGGCAAATTGTTAAATGTTGTGTATTTATGGCTAGCTACACTGTCATTTCATTGGACGGAGGCATAGAGCTAAGGGTGCACAGGTTGGAAAGATTGAGGCTATGCTGAAGCAGGCCTCTGAGGTGTCTAAGAACATATGTTGCCATTCTGGATCAGACTGAGGGTCTTTCAAGCCCAGGATCCTGTTTCCAACAGTGGCCAGTCCAGGATACAAGTAACTGGCAAGTACTCAAACAAATAGATCCCATGCTAGTAATAGCAGTGGCTGTTTCCCAAGTCAGCTTGATTAATAGCAGTTTATGTACTTCGGTCCAGGAACTTATCCAAATCTTTTTTTAAACCCAGGTACACTAACTGCCCTAACCACATCCTCTGACAATGAATTCAAGCTTAATTTTGTGTTGAGTGAAAGAATTTTCTCAAAATTTTTTAAATGTGCTACTTGCTAACTTCATGGAGTGCCCTCTAGTACTTGTATCACCTGAAAGAATAAATAACCAATTTACATTTACCCATTCTAGTCCTTTCATGATTGTGTTGCTTCACAGGCCAATTCACAGTGCTAGATCTGCTAGAGCCAGTCTTGGCTCGACTCTGCACCTCTACAGGGTATATGGCCACCGCACAGGTCTGAAATCTGTGCTTACTCAGGCCTTGAAGCTGTGAACATGGCTCTTCAGATATCGGAGGGTTGCAGTATTGTTGCGAGATCTGGACTGAATCTGATGCAGGATGCCCAAGCAGAGTTAGGCGAGGAGTCCCTGCTGTTAGAACCGGGAACAGCATATCTGGCAGATGTAGACTATGATTTGGTGAATGCCTTGCTCAGAGGATTGTCATCCACAATAGCATTTGGGCAACTTCTCTGGAAGCACCACAGGTCAGCGGACTCTTTCTCAAAGACTAACTTGTCTAAACTGCCCCTTAAGTATCACCTCTTGTTTGGTGAAGAGCTGGCAAAGATGGCAAAGGCATGGGGCGATTCGAAAGTCTCAAGACACCCAGTAGATAGAACATAAGAACATAAGAAAATGCCATACTGGGTCAGACCAAGGGTCCATCAAGCCCAGCATCCTGTTTCCAACAGTGGCCAATCCAGGCCATAAGAATCTGGCAAGTACCCAAAAACTGTCTATTCCATGTTACCATTGCTAATGGCAGTGGCTATTCTCTAAGTGAACTTAATAGCAGGTAATGGACTTCTTCTCCAAGAACTTATCCAATCCTTTTTTAAACACAGCTATACTAACTGCACTAATCACATCCTCTGGCAACAAATTCCAGAGTTTAATTGTGCGTTGAGTAAAAAAGAACTTTCTCCGATTAGTTTTAAATGTGCCCCAAGCTAACTTCATGGAGTGCCCCCTAGTCTTTCTACTATCCGAAAGAGTAAATAACCGATTCACAGATGCTCATCTTGTTGTATATCTCAAGACTCGAGGAGATTCAGGCTGAGCCACTGTTTTTCAGGACAAGAGATCTAGTCCTTTCAATCCTAGAAAGGAGAGAGTCACAGGCTCCAGCTTCTTTAAGAGTGCACAGTGAGTGCTTTGGGGTTCTATCTCCGGTACCAGAGAGAGGCGGCCATCTGTCTGTTTTATCAGAGATGGGTCCAATTTACGGAGGATCAATTGATCCTGGAGATAATAAAAAGGAATGGAATTTGGAATTTGCTTATCCTGTTTCGGACACTTTTATGGCTTCTTGTTGCTTAGGTCAAGAAAAGAGAGGTGATAAAGGCTACTCTTCAGAGACTTCTCGACTTGAAGGCTGTAATTCTGCTCCTGAAAGACCAGAAAGGGCTAGGATGCTACTCCATTTACTTTGTGGTTCCAAAGAAGGAAGGGTCCTTTCACCCTATCCTGGACCTGAAGCAGTTTCTTGAAGGTGGCCCACTTCAGGATGATAACCTTAAGATCAGTAATCATAGTAGTTAAGAAAGGAGAGTTTGACCTCTTTGGAGCTAATAGAAGCTTATCTTCACATCCCTATTTGGAGAGATCATCAGCACTTCCTGAAATTTGCAATGCTGGGTTGGAATTTTGAATTTCAGGCTGTTTTCTTTGGGTTAGCAACAGCCCCGTTTTGAAGGTGATGGTTGGGGTAGCAGTGATGCTGCACAAGGAAGGTCTCGGGATGGATTATCAATTTTTTCCAAAAGCAATTTTCAGTCCTCTCAGACACTGGATTGTCTGGGAATTCGATGCAATATGAAGATAGGTCATGTAAGTCCAGCGGAACAAGAAGTTGTGTGGCCAGATCCGTGCATTGCAGGCAGCCAGGAAGCAGACAGTGTAGTCTTAACTCCAGACTATCGTATCCATACTGGCAGCTGTGGGCAAGAGTGCATATGCATCCTCTTCAAAGAGCCTTGCTTTCCAGGTGGAGTCCCTAGTCCCAAGACTATTCCATGAGGCTGCCAGAGTTGTCAAGGCAGAGCTTGCAGTGGTGGCTGGATGGCAAGCACTTAAAATGGAGAATGGATTTGGTTATCCCCGTCTGGATTATAGTGATGATGGATGCCACTCTGACGGACTGGGGGATGCATTGTCAGGAGTTTGCGCAAGGACAGTGGAACCCTGAGGAAGCGAGTGGTCCATCAGCTGCTTGGAGGCCAGGACAATTTGCCTAGCTCTTTTTGGATTTGCGACTTGGTTAGTGGGGCCGACATCCCAGGTGTCACTAGAGATGGACATACTGCTTCCTTGGGCAGAAATGAATTTGCAGACCCTGTTGGCATCTGGCATAGTGGGCGGGACAAATGTTCAGGTGGATTACCTCAGTCGCAATGTCATAGACCCAGGGGAATGGTCCCTTTCTCTAAGGGCCGTCAATCAGATTGTCACCAGATGGGGTCTGCCAGATCTGGATCTGATGGAGACCAGCCAGAATACATAGTTGTTCGGAATCTATGCTGTGGTTTAGAGGTGGCCGACTGAGATGTTTTTTTTTTCTCATTTTAGGCAGACTGCTTCAAAAGATCGTTGCACATCAGGGGCTGGTGTTACTGGTTGTTCTGGACTGGTTTCACAGACCGTGGCATGCGTTTCTCCGGTGCCTGCTGTATGAAAGCCATCTAAGATCTACACTCAGGGCCATCTGTTTGAGGACCTAGGTCAATTTTCTTAGGGTTTGGCCCTTGAGAGGGCATAACTAAGGAAAGGTTTTTCTCAGGCTATAGTGTGTACGCTCCTAAAGGCTAGGAAACTTTCACTTGCTTAGCTTGTGTGGGTTTGGAAAGTTTTTGAGGAGTAGTACTCTGGACATCAGGGTGACTCTAGGAACCTGCAATTTCATTGATTCTGAAATTTTATGTAGGAAGACCTCTCTAGGGGATTGGCTCTTAATGTATTGAAAGTGCGAGTAGTGGCACTGTCATATACAAGGTAGATGTCTGTCTTCTCATCCAGATGCCTCTTGGTTCTTGAGAAGTGTTAAGCATATTAGATCTTTGCTCCAGATTCCAGTTCCGCTTTTGGATCTGAACTTATTTTTGGTCGTCTTGGCGGGATCACAGTTTGTTCCTCTTAGGGCTGTTCCATTAAGACTGCAATTGAAATATTCTCCGAGCCGAACAAAAAGAGCAAACACTTTTTGTTAGGAACCTTTCTTGTTGATCGCAACAGATATTGTCCAGATTTGTATAGTTCTCTCTTTCCTGCCAAAAGTGATTTTGGAATTCATTTAAATCACTGTTTCCTTGCCTTCATTTAGCAGACAGGCAGGTTCTGAAGACTATGCACTTCTTCACCTTTTGCATATGATGAGACATATTTTAAAATATCTTCGATATGGTGGAATGCAGAAAGGTAAAGCAGCCTCTCAATATGCAGTGGGTGCTGGATTAAAAAAGTGATTACAGCATCTTATGTGGATTTCGGCAAGTACAGGGTCATTCCATGAGGGCACAGGCTGCTTCATGGTTGGAGTTGTGGTTGGTTTCTGTTTTGGAGATCTGTAAAGCAGCATCTTGGTCATCATAGACCTTTCTCAACATTACTGAATGGATCTCAAGAAAAGGGAGGAAGCATTCATATCTGTGGTTTTGTGAAGGGCTCAGGCAGCATCCCACCCTGTTTGGAAGTAGTTTGGACTATTCACCTGGACTGATCTGACTATACAAAGAGGAAGATGAAATTACTTCTTGATTTCCTTTCCTTGAATACAGTCAAACCAGTCCAGGACCCTCACTTTGCTGCTGGTGTCTTCAGATTATTCTTAACCTCTATGCCTTGTAGAGGTTTATATTTGCAGGCAGATGAGGAGATGGGAAACATAATAGATGTCTATAAATTGCTGTAGGCACGTTATTAAAAAAAAAAAAACCAACAAAAAAAATCACATTTAAAATTGGTAATATGGTTATTGGTCTTGAGATTGTCCACTGTTAACTAGTTTCAGGAATACTGGAAGGCTGGTGTCTGTTCTGATGTATATAAGGGATGATATCTGTGACCTTATTGATCTGCTGCTTGGTGTGCATAACCCATTTGTCTGGACAGGTCTCACTGTATTCAAGGAAAGAAAATGATCAGATAAGTGTTAATTTCACCCTTTTGCTTCTTTTATGTACTTTCTCTCACATGTTTGCTTAGATATTTGTTGAATACTAATAATAGTCTACATAGTGTTAGACAGAATAAGCCATTTAGTTATAATTGGAGTGGAGGCATAGCCTTATGGTTAAAGCTGCAGGTTGAGAATCAGGGAAATCAGGCTTCAAATCCCTTGTATCCTTGGGCAAGTCACTTCATCCTCCATTGCCTCAGGTAAGAACTTACATTGTAAGTCCTCTGGAGACAGGGAAATACCTACTGTACCAACTTGCCTTGAGCTACCAGTAAAAAGGCATAAGCTAAATATAAGCAAATAACTGCCCTGTTTGAAAATCTCCAAATCTAGGTTTAAATATATAAAGGATGATGGATACATGTAATCGCCTCCTAGAGTGGAAGTGGTGGGTGCAAAAATGGTAGTTCAAGAAATTTTGGGATAAGCATAAAGGATTCTTTTTGATGAGAAGGAGATGGTAAACCTAGAGATCAAGCAGGGCTTGTGGTGCTGCAGTAGTAAGGGGAAGTTGGCAGAAGCTGGATGGGCCATCTGTGTTTATCTGGCATCTTTTTCTGTTTGTGTAAGTTTCTTGCTGAAAGTCATATACTGAGTGAATAGTATATGGCAGGTCTTCAGATTCACCGCTGTATGCTTTCGGAACATGTAACATAAGCTCTAATATTTGTGCTTGCTTTTGAATAGAAAGTTGAAAAGAACTATGCGTTTGAGATTCCTGATGTCCCAGATAAATCTGAATATTTGGAAGTGAGGTACTCGGTAAGTGAAATAAATGTAGATCTGCACTTTTTTCCTTTATTGGCTTAATACCTGAAAGTTTATCTATTCTGTAAGGTTACGCTCCCATTTGTACTTGGCATATTTTGCATTATTTGATGTAGCCATTCCTGTTCATACCCAGATCAGTTCAGACAAATGGGTTTTGCATCCCTACCAGGAGATGGAGGCAGAGAACAAAAACTCTGAGGCACTGCTACATAATCGAGAGTGCCACCTGCAATCTCTCGGTATTTCTCTGTCTCCAGCAGATGGTAGAGGTGCAAACCTGCAGTTCTAACTGACAGTTAAATTTTGGAGATAGTGAAGAGTTTGTCTTCAGAAGTTGGATTAGCTCCCCGATGTGCTAGGTTCCTTTGTGGGCCATCCCTCAGTTTCAGCCGGGTGATCAGGGGGGGGGGGGGGGTTTGGAAACTCCTGTCTGCCGTAGCCTGCTACTTCCGGAGGCATTGATATACAGGGGACTGGCTTCCTCTTGCCTCAGACATCTCCTCCTGCCAGCCGCTACTCAGGGAAGTACCCTTTTTGTTTATGTAAATTAAGCTTAAAAAAAAAAGTAAGGTGAAGGAGAAACTTGAGCAGATATTCTTGGACTGGGAGATTAGTCTGCGGCTCGGTGATCGGGGTGGCCAGCCGGTGGGAGCTGCCAGGGATCGCAGGAGAGAGAGCTAAAAGAGTCTGCGGCTGGTGGTGTTTTCCCCCTGGGGAAAGCTGTGTGTGGTAAGGTCAGATAGTGCGTTGCTTGGGCTGCCACGACCTGCTGCATGAGGCTCGAGCAGATGTGATTATGTGGCTCAGCCCGGATCAGTGCAGCAGCCACGTGATGTAGCCTACTTCAGTGTTGGCATATTTGGGCTACATTGTCTACTGTCCATGTGGCGGATGGCGCCTAAGCCATGCATGGTGGCTTGCAGGGCCTGTGGACTCTGGTCTGCCTTAATTAATTCCCGCTCCCTCTACACTGGCTCTGCATTGGGAGAGGAGGGAACCTCTGCGGGCGGTTCAAAGGAGAGGAGGGCATCCCAATCTTTGGGGCCTGCGCCTGTGATCCCGGGTTGAGGGGGGGGGCTGCGGTTTCTATCTTGCCCATGAGGGATCACATCTTGGGTACTCCCCCCTGTCAGGAGTCTGGAGATTCCCCTCCTCCCCTCTCCTGTGTAGTGGAGGGAGGAGAGGGCTCGGATGCCAGTCTGCTCATGCAGGGGACCGAAGATCCGGAGGAGTTTTCTCCGGAGTTTGTCCTTCTGTTTCACAGAGCCTTTCTAGCTTGGAAGGGTGCAGGTGAGAAGAGATCCAGAGAGAGGCAGTCAAGTGCCCTGTCCAAGAGACCCAAGGATGGCTTTGGTGGGAGGTTCTGGAGATCTGCTTAAGCGCATGGGGTTGTGGTGTGCATGTGCTGAGGGCAATCCCAGGGATCTGGATGACTTGGATAAGATGCAGAATGATCCTGCCTCACCTCAGGGGGCAGACCTGTTGTGGACCTGGATTGGGGGTCAGAATCCCAATCCTGATGCGAGAAAGGATGATTCTGACCCAGAGGAGAGTCCTGAGACAGAAGGGGGGATGACCCTTGCATGGTTCATCTATTTAAAGAGGAGCAGCATCTTCTCATTCCTCAGGTGTTGGAAGAATTGGGGGTTAAAATAATTCAGGAAGAGTCAGACAATGAGGGAGTGAATCGGGTCCTGGATGGGACCGTGTGGTCCTACCAGTGTTTTCCTGTTGTCTAAGAAGATTCAGAAGCTGATCAGCCGGGAGTGGGATTTCCTGTAAGCAGGCTTGAAGGTCGGTAGGACTAATGCAAAGCTCTATCCGTTGATGGAGGAGACCCTGGAGCGGCTAAAGATTCCTAAGTTGAATGCGGTGGTCTCATCAGTGACAGGCTACAATCCTGGTTGCAGGTTTGGCTGCTTTGAAGGATGTTCAGAACTGCAAGCTGGAGATTCATCTGAAGTGCATGTTTCAGATGTCTGCCTTAAGTCTGCAGGCCGCTGTGTGTGGCATAATGATGCAGTGAGCCTGCTTGTGCTGGATTCAGAAGGCACAAGAGCAGGCTTCTACTGGGATGCTCAGTACTGTGCATTCCATGCGTTTGGAGGCCGGAGTGGCCTATGTGGCAGATGCGCTGTATAATGTGGTGCGTATGTCCACCAGGAGCATGGTCTCTGCGGTGGCGGCATGCTGGCTTTTCCTAGCATGTAGCAGATGGACTCAGGACCAATGGGTATAGTGTACTCTTGATAGCAGTTGGAGACGGATCAGATTTCAATCTGACATCAGTCCTAGTACATATACCCCTGCAGGAAGTGTAGCTCTTCAGTATTTTCCGTCTCCATAGCAGTTAGGGACTCTATGCATGCTCGCACAGCGTTAGAGTAATTTTACCAAAGAAAAACAAAATAAGAAATCTTACCTCTACAGTCGAGCCCCGCTCTCCTGCGGTGACACCCATTGGGTCCCTCCCCCAGTTGAGATTTCCCGAGGTGATTTCCACGATCCCTCGGAGGTAAGCCTCGGTCCAGCAGCCGACCCTTGGTGGGGACCTTGCCCCTGACATCTGATGAGGCTGAGAGGCAGCAGGTGCAACTTCAAGCGCGGCGGTGAAGGTATTTCTCCCCCCCCCCCCCCCCCCCCCCCCGGTAGTCGGAGACCTCCCGGAATGAGACCGAGAAGCGCCGAGACAAGGTAAGGTAGAAATCTATTTAAAAGTCTCTGGTCTCTGAAGCTCGAGGAGCCGCACAGGTCACCAGCCAGGACCAATGCCACTGGGTTTATCTACCCTAGCAGGGCTAGACCCCGGTCAGATCCGAGGGTCCTCCCAAATGGAGACCCTCCGAGGTGGTCGCCATATTGTACTCGTGGTCGCCATCACCATTTTGCTCTGTTCGCCGCCCTGTCCGCCGTTTCGATCTGTGCGCACAGAGGTGAGCTGTGCACACAACATCGCGCACCCAAGTTCTGGGCACACAAGCGACGTGCATAGCCACGCACTTACTGTGCTGGGCGCACAACAGCACGCAGATCTCCCTGAGCGCATACCAAACCTATGTGCACAACTTCGCATACCGGAGCGCACAACTGTATTTTACGCGCACAAGCCATGGCACCACCGGAAAATAAACTCAAAGCTCAGGGCCTTTGCCCAGCATGCCACATTAGAGCTGCACAGCATGAGGAGGCCATGGCCCTGTGTATACAGTGCAAAGAGGCCCTAGGGGATCCAACTCATGGCCCTCCCCAGCCGGTACCGGGCTCCAGCCTCTCGAGCAGTACGCCGGACCTAGCATTGCACAGCGGGATCCCCCCTCAAACGGGGCTCCCCAGGGACACGACGCCCCTTAGTCTAGACCCAGCATCTGTCTCCTGGGTGGAATTCTTGAAAGGTCTGCATACCTTTGTCCACATGCAACCGGGGCCTCCTATAATACGGCCACAGGCTCCACCGGAGCCTGTGGCCGTATTATGCTCAGGGAAGTGATCCCACCGCCCAGAAGCCCCACCTTTGGGGACACGGACAACTCAGATGAGGATTCAGAACCCCTGGAGGAAGGTGAACTCCCTCCGGTGACAGAGCCCCAATGAACCATGAGACGCTTCTTCACCAAGGACGAGCTTCCAGACCTGGTCACACACAGCCTAAAAGAGCTTGCTATCCTGGGCACAAGTGCCTCGGGGGAACCTAAAACGAACCCCCTATTAGAGGGACTCCGTCAGACCTCCAGCCATTTCCCACTATTACAAGCTGTCCAGCAACTAATTGACCTGGAATGGGATGCCTCAGAAATTACATTCAAAGGGGGCCGGGCTCTGGCAGCCATGTACCCTCTGGACCCAGCCGCCAAAGATCTCCTGGCATGTCCGAAAGTGGATGCCATGGTCTGCGCGTCTCGAAGCGCACTACTATCCCGGTGGAGGGAGGAGCAGTGCTCAAGGATGCTCAAGACAGACGTCTGGAATCCATCCTCAAACAGTCCTTTGACGTCTCCACTATGTCTTAGATCGCGGCCTGCTGTGCCATGGTGACAAGTGCCTGCTTAGCACAGACCAGGAACAACACTCCTGGGGAGGCCCTAGAACCAGCTGTATCATTCCTTGCGGAGGGCGCTTCTGATCTGGTACGCACAGCAGCTAGAGTGTCATCCGCTGTAGCAGCCAGAAGACAAATCTGGCTCCGAAACTGGTCGGCCGATGCATCCTCCAAAACGAGACTCACAAGGATGCCTTTCAAGGGAACCCTCCTGTTCGGAAGCGAACTAGAGAAACTGGCCAACAAATGGGGCGAGTCCTCACTGCCGCGACTACTGGAGGACAGGAATAAGAGAAACCAGCGATCCTTCCCCTGAACCTCCAGGGGCAGAGGATCACAGCGCTTCAACCCATATAGAAGCACATATCAAGCGGCCCGCCCCGCAGGCTAGAGCCAGTCCTTTTGGAACAAGCACAACAAAAGGGGAGCCAGCTTGGGCTCTGGCCCCAGCCGCACCGACAATGAAAATCAGCCGACCCATCCAAAGGAAGAAGCCATAGGGGGCAGACTTGCCCTATTCTACCAAAGATGGGTCGAGATGACTTCGGACAAGTGGGTCCTATCCATCATTCGAGAGGGATATTACCTGGATTTCCACCACTTCCCTCCGGACAAGTTTGTGGAATCTCCCTGCCACGACCCTTCCAAGAGGATGGCAGTGGAAGCTACACTAACCAGATTGCTAGCCTTAGAGGCTATAACACTGGTGCCTCTACAAATAAATACTGGACATTATTCCATCTATTTTATCGTCCCCAAGAAAGAAGGAACGTTCAGACTTATCTTGGACCTCAAGGCGGTCAATCGTCACCTGAAGATTCCTCGCTTCCAGATGGAAACCCTACACTCGGTAATAAGGGCGATAGAACCGGGAGAGTTCCTTACATACCTGGATTTGTCGGAAGCCTACCTACACATTCCGATCCATCAAGAGCATCAGCATTTTCTACGCTTCTCGATCCTGGACAGTAACTACCAGTTCCAGGCACTACCTTTCGGGTTAGCCACTGCACCCCGGATGTTCACCAAGATCATAGTGGTGGCAGCAATGCTGAGGAAGGAAGGAATCCGCATGCACCCTTATCTAGACGATTGGCTGATCAGAGTGAAATCCCCAGAGGAAAGCCACCAGGCAACCAACAGAGTCAAAACTCTACTTTGTGTGGGTGCTCAACACAAACAAGAACTGCCTGCAGCCCTCCCAATCTCTAGAATACTTGGGAGTCCGGTTCGACACCAAACAAGACAAGGTCATCCTGACACAGACAAGGAGATCAAAACTGATGACCCAGTTACGAACCCTGTTGAGTGAACTTCGCCCCACAGCATGGGATTACCTACAAGTTCTCGGCCTCATGGCATCCACACTGGAAGTATTGTCATGGGCACGAGCTCACATGAGACCCTTACAATGCTCACCACTATCACGATGGAATCCACTGTCCCAGAGCTTCAGCTCTCGGACAGAATTCGGGCCCAACTATGATGGTGGCTACAAAAAGCCCATCTGACCCAGGGAACGAGACTATCCTCACCAACTTTGATCCTACTCACCACGGATGCCTGTCTACGAGGATGGGGAGCACACTGCCAGGAGCAAACCGCCCAAGGGCAATGGAACAAAGAAGAGTCGGGATGGAATATCAATCACCTAGAAGCCCGGGCAGTCAGACTAGCCTGCCTAAGGTTCGTTCACAGACTCCGAGACAAAGCGGTCAGAGTAATGTTGGACAATGCCACAACAGTGGCCTACATCAACCGTCAGGGAGGAACCAGAAGCCAACAGGTGTCTCTGGAAATAGATCTCCTAATGTCATGGGCGGAAGTGAATCTTCAAGAGATCTCGGCCGTCCACATTGCCGGGAAAGACAACGTCTCTGCGGACTACCTCAGCAGATAAAGTATAGATCCAGGAGAATGGAGACTATCGACCACAGCATTCCAATTGATAGTAAACTGTTGGGGAACACCAACCATGGACCTCCTGGCAAACCTGTCCAACGACCAGGTACCCAGTTTCTTCAGCCACAGGCGGGAACTCCAGTCCCAGGGAATCGATACCCTGGTACAGACCTGGCCACAGGAGACTCCATTATACGCCTTCCCGACGTGGCCCCTATTGGGCGCAGTTATCCACAAGATAGAACACCACAGGGGACCAGTACTTCTAGAGGCCCCGAACTGGCCAAGAAGACCGTGGTACGCAGACATGCGAAGACTGCTGACAGGGAGCCCCCTGTCGCTACCTCCACACAGAGACCTGCTCCAACAGGGACCGATCCTCCATAAGGATCCAGCTCGATTCTCTTATGGTTTGGCCATTGAGATGACTTGCCCAAGGAAGAGCGGATACTTGGGAGCAGTAATTGACACCCTACTCCAAGCACCCAAGTTCTCCACATCCTTCACATACATCAAGAGCGGTCCTTGTATAAAATCACTTAGGGGAGTGTTCAAGGTGGCTAAAAAATTCCCCCTGATTAACATTGGGTGCATAAACGTTAAGTAAGGTCATGAGCATATTATCCAACTTTATCACCGTAGCAATGTACCGTCCCCCCTTATCTCTTCTGCAGTTAAGTATTTCCACTCTAAGGTCCTGCGCAAACATGATGCCCACCCCACTAGTTTTTTTTGCCTCACAGTTTGAGGCCAATAATATCTGTGGGTATGCCTTATCCCGCAATAATCGCTCATCTTTTCTAAGAAGATGCGTTTCCTGCACAAAAAATATGGACGCTTTCTGTCTTTTGGCTTCCTCAAACAGCAATTGCCGTTTTCTAGGGTGATTAAGTCCCTTAACGTTCAGGGATACTATTATCAAATCAGCCATGGAAATTATAAATAAAAAAATATAATGAAATCCAAACCCTCTGTTCATTAATCCAAAGCTCACTATAATTAACAGCAGCTATATACCAGGTTTTCCAAGTTGAACACCCATTACTTTCCCTCCCCCCACCCTTACAGTAACAACCTTCAGTGAGGCACCCTTCCCCACCTTATCCATTATGGAGGAATGACATCACCTCCTGTAGCCTGCATTTAACTACTACAATACATGGTGTCAGTACATATCTGGTTATTCGGTATGTTCTGCCCCATCCCCTGGTATTTGTACCACCCATCCCACATCGACCAAGCTGCCAGTTCATCTCCGAGTCCATTATATGCATATATATATGAAAGTTGGATCAGTCTTAGGCTCTCGATAGTGAGTAAAGAGCAGAAAGTATGGCAGCAATAGTAGGTGTAGGCCAGATGATGTCCAAGATTCAATAAAGAGCTACACACTTGATCTCCTTATCAAATTATTGTGTCCCCTGCTGATGTAGCGGTGTCCTGATTTCTTCTGAGTCGTTTACCACCCTTTCCTGTACCAGCTCTCTGCCAACGTGGAGCTACTGTGCGTTCAAGAGGTGCAGTACCTGTGGCTTGAGATTTCAGCTCAATGCCCTTTTGCCGGAGGGATTTTTCAGCCACATCTGAGGATCTTGCTGTACATGACTGGCCACTGATGTAAAAAAAAGGCTGAAGGGGTAAAGCCGTTTATATCGAACATTCCCTGTACGTACCAGGATCAGTCCAGGACACCTGGGTTGTGACTCCGCACCAGTAGATGGAGACAGACTAAAACTTGTTGGCGGAGCCATATATGCCCCTGTGCCAGTCACAGCCCCTCAGTCTTACTCTGTCTCCAGTAGATGGTGCAGGTCCGGTCACAGCCCTGCCTGCCCTGGTTCTGGTATTCCGTCAGGGTCTGTTCCTTTTTTTGATTTGTTAGGCCAGTTTAGGCTACGGGTTTCTATTTGGGAATATTTTTGCTAAATTGTCCCTAGGTCCCTTTCGCCCTGCCTCCCAGGGGGGTTGTGAGGTTCTGAGGGGACCACCCCCCCCTGGTTGAGGCCGCTGCTAGGGTCGAGGACCCAGCTGGCCTAGTAGCAGCGTCAGGGGTGACACCGGGGAGCCCGGTTCACTCACCCCTGCTGGATTAGGGCTCCAGGACCGTGGACAGCGACAGGCGTTTTTGTTAAAAAAAAAAAAAAAAAAAAAAAAAAAAAAAAAGGTTTGCTTTTATTTCTGTGCCGGCTCTCTCTTGCTTCGCGTCGCCGCTCGTGGTGGGGGCGCCGCTGTCGGGGGGAGGCCGTTCGCTCAAATTTTTTAATTTTCGTGTCTCCTGTCGTCCCGTGTTCACGCCTCTTCGCCGCCATGCCTCGCGGCTCGGTCTGCCGGGCCTGTGGCTCGGCGCGCGCGTCTTTCGCGCGAGAGTCTGTGTGCCGCTTGCATCCCGGGCGGAGAGGGGTCGTCCGGGGCGCCTCGGGGACCTCGTTCGCAACCCGCGCGATCGTCTCCGCGCGGGGGGGGCGCCGTAGAAAAGCCCCAAGAGCTTTTCCCGCTTAGCGCGGGAGTGGCGGCCATTTTGGCCACGGGCCGCGAAATGGCGCGGGAAATGACAGGGCCTTCGGCCTTGCCTCCTGCGCTTTCCCCGCAGCGGATCGCGGTCGGAGGGGGTCCCTCGGGGGACACAGGGTCCCCGGGGAGTCCCGCTGATTTTTCTTCAGATTCGAGCTCGCTTTCGGGAGGACCTTGCGCTTTTGTTGCGCAAAGTCCTGAAATACAAAAAAAGTAAGCGCGGCCGGAGTGAAGCTCGTAGGGCTCCACCGCGGAAGAGGTCCAGAAAGCCTTCGGGGGTCGCGGAGGGGTCCCAGGGCGCCTTGCGGGGGAAGCGGCCTCCACGTGGCGTCCCACAGGAGGCGGACACCGATTCCTCCCCTGAGGCGGACGCTGATTCCCCTGAGGAGACCCAGAAGGGACCCGACGATGTGGGAGTGGACGGCTCCGCTACGTCCGGCGTAGGAAAAGGTTCGCAGGCAGTGGAGGGAGACGATCCCAAAGTGGTCCGGCTATTCCGTAGGGATGAATTGCCACCTCTAATTCCAGCCATTCTCCAGGAACTGGGAATAGACCCCCCTCTGGCGGTGGTTCGTCAGGAAGCGAACATGGATCCGGTCCTGTTAGGCCTCACGGGTCCGGCAGTTGCTTTTCCGTTCCATTTTTCTTCAACGGACATCATGTTCCGGGAATGGGACACTCCGGAGTTAGGTTTGAAGGTCAGCAAGGCCATGGACAAGCTTTACCCGCTCCCGGAGGATGTACTGGACCTTCTCAAGTTTCCCAAGGTGGATTCGGCGGTTTCGGCGGTAACGAAGAGATCTACTATCCCGGTTACGGGTGCGACAGCCCTTCGGGACCTTCAGGACAGGAAGCTGGAAGTACAGCTCAAGAAGATTTTTGAGGTGTCAGCGCTAGGAATTCGGGCCGCCATGTGTACGAATTTCGCTTTGAGAGCTGGCTTACGCTGGGCTCAGGTCCTCCAAGCCAATGCGGATCTTTCGGCAGACGAGGCAGCGCAAGCGGATAAGTTGGAAGCGGTAATAGCATATGGCGCAGATGCACTCCACGATCTGCTGCGCACTTCGTCTAGATCCATGGTGGCGGCTGTCTCGGCGCGCCGCCTCCTGTGGCTACGCAACTGGGCGGCGGATGGCTCTTCTAAGGCTCACCTCGGGGCGCTGCCATTCAAGGGTAAGTTACTGTTTGGCAAGGAATTGGATGATTTGATGGCTTCCCTGGGGGAAAATAGGGTTTTCAGGTTGCCCGAAGATAGATCCAGGTCGCGGTCTTCCTTTGCAGCCAGGTCCCGCTTTCGTGGGCCCAGGAAGGCGCGACCTCAAAGGTCGTCGGGGCAATCGTACAGGTCTTCCTCCTCCCGTACCCCACAGTGGCAGCAGCAGCAGTCCTTTCGTGGGAGGCGCTTTGGTAGACCAGGGGGTGCCCTGGCCATCACGGCGCCCAAATCTTCACAATGAAAGGGGGTCGGCCCTTCTCCCGCCGCAGCCTCAGCACGCCGTTCCCAACGTCGGGGCGCGGTTGCTGTCGTTTTACGAGAGATGGGCCGGAATAACGTCGGACCAGTGGGTCCTCACCGTGATAAGACAAGGCTACGCGTTAGATTTTGCTCGCATTCCAGTGGACAAGTTCATTGTGTCACCTTGCAAGGCTCCCGAGAAGAAGGCGGCGGTGCTAGACACCATCCGCCGCTTAGAGGACTTGGGAGCTATCTCCCCCGTTCCGGTCAGCCAACACGGCAAAGGCCGTTACTCCATTTACTTCATCGTACCAAAGAAGGACGGCACGTCCCGACCAATTCTGGATCTCAAAGGGGTGAACCGATGCCTTCGCGTTCCTCGCTTCAAAATGGAGACGATCTGGTCAGTCATCGCCGCGGTCCGGCAAGGCGAGTTCCTGGCCTCCCTGGACCTCACGGAGGCGTATCTTCACATAGGCATTCAGCCGTCGTTCCAACGCTTCCTCAGATTCTGCATTCTGGGACGGCATTACCAGTTTCGGGCGCTCCCGTTTGGGCTCGCAACGGCCCCTCGTACATTCACGAAGGTGATGGTCGTGGTGGCGGCGCAACTGCGCCGAGAAGGTCTCCTGGTCCATCCTTACCTGGACGATTGGTTGATTCGGGCGAAGTCCGAGGATCAGTGTTGGATGGCGGTGGCCAGGGTCCTCCATCTGTTGCAGTCCCTGGGATGGGTGGTCAACTTCAGCAAGAGTCATCTGACACCCACGCAGACCTTGGAATATCTGGGAGCTCTTTTCGACACGAAGCAGGGCAAGGTGTTTCTGTCGCTCGAACGGATGGGCAAACTGCAAACTCAGGTGCAACGCTTGTTGTCTCTTCGCCAGCCGCGGGTCTGCGACTACCTTACGGTCCTAGGGTCTATGGCTTCCACGCTGGCGCTGGTTCCCTGGGCGTTCGCTCATCTGCGACCCTTACAGTCATCCTTGCTTTCCCGCTGGAAGCCGGTCTCGGAGGACTTCCATTTACCGCTTCCTCTAGCGGGACACGCGAGGTCCAGCCTGCGTTGGTGGCTGGACCCCAGTCATCTTTCCGCCGGAGTCTCTCTCCTGGTGCCCAGTTGGACAGTGGTGACCACGGATGCCAGCCTCTCCGGTTGGGGAGCGGTCTGCCTAGGGAGCTCAGTTCAAGGCCTATGGTCAGTGTCGCAAGCCCAGTGGTCTATCAATCGCCTAGAGACCAGAGCGGTCCGTCTGGCCCTGCAGGCTTTTCTACCATTCCTGCGGGGAAAGGCAGTCCGAGTGTTGTCGGACAATGCGACCACCGTGGCATACATCAACCGGCAGGGGGGGACACGGAGCCCCCAGGTGGCGGAAGAAGCTCAGCGCTTGATGGCCTGGTCGGAGCTACATCTCAGCAACCTCGCAGCGTCTCACATTGCGGGAGTCGACAACGTGCAGGCGGACTATCTCAGCCGTCATCGTCTGGATCCCGGAGAGTGGGAGCTGGGGGACGATGCGTTTCTTCTCATTTGCGAAACGTGGGGGGTGCCCCACATGGATCTGATGGCCACGTGGCACAACGCGAAGTCCCCGCGATTTTACAGTCGACGTCGAGAGCGGGGGGCAGAAGGCGTCGATGCGTTGGTGCTTCCCTGGCCGGATGTGCTGCTCTACGTGTTTCCCCCGTGGCCGATGATCGGCAAGATTCTACGGCGCATAGAGTTGCATCCGGCCAACGTGATCTTGGTGGCACCGGCCTCGCCGGCCGTGGTTCGCAGACCTCGTACAACTGGCAGTAGCGGCACCCCTTCGGTTCCAGGGAATGGCGGCCCTACTCCATCAGGGCCCCGTCTGTTTGGAGGATGCGGATCACTTCTGTCTCGCGGCATGGCTTTTGAGAGGAATCGACTGAAGAGAAAAGGTTATTCAGATGCGGTGGTGGCCACGCTACTGCGTTCCAGAAAGCAGTCGACGTCTTTGGCTTACGTCCGTGTCTGGGTGGTCTTTGAGGACTGGTGCGTGCAGCGAGGGGTGGACCCCACTTCGGCTTCCGTCTCTGATGTTCTGGCGTTCCTCCAGGCGGGTCTGGCCAAAGGTTTGGCGTGCAGTTCCCTACGGGTCCAAGTGGCGGCGCTTGGGTGTTTGCGAGGTAAGTCTCTGGCGCTTCACCCGGATATTGCTCGTTTCCTTCGGGGTGCTAAGCACCTTCGCCCCCCGTTACGTCTTCCTTGTCCGGCTTGGAACCTCAATTGGGTTCTCTCCGCTCTATGCACGGCGCCGTTTGAGCCCTTGAAACGCGCAACTCTTAAGGATCTCACTTTAAAAATGGCATTCTTGGTGGCGATTGCCTCGGCACGGCGTGTTTCCGAGTTACAGGCCCTGTCCTGTAGGGAACCTTTCTTGCGTATCTCCGATTCGGGGGTTTCCTTACGGACGGTTCCTTCCTTTCTTCCGAAAGTGGTCTCGTCGTTTCACGTTAATCAATCGGTGGAGTTGCCCGCTTTTGCGTGCGGAGACTCCTCTGTTACAGAAGAGAGGGAGTTACGGAAGCTTGACGTGCGGAGATCCCTTCTCCGATATCTGGAGGTCACTAATCCGTTTCGGGTCACAGATCATCTGTTTGTCCTGTTCTCTGGACCAAAGAAAGGAGCTGCGGCGTCCCGCACAACGATCGCTCGTTGGCTCAAAGAGGCCATTGGTTCGGCGTACTTGGTGCGGGGAAAACCTCTTCCCGTGGGGCTGCGGGCTCACTCGACTCGATCTCAAGCAGCGTCTTGGGCGGAAGCTTCTCAGGTGTCGCCTCAAGAGATTTGTAGGGCGGCCACCTGGAAGTCGTTGCATACTTTTATCCGGCATTACCGGCTGGATGTCCGGGCTACCGATTCCGGGGGTTTTGGAGAGAGGGTTCTCCGAGCAGGACTCTCTGCTTCCCACCCTCAGTAGGTTGCTCTGGTACATCCCAGGTGTCCTGGACTGATCCTGGTACGTACAGGGAAAGGAAAATTAGTTTCTTCCCTGATAATTTTCGTTCCTGTAGTACCAAGGATCAGTCCAGGATCCCGCCCGCAGTGCTGCGCTGAAGTAATGGAGAGTCCGCTCTGTGTTTTGATTTGCTCTGTTCAGCTTGTTCGCTCTCTCGGTTGGAGAGTCCGTTTCCAGAGGGGGTGTTTCTTTCCCCGTTAGTTAGCGGTATCTAGTTTTGTTTACTTCTCTGGTTGTGTTCTACTTTGACATTCCGTAAGACTGAGGGGCTGTGACTGGCACAGGGGCATATATGGCTCCGCCCACAAGTTTTAGTCTGTCTCCATCTACTGGTGCGGAGTCACAACCCAGGTGTCCTGGACTGATCCTTGGTACTACAGGAACGAAAATTATCAGGGAAGAAACTAATTTTCCTTTTTCCTCTCTCAACGTGTCCGTGACGTGTTTCATAGCTTTGCGCCTTTGGAGTGTAATAGCCGAGACGTCATTAAAGATGTGAATTGTAGATCCCTTCCATAATATATTGCCCATGGTTCTGGCTTTAGCCATCACCCGTTCCTTAAGAGGGAAACTATGTAGGCATGCGATGATGTCTCGCGGCTGGCTGTTGTTGGTTCTGCCCAGCGAACGATGAGTCCTGTCCTCGGCTATGTCCTTATCATAGGGCTGATTATCCTCCGTGCTCAGTATAGCTTTACAAATGGCTTGGACTAAGATAATATAGTCAGTTGTCCCTTCAACTTCCGGTACACCCCTAATCCGGATGTTGTTGCGTCTATTTCTATTTTCTAAGTCTTCTAGTTTGTTAGTCAGCTCTTCTGTGGTTTGTTTGATAAGCTCCAACTCTTTCCCCTGATGTGACAACGTGGTAGTATGATCCTCTGTGGCTTGCTCCACCTCATGTATCCGTTCTCCTAGCTCCCCCACTTCTTTGCGGATATCCCCCAATGCCTCCTGTATTTCGTCCTTAAATGCCTTAATTTCAATTTTCATGTCCTGCAACCAGGTTTTAAATTCCTGACGGGAGGGACAGCTTTCCACACTTGTATCAACAGGGCTCGCGCCCGTCAGCATGCTCTCCGGCGCCATTTCTTCCTCCTCCCCCTCGTGTAGTTTTTTCGGGGCCGCGGTATTACCTCCATATGAAAAATCCGCGAGGTCAACAGTCCTCCGCCGGGTCGCCATCATCAATACCGGCCGAATTCAGAAAGAAAGTGTGGCTGGGAGCAGATTATGAAGCGCTGACACCGCTAATAAATTGCAGCTACCCGGAGCTGAAGTTTCAGGCAGCCATTCAGTGAGGCTGATGTCACTTCCTCTCCCTTCCACCTTTCTTATTGCGTGGAATACGTCTTGACTGCGCCTCTAGGATTGTATTTTTAAACAGTCTTCATGCTTGTTGAACACTTAACTTTTGCAGCTGCACCTTTCAGTTTTTTTCTATTTTCCTCATTTTATCAAAGTTTCTCCTTTGAAAGTTTAGTTAGAGCTGTAGATTTACTTATTGTCCCCCTTCCAGTTATTAGTTTAAATTTGATCATGTTATAATCACTATTGCCAAGTGGCCCCACCACAATTACCTCTCACAAAAACCTGTGTTCCAATAAGAATTAAATCTAAAATAGCTCCCTCTCTTGTTGGTTATTGAACCAATTGCTCCATGAAGCAGTCATTTATTACATCCAGGAACTTTGTCTCTAGCAAGTCCTGATGTTACATTTACCCAGTCAATATTGGAGTAATTGAAATCTCCCATTATTATTGCACTGCCTTAGTGGTTAGCTTCCTTGATTTCTCTTAGCATTTCATCATCTGTCGACGTGGGCCAATGCAAAGATGGCAAGATTTTTTTCAGTCACAAAAGAGAGTCCAGTTTGGTAGGGCTAGATGCTCTGGTGTGCCCATGGCCAACCGGGGCGGTTCTGTATGTTTCCCTCATGGCCTCTCATCGGTCGAGTGTTAAGGTGCATAGAGTCGTACCTAGGGACGGTGGTGTTGGTGGCACCAGACTGGCCACGATGTCCATGGTTTGTGGATCTGGTGATCGGGTCTTTTCAGTCGGCTCACCTGCTAGGTTTGCTGCGACAAGGATACACTTTCGGATCGGGAGGATTGCTTTTGTCTTGCATCTTGGATTTGAAAGGCAGCAATTGTTCATGAGGGTATATTTGGAACTAGTAATGTCCACTATGCTAAAGGCTAGGAGGCTTTCTACGTCTATGGCGTATGTCAGTGTTTGGAAGTTGTTTGAGTCCTAGTGTCTTTAACAGAGGCTGGACCCTCTATTGGTGGGAATCTTACATTTCTACAACAGGGCTTGACCAAGGGCCTAGTCTATAGTTTGGTCCATGTTCAGGTTTTGGCCTTGGTTTGTCTTAGGGGCAAATTGTGGGTAAGGTCTTTGGCCTCTAATCCCAATGTAGTTCGCTCCCTGAGGGGGGGGGGGTTAAGCATTTGCAGCCTCCAGTTTGGAAGGTGTGCCCAGATTGGAACCTCAACTCAGTTTTGCGGGTTCTCTGTGGCATGCCTTTTGAGCCTTTAAAACAAGCTTCCTTGAAGGACTTGATGTTGAAGACAGTTTTTTTGGTTGCCATATGTTCATCCAGGCAGATTTCCGAGCTTCAGGCGCTGTCTTGTTGGGACCCTTTTTTGCATATTGTGGATGACAGGGTGACGACGTGTACGGTTCCCTCCTTTTTTTGCTGAAGGTGAGGTCTGCTTTTCATGTGACTCAGACAGTTGACCTTCCGGCCTTTCCAGAGTGGTCTAGAGTCTCCACAGTATAGAGATCTTCATCTTCATGATGTGTGGCACACTGTTGCATTATTTGAAGGTCACTAATAGCTTTTGGCGGTCTGATTCACCTCTTTGTGGTGTTTGGTGGTGCGAAGAAAGAGGAAAGAGCTTCTAAGGCTATGATTTCTAGATGGCTGAAGGAGACCATTTGCTCAGCCTGTATTTGTAAGTGTTGCAAAATTCTGACAGGCCTCAAGGCTTATTCGACTAGAGCACAGGCAGCCTCTTGGGTGGAGCGTCAGTTGGTGTCTGCCCAAGAGGTTTGTAGGACTGAGGTATGGTCCTCGCGTCATACTTTTCCAAACATTACTGGTTGGATGTTTGGGTGCAAGAAGATGCATCTTTTGGTGAAAGAGTGTTAGGAGCGGGTCTTTTGGGTTCCCGCCCAGTGTAGGGGTGCTTAGGTACATCCCACTTGTCTGGACTGATCTGGGTATGAACAGGAAAGGAAAATGGGATTATTACCTGCTAATTTTCATTCCTGTAATACCACAGATCATCCAGAGACCCGTCCTGTTTACTGATGAAAGAATGAATTTCCTGGTAATGTTATACTCTGTATATCAGAGTTGCTTCAATCTGTTCAGGAGTAGAGTTTACTTTTTCTTTTTTTTTTGTTAGGAAGCATGTGTGTTTCTAGGTCAGGGGATTCCAACCCTGTTTGTTTCATCCTAAAAGGGGAATACTATCTATTTTTTGGCTTTGGTATGGGTCAATACTGAGGGACTGCAGGTGGCACTTTCGGTTATGTAGAAGTGCCTCAAAGTTTTTTTGTTCTCTGCCTCCATCTGCTGGTAGTGATGTAAAACCCTCTTGCAGGCCTGATCTGTGGTATTACAGGAATGAAAATTAGCAGGTAATAACCAGTTTTCCTTTTGCATATGATGGTGATTTATTAAGTGTCACATAGTTGCAGCATTCTGCTTCCTGCAGGTTTATGAAGGACGTTTTGTAAGCAGGGAAGAAAAGAGATTTAGCAACTTAAACATATGTAAATGTAGCTTGATAGCACCCAGGGTCTCTGAGATGGACTCGATATGGGTTCTTTCCCTAGGGGAAGAACATCTGCTCTGTGCACCTCGTGTTGGACAGATGGTGCTTCATGTTTCCATTTGCGAATGAAGACATAAGTTTGTGTTCCCAAGGACCTTATTAGGGAATTAGTTTAATACAAATGATGTAATGGATTCAAAATGATGTGGAGCCATCCATATTTGTGTAAACACCAGTGATAAATCCCAAGTCCTCACACCCCCCTAAAATTATTTGTAACAATTTTCATTTTTCCCTGCATTATGTGAAGTATAATTATCTATAATTGGTACAATAACTCACTATCAGATATTTTAAGTTAAATATAAAAAGGTTAAGCCTGGATGTTTCAGGAAACTTTTTTTTTTATCTGCCTTATTTTACTGTTTTGAATATCATGAATTTATTTTACTGTTTTGACTTTTGAATTTGAAGGGTTTTTTGAACCTTTTTGTGACTATTTTATTTGTCTTCGTGTACCTTTGTAGTGGCTTTGAGAGTATTTATTTAAAATATTTTTATACCTCCTATCTGTCCGTAACCTGATGTCCAAAGTGGTGTACAATACTATAATAAAACCAATGATACAAGTAAACCACTAGACAAATATCACAAAGACCAAATGATCATCAACATATGAATGTGTAGTAGCAATCCAAGTTGAAAGAAATAAATGAGGCATACCTGGAGCTCTGCCCTGTATTGGACTGTATTCAGATCTATTTTATTCTTCCTTTATTCAATCAGAAATTTACATATGCATGCTGACTACATACATATACTCATTTTGACTTCATATTTTCCATGTTATTTATTGATTTATTAACTGTATGTTTATTAACGGTTCAATATCTTACACTATTTGCTTACTTCGATTAATTTGTTCAATGTAAAAACTTGTTTACTTAGTCTGTTCAATGTAAAAACTTCATTTTTTATTCTGTTCTAGGTAAACCGCTAAATGTAGCGATAGTTACTGTTCCTTGTGAACCGGGGTGATATGTATATTATACAGGAACCTCCGGTATATAAATTATTTTAAATAAATAAATAAATGTAATCAATTCCTCATTGACAGCAAATTGCAAGCTCTTTCCTCAGTGGATCTTGAGATCTATTATAGATGGTAATGACGAGGGAGAGGTGGATTACTGCTAGTTGTAACATTAATGAAAGGCTTTCTGATGTGATCTGAGACTCATTTGTAACCTTGTAGTGTTGTGCAGTTATTCATGTTAAAATTTTTATTCATGCTTACCTGAGCTTTTTAGCTGAATGCTTTGGTTACAGTATGGATAAAACATAAAGCAATGTCAGACTGTTATGACAAGGATGCCAAATAATTTCAGACAGGGAATAGTAGAGGAAATTAAAGTAGCAATGCTAACTAGAAAATGTCAGTGAATGGCAAGTGAACAAAAGTTTTTTCCTCATTTTGAATAATTTTAATTTGTTGGTTATTTCTAATAATTATGCTGTGCTTTGATGCACACAGTTTAATGGCCTCCTTAGCTTGTTTAGCATCCCTTCCTGTCTGTGCTCTTGCTGTTTTGCATTTTTAGCTTCCTCCGCCCCTCTGGATTACTGAGAGCTGTTAGTCCAGGGGGAATGCTGCGCTACTGCGGAGTGCAGCATTCCCCCTCCTCCACAGCTGCGCAGATTCTATGCAGAATTTGGTAGGCGCTGGTGTGTGCCGTGAATGGAGGTGGTCCCACTCGCAGCGAAGATGAAGCAGCCCAGGCATGCTGTGAGTGGAGACTGTCCTGCTCGTGACGAAGGTGGCGCAGTCTCCGATGTGAGTGTGTGTGTATGTAAGACTGTGAGTCTGGGGTTAAAAGAGCATGTGTGAAAGGGTGTGGATGCCAGAGAGAGAGGAACCTAGCAGGTCAATACAGTAAAGTGCGGCCGCGGTAACCCTGCTTCTAACCCGCCTTCTACTCACAATTTGGCCACGTTAGTCCAACCCGCGATTCACTATCCCTTTTAACCCATTCTTACCGTCTCTTTAAATCAACGAGTAACCCCTTCCGCCCGCAGCATGTAAATCGGATTAGCTATTCCCCCCCATTCAGTAACGCGCGCCCCGACTATCGCCTTTTTAACTTGCAGTTTAGCCGCGCGTTTAACCTGCTAATTTACCGCCTACCCCTACCCCTGCGTTAGAGGCAGGGGTAAGGGTAGACGGCAAACTTTCCCCCAAAAGAAAACCTAAAATCCCCTCCTCCCGAAGTGACTGGACATGTAAAATATTGAAAACCTAAAATCCCCTCCTCCCGAAGCGACTGGACATGTAAAATATTGAAAACCTAAAATCCCCTTCTCCCGAAGCGACTGGACATGTAAAATATGTGAATAAGTGTAACCAACTTACTTCTTGTTTCTTTTTCAGCCCTTTCAGCCTTCTCTGCCGTCCTCCGGAGGGGGCAGCCGGCGGCGGAAGCGGCTTCCAGCACCCCCACCGGCGAAGACGAACGCACGCCCGTAGAGCACGGGTGCTCAAGCCAATGAAAGCACATGAAACGTGCGTGACGTCACGGCATACGTCACGCACGCCCGTCCATGTGCTTTCATTGGCTTGAGCGCCCGTTAATTTGGGCACTCTAGCCAGCGAAGCGCATGACGTCACGGTGTACGCTTCGCTTGCCAGCGAAGCGTACGCCGTGACGTCATGCGCTTCGCTGGCTCTAGCCATTGGCTTGAGCGCCCAAATTGATGGGCGCTCAAGCCAATGAAAGCACATAAGCGTGCGTGCGAGATGTCACGGCGTACGTCACGCACGCCTGTCCATGTGCTTTCATTGGCTTGAGTGCCCGTGCACTACGGGCGCGCATTTGTCCGTCTTCGACGGGGCCGCTGGAAACCGCTTTCGCTGCCGGCTGCCCCCTCTGGAGGACGGCAGAGAAGGCTGAAAGGGCTGAAAAAGAAACAAAAAGTAAGTTGGTTACACTTATTCACATATTTTACATGTCAAGTCGCTTCAGGAGGAGGGGGTTTTAGGTTTTTAGGTTTTACATATTTTACATTTCGAGTTGCTTCGGGAGGATGGGATTTTAGGTTTTACATATTTTACATGTAGAGTCGCTTCGGGAGGAGGGGATTTTAGGTTTTTAGGTTTTCTTTGGTTAAAGTTGGGATCCACTTCCTGGTGCCTGTCATTTCAAACGTCATTTGAAATGACAGGTACCAGCACACCCAGGATACTGTATAGGCACTGTATAAAGCGCCTATACAGTAAAATGGGTTACGCGGGCCTAATGCTTCACGGACGCTTCTTGTACGCGGCTTGCATTTGCATGCGATTTTAATACAGTATCGAGCGGTAGGTGAGCCGGACTGTGCGTGCGGCAAACGCAGGTGCGCCTGGCACTAACGCAGCTCTTCCTACCGCTCCTTACTGTATCGGCCTGTATGTGAGGAGATTGTGAAGGAGTGTGTGTGTGTGTGAGATTTGGGAGCTGGTGTGTATGAAAAAAGGATTGTGTATGTGAGGCTGCTTGTTTGTGAGAGAGGGAGCCTGTGTGAAGGGATGTGTGTGTGTGTGTGAGAGGGAGCCTGTGTGCAGGGGGATGTGAGTGTGTGATGGTGGGTGTGTGTGCAAGAGAGAGGGAGTTTGAGGGTGTGTAAGACAGAGGAGCCTGTATGGCGGGGGGGTGTGTATGTGCACTAGGGAGAGGGAGCCTGTGTGTGAGAGAGGACAGGGGAACCTGTGTGAGGGGCAATAGTGAGAGAGGGGTCAATCTCTGGTAGTGGAGAATAGAGTAGAAAGGGGTTGAGCCTAGAGGATGAGAGGAGAGATAGTGACAGGTGGAGGAATTGGGGCCTGAGAGGGCAATATGAAAGGAGACTGGCCAGGGGAATAGAGAGGGTGGAAGAGACTCTTACAGAACTTCTAGGGAAGTTCTGCTCAAAATATTGAAAACTCTGAATCTTTAAGTAATTATTTTCTGTATTACATTTTAAATTACTTATACTGTCATGTATATAAAGTATGCAGTATTTTGCAGAATTTTGATTTTGTGCACCAAATTCCTCTGAATAAGCTGTTCAGGGGTACATAGAGGATTGTATGAAGCTCTTATCTCTGTGGTTACAGAAGCTGCTGAATGTGCTGGGGGGAAAAAGGGATCACAGTAATTAAGCAGAGCTAACTGCCTGCTTTGTCACTTCCAGCTGGGAACTGATACAAGGCATAACTAGACTTATTGTGCGCTTGTTCCTTCTTTTGTGTAGGAAATTGTAAACAGAGGAGCCCTAACAAAATAAGGGAATAAAAGAGAAATGAAATAGAGTATTTGGGTGTTCCCTTTTTAAAAAATGTGCTTTATATTCTGGTTGCGCAGTATTACCTAGTAAGGGAAATATATTTGCAGATGCCACTATCATATGATGGATAAAGGCAAATGAAGATTTAGTCACAGTGTAACAGATGCTTAAAGGAGCATTGAGGACCTGTGCTTTGGGTCAGGGAAGGGTATGGAATAGTTAATGTGTTGAGAACTGGAATGAAGACACTGATTATGTATTTTATGAAATTGGTAGTGATAGGACAGGGAAGAACCATTTCAAAAGTTATGGATAGCACATCTGTAGTGAAAGTAAGCTGGTGCTAACAGTTTTGTTTGGAGTGGTGAAAAATGATGCATCCTGAATAACTTGGATGATTTTGAAACAGGAAAGCAATAGAACATGGTAAGTGTTCCAGTGGAGAAGTACATTAATCACTATGAGTTATGGCAGGGTCAAGAAGAGACAGAGGGAGATACATAGAGGAGTAAATGCTAAGCTCTGTATTTGCAGACTGAGGTCAGAATTAGAGTGCATCATCTGCAAAGATGGTAAAATTCTGTACTTGGGAGAGAATGACATTTTAAAGAATTCATGCATGGCAATAGCAGGAAGAGGTGAGCTGACTCAAAAGACATATAAAATATAGCAGTTACTCAGAACTGCAAAGGAGGATAGAAGAGATATGATCAGGTTATTTAAGAAATTGGAATTAAAGGCAGACAAATTATGAAGGAATGAAAATGGAAGTGAAATAGAATCAAAGCTGCTGAGAAATGGGATCACAGAGGGAAAGTGTGAAGACATATGCAACTGATCCTGGTAATGAGCAGAACTAGATTGTGTGGTGGAGCAGGATGAGGAAAGAAGTGAAGATTCAATCTACAAAAGGAATAGAAGAGAATAGTGTGCCTAGGAGAGAAGTCATCCAGCAAGGGGACTTGGGCAATTGAGCAAGGAAAGTGAAATGAGATGAGAACAAAGTCCATTTTTTTTGTAAATCAGTTTATTGCTTCAACAATAGCACAAATCAACTTGCAAGTACAGTCCCATTCAACATACATGTTGGGCAAAAAGGATTTTCAGTATAATGTGTGTAATCTCCCCTCCCACCTCCTCAACATACATCAATAACACTAGTACTGGCAGGCAATTTAAATGCTCACATTCACTGTAATAACTCTATAGAGCAAGAACATTAGCTCAGTAGATAACATGATTATGTAGTTTAAAATGTTATTTATGGGGAATCAGACTGTCTTAAAGCTAGTTAGCAGTAAGAACATAACATAAGAAATTGCCATACTGGGTCAGACCAAGGGTCCATCAAACCCAGATCCTGTTTCCGATATTTATTTATTTATTTGTTTGTTTTTATACACCGGTGTTCGATTTACATATCACATCGGTTTACATATAACTTGAAAGGTGCAGGAAGCAAAGCATTTCCTTTGTCAGGCACAGGGAATGCCTTAACATTAATGCGATATAATAACAGTAACATGAGTAAACAGTATTGTTAAATGCAAAAAACAGTATTCATAAAAGGAAAACAGTATAAATAATAGTAATAAAATAGTGGCCAATCCATGCTACAAGTACCTGGCAAGTATCCAAACACTAAATAGATCCCATGCTACTGATGCCAGTAATAGTGGCTATTTCCTAAGTCAGCTTAATAGTAGGTAATGGACTTCTCCTCCAAGAACTTATCCAAACTTTTTTTAAACCCAACTGCACTAACCACATCCTCTGGCAAAACAATTCCAGAGCTTAATTGTGCATTAGGTGAAAAGGAATTTTCTCCGATTAGTTTTACATGTGCTACTTGCTTTCTTCATGGAGTGCATCCTAGTCCCTCTCTTATCTGAAAGAGTAAATAACTGATTCACATTTACCTGTTCTAGACCTCTCAAGATTTTAAAGACCTCTATCATATCCCCACTCGGCTGTCTCTTCTGCAAGCTAACCAGCCCTAACCTCTTTAACCTTTTCTCATAGGGGAGCTGTTCCATTCCCTTTTTCAATTTGGTAGCCCTTCTCTGTACCTTCTCCAGTGCAATTCTATCATTTTTTGAGATGTGGCAACCAGAATTGCACGCAGGTACTCAAGGTGCGGTCTCACCATGGAGCGATATAGAGGCATTATGACATTTTCAGTTTTGTTTACTGTTCCCTTCCTAATAATTCCCTAACATTGTTTGCTTTTTTGACTACTGCAGCACACTGAGCCGATGATTTCAATGTATTATCCACTATGACATCTAGATCTCTTTCCTGGTTGATAACGCCTAATGTGGAGTCTAACATCGTGTAACCACAGCAAGGATTATTTTTCCCTATATGCATCACCTTGCACTTGTCCACATTAAATTTAATCTGCCATTTAGATGCCTAATCTTCCAGTCTCACAAGGTCCTCCTGCAATTTATCACAATTTGCTTGTGATTTAACTGCTCTGAATAATTTTGTATCATCTGCAATTTTGATTACTTGACTCATCGCATTCCTTTCTAGATCATTTATAAATATATTGAAAAGCACCGGTCCAAGTAGAGATCCCTTCCTACCAGTGGCACAGCAGCTAATCGATCTGGAATGGGCTGCACCGGAGGCTCCATTCAAGGGGGGTCGGGCCTTGGCTGGCATGTACCCCTTAGCCCCGGCATCTAAGGACATGTTGGCGTGCCCTCAGGTAGACGCCATAGTCGGCGCAATTGTGAAGCGCACCACCATCCCAGTGGAAGGAGGGACGGCCCTCAAGGATACACATGACCGGCGTTTGGATGCCATCCTGAAGCAGGCCTTTGAGGTGGCAGCCATGTCCCTACGAATTGCAACATGCTGCACGGTGGTGACGCGTTCCTGCTTATCTCAGGCTCGGAACAACGCCCCGGGAGAAGGGATGGAATCAGCTCTCTCTTTCCTTACTGACGCAGCCTCCGACCTCGTCCGTACGGCAGCCAAGAGAGTGTCATCCGCAGTGGTAGCCAGGAGGCAGCTCTGGCTACGTAACTGGTTGGCCGACTCCTCTTCCAAGACTCGTCTCACGAGAATGCCCTTCGAGGGATCTCTCCTGTTCGGCAGCGACCTGGAGAAGCTGGCCAATAAATGGGGCGCCTCTCCTTTACCTTGTCTACCAGAAGACAGACCACGGAGGAGGCAGCGCCCGTCTTCCAGACTACCCAGAGGTAGAACCTCTCAGCGCTTCAACCCTTACGGGACTTGCTACCAGGCACCTCGGTCGCAGGCCAGGAACCAGTCCTTTCGGCCTAAGCACAGTAAGAGGGGAGCCGGCTCGGGTTCCGGCCCCGGCCGTACCCCGCAATGACAATCCGCCGGCCCATCCGGGGGTAGCAGCCATAGGGGGCAGGCTGACCCTCTTTTACCGCAGGTGGGCCGAGATTACCTCGGACCATTGGGTCCTCACCATCATCCGAGAAGGGGGTACTACCTGGACTTTCTTCGGTTCCCGCCGGACAAGTTTGTGGAATTTATTTTTTTTATTTATTTATTTCAGATTTTTATATACCGGCATTCGAGACAGCAGTCACATCATGCTGGTTCACATAAAACAGGGGTGCATAGTAAAAGGAATCTCCTTGTTCACCCCTCAAGAGGGCGGCGCTAGGTGTTACCTTACAGAGGCTTCTCTCCCTCAAGGCCATAATTCCAGTGCCTGCAGGGGAGATAAATTCTGGCCATTATTCCATTTATTTCATAGTGCCCAAGAAGGAGGGCACTTTCAGGCCCGTCCTGGACCTCTAGTCAGTCAACCGCTACCTACGGGTACCCAGCTTTTGCATGGAAACCCTGCGATCTGTCAAGAATTAAGTACAGCCAGGGGAGTTTCTCACATCCCTAGATCTGTCAGAAGCCTACCTGCATATCCCAATCCATCGGGATCATCAGCGCTACCTACGTTTCAAAGTCTTGGACCAACACTTTCAGTTTCGGGCGTTACCCTTCGGGTTAGCCACAGCGCCGCGGATCTTTACCAAGGTCATAGTAGTAGTAGTGGCAGCGGCGGCCCTCAGGAAGGAGAGAATTCTCGTCCATCCCTACCTGGACGATTGGTTGATCAGGGCAAAATCGCCAGAAGAGAGCCATCGGGCAACCAGCCGAGTGATTGCCCTTCTAGAGAGCTTAGGCTGGGTAGTAAACTTAAACAAGAGTTCCCTACAGCCGTCTCAGTCGAGGGAATACCTAGGAGTCCTATTCGACACTCAGGCAGACAGTCAGCTTGACTCCCAAAAGAAGAGAAAAGCTCAAGAATAGTCTGCAGGCCCTGCTGCGCGCCGTCCGCCCCAAGGCTTGGGATTACCTACAAGTCCTCGGCCTGATGGCATCCACTCTGGAGGTGATACCATGGGCACGGGTGCATATGAGGCCGTTACAACACACCCTCCCATCCCGGTGGAGCCCGCGATCACAAACTTACACCGTACACCTACCTCTACCAGCCAGGGTACGGAATCAGCTGCGATGGTGGCTGCAGCACAGCCATAGGAGCCGGGGGTCCAGGATGTCCTCTCCGACCTGGACCCTGCTCACAACAGACGCCAGCCTGAGCGGCTGGGGCGCACATTGCGAAGGACTCACCGCCCAAGGGCAATGGAGCAGCAAAGAGTCGGGATGGAACATCAACCGACTAGAGGCACGGGCAGTCAGGCGAGCGTGCCTGCGACTTGCCCACGGTCTGCGACACAGAGCAGTCAGAGTGATGTCAGACAACGCCACCACGGTGGCATACATCAACCGACAGGGCGGAACCAGAAGCCAACAGGTATCCCTAGAAATAGCCCCCCTGATGACTTGGGCAGAAGCAAATCTCCAGGACATCTCAGCCGTCCACATCGCCGGGAAGGACAACGCCGCGGCGGACTTCCTCAGCAGAGAAAGTCTACATCCCGGGGATTGGCAACTCTCACCCACGGCGTTCCAGATGATGGTGAATCAGTGGGGGACCCCGGGCATGGACCTACTTGCGGACAGGTCCAACGCTCAAGTATCCAGATATTTCAGCCGCAGGCGGGATCCTCGGTCTCAGGGGATCGATGCACTGGTGCAACCATGGCCCCAGGGGATTCTGCTGTATGCTTTTCCGCCATGGCCCCTGCTGGGTGCCATTATACACAGGATTCAGCGGCACAGAGGCCTAGTTCTTCTAGTGGCCCCGGACTGGCCAAGAAGACCCTGGTACGCAGACTTGAGAAGACTACTGGCAGGGAACCCTCTACCTCTGCCTCCCTACAGGGACCTGCTGCGGCAAGGTCCCATCCTCCACGAGGATCCGGCTCAATTCTCTCTTACGGTCTGGCCATTGAGAGGGCTCGACTGAAGAAAAGGGGATACTCTGAGCCGGTTATAGATGCACTCCTCCGAGCTTGCAAGTTCTCCACATCCCTAACATATATCAGGATCTGGAGAGTTTTTGAAGCCTGGTGCGACTCTCACGGCACCAACTCGCATGCCGATAAGATTCCTATCATTTTGGACTTTCTACAAGATGGACTTCAGAAGGGTCTGTCCTTCAGCTCCATCAAGGTTCAGGTAGCAGTGCTGTCTTGCTACGGTCCCAGGAGTGACGGCAACACCATTGCTAAACACCCAGACGTCTCACGTTTCCTGAAAGGAGTCAAACACATTCGCCTGCCACTGAAGTGGCCAGTGCCCTTGTGGAATCTCAACCTAGTATTGGAATTTTTGGTGGGATCAGCCTTCCTTTGAGGCCTGTCCCTCCGTTTGTTAACCTTGAAGATAGTGTTCTTGCTGGCTGTGTGTTCCGCACGCCGCATCTCAGAGCTACAAGCACTATCCTGTCGTGATCCATTTCTCAGAATCACTCCAGAGGCGATCCATCTTCGCACAGTGCCATCCTTTTTACCCAAGGTGGTCTCACACTTTCACCTCAACCAAACCATATCCTTGCCTACCACGGAAGGTTTGAAGAAGTCGGAGGAAGGTCGAATGCTATGCCATCTCGACATCGGCAGACTGCTGTCCAGATGCCTGGAAATGTCAGAAGCAGTACGAAAGACGGACCACCTGTTCGTCCTGCACAGCGGGAAGAAGCAAGGGGAAGCGGCCTCACGGCCAACCATCGCCCGCTGGATTAAAGAAGTGATCGAGGCAGCCTACGTGGAGGCGGGAAAACCACCGCCTCTACAGGTCAAGGCTCATTCTACCAGAGCACAATCGGCCTCTTGGGCAGAAGCTAAGCTGCTGTCGCCTGCAGAGATACGTAAAGCAGCGACGTGGTCCTCCCTCCATACCTTCTCCAGATTCTACCGTCTGGACGTCCAGGCCAGGGAGGACACAGCATTTGCGAGGGCAATCCTACACGGTCCTTGGGTAGCCTCCCGCCCAGTCCAGGAGTAGCTTTTGTACATCCCACTTGTTTTGAGTCCATCTGCTACACGCTAGGAAATGTAGAGATTACTTACCTGATAATCTCGTTTTCCTTAGTGTATGCAGATGGACTCAGCATCCCGCCTGGCTGCCAATATTCATGGGATTTCACAGGCTCAAGGTAAGCCATGTTTTATTACATAGGGCATCCACCCTGCCGGGTGTCGACGCCTTCCGGTTGAGAATCCTGGCGGTCTCCAGCTACTATCAACCGGTCAGGGTAATCCTGTTCATTTAATTGATCGGTCAGCTACAGCTTTTGCAAGAAGATTACTGATTTGCGGCACTTCCTGAGGGGGTATATGTACCAGTGCTGACGTCAGACCCGTCTCCAACTGCTAGCACGAGCACACTATACCCATTTGTTTTGAGTCCGTTTGCATACACTAAGAAAAAGGAGGTTATCAGGTAAGTAATCTCTACATTGCTGTTCGGGAGTAATTTGGGGTATTGCTATCTTATCACAGAATAGCTGGCGACAGTCCACATCATGGGTGTCTGCAGTATATAAAGAGGCATAGTAATCCTGAAAAATCTTTGACAGCGGGCGTCTCAGTCACTAATTGACCAGTAGGAGACTTCAAAGCAGCTACATAATGGGATGCCCTCCGAGCTCTAATGAGGTTAGCCATTATTTTCCCCGGTTTATTCCCCAGTTGAAACAATTTGTATTGGTAATATAGTACACTTTTCTTTGCTCTTTGATGTAGTAACGAGTTAAGAGCATTTTGCTCTGAGACATACAAGGCTCGCTGTGTCGGCGAGTTGTCCGAAAGTAATTTCCACTTGGCGCAACTGAGCTGAGAACTCAGAGTAAGAATACGTTTATCTAACATTTTCTTCCTGTGGGCCACATATGATATCTGCATATCCTTTTGCTATCAGCAAGCGGGCATTCCACTCCAAGACCGTATTAAAGCACACTCTGTGAGAGCCATGGTGACTTCAGTAGCGCACCTGTGCTCGGTGCCGCTTCCTGACATTTTTGCAGGGCTGCCACTTGGAGTTCTCTCCATACGTTTACAGCCCACTATTGCTTAGACAAAGCCAGACGACACGATTCCATCTTCGGCCAGTCTGTCTTGCGTAACCTATTTACGACGTGACGTACCAACACCCTTCCACCTGCCCAGTGGGGATCAGGATGCCCTCTACCAAATTCCATCCCAGTTGTTGTGCCTGTTGCACGCTTTTGGGTACATTTGGTGCATGTTCGGACATCCTCAGCTCGGTACGCACCCATATGTGAGGACTACCATCCTGCTTGTCCTGTGAGAAAGCAAATGTTGCTTACCTGTAACAGGGGTTCTCACAGGACAGCAGGATGTTAGCCCTCACAAAACCCGCCCGCCACCCTGCGATGTTGGGTTTGTTTTATTATTTTATTTTTCGGTACTACCTGTAGCTTTTAAATAAGACTGAAGAGGGACCCCTGCTGGCTGCAGGGTTAGTGCCATGCTGGGCATGCCCAGTAGGGGCCAGTCAAAGTTCTAGAAACTTTGACAAAAGTGTTCCGTGATTGGGCTCCATCCTGTGATGTCAACCATATGTGAGAACTAACATCCTGCTGACCTGTGAGAACACCTGTTACGGGTAAGCAACATTTGCTTTACTTGGACTTCCAGTGCTAACTAAATACATGACAGTTTAACCAACAAACTGATGCCCTCTAACTTATTCCCTTGATCGACATCGGCTTATTGCAAAAAATCTAAGCACTCAAAAATTAGGAAGTAGGACTCCTGAATTAAATACCTTGTTGTACCTATACACTACATTGTATGCAAATGTGGCAGTAATAAAGTACCCTCATAAGCATCTTGTAATTTAATCGCTTTATGTAATACCATCCTAATTTTTATCCTAATCTACCTTACTATAATATAACCTCCTAAAGCTTGATCTAATTTACCACATTGTAATCCGCTTGGAGTGACCTTTAAATGTAATATCACTCAATTTTTTTTTTAACCTTTTCTACAACACTGTAATTTGCTTTGGAGTGACTGAGTAGTTGCAAAAGGTGAAATAGGAATATTAAATTTAAACTAAATGTGGCTGATTTATTAAGTCTACAGTCTTTCCATAGAATGAATTTAACAAGCCAGTTTCTGACTTGCACCCTAAAGCCAGAGTGATGCGCTACACAAACAGTGTCACAGCTTTTAGATTGCTAAAGGAGCTGCAACCACTAGTTTGTTCTCAGATAAATTTATATGTTAGTGTTCCACGTGGTTGAAAATGTATGGACAGTGATTGAAATACTGATATCTCCCCTTCTACAGTTTCTATCTCGTTCACTGTCTTGGGGCATTAGATGATAGCTAACTTTATTTATAAATGCCTGACCTGCTGATGTGTTAAGGAAAATAGGACTAGGGGACACCCCATGAAGTGAGCATGTAGCACATTTAAAACTAATGTGAGAAAATTCTTTTTCACTCAATGTACAAATTCTGGAATTTGTTGCCAGGGGATTTGGTTAGTGCAGTTAGTGTAGCTGGGTTTAAAAAAAGGTTTGGATAAGTTCTTGGAGGAGAAGTCCATTAACTGCTATTAATCAAGTTGATTTATTTATTTGGCATTTTTCTATACCGATATTCTTGTAAACAAGTTACAAATCACCTCTGTTTACATTTGAACGATAAACTTTGCACAAGGATGCATTACATTGAACAGGGGGATCAAGACTTGGAGCCAAGCAAAACGGGAAAAACAATTAGATAACTTGGTACGAGTAATACAGCTGAGGAACAAATGATGGAATTTCTCTGGATTGGATTTAGGGAATAGCCACTGCTTTTACTGGAGTCAGTAGCATGAGATCTACTTAGTGTTTGGGTACTTGCCAGATACTTGTAGCCTGGATTGGCCACTGTTGGAAACAGGATGCTGGGCTTGATAGATCCTTGGTCTGACCCAGTATGGCAATTTCTTATGTTCTTAACTGCTGCTCCTCCATAAAACACCCAGAGTATAGCTGGCTATTGTATAGTGAAGTGGATTGTTGGCAGAATGGTGAAAATTCCTCTGCATTGTCATTTTCTTAATAAATAATTTCCAAATCCCCCCACCATTTGTTTTTTGTTTTTTACTGTTTTGATTAAATTGTAAGCTCTACTTAACATGGACATTCTCTTATGTGTGTAGGTTCAGTGATTAGTTGGAAATGTCTTGATTAAGGACTTGATTTATGAAAGATATTTCCATGTATATGCCCAAAATGGGAACAAGGTCATTCTTAAATCCTCCCTGGCTTTCTCTGTCTTTCAGGCTGAGCTGCCACAGCTTCCCCAGGACCTGAAGGGAGAGACGTTTTCTCATGTGTTTGGAACAAACACTTCCAGTCTGGAACTTTTTTTGCTCAGTCGGAAAATCAAAGGACCCAGCTGGCTGGAAATAAAAAATCCACGTAAGAATTTGTTCTATTCAATGTCTTATTAGATTTCTTAAGACAAAAATATGGCTTATTCAGAAATCATTCAGGTTGAATTCCTCCCCCTTGGGGATACAGCAGTGCTGTGTAGGGTTAGGCATCAGGAGGAGGAAAAAGCATTGGAAGGTAAATTTTCTCTAACAATCAGCTGACTCGTTCCAGGAGTTCCTATTTGTTGTATGGTGTACTGGCATTTTTATTTTTCTATGCTGCAATGCTGTACATCCCTGCCATGGAAACTGCAGAACCTGGTTTTTTTGAAGTTATATTGTAAACTAATTTAAGTTTGAGAAACAATTTGAAGAGCTGGACTTTTCTGCATTGGATTTGTCACACTTTCTGTAGTGATTGCACTCTTTTAGTTTAGATAAAAGCTATCGTGACAGTATTTGGTGTACATTAGTGTATTTGGGGGCAGTGGAGAAAAATTTGTGTACTTGTATAATTTTTATTTATTTTTTGCTGGTTCAGTTGTATACAAGTAAATATTCTGAGTTAACTTTGTATGGTGTTGGAGGAAGGCATACATGACTTTGATTTCTACAGACTACTCTCTGAATCTTTTGTCCCAGAGCTCTTGAGTCAACCGATCAGCTGGTGTAAGGTTGAGGCAGTGGTACTGAAGCCAGACCTTGTGAATGTGGTGAGGGATTTGGCTCCCCCTCCTCTGGTGGTCGTGTCTCTCTGCATGAAGACAGTACAGAATGTGAAGACTCATCAGAATGAGGTGATTAATCCTGAATACTTCAGAAAAGCAGTCTTTTGCTATATTTAGTAAGACATAATTAACACTGCATGCGGAAATGGAGGCTTAAACATCTAAAGTAAATCTCTTCAGCTGAGGGCGATCATTCACAGAAGATTCCCTTTGCAAGACATTATTTCTCAGCTCTGAATCCCCCAGCTTCCCTTCAGTCAATAAGATCACTCAGTCCCTGTCATTTAAATTCACATGAGTAGCTAATACTTCACACTGAAAAATCATTCTCTCTGCATAACTTCTTCACATACCCAATAAGTCTTAAAAACATAATACATTGCTATGTGAGCTCAGAACCAGTGAGGGGCGTTAGCACCCCATAAATGGCCGAGCCAAACTGTAGAAGTATTACACTTGAGTGAAGCACAGTGTAATACTGTGAGGCAGTGGCTGAGGGCTGCCCACTATCATTTAGTTTGGTTTTCCTTTTTGTTTTAGATTGTGGCTATGGCAGCTTTGGTCCATCACACTTTTCCTTTGGATAAAGCACCTCCTCAGCCTCCCTTTCAGAATCATTTTTGTGGTAAGTATGCAGATCTGGATTTTGCTTTGGAGATATCTTTGCTCAACTTTGACTCTTCAGTGCACGTGTAATATCTTTTTATGGAGTTGAGTGTAAGAAAAAATATCATTGTGCCCTCCCACTATCCATGTAATACACGTATGTGTTATTTACCCCCATGCCCCTCAAACCGTGTGCCTGAGAAACCTGTTAGAGGTTGAGAGAGGCTGAGGGAATGCTGTGAGGTTTTTGGAATAATTAGGAAGATAGTTTTTTTTTTTTTTTAAAGAATAAAGGAAAATTGGTTCTTAACTGCTAATTTTCATTCCTGGAGTACTACAGTTCAGTCCAGTCAAGTGGGTTTTGCATCCCTACCAACGGATGGAGGCAGAGAATAAAGACTTTTCAGGCATTGCTACTTAACTGAGTGTGTCATCTGCAGTCCCTCAGTATTGATCTGAACTCAAGCCAAGATGTCTACTTCCCAAAGGATTTCTTCATCTGGAGCGAGCCGAGGATTGAAGTTAAAACCCCCAACAAATCTGGATCCCCACCCTCCAGGGTAATGAAAACTTCTAACCCAAAACTGTTTAACCTATGTACAATCTTATGCAAATTCTGTATCACCAGCATTCAGGAGTGGGAAAAATCTTTTGAAAAATAAAGAGAATGAGCTTCTGGACTGATCTGTGGTATTCCAGGAATTAAAATGAGCAGGTAAGAACCGATTTTCCTTTTCTGATCATACCCCAGATCATTCCAGAGAAGTGGGATGTACCCCCAAGTCACTCTACACTGGGCGACATGCACGCAGCACACTTTCTCCAAATGTGGCTTCTTCTGGAGCTTGAATATCCAAATGGTAATGCTTTGTAAAAATGTGCAAGGAAGACCCTTTATCCCAGGACAAGCAGGATGCTAGTCCTCACATATGGGTGACGTCATTGAAGGAGCCCTATTGCAGAAAACGTTCTGTCAAAGTTTCCAGAAACTTTTGACTGGCACTCTGAGCCCACTGAGCATGCCCAGCATGCCATGATATTCTCAGCCACAGGGGTCTCCCTTCAGTCTTCGTTTTTCCTCGCTGCTTTTGGCATTGCGGAGCAGGAGCCTGTGTGAGATTCTCACACAATTCTGACTAAAAATCACATCAAAAAAGTTGATAATTTCTCTCCCACATCGGGGTCTCTCATTACCACCGGCCGGTGAGTAAAATATTCTTATTCCGACTCATTTCAGTAAAATTTTTCGTCACATACATCGACGGTTGTCGACGGTATCATGGCCACGGGATTCAAAAAATGTCCCAACTGTAACCGGACCATGTCGATCACGGACCCACACCTCGAGTGTGTATTTTGCTTGGGCCAATCTCATGATGTCTCATCTTGCCCAAAATGTGCAGAAATGACCGCTAAAGGTCGAAAGGCGCGACAAGAAAAGATGGAACACTTGTTCAATCTTCAACTTTTACCTTCCCCATCGACATCCACTCAGTCATCTCCGGCCGGAGTTCGAAAAGACTGATACTTAAAAAACGTCGTCCGGAAGGTTCAGGGACCCGTTTATCACCGACCCCATCCGTGGCATCGACCAAATCAGCGTCTGAGCATTGATCGAGACATCGACATCCCTCGATTCCGGAATCTCTACTATCCCCGGAGAAGTCGACAGCCAAGCGGCCTTGCCTGCAGGAAACACTGAGGCCTTCAATACGAGGCGTTCACCTTCTGTCGAGGTGCCAGCCATCGAACCTCCACAGGGCCCTGTGGTAGGACCGATAACGCCCCCACTGCCACCATGTGTAGCTGCTCTGCCTGCATCAGCTATCATGGAGGAATACCTTGACTATTTCATTGTAATGCAATGTTATAAAATTCAATAAATATTAAAACCTCTGACCTTAGGCCTGAGGTACAAGAGAAGCTGGTGGATCTGCCCTGCGTAGGTGACAACCTCTTTGGGTTGAAAGCTCAAGATGCAGTGGCCCAACTAAAAACACACGGAGACATTGCGCCAACTGTCAGTTCCGCAAGACTCTTCAATGTCTCGCCATCCACCAAGGAAAGAAACTAGAAAACCTTTCTACAGGTAGAGACGATATTATCCACCAGCATCCAGGGGTAGATCTTCTCGTCCGCAACAAAGATCTCAACCCAGACAGCTTAGAGCCGCTAGGCCTCAACTGCCACCGCAGATGGGACTGGCTGCAGGTTTTTGAGGCCACCACCAGAGACCAAAGCCATCTCCACAATCCAAAACTGAATCTGTCAGTAGGAGGTCAAGTTTCCTCCTTCTACAATAATTGGTTACAGATAACAGACCAATGGGGGTACTCTCAATATCACGAGGTTACCAACTCAGTTTTCTCTCAACCCCAAGAGACTCTCCTCCAAAGCCTCTTTCATTACACGAAACTCACATAATTCATCTACAAGCAGAATTATCCACCCTTCTGAGAGCCAGAGCTGTAGAACTGGTGCCCTGGACTCAGCAGGGCAGAGGATTCTACTCCTGTTATTTCCTCATTCCAAAGAACACCGGAGGCCTACGTCCCATCCTAGACCTCAGGAATCTCAACAAATTTCTAAAGAAAGAAACGTTCAGGATGGTTTCTCTGGGCACCATGCTTCCCCTTCTACAAACAGGAGATTGGCTTTGTTCTCTGGATCTACAAGACGCTTACGCTCACATTCCAATATTCCCTCCTCATCGCAAGTATCTGCGCTTCCTCGTAGGTCATCAACATTTTCAGTACAGAGTCCTACCATTCGGACTGGCCTCAGCTCCCATAGTAGTCACAAAATGCCTGGCAGTAATAGCCGCACACTTACACAAGGAAAGTGTCCACGTTTTTCCCTATCTAGACTACTGGCTCATCAGAAGTCAATCTCAACAAGGAGCTCTAACTTCTCTCAATCGAACAATTACTCTACTTCACTCGATGGGGGTTCTCATCAATTATCAAAAGTCCCATCTCATTCTGTCTCACCTGCTTCAATTCATTGGAGCAGAATTGAACAGCATCCTTTCAAGAGCTTTTCTACCCGAGGATCGGGCAGACACACTCTCCCTATTAGCAAACTCGCTACACTCAAAGAAGCAAGCGACAGCTCATCAGTTTCTAACTTTACTGGGCCACATGGCCTCCACAGTTCATCACTCCTATGGAGAGATTAGCCATGAGAATAACCCAATGGACATTAAGATCACAGTGGATCCAAGCCATTCAATCACTGTCCTCTCCAATTCAAGTAACCCACCAATACGATCATCTTTACTGTGGTGGGCAAACAAGGACAACTTGCGCAAGGGCCTGCCCTTCCAACAACCAGTCCCACAGATAACTGTAACTACAGATGCATCCACCTTAGGTTGGGGAGCTCATATAGACAATCTCCAAACCCAGGGTACTTGGACAAAACTCGAAGCAACATTTCAGATCAATTTCCTGGAACTTCGAGCTATTTGTTATGCTCTGCATGTGTTCAAGGACTGCCTTTCACACAAGACTGTTCTGATTCAAACGGACAACACAGTCGTCATGAGGTACCTGAACAACAGGGAGGTACGGGCTCGTGTCTCCTTTGCCAAGAAGCCGCACAGATTTGGGATTGGGCCCTGGCACATTCCATATTTCTCCGGGCAACTTATCTAGCGGGCATCCACAACGTAGTTGCAGATCGCCTCAGTCGTCAGTTCCAACCACACGAGGGGTCCCTGGATCCCTTAATAGCAACCAGGATATTCCAGCGTTGGGGACAACCAACAATAGATCTCTTTGCATCACACCTTAATAACAAAGTGGACAGATTCTGCTCTCTACCCAGGCCGAAACACCAGCCAGCCAAGGACGCCTTTGCTCACCCTTGGAACTCAGGCCTTCTATTCGCGTATCCTCCAATACTGCTCATAACCAAAACTCTAGTGAAGCTACAATAGGACAAGGGGTCCATGATACTCATAGCCCCATATTGGCCTCGACAAATATGGTTTCCCATACTTCTAGACCTTGCGATCAGAGAACCAATTTGCCTGGGTGTAGCTCCCACTCTCATAACTCAGGATCAGGGTCGGTTGCGCCATCCCAACCTTCAATCCCTATTGCTGACAGCAGGGATGTTGAAAGCTTGATCTTACACCACTCAATCTTTCAACCAATGTCTCTTAAGCGCTGATAGCTTCACATAAACCTTCAACACGAAAGAATTATTCTTCGAAATGGAAACGGTTTACTTTGTGGTGCACGCAAAAGAACATAGACCCTTTCTCCTGACCCACACCTTCTCGACTAGTCTATTTATGCCATCTTTCAGACTCTGGTCTCCAGACCTCATCTGTAAGAGTACACTTAAGTGCAATCTCAGCTTACCATAACAAGATGGGAGATGCACCAATATCCATGCAACCTCTTGCCAGCAGGTTTATGAGAGGTTTAACTCATCTTAAACCACCAATTCAACCACCTGTCACAAAATGGGACCTGAATCTGGTCTTATCAAGGCTCATGCGTTCTCCTTTTGAACACATGACTTCCTGTGAGCCTAAATTTCTCACATGGAAGACTATCTTCCTTATAGCCATTACATCGGCTAGAAGGGTTAGTGAGTTACAAGCACTTGTCACGTACTCACCCTATACAAAATTCCTACATGACAGAGTGGTTCTCCGTACACATCCAAAATTCCTTTCAAAAGTAGTTACAGAATTCCACTTGAACCAATCCATAGTTTCGCCCACATTCTTTCCAAGGCCTCATTCTCACCAAGGGGAACGGGCCTAACATACCTTGGACTGTAAATGTGCGCTAGCATATTACTTAGACCACACTGCAGTCCACAGGAAATCCACTCAACTCTTTGTATCTTTTGAACAAATCGGGTAATCCAGTGGGCAAACACACTCTCTCCAACTGGCTAGCAGATTGCATAGAGTTCTGCTATGAAAAAGCAGGCCTTTCTCTCCAAGGGCAAGTAAAGGCGCATTCAGTAAGAGCAATGTCAACCTCAGTAGCACACTATCGTTCAGTGCCAATTCTTGACATAAGTAAAGCAGCATCATGGAGTTCTCTTCACATCTTTGCAGCCCATTACTGTTTGGACAAAGGATGACAAGATTCAGCCTACGGACAATCTGTCTTAAAGAACTTGTTTCCAGTATAATCCCAATTCCTTCTACATCCAACCTGCTGTGATTTTTGGCTGCCTCATTTTTACCAACAATAGTGCAATGTTGCTTCACTACAAAATGACTCAACCTATAGCTTGCTAATCACCCATATGTGAGGACTAGCATCCTGCTTGTCCTGGGATAAAGCAAAATTGCTTACCTTGGAATAGGTGTTATCCCAGGACAGCAGGATGTAGTCCTCACGAAACCCACCCGCCACCCCACGGAGTTGGGTCCGATACGTTCTAATTTATTTTTCCTAAAGCTTATTGCTACATACGAGACTGAAGAGAGACCCCTGTGGCTGAGAATATCATGGCATGCTGGGCATGCTCAGTGGGCTCAGAGTGCCATTCAAAAGTTTCTAGAAACTCTGACAAAGTTTTCCGCAATAGGGCTCCGTCAATGACGTCACCCGTATGTGAGGACTACATCCTGCTGTCCTGGGATAGCATGTATTACAAGGTAAGCAATTTTGCTGTCTCTGTTAGACAAATCTCCTTGGAGATACCAGTTGGCACTCCGCCTAAGAGGCTGCACCCTAGTAGAATGCACTTGAGCCCCTCTGGAACCAGTCAACACTTAGAGGCTGAAAAAATTGCTTCCTTCAACAATTATATAGTCGTGTTCTTAGCAGTTTTACAAACCCTTCTTTGCTCCACTGAATCAAACAAAGCGAGGATCCAGCCTCTGAAAGTCGTTCATAACTTTAAGATACCACAACAGAGCTTGACAAATGTCCAAAAGGTGAAGCTCCTTCGCATGAGGTGTATGTCATGTCAGGCGCGGGAAGGTTGGCAATTCTATCATCCGACCGAGATGAAAAGAAGATATGACCTTGGGCAAAAAGGAAGGACTGTATGCTATTAGACTCCATCATCTGAAATTCACAGAAAAGGATCTCTGCACGACAAGGCTTATGGCTCTGAAATTTGCCTAGCTGAACAAATCGCCACCAGGAAAACGGTCTCCAAGATGAGGTCCTTCATCGATGCCCTTCCCAGTGGTTCAAAAGGAGGTCCACAAAGCACTCAAAGAACCAGATTAAGGTTCACGATGGACACATCCTATGAACCGGAGAGCACAAATGCTTTGCCCCTTTAAGAAAACATACAATGTCCAGATGAGATACCAGCGGCATTCCCTGAAACTTCCCTTGTAAACAACCTGAGGCTGCTACCTATACTTGGAGCGAATTATAGGCTAATCCCTTTGACAGGTCACCTTGCAAAAAGGCCAAGACCTGGGCAACATCCACCTGCAAAGGATCAAGGTCATGGACCCCCACACCATGACTCAAACACTCGCCACACTCTGATATAAGAACATGCCATACTGGGTCAGACCACGGGTCCATCAAGCCCAGCATCCTGCTTCCAACAGCGGCCAATCCAGGCCACAAGAACCTGGCAAGTACCCAAAAACCAAGTCTATTCCATGTTACCGTTGCTAGTAATAGCAGTGGCTAATTTCTAAGTCAACTTAATTAATAGCAGGTAATGGACTTCTCCTCCAAGAACTTATCCAATCCTTTTTTAAACACAGCTATACTAACTGCACTAACCACATCCTCTGGCAACAAATTCCAGAGTTTAATTGTGCGTTGAGTAAAAAAGAACTTTCTCCGATTAGTTTTAAATGTGCCCCATGCTAACTTCATGGAGTGCCCCCTAGTCTTTCTATTATCTGAAAGAATAAATAACCGATTCACATCTACCTGTTCTAGACTTCTCATGATTTTAAACACCTCCATCATATCCCCCCTCAGCTGTCTCCTCTCCAAGCTGAAAAGTCCCAACCTCTTTAGTCTTTCCTCATAGGGGAGCTGTTCCACTCACCCTACCATTTTGGTAGCCCCTCTCTGCACCCTCTCCATCGCAATTATATCTTTCTTGAGATGCGGCAACCAGAATTGTACACAGTATTCAAGGTGCGCTCTCACCATGGAGTGATAAAGAGGCACCACAACATTTTCCATTCCATTCACCATTCCCCTTCTAGCAATTCCGAACATTCTGTTCGCTTTTTTGACTGCCGCAGCACACTGAACAGACGATTTCAATGTGTTATCTACCATGACGCCTAGATCTCTTTCTTGGGTTGTAACACCTAAAATGGAACCTAACATTGTGCAACTATAGCATGGGTTATTTTTCCCTATATGCATCACCCTGCACTTATCCACATTGAATTTCATCTGCCATTTTGATGCCCAATTTTCCAATCTTACAAGGTCTTCCTGCAATTTATCACAATCTGCTTGTGACTTAACCAGTCTGAACAATTTTGTATCATCTGCAAATTTGATTATCTCACTTGTTATATTTCTTACCAGATCATTTATAAATATATTGAAAAGTAAGGGTCCCAATACAGATCCCTGAGGTACCCCACTGCCCACTCCCCTCCACTGAGAAAATTGTTCATTTAATCCAGAGAAGTAGATGACCACCTAGCCTGAAGCAGAGTAGTAATCACCAGCTCTGAGTACCCTTTCAAGCGAAAATACTGCTTCTCAGAAGCCAGGCCACTAGACAGAAGTGATCCACCTGATCCAAAAAGATGGGCCCTTGGCATAGTAACCCCCGCAGGTGACTTAATCGGATGGGACTGTCTACTGCTAGTACTGCCAGGTGTTTTCCACCCAGACAAAGATTCCTGAGCCCTAACATATCGCTCTCCAACCACTGAGGCTGGCATCTGTGGTCACTACCATCCAGTCCAGGTCCTCCAGCTCCACTCCTTTCATCAAATTGGGACGCGACAGCCACCATGAGAGACTGGATCTGGATTCCCTCTGGAGTGGTAATGGTAGCTGAAACTCCTCCAACAACAGGATTCCAAGGGGAAAAAAGCACCTTCTGGAGTGGCCGCATGTGAGCAAACACCCACAGAACCAACTCCAGCGTAAATACAATGGAACTCAGAACCTGTAAATAATCCCAGACTCTGGGAACAGACAGACTCAGCAGCTAAAACACTTGAGCCTGCATCTTGACCACCCTCTCTGAGGTAAGGAACACCTTGCCTAAATGGGTGTCGAATCGAGCCCCCAGATACGCTGACTGAGATGGCTGCAGGTGGCTTTTTGCTAGGTTTATCACCCAACTCAGGGACCTTAACTGTTCCATAATGCATCGGATTGAACAGCGACACTCCATCTCTGACTTCACCTGGATGAGCCAGTCGTCCAGGTATGGATGTATCAGGATCTCTTTCCTTCTGAGGGCTGCCCCCACCGCCACCATTACCTTCATGAAAGTTCTTAGTGTGGTTGGCAACCCGAAGGGAAGCGCTTGAAACTGAAAAAGCTCTCCCAGCACCATGAAGAACAGAAATTTTGATGGTCTGATCAGATGGGAATCTGCAGGTATGCCTCTGTTAGCAGCGGTGCACAAGGGAGTTTCTTGCATCCTTGGCTCTATCACCATCCGCAGCGTCTCCATACGAAAGCGCAGTACTGCAGTGCCGCATTGACCTCAAGAACATAAGAAATTGCCATTCTGGGTCAGACCAAGGGTCCATCAAGCCCAACATACTGTTTCCAACAGAGGCCAAACCAGGCCACAAGAACCTGGCAATTACCCAAACACTAAGAAGATCCCATGCTACTGATGCAATTAATAGCAGTGGCTATTCCCTAAGTAAACTTGATTAATAGCAGTTAATGGACTTCTCCTCCATGAACTTATCCAAACCTTTTTTGAACCCAGCTACACTAACTGCACTAACCACATCCTCTGGCAGCAAATCCCAGAGCTTTATTGTGCGTTGAGTGAAAAAGAATTTTCTCCAATTAGTCTTAAATGTGCTACTTGCGAATTTCAGGGAATGCACCCTAGTCCTTCTATTATTCGAAAGTGTAAATAACCGAGTCACATCTACTCTTTCAAGACCTCTCATGATCTTAAAGACTTCTATCATATCCCCCTTGGCCGTCTCTTCTCCAAGCTGAATAGCCCTAACCTCTTCAGCCTTTCCTCATAGGGGAGCTGTTCCATACCCTTTATCATTTTGGTTGCCCTTCTCTGTAGCTTCTCCATCGCAACTATATCTTTTTTGAGATGCGGCAACCAGAATTGTACACAGTATTCAAGGTGCGGTCTCACCATGGAGCGATATAGAGCCATTATGACATTTTCTGTTCTATTAACCATTCCCTTCCTAATAATGCCTAACATTCTGTTTGCTTTTTTGACTGCTGCAGCACACTGAGCCGACTATTTTAAAGTATTATCTGCTATGATGCCTAGATCCTTTTCCTGGGTGGTAGCTCCTAATATGGAACCTAACACCGTGTAACTACAGCAAGGGTTATTTTTCCCTATATGCAACACCTTGCACTTGTCCACATTAAATTTCATCTGCCATTTGGATGCCCAATCTTCCAGTCTTGCAAGGTCTTCCTGTAATGTATCACAGTCTGCTTGTGATTTAACTACTCTGAATAATTTTGTATCATCCGCAAATTTCATAACCTCACTCATCATATTCCTTTCCAGATCATTTTCATATATATATATAGGAAAGCACCTGTCCAAGTACAGATCCCTGAGGCACTCCACTGTTTACCCTTTTCCACTGAGAAAATTGACCATTTAATCCTACTCTCTGTTTCCTGTCTTTTAACCAGTTTGTAATCCACGAAAGGACATCGCCTCCTATCCCATGACTTTTTAGTTTTCATAGAAGCCTCTCATGAGGGACTTTGTCAAACGCCTTCTGAAAATCCAAATACACTACATCTACCGGTTCACCTTTATCCATATGTTTATTAACCCCTTCAAAAAAAAAGAAGCAGATTTGTTAGGCAAGACTTCCCTTGGGTAAATCCATGTTGACTGTGTTCCATTAAATCATGTCTTTTTATATGCTCTACGATTTTTATCTTGAATAGTTTCCACTATTTTTCCCAGCACTGAAGTCAGGTTCACTGGTCTATAGTTACCCGAATCACCCCTGGAGCCTTTTTTAAATATTGAGGTTACATTGGCCACCCTCCAGTCTTCAGGTACAATGGATGATTTAAATGATAGGCTACAAATTTTAACTAATAGATCAGAAATTTCATTTTTGAGTTCCTTCAGTACCCTAGGATGCATTCCATCCGGTCGAGGTGATTTGCTACTGTTTAGTTTGTCAGTCTGGCCTACTACATCTTCCAGGTTCACAGTGATTTCATTCAGTTTGTCTAACTCATCACCGCTGAAAGCCATCTCCGGAACTGGTATCTCCCCAATATCCTCATTAGTAAACATGGAAGTAAAGAATTCATTTAGTCTTTCTGCAATGGCTTTATCTTCCCTAAGAGCCCTTTTAAGCCCTTGGTCATCTAATGATCCAACCAACTCCCTCACAGATTTCTTGCTTTGGATATATTTTAAAAAAGTTTTTATTATGAGTTTTTGCTTCTATGGCCAACTTAATTTCAAATTCTCTCTTCGCCTGTCTTATCAATGTTTTACACTTAACTTGACAATGCTTATGTTTTATCCTATTTACTTCAGATGGATCCTTCTTCCAATTTTTGAAGGATTTTGTTTTGGCTAAAATAGCCTTTTTAATCTCAACTTTTTAACCATGATGGTAATCGTTTTGCCTTCCTTCTACCTTTCTTAATGTGTGGAATACATATGGACTGCGCTTCTAGGATTGTATTTTTAAACAATGTCCAAGCCTGTTAAACACTTTTAACCTTTACAGCTGCACCTTTCTGTTTTTTTTAAACTATTTTCCTCCTTTTATCAAAGTTTCCCGTTTGAAAGTTTGTTAGAGCTGCAGATTTACTTATTGTCCCCCTTCCAGTTATTAGTTTAAATTTGATCATGTTATGTTCACTGTTGCCAAGTGGCCCCACCACCATTACCTCTCTCACCAAATCCTGTGTTCCACTAAGAATTAAATCTAAAATAGCTCCCTCTCTTGTTGGTTTCTGAACCAATTGCTCCATGAAGCAATCATTTATTACATCGAGGAACTTTGTCTATAGCAAGTCCTGATGTTACATTTACCCAGTCAATATTGGGGTAATTGAAACCTCCCATTATTATTGCACTGCCAAATTGGTTTGCTTCCCTGATTTCTCTTAGTATTTCAATCTGACCATTTTGTCCAGGTGGACAATAGTATACTCCTATCACTGTACTCTTACCCAACAAACATGGGATTTCTACCCATATAGATTCTACTGAGCATTTAGTCTCTTGTATGATATTTATCTTGTTGGACTCTCTACCCCTCCCGGGCGTAAAGTGCCACACCCCCACCAAGTTGATTCTCCCTATCATTGCGATATAATTTGTACCCTGATATAGCACTGTCCCATTGGTTATCCTCCTTCCACCAAGTCTCTGTGATGCCAATTATGTCAATCTTATCATTTGCTGCTATACACTCTATCTCTCCCATCTGACTTCTGGCATTGGCATACAGACATTTCAAAGTGTGTTTTTTTTGTTTTAACAACCTGCTTTTCAGTTGTTTGGGATAATTGTAAATCATTAGCTTTGGTGATTTTTTTCCATATAGGCATATGGACTATGTTTGCTTTTAAGGGAACCTCTCTGTTGGGATGCCTTAACTCTCCTGTTTCATTAGTATCCTTCAAGGCCCTTCTGCAGATCCCGAATGGACCGAAAGGAACCCTCGCTCTTTGGGAACCATGAAGTAAACTGAATATCTTCCTCAACCTTGTTCCCCTAGGGGAACCGGGGGCGATGACTTCCAGGTGCTGCAGCCTTTGTAATGTGTCTTGTATCACTGCCTGCTTGGTGTGAGAAGCGCATAGTCCTGTTTAATAGGGTGTGAAAATTCTAAGCGTAGCTATCCCTTATCACTTCCAGAACTCGTTGATTGGATGTGATCTTGGTCCACTCATTAAAAAAAAAAAAAGTTCAAACCCCCCCCCCCCCCCCGGACGACTTCCAGGAAAGGAGTGTACTAGCCAGCCTTCATTAGGTGGCCTTACCTCCTCCCGTGCCCTGTCCGGAGATCCCCGAAAGGACTGCTGCCTTCCTGAACCTTATTTCTGTGTTGATCCCGAAGAACTCCTATTAAAGCGAAACCTCCTCATTTCTCAAAAGAGAGAATGCGGCGGAAAGGTCTTCTTGCCGGTCTTATCTTTGGGCAACTTATTCCCTTTTGATTCCCCCAAATGCTTCATTAGTTGCTCCAGATCCTCTCCGAACAACACTTTCCTTTGAAGGGGAAATTACAAAACTGTGTTTTCGATTACACATCCGCCGCTCAGTTACACAACCACAGGAGTCTCCAAGTGGCTTCCGCGGATACCATATCCCCTCCCGAGGCACAGCTGACGCACAAGGCTCCATTGAGGCGTGATCACCTCACCTCACAGGCCTGACAAACTTGTTTCTAAAATAACTGTCAGCTCTGAAAATGCGACGCTGCTGGCGCTGTCCCGACCCCCGGTGCTGTAGCCAAGTCATGTGCATCCCTTCTTACCCCCCTGAAGCAGCTTACTGCACCGAGGGTCTAGCCTGGCCAGGGATTACAATCCCCCCACTTGTCTGGACTGCTCTGGGGTATGAACAGGAATGTTATCTTCATGTTAATTTGTATCCTTTTAATAGTGTCCTGACTTTTTCCATGTTGCTTTATATTTGGTGTGCCAATAGCTGGCAGTTGGTTACACTTAGAGTGATGATGGACCTCTGCAGAATAAACAGATTTTCTGTTTGGTTTTCATTATTGTGCATTACTATATTTTGGGTAATTGAGTTATCAATTGAAATTACTTTTTGTGCATTCTCTGAGAATAAAGGGAAACATACTTTGAATCTCTTGTTTTCCTTCATTTTTCTCTTTGCTGCACCATACCATTATGGGCTAGTCTTGTCTGTTCAGTTTGCATAATTTTGTTGCTGCACTACAGATATTGGAAGAATTGTGTGAATAACTGGCACATAGCTATCTTGTGATGAGCTGCTGACTGCTTCATGTTCTGAAGCAGAACCTTATCAGGTACCATGCCTTCCTCAGTGTCTTGAGGTTTAAAATGTCAAAATGAGTAGGCGTGACCTGGTTTAACTTAGAAAACTGGATCTACATATATTTAGTATGCCTTAGTTACTGACATAGCAGTGAGAGAGGCATGAAGTAGGGAAAGATGTGACAGGAGACCTGCCTATGAAGGGAAGATCTTTGAGCAGTGTGTGATGGCTAGGGAAGGATATGATGCAAACTTTTCATGCTGTGGGACGTTACAGCAAGGCGGAAGGTCCAGCAACCAACCACAGGACAAGGATTATTTTTGTGATGGAGGATGTGGTGAAGACCAGAACTGTGAAGGACTTCAAAGGGGCGTGGGATAAACACTGTGGATCCATAAAGTCAAGAGGCCGCCAATGAAGAGTGGGTGACTCGCCAGAATGAAGGCTACTGCCTGGAGACAATACCCTTATTCAATAAACGTACACATGCTTACTGTGACTCCAACATCGTTCTAGCTTCAACAGCAAGAGGAAATGTGGAATAAAGGATCTGCACTCACAAAGGGGGCAGTAGCTGGCTTGTTACGGCGGTTACTACCCCAAACCAAATAAGCCTGTTACTTCAATTTCTATGCATATACAGCATAGTTCTCTGCTTCAACGGCAGGGGAGAAGAAAAAACTGATACTACACACATCCAGCAGAGCTCTCTGCTTCAACGGCAGGGGAGAAGAAAAAAGGGTCGCACTCACAAAGCGGGGAGTAGCTGGCTTGTTACGGCGGTTACTACCCCAAACCAAATGTGCCTGATACTTCACTTTCGATGCATATCCAGCATGGCTCTCTGCTTCAATAGCATGGGAGAAGAATAAACTGATACTTCAAGCATATCCAGCATAGCTCCCTGCTTCAACGGCAGGGGAGAAGAAAAACAACCAATAAGGGCTGTATAACATAGTCTGAGTAAAACAAATAAGCATGGGTGTAGCTTGCTTATTGCGGCGGTTACTACCCCTACTACCCCTAACTTATCAAGCTAGATATTTCACTTGGATGCAGCTCCATCACTGTTTTCTACATTAACGGTGGGGGTGGAAGGGAAATAGAACCAAGAGCTAAGAGAAACAGATAAGTATGAGAGAAAAAAATGTGTGAAGCTTGCTGGGCAGACTGGATGGGCCATTTGGTCGTCTTCTGCCGTCATTTCTATGTTTCTATGTTTCTATATTGGCCAGATAACATGGCACCCAGATTCAAACCAATGTTTCTAGAGTCCTGAACTTATTGGAAGTTATGATAATGTAATGCTGTTGTAACATCTGTTACAGTTATCTGCAAACCCAGTGACTGCATTTTTCCCTATGATTTCAAAGAAACAATTATGAAAAAGGTAAGCAAGATTGCATTTTACCAAAGTTTACTAAGAGGGTTCGAGCAACATGCTGTGTTAAAGTGGGAATAAAGACAAGTAAAGATCTAAAAAATAATAAAAAGGACTTTTACAATTTAATTTTTTGCTTTAGCTTTGAGAATTCCTAGTTCCCTTATTTCATTAAAAAAAAATGTGTGTATATGTATATCAGTATATTTATACTAAATAGGGATCTGAAGAGTTGTAATTCACTAGAAACACTCTTGCATATGATCTTTGCAGATGAATGCTTGGATCTAGTTTTTACCTTTCATGGTTTCTGTTCTTTAGAAATCTAGAAATGCAGACATTGACCAATACTGCAGTCTCAGGGACCAAAGATCCAGAATACAACTTTCATGTCCGTCTTTTTTTGGAAAGACTTAACTGAGAAAACATTTGGTTCTTTTTTTTTTCACATTGTCATTAGGACTTACACTTACGTGAATTTTGGTCAGTTTTGGAGCATTTTTTTTCTTTTTTTAACATTCTTATAAACTACTGGCTCCACTGTAATTTTCAGTTTTCATATCTTTTGTTACTTCATGCTCTGAGTTGCAGTATCATGGGAAGCATTTATTACCAAAGAAGCAATGTATATCCCTGTTGTAATATGGAGTTTTTCAGTGCTAAGAGAATGAGGGCAGCAATCAGTTTAGACTCCTTCCCTATTTGTACCTGAGGAATATCTGTCTCCTATATATTCATGGAAGAGCTGAGAGAGGCATCCTCTCCATCAGCTGTTGGGTCATTGCCTCCCCCACATCTGGAACTCTGCTATCCTTGCCTCTTGGTGACATTTCTGATGACATTACTGGGAGCACGTGTGAAGAACCAAGGAGGTTGCTTCTAGGCGCCACAAAGGAGCACACTCCTTAATGGATTCCACATTGGCAGTCATCACCCAGGAAAAAGATCTAGGCATCCTCATGGATAATATGTTGAAATCTTCTGCCCAGTGTGAGGCAGCAGTCAAGAACAGAGAGAGAATGCTAGGAATTAGTTAAATTGATAATAAAACAGAGAATACCATAATGTTCATGGTTTGACTGCACCTTAAATGTTTGCAATTCTGGTCACCGCATCTCAAAAAAGATATACCGGAATTAGAAAAGATACAGAGAAGAGTGAGCAAAATGATAAAGGGGATGGAATGATTCTCCGGTGAGGAAAGGCTAAAATGATTAGGACTTTTAAGCATGGAGAAGAGATGACTAAGGAGAGATATGTCAGAGGTCTATAAAATGAGTGTACTGCAACAGGTAAACATGAATCAGTTTACCCTTTCAAAAAGTACAAAGACTAGTGGGCATGCAGTGAAGTTACTAGGTGATACATTTAAGATAAATAGGAGAAAATACTCTTTTACTCAAAGCATTAAGCTCTGGAATTCGTGGCATGGAATACATCTGGGCTGGGCTTCCAAGATGGTATTCTTGAACAGTGTCCATATCTGATGTAAAATTTTAACCTTTGCAGATGCTCCTTTTTGTTTTTTTCCTAGCCATTTTCTCATTTGCTCATAATTTCCCTTTTGAAAACTTAATGCTATCGCAGTAGATTTCCATAATATCTTCCCAAGTGACCCCAACATATTGTACCAAGTCATGTGTTCCACTAAGGATTAGATTTAAAATAACTCCCCCTCTTGTCAGTTCTTGTACCAGCTGCTCCATAAAGCAGTCATTTATAATATGGCTTATTATAAGCAGGATTGTGTTGACATTGATCAGCTACACACTGGCTGCGAGAACTGAAAGCTTTGTCCAACACCGGTGTAGTTTCAGTGGTGAATAAGTGGCACATTTTTTTAACACTTGCAATGTCTGACCTTGCATTACTCAGGCGATGTGGGCATTAGAGGGTTAAGAGCACATCTTGGTCTCTAAGGATCTAAAGGTGAACAAGATTCAGCTTTGCTGCTTAGAAAGGCAATGGCAGAAGTTTCAATCTGTACTTGACAAATGTGTGTACAGTCAACATCTGCAGAAGTACAAGTTGGTGACAGTTGAAGTAAAGAAGCAATACTTTGCTTTGAAAATTTAACTGGCCTGCAACAGTCTTCAGGGGCTGTTTCTCATAATAAAACATCTGATGCAGGCAGCTGATTATGAGCACAATAAGGGATGTGAGTTTCTCTTACTGCTATTCTATATACTGAGAGCATACTGAGGGTGCACTGGCTTATAGAGCAGCACCCTCGAAAGTTCTGTTCTGACTCCATCTGCTGGACGGGGGACATAGCATAACCCACTGTCTGGACTGATCCATGGTACTACAGGAATGGAAATTAGCAGGTGGTAAGTAATTTTCTTATGTACTCAATGCATGTTTCACTTCATGATGTGCTTGGGCAATCCTTATTCCTGCTGGCTCAATTCCTTCAGGAACATATTATGAAAGACTCGCAGTCTTCTAAAACACCCAAGTCTTCAGCTCCCTCAGATAGTTTTGCTTCCTCGGACCCAGTGCCATCATAGCAATTTGCTGGCCATCCAGGATTGCGGGAAGAGGAATAAATGCACCTTTACCTCCTCCAATTATCAGATCTCTAATGCTGCCTAAGTTGGTAGCAGAAGGTCTTTGCCTGGAAACTGGATTCTGTCTGTTCAATAGTTCCACTCTCATCAAATAGATCACCTGTTGTGATACAAGATTTCTTAATATTGGAAGAGGATATACTTTCACCTGCCACAGGACACAATAGTTGCTTGATTAAATTAAAGGATTTGTAAGAAATTTCTTTACCTCTCTAAGGATGTGGATGGAACATTCCAGCCTATTTTCTCAATTCTCACTTTGGCAGTGTCACAAGCTTGAATAACCAGCTTCCCTATAAGGGGCATGCTCATCATCAGAACCCCAAATTAGGGGCTCTTCATCCACACATTCACATTCATAGCAGTGTCTAGTCGATTGGAAGCTCTAGACCAAGGCTGTTCCTCTGAAATCTCATTTGAAGGGCACCCCCCCCCCCCCTTACAATTCATCTTTGTCACTGGAGTCTGGTATTAGCCTTGAGCTTTGATAAGCACTCTACAGGAATACTGTCAGATCCTCTTCCAGATCCTCCAGAGCACATTTTGCCTCTGGAAGATCTCACCGATTCAAAATTTGAGCAGCATTAGGAGTTCATGTCCATAAAAATAAAAGCCTATGTACTGAACTACTTGAATTCTCAAAATTCTGGATACTCCGGCTGAAGCAGCTGCTTTACCAGTTCGCTATATTCTTAGTGCTACTCAAACTGGGAAATGCTAATTTCAGGTACTCCTATTCGAAAACCAGACCTCAAGAACAGTGTCCAACAATTACTAGGCTTTGGCATTGTGCACCTGCTGCACCAAACAGTTGACGTGGAATCTGCTATGAAGAAAGCAAAGAACACTCCCCTTCATTCTAATTCCTTTCTGGATAAAGATCATAAACTTCTGGACAGTTTTGGCAAAAAAAAACTGAGTGCTATGCTTTCTGCTTGCATAACAATCCATCAGTTTTACATGGTGCAATAGCTCCATGATTGTCTTCAGAACCTAAAACCCCCGTACCTACGTTTCTCAGAGAAGAATGCACTTCCTCAACTTTTCACCATCTCCGTTCAGTGTATGATTAATTTTATTCTGCTATGCTTACCTCTTCATTTTCTATTGGAGCACACCAAATGGCTTGGCTGAGAGCCAGTTCCATCTGTGAGGATGTCCACAAAATGTTGGCGGACCTCCCATGCTTGTCAGATGATCTCTTTGGAGAGAAACTTCGAAAGAGTCTCTTAGGTAAAAGACAGAATGTGGCAGTGCAATGGGTGCTCTGTGGCACCTGAGCAACCCACTTCGCCGCAGCATCCATATTATCCATACAAATGTCCTTATTTTCACAAGCAACCTTATTGGCCTTTTCAGCAGTACCAATTTCCACTGCTTCCAGCCCAATGACGACAGCTTCCGGCCCGGCGCGATGAGCTGAAAGCTTCTCCAACAGGCCCATCCTAAACCTAGTTTTTGATCCTGTCAACTAATCCTCTCTCTTTTCTTCCAGTAGTGGGTCAAATCCAACATATTCTGGAGAAATGATGTCAAATAATCAAGGATTCTTGGTTCCTCAAAATTGTACAGTATGGTTCCTGGATACTTTTCTCCTAAACCTCATCCTTTCCATACTATTTGCCTCTCCATCTAGATCCTGTTCATGCCCCTCAGATCTATTTGGCAGTGCAGTCACTTATTTATTTATTTATTTATATTCTTTTTTATACCGAAGTATAGCTGAGTGCCTTCACCCCGGTTTACAAAGTAACAACATCATACAATGAACAAGTTATAAGTTATAACGCAGAACAGGAAAAGAAAAATATAACATCTCGGCAAAAAGCAGAGTATAACATGTTAGCAGGAGACAATTTAAGACTTGGTTTAGGAGATTACTTATTAGAGGAGCATTAGGGTTCAAGATTAAGATTGATATAAATCATATGTCTGTGAATGATTGTCTAAACAACCATGTTTTTAGTTCTTTTTTGAAGGTTTTGGAATCTCTGATAGAGCTTAGGTATCCAGGGATGGAGTTCCATTCTATCGGTCCAGCTATCGAGAAGGCTCTGTCTTGTAGCGGATAGTTTCGCAGAAGACAGTGGGGGAATGATTAGTTGTAATTTGTTAGAAGATCTTGAAGAGCGGTGTGATTTGTGAATTGCAATCATGTTATCCAGAGAGGAATTGTTGGCTTTGTAAATTTCGTTATGTAGAATGGTTAAGGACTTGTATTTAATTCTTTGTGAAATTGGTAGCCAATGAAGGTTTTTTAGGGTTGGAGAGATGTGATCAAACTCGTGCAGCACATTCTGCAGTAATAGTAGCGGTTTTAGGGTAGATTTAGGTAGTCCTAAGAAAATTGAGTTGCAATAATCTAGGCTTGAGAAAATGAGGGTTTGAAGAATTGTTCTGAAGTCGTTCGGATACAGTAGAGGTTTGAGATGTTTGAGGATCTGGAGTTTATGAAAGCCTTCTCTCGTTTTTATAGCTATGCAATTCTTAAAGCTCAGATCATAATCAATCCAGATGCCAAGATCCTTTATTGGATTTTTCATTTGAATATTGGAGTTATCAACACAGCACATGTAGGGTTTCTACTCCAGATACTTCCTCATTCCCAAGAAATTGGGGGATTGTGACCAATCCTGGACTTGAGGCTTCTTATCAAAAATATCCTCTGTGAGAAATTCAAAACTAACTCTTATCTCAATTCTCCCATTCATTCAACAGGGCGAATGGAAGTGTGCATATACTCACATCCCAGTTCATCCATATTTACTTTACTTATGATTTGAGGTGGTTTCTTCCCATTACCCTTTGACTTTTATTCTACTCCCAGGATTTTGTGTTGCAATACACCTGTCATCAGGGCATGTGTTTCCCTACCTCGACAATTGGCTATTTACAGCACAGTCACCAGAAGCAGTTCACCATTTTGTGTAGATGATGATTTACCTCCTACAGAGCTTAGGATTTCTCATCAACTTTGAGAAGTCAACCTGGTGCATTCAATTCATCAGGGCACACACAGACTTAAGATTACAGAGAGCATTCTTACTCCATGACAGAATTATGCTTTCGTTAATCCAATAACTTTCCAACCTGAGAACTTTGGCCAGGAAGCTCCTCGCATTATTGGGTCACATGATTGCTGCTATCAACTTAATTCCATTAATCATCTTCACATCCACCACCTTCAGTATGGTATCAGATGTCAGTGAGATCAATTTACACAATCTCTAGTAGTGAAGGTAACACAACCAATGGTGAGGGAATTATGGTAGTGGTTATGTGCTCTGAGATAGGGACATAATGGAAGTGTGGCACTATCAGCTTGTCTTTACAACAGATGCTTCTACCAGTGTTTGGGGTGCTCATTGGGATCCTTCCACACTTAGCGGGCCTCTCGTGAGAATAGCTTTCAAATCAACCGTCTGGAGCTGAGAACGATATGGCATGCCCTCACCACGTTAACACACCCCCTCCAAGGGAGGAGCATTTTAATTCATGTTTGAATTTCTATTGACAAATATACAAAGCTAGACTTGGGGGGGGGGGGGGGGGAGGCTACCGGGAAATCCCATGACGTTTTCTGTTAAGGGATTTTCCACAGCAATCTTCCCATACCTCTGGGGGTCAGACTGTCCTTCTAACTCAGTTTGAGGTGACTTTCATTCCATCTCATAGCTTGGATGCTGAGGGTGCATTGATGTCAGGACTAAAATTACAGTCAGAAATTGAAGATGTATTAGTTTTGTCTAGGAAACCTTCAGCCAGGTTCCTGCTCTTAACTAAGTCTGAAAAATCTAATCTAACTTTACCTTGCATTTTCCCAATATAATTTGCTCTCGCTTCTGTTTAGAAGCTGTTCTTGTGGTGGGCAAGATTGTTTTCCAATAGACATTGCTGAATTCTCCTGTTCTGTTTGTGTGTGGCTGAATAATCTTACAAAAAAAAAAATTCTCCAATAGATAGTAATCTTATGTCTGCTGATTCTTACTCTTTCTGGGGTGTTGTGGTATTTGTTTTTTGAAATCCCTGTCTCTTTAAAAGAGGCACACAGGACTCTACCCACCAGACTCAGTAAGAGAATAACCAAGCAAAGCACTACTAAGGCCAGTTACAAATAATATTCTAGCACAGTGAACTTGGTCTAGTACTAATTACCTGGTTCCTGCTTTTAACTAAGTTTGAAAAATCTAATCTAATTTTATTTTCCCATTATAGTTTGCTTTCTCCTTAAATATTTCTTCCAGGGACCTAGGATAATTGAATAATATAAGCCTGAAGTACCAATCTCTTAACTAGCTTATTAGACTCTATTAGCAAAATGTCCTTTATTCAGTGCAACAATTGTGATGCTTATATCCCAAGGCCTATCTTTTGGAGAACTAAGAGTTGTCAAATTTGCCATCAGCTGTCTTCCATGAATAAGGATCTAATGCACCTGAAGGAGATATTATGCAAAATTCAAATAGCCTCCCCTTCTTTGCAGCATCCTGTATATCTCTCCCAACTCTCTGAGGATTCAGAAACCCAAATATAAATGGTTACAGTGGACTCTGGTACAACAAGACCTGTGACTTTGAGTCACCCAGTTTCCCCAACTGTGAAGCATCTGGAGTATCCACCCCCACTCCCACAGAGAAACCTGACATCCAGGATTCAGAATCCCCGAAATAATTGGATTACAGCAGGCTCTGGTAGAATAAGACCTGTGACAGACACCCACTCTCCCTGCTGGTACCCTTACATAATGCATTTTCTGCATTGGAAAATAGTCTAAATGAGAATATGAAATGTCTGAAAGGGAAGTAGTCACCCAGTGTACCCCAAAACCCTTCAACATGATTAAATGTCCTTAAAAATCTGCTTCTGCTGGGAGAATCAATCATCAAAGGAATCAACTTGGGGATACAATAGTTAAATGCCTTCCAGGATCCTCAGCTAACAGGTGGTGAACATAGTTATAGAAGATAGTAAGAAATCTGATATCAGTGTTATAATCCATCTGGCGACCAATGACCTTGCTCTAAATGATGCTCATAAAGTACGGAAAAAGATTAGACACATGGCAAAGACTATTACCTTTTCAGAAGTATTACCTGATCATGGAAAGGGAAAGAAAAGATCGTGCCATATAGTTAACTTCAATGCCTGGCTCAGAGCCTGTGGCAATATATGTGGATTTGGATAATTGGAGGCTGGGGCCATGTATGGAGCAACAAAAGATTAAATGGTAGTTATAGCCTATGTTTGTCAATGGCAGAAAAGAGGATGCTAAGTGAAAAATTGAGATCATACATTATCAAGCATTTAAACTAAGGATCAGGGGTGGCAGGAGATAGCCAGGGATCTGGCATGTCACCCTTAAGCAAAACAGGAAGAGGGATGAGAAAGTAACAATCAGTTCAAAAATGCAGAAAGGTTGACTAGGGAGAGCAGCTAGAAAGCTATATCTACAAATGCTCGTAATCTGGGTAACAAAATCCCAGACCTGCAGGACCTAATGGTGGAGGTGGACTTGGACATTATTGAGGTTATGGAGAAATAGTTCACTGATTCTCATGATTGGGATATGGCCATACCCAGCTATAATTTGATAGAGGACTGAAAAGGGGGAGGAGTAGCTCTTATGTCAAAAACAAAATCCAAGTAAGTGAATTGTAAGGGATATGGGACAGAGAAGAATAATTGTGGACTGTCCTTTTAAAAAAAAAAAAAAAAAAAAAAAAGTACATCCATTTTTTACTGGAGTGATCTACAGGCTACCGACTCAAATAGAAGAACTGGGCAGAGAACTCAGACATCCAAAAGAAGGGTGAAGTGTTGCTTATTGGAAATTTTAATCTGCCAGATGTGGATTGGCATATCCCTTCTGCGAAATCTACGAGAATTAGAGAGTGGATGCCCTTCAAGGGGCTCTTCTCAAACAAATGGTAATGGAACCCATGAGAGAGGGTGTGATATTCGATCTAGTGCTTACTAATGGTGATAATGTCTCTAATGTTCAGGTAGGAGCTCACCTGGGTACCAGTGATTATCAGATGGTATGGTTTGATTTTGCAAATAAGAGAAGACACACAAAGAATCGAGTTTTGAATTTCAAAAATAAAGACTTTGGGGATGTGCCTGGAGGAAGAATGGGAAAACTGGGAGAAAATGGGTGAGGTGGAACAGTGGGCCAAGTTAAAAGGAGCTATTACAATGGCAACAACTAGTAAACTAGTAAGAAGAAAAAGAAACTGATCTGGTTCTCTAAGGAAGTGGCTAAAAAAAATAAAGGCAAAAAACAGCATTCAAGAAGTATAAAGGATCCCAAAAAAAGGAACACAGAGAAGAATATCTGTTAAAACTGAGGGAGATGAAGAAAGGATTAAGGAAAGCAAAAGATCCAGCGGAAGAAAGGATGGCCAAAGAAGTAATGCGAGGAGACAAAACATTTTTGAGATATCAGTGAAAGAAGGGAGAAGTCATATAGTGAAATTGAAAGGTGACAAGGAGCAATATGTGGAGAGTAAAGAAGAAATGGCAGAAATATTAAACAAATACTTCAGTTTGGTATTCATTAAAGAAGACCCTGGAGGAGGCCCATTGCTGATTAACAAGACTGTAGATGGGGATGGAGTAGACAAAACTGTTTTTTTACAGAAGAGAATGTATGGGAGGAGCTAGTCAAGCTGAAAGTGGACAAGGCCATGGGGCCAGATGAGATGCACCCCAGGATACTGAGAGCACTCAAAGATGTGCTGGTGGGTCCGCTGAAGGATCTGTTCAATAGATCCCTGGAAGATGGAGTGGTGCTCTGGGATTGGAGAAGAGCGATGGTGGTCCTGGTTCACATAAGAAAATGCCATACTGGGTCAGACCAAGGGTCCATCAAGCCCAGCATCCTGTTTCCAACAGTGGCCAATCCAGACCATAAGAACTGGCAAGTAGCAGAGAGGAGGCTGGAAACTATAGGCTGGCTAGCCTCACCTTGATGGAGGGAAAATTAATGGAGACTCTGCTGAAGGGAAGGATAGTGAGCTCCCTATAATCTGGTGGGTTGTTGGACCCAAGTTAGCATGGATTCACAGAGGGAAGGTCCTGTCAGAAAATCTTATGGATTTTTTTGATTGGGTGACTAAAGAATTGGATTGAGGAAGAGTGTTAGATGAGATCTACTTTGATTTCAGCAAAGCTTTTGATATGGTCCCGCATAGGAGGCTTGTGAATAAAATGAGAAGTTTGGGAGTGAGTGCCAAGGTGGTGGCATGGATTACAAACTGGTTGACTGATAGACAGTGTAATAGTAAATGGAACCTCCTCTGAAGAGAGAACAATGTTAAATGGAGTGCCATGTTGGGACCAGTCTTGTTCAATATCTTTGTGAATGACATTGTGGAAGGGATAGAGGGTAAAATTTGACTGATTGCGGATGATACTAAGATCTGGAATAGTGGACATGCCTGAAGGAGTAGAGAGAATAGAAAGTGATTTCAGAAAACTGGAAGAGTATTCAAAGATTTGGCAGCTGGGATTCAGTGCCAAGAAGTGCAGATTCAGGCATTTGGGGTGTGATAATCCAAAAGAGCCATATGTGATGGGGGATGTAAGACTTATATGCATGGACCAGAAGAGAGATCTTGGGGTAATAGTGTCTGGAGATCTGAAGATAGTGAAATAATGTGACAAAGCAATAGCTAAAGCCAGAAGAATGCTGGGCTGCATAGAGAGGAGTAAACAGTAAGAAAAAGGTGGTGATGCCCTTGTACAGGTCTTTGGTGAGGCCTCATTTGGAGTACTGTGTTCAGTTCTGGAGCCTGTATCTGAAGGGGGATAAAGACAAGATGGAGTTGGTCCAGAGAAGAGTGACCAAAATGGTGTGGGGTCTGTATCAGGAGACCTATGAGGAAAGGCTGAAGGATCTGAATATGTATACCATGGATGAGAGGAGGTGCGGGGAGATATGATACAGACCTTCAGATACCGGAAAGGTTTTAATAATGCACAATCGTCAAACATTTTCTGTTGGAAAGAAATCAGTAGAGCTAGAGGTCTCAAAATGAAACTTCAGGGAGGACGATTCAGAACCAATGTCATGAAATATTCCTTCATGGAGAGGGTGGTGGATGCCTGGAATGCCCTTCCAGAGGAGGTGATGAAGACGAAAACAATGAAAGAATTGAATGGGGCATGGGATAAACACTGTGGATCCCTAAACCTAGAGGATGGAAATGAAGAAAAGAGTGCATGGGGGTATACAAAATCAGATAATAACTTACTGTTGTGGCAGTTGCTACCGTTAACCAATAAACCTACATATTGTTAATGCAACTCCATCAGTGCTCTCTGTTTCAACGGCAGGAGAAAAGGAGAATGGGATTCAGACAGCAACCAATGAGGGCCCCGACTTTTACGATCTGGGGAAACAAACATGGGGATAACTTGCTGGTGTGGCGGTTACTACCTTTAACCAATAAGCCTACATACTTTTACTTCATCATTGCTCTCTGCTTCAATGGCAAGGAGTTACAGGGAATTGGATTTAGATAGTAACCAACATGGGCCCTGACTTTATGGTTTGTGAAAGTGATAAGCATGGGGGTATCTTGCACAGCGCAGCAGATACTATCATAAGCTTGCTGAGCAGACTGGATGGACCATGGTCCTTTTCTGCCGTCATTTCTTTGTTTTTTCTATATAACCAGAAAAAGCTATGATTTCAAATGGACAAGATTCTCCATTTGGTGCCAACAGCATGATTCTGATTCTTTTTCATTGAGCCTCCTCAACCTTGCAATACTTTTTTCACTTCTCTAACTCAGGCTGTGTCACTTCCTCAGGGAAATCTTATCTGAGCACCATTTCAGTATACCATGCCTTCTTGGACAACAAACCAATCTGTTCACCCGCTTGTATCTCATTTTATGAAAGGACTCTTGCACATTCAACCCCGATACAGAAAAATCCTGTTCCTTTCTCAATCATGAGGCTTCCTTTTGAGCCATTAATCTGCTTCATTGAAGTTTCCTACTTGGAAAGTACCTTTACTTATTGCGGTCACCTTAGCGAGAAGATTTAGCAAACTCTAAGCTCTTATCTACTTCCTTCTGTATCTACAGTTCTATAAAAACAGGGTGGTTCTTCGACCCTACCTAAAATTTCAACTAAAAGTATGATCAATTTCCATATCAATCTATTGTACTACCTACTTTCTTCCTAAGGACTCGTGCACACGAGGGCAAGAAAGCATACTCTGGACTGCAAATGGGCCCTAGTATTTTATAAGTGATGTATTCAATCTCATCATCAAGCTTTGTCTCTTATGACCCTAACTGTCTAGATATAACAGTAGCTAAGTGAACTTTATTCATCTGGTTAGCTGACTGCATACAGCACTGGTACAGCTCAATAGATTTGCAACTTACAGACTCAATTATAGCTCATCAGGCATGTGCCATGGCTTGCTTCTGTTGCTGATCTGTGTGAAGTACCAATTTAAGACATATACAAAGCTGTGACATTGTCTTCAGTCCACACATTCATGTTCCATTACTGCCTTGATAACCTTTTGAGGTCAAACATAAGAAATTGCCATACTGGGTCAGACTGAGGGTCCATCAAGCCCAGCATCCTGTCTCTAGCAGTGGCCTTTCCAGGTTACAAGGTCCTGGCAAGCACCTAAACAGTAAATAAAACTTATGCTACTAATCCCGGTAATTAGTAGTGGCTATTTCCTAAGTTAACCTGATTAATAGTTTATGGACATCTCTTCCAGGAACTTGTCCAAACATTTTTTTAAACCCAACTGTGCTGTCTTAACCACATTCTCTTGCAATGAATTCCAGAGCTTAACTGTACGTGGTGTGAGAGAGAATTTTCTCCGATTTGTTTTAAATGTGCTATGTCAAAGTGTACCCCTAGTTTTTGTATTATCTGAAAGAGTAAATAATCAGTTCATTTACCCATTGAAGTACTTTCATGATTTTATCGACTATCATATCCCCCTCAGCCGTCTCTTCTCCAAGCTGCAAACACAGTAATTGGAGTGGAGAACCACACTCAAAATATCATACAGTCAGGAGGAGTGTGGAAAGAATGAAGGCTCTTCAACACTTGGAAAATATTTCTATTCAGTTTATTAAATAGGCAGCTTCTTATGTACAAACAAGGTTAACTGTCTCTTACCAAGGTCCCCCCGAAACAGACCCCGTGTTTCGCCCGAAGGCTGCGTTGGGAGGCACCATTAATAATTAACACTACAAATAAAAGGAAACAATATTTCAAAATAAGAACCACGACACATGGGAAAAATACTACTAAACAGAAATATGACATACCTCTTCAGCTGGATGAAGACATTATAACATGGAGCGCAAACAAACTGATTGTTCTTGCCAACATTTAAAGCCAAAAAAGGCGCCAAAAGGTCTAACCAATCAAAACACAGCAAGGTACAACGCGTAACCAATTAAAAGCATTGGGCATTACATAAGAAAATGCCATACTGGGTCAGACCAAGGGTCCATCAAGCCCAGCATCCTGTTTCCAACAGTGGCCAATCCAGGCCATAAGAACCTGGCAAGCACCCAAAAACTAAGTCTATTCCATGTAACCATTGCTAATGGCAGTGGCTTTAATAGCAGGTAATGGACTTCTCCTCCAAGAACTTATCCAATCCTTTTTTAAACACAGCTATACTAACTGCACGAACCACATTCTCTGGCAACAAATTCCAGAGTTTAATTGTGCGTTGAGTAAAAAAGAACTTTCTCCGATTAGTTTTAAATGTGCCCCATGCTAACTTCATGGAGTGTCCCCTAGTCTTTCTACTATCCGAAAGAGTAAATAACCGATTCACATCTACCCATTCTAGACCTCTCATGATTTTAAACACCTCTATCATATCCCCCCTCAGTCGTCTCTTCTCCAAGCTGAAAAGTCCTAACCTCTTTAGTCTTTCCTCATAGGGGAGTTGTTCCATTCCCCTTATCATTTTGGTAGCCCTTCTCTGTACCTTCTCCATCGCAATTATATCTTTTTTGAGATGCGGCGACCAGAATTGTACACAGTATTCAAGGTGCGGTCTCACCATGGAGCGATACAGAGGCATTATGACATTTTCCCTTTTATTCATCATTCCTTTTCTAATAATTCCCAACATTCTGTTTGCTTTTTTGACTGCCGCAGCACACTGAACCGACGATTTCAATGTGTTATCCACTATGACACCTAGATCTCTTTCTTGGGTTGTAGCACCTAATATGGAACCCAACATCGTGTAATTATAGCATGGGTTATTTTTCCCTATATGCATCACCTTGCACTTATCCACATTAAATTTCATCTGCCATTTGGATGCCCAATTTTCCAGTCTCACAAGGTCTTCCTGCAATTTATCACAATCTGCTTGTGATTTAACTACTCTGAACAATTTTGTGTCATCTGCAAATTTGATTATCTCACTCGTCGTATTTCTTTCCAGATCATTTATAAATATATTGAACAGTAAGGGTCCCAATATAGATCCCTGAGGCACTCCACTGTCCACTCCCTTCCACTGAGAAAATTGCCCATTTAATCCTACTCTCTGTTTCCTGTCTTTTAGCCAGTTTGCAATCCACGAAAGGACATCGCCACCTATCCCATGACTTTTTACTTTTCCTAGAAGCCTCTCATGAGGAACTTTGTCAAACGCCTTCTGAAATCCAAGTATACTATATCTACCGGTTCACCTTTATCCACATGTTTATTAACTCCTTCAAAAAAGTGAAGCAGATTTGTGAGGCAAGACTTGCCCTGGGTAAAGCCATGCTGACTTTGTTCCATTAAACCATGTCTTTCTATATGTTCTGTGATTTTGATGTTTAGAACATCACCTGAAAGAGAACTTAATTGACAATGAGAAAAAATATAGCATAGACTGTAAATAGAAAAGAGGATCTGACAGGGAACTATACAAATACCGATCACAGCCAGAACTAATGATATGTCTGCAATGGAGTCATCTTGGAGTGGATAAAACATTTTAACAAACTCAGGAGCAAATATATAATAAGAGTTAAAACATTTCAATTTATTACATTTCAATTTAGTTAAATAGGAAAATGCCTAGAACATGAATCAAGGATGTTACATGTGTAACTAATAATAAACAGGGCCAATTGCAAAAGTGGTAACCGCATAAGAGCCAAAAAAGAAACTCAAAATCACTGACCAGGATGACAGCCCTACTTAAATTAGACTGTGAAGGCGAAAACGTTTTAATAAATAAAAGAAAGTGTGACAGGGGAGTGCAACTGGAGGGATTTCCTCCTGCTGGAGGGACTGCTTAGAGCCTGTTTAAAACATCTGAAACTTTTTCTCCATGGAGCGAGTTGAGCCACGCCTCCTGTGATGTCATCGGACCAGTTCTGGAACTGGTTAAAACCAGGGGGCTGTGGTGTGCAGCCGCAGGAGCGCTCCTTGCTGCCTCCAGTTAACATCGGAGAAATTTCTTGAAGATACGTGTCCCTCATATGAAATTGATATTTGGTTTTTCTTCTTTCTTTGCTTGGAAGCACTCTCCATTTTTTCAGAGGGCTAGAGAAAAGGTTTTAGATTGATAATCCACAATTATGTTGGTGTTTTTTCTTGGTACTTGTGGAATCCTTATTTCATGTGTTTTATTGATGTAAAAATTGATGAAATCCTAATAAAAAAAAAGTGACAAATTCCATGAAAAATACAATAAAGACTTTTTATATAATGGGTCCAGTGAGTTAAAACACTGATTGGAAATGAAGTGAAAGTAACAATTAGCCAAAAGATGACCTAATTAAAGTAAGCCTATTCGATTTCCTTGTTGAGGCCTTGAGAATGCATATTCTGAAGGGAAAGAATCCACCTTTGTTCGTGACTAACAAGCATCTCAGAAAAATTACCCCCACGGGGAGGAGGGATTAATACATCAATCCCAAAATTTTTAACTCTTCCACGGGATGTGTGATACTAGAGAGGTTGTTTCCTGACAATTGCAGATGTTAGAACGATGTTCAATAATTTTGATCTTAACTGGGCGCTCAGTTTTGCTTGCTTACATTTTTTGGCACGGGCAAAGGATGATATAGATAAACCCTGCTGAAGTACGTGAAGTGGAGAACTTTATGGGGACTAATTTATCGGTGTTAGGTTGGCGGAACAATACAAGTGAAAGAGAATGTATACAAACAGAGCAGTTGCCACACGGGAAATGTCCTGGTGTCACAGGTTCAGAGTGATGTCAACCACGTAACGGAATGAACCAGAATGTCTCTTCTCCAAGCTGAACAGCACTAACTTCTTTGGCCTTTCCTCATAGGGAATTCATTCTGTCCCCTTTTATCATTTTGATTGCTCTTCTTTGTACCTTTTCCAGTGCAGCTATATCTTTTTTTGAGATGCACTGATCCGAATTTCACACAGTACTCAAGGTGCAGTCTCACTATGGAATAATACAGCAGTACTATGACATTTGCCATTTTATTCACCATGCCTTTCCAAATAATTCACAATATTCTATTTGCTTTTTTGACTGCTGCAGCAGACTATTTCAATGTATTGTGCACTGTGAAGCCTAGATCTTTTTCCTGGTTGGGTAACTCCTAATATCGTGTATCTACTACATGGGTTAATTTTCTCTAAATGCATCACTTTGCACTTGTCCACATTAAATTTAATCTGCCATGTGGATGTTCAGTCTTCCAGTTTTGCAAGGTCTTCCTGTAATTTGTCATAATCCGCTTGTGATTGAACAACTTTGAATAATTGTCTTTTCTCCAAATTTGATCACATCAAGAGGTTTTGAGTTTTTAGAACCCTGGTCCAGGCAATTTTCAACTCTTCAGTTTACCACTCTGCCCTACTGCATCTTCCAGGTTCACCGTAATTTGGTTCAGTTCATCTGAATCATCACCCTTAAACTGTTTCAGGAATGGGTATCTCACCAACATCTTGATTAGTAATCACCAAAGTAAAGAATTCAGAAAGTCTTTCCGGGGGAGAGAGAGAGGATTAGAGCAGGAGAACTGCTTCGTTTACCTTTGAATATTTGCCTTTATTACTGACTGTCTCCTTTGCAGCCGGGGGTGAGGGTGTGGCCCTGGCCCCGACGGAGAGTGTCCACTGCTGATGACATCACGGGCTGGAAGGCCTTAAAAGGAACGCCCCCAGCGCTGGTAACTCGGGGAGAGAGAGAGGATTAGAGCAGGAGAACTGCTTCGTTTACCTTTGAATATTTACCTTTATTACTGACTGTCTCCTTTGCAACTGGGGGTGAGGGTGTGGCCCTGGCCCCGACGGAGAGTGTCCACTGCTGATGACATCACGGGCTGGAAGGCCTTAAAAGGAACGCCCCCAGCGTTGGTAACTCGGGGAGAGAGAGAGGATTAGAGCAGGAGAACTGCTTCGTTTACCTTTGAATATTTGCCTTTATTACTGACTGTCTCCTTTGCAACCGGGGGTGAGGGTGTGGCCCTGGCCCCGATGGAGAGTGTCCACTGCTGATGACATCTCGGGCTGGAAGGCCTTAAAAGGAACGCCCCCAGCGCTGGTAACTCGGGGAGAGAGAGAGAGGATTAGAGCAGGAGAACTGCTTCGTTTACCTTTGAATATTTGCCTTTATTACTGACTGTCTCCTTTGCAACTGGGGGTGAGGGTGTGGCCCTGGCCCCGACGGAGAGTGTCCACTGCTGATGACATCACGGGCTGGAAGGCCTTAAAAGGAACGCCCCCAGCGGCGCGCAGTCAATGCCGGCACGCTGCCGAAGCCGCGCGCGCCAAAGGGGCGCGCGGCTTAGCAGTAGTTTGCTGCTTGAAAATTTGTTTACTTCTTAAAAGAACTCCTATAAAGTGAGTAAACAGTTTATTTTTGTGCTTATTATCCTCTCAAAACTCTCCTCTCCCTCTACACCAGGAAACAAATAAGAATACTTCCTCTTCAGAGAAGCATAAAAAAGGGATTTTGTTTGTTACTTGTTTACCTTATGCCGCACACTAAAAGAAAGGCACGGGTGAGGGAGGCTATTACCTCGTCTCCACTCCCCATATCATCACAGCCTCAAATTGATTCCTTTTTTATGATGCAAGCCACTTCGCCGGTGGAGGGTGCCGCAGGGGATGCCACTATAGAGCGAAATGTGGCACCCAGGGCAGAGGTCATCTCTTTGAGTCCCGGTGCTCCCTCTACTCCTTCCCCTCCAGCAAAAAATTTGATAAATGTTACTAGACCCATCTTGTTAGATGAGAGTCTTAATAACTCTATTACTGAAAAGGGGAAAGAGGACCCTGCTGTAGGGGGGTAAAGAGGACTATAAGGCTGAGCTTGGAGTGATACTTCCCTCAGAGGTTCCGATTACATTAGAGACTCTTTGGATGGCAATTAAATCCCTGGAAAAGGCAATCATAAATTTAACTCAATCGACATCTGAATATCAAAAGAGACTTGTGGAATTGGAAAGTACTAACAACTTAAGCCAGAGTAAAATTGATAATACTGTAAAGTGTTTGGATAGTGTAGAGTCTTTACAATTAAATATTGTTAAAAATGAAATGGTAAATGTAAAGAAATTAGAGTATATAGAGAATACTTTGAAATACTCCAACCTAAGGATTATAAATTTTCCTCTCCAAAATTTAATATCAGCTAAAGATGTGTTTACAGATTATCTACAGAATATATTAAAAATGCCCCAACAGGCAATACCAGCTATAGCTAAGATATTTTATATTACAAATAGGGGGAAAAATGAGAATCAAGCAGCAATTCCTCAAGTAGAAGAAATGAACCTGACGGAGGTATTGGAAACCTCCACGAGTACTGAGATTAGATCACGATCTACCATGTTTGTACAATTCCTATTTCAATCTGAAAGGGATACAGTGCTAAGAATGTTTTTGAGACATAGAGGTGAGAAATTTCATGGACAGCAGATTTGGATTTACCCAGATCTTGCTAGAAATACCCAATTAAGAAGAAAAGAATTCTTGAAATTTAAACCTGACATAATAGCTAGGGGCGCTAGATTTATGCTTAAATATCTATGTAGATGTGAGTTAGTATACAAAGAACATAAATATGTATTCATGGAGGTTTCGGGTCTTCAGTCTTTTTTAGATTCTCACCCCATAGATGGTTTGGAGCTATTTAAGGGTAGTAGTGGCTTAATATCTCTGAGAATAAGAGGTAGGGGGATTCATTCCCCTATGTTTTTCTTTAGAATTTTCTTTAGTTAAATTTCGCTCAATACTTATTGTTTCCTGGATTACTTTTATGACGATAGATATTTAACAGTGTAAGTAAGAGAAGACAATTCTTGTTTAAATTATGATAACAATATGGATATGGTATAATGTTTGTCATTATATTTGTGAAAATTTATAAATAAAAAAAAAAGAAAGTCTTTCCTCATTGGCCTTATCCCTTTAACCTCTCGATTATCTAACAGTCCAGTTGACTCCCTCACAGACTTCCTGCTTTGGCTATATTTAAACAAGTTTTTATTATGAGGTTTTATCTTTATGGCCAGCTTCTTTTCAAATTCTCTCTTGAGCTGTCTTATCAATGTTTTACATTTGACTTGCCACTGCTTATGATTTATCCTATTTTCTTCAGATGGAGCTGCCTTCCAGTCTTTTGGCTATTATAGCCTCTTACCTCGCCTTTTAACCATGCTGGTAGTCATTTGGCCTTCTTTCCACCTTTTTAAATACATGGTATACATTTTTCATGTAAATTTGGAAAAGCATTTTTGGGCAACTTATTCTTGCTATGGTCCATTCTCCACAGTGGAGTCTGGGTTCTTTACTGTAAATGGTATTTTCCTTAGGATGAATTAGCCATGAAATACCGCCTACCTCCCTGGAGAGTCAACTACATAGCTAGATTCAACTCTTATACTAACTGAGGAGATTCACAAGGCAATGCCCGCTCTGGAACTCCCGCACATACTCAGTAGACATCAAATCTTTACAAGCTTGGAGAGAAGTTTGTACAATGTCACTAGATGATGTCGCCCACATGTAATAGCTAATTCATCCTATCTATGGAAAACACTGTTTACAGTAAGCAAGCTTGCTTGGTTGAAGATAACAAAATCTGCAACATGGTAGACAGCCAAATAGGTAAGGAAAATGAGGAGGGAAGCTTATGGAATGGTCTAGGCTCTGGCAGATAAGATTTAATGCTAAAAAAAAAAAAAAATGCAGTGTTATGCATTCAGGCTGCAGAAACCCAAGGGAGAGGTACTATATTGGAGTTGAAATTCTAAGCACAAAGGAAAAGCGGGATCTGAGAGCAATTGTATCTGATCTTAAGGGTGGCAAACAGGTGGATAAAGTGACAGCAAATGCCAGAAAGATGCTTGACTGCATAGGGAGAGGGAATGGTCAGCAGAAGAAGAGGTGAAATTGCCTCTGTATAGGTCCCTGGTGCAATCTCATTTGGAATACTGTATACAGTTCTGGAGACTGCACTTTCAAAAGGATATAAATCAGTTGGACTTGGTCCAGAGGGTGGCTACTAAAATAGTCAGTGGTCTTGGTTCTAAAGCATATGGGGATAAACTTAAAGATCTAAACATGTATATCCTAGAGGAAAGGCCAGATATAATAGACATTTAAATATGTCAAAGATTTCATGCACAAGAAGCTAGTCTCTTTCAGTGGAAAGGAGGCTTTAAAACGAAGGGTCATGAGATAAGGGTGAAAGAGGCTAGATTCAGGAGTAATCTTAGGAAATATCTTTACAGAGAGGGTGCTGGATGTATGGAACAGCTTCCCAGTGGAAGTGATAGAGATAAGAACTGTAACTGAATTCATGAAAGCAAGAGATAAATGCAGGGGATTTCTAAGGAAGTGGTGGGAACTATAAAGTTATTTTAATTGGGTGGACTAGATGGGCTATATTGATATGAAGCTTGTCATTAAGTTCGGTATAGAAAAATGTTAAATAAATATTGCCTTTTTATTCCATCATGTTTCTTTGAAAGGATTCTCTAGAATTAGTGTCATGGGATGAGGATGAAAGGGGGATAGACTCAGGAGAAATCTTAGGAAATATTTCTTTACAGAGAGGATAGTGGATGCAGTATAGGCATTAAATAAACCTGCACTGGAAAATGTGCACTGCATGGGTGTTGTAGTTCCATATGTGTTACAGTGAAAACACGTTTCTTGTTTCAGAATGCCAAGATTGAGATTGCTGCAACAGAAAGGACATTACTAGGTTTCTTCCTTGCAAAGATGCACAAGATTGACCCAGATGTCATTGTGGTAAGGAACTGTATCTGCTACTCTGGCATGAAGGAAGAAAATGCTCTATTTAATTTTATTTCTATTTGTGGAGCTTTTGGCAATTTTTTCACATGAGGCATTATGGACTGTGGGTACTGCAAGATCCCTCTCTTCTACTCTCAGAGGGATCTTGCAGAGCTGCAGTCCATGATGTCTTGTGTGAATAAATTGTGAATTCTGGTTCCCTGTATGTACCCGGATCAGTCCAGACTCCTGGGTTATGCCTCCCTTCCAGCAGATGGAGACAGAGAAAGCTTTACTGACATTGCTATTTAACCACACTTGCTATCTGCAGTTCCTCAGTATTTCCTTTCTCCAGCAGATGTTAGATGAGTGCAAACCTGCAGTTCTGTGACTGAGGCAATTTTTATTTTTCCTTTTGAGCCTTCCTCCTAGGGGTTTTATTATGTTTCCTGAATCCTGAGGGATTCTCCTTGTCTGGTTGAGGTGGGCAGACTGGGGATTGGTGACCCTTGTGTGCCCGACTTGTGCGCCTGTAGGGTGTAAATCTGGTGGTCCAGATCCTTCCCCTTCACAAGGCCGCTTAGATAGCTGCAGGCTCTAGGTACATTTTTTTTGTCTGAGATAGCCTATATGTTTTTTGTTTTGTTGCAGGCTCTGTCTCGGGGTAATTTTCATTAAAGTTAACAAAAAAAAATATGCAGTTTTCAGTTCTGGCTGAGAGGCAACCCTTCCTCCTCACTTATTAAAGCGGTAGGTTTTATTCTTTATTTTTAGTGGCTCCCTTCTCTGTTGTCACTGGCAGCGTCAGCCTGCTGCGCGTGTGGCTCTACTCTGTCGCAATTCAGCTGACTTGGCCTCTGTGCCACGTGTTCTGGAGGGGGCCCATCCGACTGCCTGACTGGCGCAAAACAGCGCCAGGGGTCTCCCGCTACTGCCCCACCATCATATCGGGTCGCTGACCGGGGTGCTGATCCCTTTTTGATCAGTGAGGAAACGATGGCCATCTTGGATTTCCATTTGGCCGTTCCCGCACCGTCGGGAGGGGGAAGCTCCTCCATGTTTGTTGCCAGCCCGTTCCGTCTCCACCCATGCTCCACTTCCTGGTTCCTTGCCTGAGAAGGCTGGAACAGTGAGGCCCTTTTCTGCAGACTTTGTGCTGCTGCTGCATGAGGCTTATCTAGCCAGGCAGCTTCTGCAGCCAGCGTGCTGCGGTCTTTTGCATCCCAGCCTTCGGGGGGGCGCCTGTTAGACCCAAAACAGGGTTGATCTGATCTGCATTGGGTTCCCCCTTGGGTTCTGGATAAGGGGGGGTGACTCTGATTCTGTCGAGGCTCATGTAGTCTCAGGTCCAGGGTGTTCCGTCTGATCCGGGAGCTCCTGTGTCCGGAGGTGCGGATCCAGGGGACAATATGGTAGTCCCGGTGCCCGAGGGGGATGACCCAAAGGTGGTACTTTTTAGGAAAGAAGAGCTCGGTGCCTTGCTGCCGCTAGCTTTTCTGGTTCTTGGGGTTAAAATCCCACAGGATACCTCTGACTTGGATGGGGTAGATCCAGTCCTTGATGGGATGAGGGGTCCCCCCACGGTCTCTTTGTATCACAAGTTAGTGCAGAAAATGGTGGAAGTGGAATGGAGGTCTCCCAATTCCAGTTTAAAGGTGGGAAGGGCCATGACTTGGCTTTATCGTTACCCGAACAGGAGTTGGAGCTCTTTGCTCATCCTAATGTCAATGCTGCAGTATTGTTGAAGGATGTTCAGGATCGTAAGTTCACCTCAAAAGGATTTTTGAGGTGTCAGCCCTGGGCTTGCACGCGGCTATTTGTACTAGTTTTATGCAGAGAGCATGTCTCCGATGGATACAGCAGTCCTAAGAGAACTTCCCAACCTCTGGTGAGAATGCAGACAGGGCCGAAAGAATTGAGACTTATGGAGTGGATGCTCTTTATGATTTGGTTCGTACCTCGTCCCACATTATGGCATCTGCAGTTTCCACCAGAAGATTGCTCTGGCTATGAAACTGGACGACGGACATTTCGTTCAAGGCGCAGTTAGGCTCACTACCCTTTAAAGGTCTGCTTTTATTGGAGAAGTACTTGAACAATTGATGCAGTCTCTTGGGGACAATAAAGTCCTCAGATTACCGGAGGATAAGCCTAAGGGCAAGCGTTTTTTTCAGACATGTTCTCGCTTTTGGCTAGATAGGAGGTTTCGGCCGTCAGACCTGTGTCCGGGCCCCAAAGGCAGTTTTCCTTTTCGGGGGCAGTCCAGAGGTTAATCCTTTCAGGGGGCTCGAAGACCATTCCAGGGTGCCACCAGGCGGAGTGCTTCTGGTGTTAAATCCTCGCAATGAGGTGAGGCTGGTTTACTCTGTAGTTCCCACTATAGGAAGTCGCCTGGTGACGTTTTACGATGAGTTAGTCCTGGGGGAATTCTGCACTACTGCGTAGCGCAGAATTTGGCAATTTTGCACAGAAAATAGCAGAGGAGACCTCTGCATACCACGAACGGAGTGGACAAAGACTCAGGCCCGCGTGTGCTGTGGGGGAAGACGTGCTCCACTTGCGGCGAAGATGGAAGGCTCCCGTGTGCCGCGAACGAAGTGTGCTCTGCGGCGAAGATAAAGGCTCCTGTGAGAGAGAATGTGTGTGTGAGAGGAGAGGGAAGGGGTGTGGGAGAGGAGTGTGTGGGGGTGAGCGCAGGAGGGTGTGAGAGCATGGGAGGTAAGAGCGTGGGTTTCAGAGAGAGGGGGCCTATATGAGGAGATTGTTAAGGAGTGTGTATGTGTGAGGGATTTTGTGACTCGTGTGTATGAAAAAGGGATCGTGTGTATGTGAGGGTGCTAGCCTGTGAAGGGATTGTGTATGTGTGAGACAGCCTGTGTGAAGGGGTGCATGAGAGAGAGACATAGGTAGCCTGTGAGAGGATGTATGTATGAGAGAGAAAGGGAGCTTGTGTGGGTGTGTATGCAAGAGAGAGGGCCCTGTATGAGGGGATGTGTGGTGTGAGTGAGGGAGTTGTATGAGGGTGTGTGTATGTGTACTAGAGAGAGAGGGAGCATGTGTGTGAGAGGGAGGGACAGAGGAAGCCTGTGTGAGGGGCAGTACTGAGAATGGGGTCAAACTTGGGACTGGCGATAGAGTGGAAGGGGTTGAGCCTAGAGGTGGAGGGGAGAGATACTGGCAGGAGCTGGGGCCTAAGACGGCAAAGTGGCCAGGGGGAATAGGGATAGCGAGTGGAAGGGCCATTTACAGTGAATTTCTAGGGAAATTCTGCTCAAAATAATTAAAATTCTGCATCAAGTAATTTTTTTCTGTATTAATTTAAAATGTAATTACTTACTGTCATGTAAATTGTGTTATTTTGACCAATATAAAGTTTGCAGAATTTTTGCAGAATTTTAAGTTTTTGTGCACGGAATTCCTCCAGGAGTAGAGGAGTGGGCCAGTATTACTCAGGATCAGTGTGTTCTCAGTATGGTAAGGGACGGATAAGTTTCAGAATTTGCTCATCCCATTTGCGATTTGTTCCTAATCTCCCCATGTGGCTCCTTGGAGAAACAAGTAGCCGTTCGAGATAAGTTACAGTCTGCGTCTCCTGGGGGCAGTGTTTCCAGTCCCCCACGAAGAGCTTTGCAGATGGTGGTATTCCATTTACTTTGTGGTCCCGAAGAAGGAGGGGACTTTTTGCCCGATTTTAGATTTGAAGAAGGTGAATACGGAACTCAAAGTTATGCATTTCAGAATGGAAACCTTGAGGTCCATGGTTGTGGCAGTTCACAAAGAGTTTCTGGAGTCCCTGAATTTGACAGAGGCTTATTTGCACATCCCCATTTACCATGCCTTGCAGTGCTTTCTGCGATTCATGATTCTAGGATAGCATTTCCAGTTTCAGGCCCTTCCTTTCAGATTGGCCACAGCACCATGCACCTTCACCAAGGTGATGGTAGAAGCGGTGGCACTCCGGAAGGAGGGGATTCTGGTGCATCTGATCTGGATATCTAGCTTATCAGGGCGAAGTTGGAGGTTCTTTATCGCCAGTCGGTTTAAAGGGTTCTTGAAGTGCTACAGTCGCTAGGTTGGATTGTGAATGTAGCGAAGAGTCTGTCACCGACGCAGTCCCTGAAATATCTGGGGGCTCGCTTTGACTCCCTAGTCAGCAAGGTGTACCTCTCAAAGGAGTGTGTTCTGAAGCTGTAAGAGCAGATTTGGCGGTTGTTGCCGTTACAGATGCCCAAGGTATGGGATTATTTGCAAGTTCTGGATTCTATGGCCTCAACACTGGAATTAGTGCTGTGGGCCTTGCTCACATGAAACCATTGTAGAGAGCATTTTTGTCTCTTGGAGCCCAGTCTCTGAGGAGTTTCAGCTTCCATTGCCCTTTGAGGGCATTGCAAGGAAGAGCCTTTCCTGGTGGCTTCTAACGTTCAGTCTGGTCTGGGGTGTGGACCTCAAAGTCCCAGATTGGATGGTAGTTACTACTGATGCCAGTCTCATTGGTTGGGGAGCAGTATGTCAGTATCAGTCAGCTCAGGGTAGCTGGTCCAGGAAAAGAGTCTGTGTGGTCTGTCAACTGGCTAGAGACCAGAGCGGTCCGCTTAGCCTTGCATGAATTTCTACCGTTGGTGAGAGGGTCAGTCAGTGAAGGTTCTCTCTGATAACGCGATGATGGTGGCTTATATCAATCATCAGGGCGGAACCAAGAGTCAAGGAGTAGCCCAGGAGGCACAGGAGTTGATTCATTGGGCAGAGCAACACCTGGAGCGCATAGCAGCATCCCATATTGCCGGGGTTGAAAACGTTCAGGCAGTTTTCTTGAGTCGGATGGTATTAGATCTGGGTGAGTGGGAGTTGTCTGAGTCAGTGATGCAGCTCATTCGCAAATAGTGGGGCTCTCCCCATGTGGACCTAATGGCGACTCGTCAGAATGCGGAAGCATCTTGGTTTTTCAGTCAGAGGCAAGAGCAGGGGGCTGAAGGGGTCCGATGCACTGGTACTCCCTTGGCTGCGAGGCATGCTACTTTCTTTTCTCCTTGGCTGCTCATGGGAAAGGTATTGCATTACATAGAAAAGCATCAGGGAGAAGTGGTCTTGGTGGCACCGGAGTGGCCATGCCATCCGTGGTTTGCAGATCTGATCAATTTGGCTGCAGGCGGACCGATTCGATTTGGTCATCTGGAGGGCCTTCACCGGCAGGGACCCATGTTTTCTGACCAGGCTGCTCACTTTTGTCTAGTGGCATGGCTTTTGAGAGGTGATGGTTAAGACATATGGGTTATCCAGAGGTGGTGGTTACTACTTTGTTGCAAGCCAGGAGAAAGTCTACTAATCTTTCCTGGTTACGAGTTTGGAAGGTTTTCGAGTCCTGGTGCACCGTCAATGAGGTTTGCCCTCTCAGGTTGTCAGTCTTTGACATTTTATCTTTTCTGCAGGATGGTTTCGCCAAAGGTTTTGTGTCTCAGCTCACTTAAAGTGCAAGTGGCAGCTCTAGGTTGCCTTTGTGACAAAATTGATGGTTCATCTATTTCTGCACATCCAGACGTTCTTTGCTTCTTCGAGGGGCAAAGAATTTGCGTCCTCCACTTTGAGTTTGTCCATCCTGGAATCTTAATCTTGTCCTCAGGGGTTTGTGAGGCTCCTTTTGAACCGCCCCGGAGAGCAACTTTGAAGGGCTTGATTCTTAAGGTGGTTTTTCTCGTGGCCATATGTTCCACTAGAAGGATTTCTGAATTGCAGGTGCTGTTGTGTCGTGATCCATTCCTTCAGATTTCACAGTCAGGAGTTTGTTTGAGGACCGTACCTTCCTTTTTACTAAACGTGATCTCCGCGTTTCACGTGAATTGGACTGTGGAGCTTTTGGCCTTTCCCGGGCTGGACGTGTCTGCTCCGCATGCGAGGGAGCTCAGGTTGTTAGAAGTCAGATGAGCTTGCGTGAATTACCTCAAAGTAACTAATGTTTTTAGGAGATCAGATCACCTTTTTGTTCTGTGGAGCAATCTGAAGAGGGGATTTCAGGCTTCTAAGGCTACCATTGCTCATTGGCTTAAAAAGGCTATTTGTTCCACCTACGTTCTTCGAGGTCGGCTGGTTCCAGAGGGTTTACATGTTTGTTCTACGCATTATCAGGCGGCCTCATGGGCGGAGGCTCAGCTGGTTTCTCCCCAGGAGATTTGCAGAGCAGCGACTTGTAAGTTGTTGATACATACTTTTGTTAGACACTATCATCTGGATGTGGGCAATACAGGCTCCCCATCTTTTGGCGAAAGTGTTCTGTGAGCAGGACTCTCCAGGTCCCACCCTGTCTAGGGAGCTTTGGTACATCCTAGGAATCTGGACTGATCCAGGTATGTACAAGGAAAGGAAAATTGGTTCTTACCTGCTAATTTTCGTTCCTGTAGTACCATGGATCAGTCCAGAACCCGCCCATTCTATTGAGGGGGAGAGTCGTCCGCTCATTCAGTTTCTTATAGCAGAGAGTATTTTCATATTTTTTATGTTTTTAAAAGTTGAGAAGTTTTTCAATTTTGTTGTGATTGGCTTGGGTATAGATTAATACTGAGAAACTGCAGGTGGCACATGTGGTTAAGTAGCAGTGTTAGTAAAACTTTCTCTGTCTCCATCTGCTGGAAGGGAGGCGTAACCCAGGAGTCTGGACTGATCTGTGTTAATACAGGAATTGAAATTAGCAGGTAAGAACCAATTTTCCTTTTTTAAATCCCAATGCCCATCTTTTTGGATAATTGATTCTCTGAGGACACGCAGGATGGTAGGCCTCACACATTGGTGACATCAGATGGCGTCCTGGTCTGGAACTTTGATCTCAAAGATTCTAGAACTTTCATTCATGCCCTACTGAGCATGAGCAGCTGTAGTCAATGCCCTGCCCCTAGGCAGAATCCCTCAGTCTTTTTTCCCGTGGAGCTGTGTGGTTGTGGGAGTAGTGTGAGGCATGGTAATCAGCTCTGCTCTGTCCTCACAGTTTTTGTAAGTGATTTTTTTTTCTAGACCTGTAGCTGTTTTTCTTTCCCTTACCTTATGGTAGTTTTCTTTTCTTTTTTCTTTTCCTCCTCTTTCCACTATCTTGCAGCTGCAAGGCTGGCCTTAGTTGCTGTGTAGCCTGGCAGAGTCCAATATTATGCCTTATTAAATAAATACTGCACCTGCAGTTTAGTATCTATGTCCTCTCCTTGCTCTTTTTTGTACCTTTGTCAGGTACTGACAGGGCTGGCAGACTGCAGTCTGTAGGTGTAGGCTGCTGAGCCTGGGGACTTGCCTGAGTTCTATTCAGGCAGGAGTTCTATATCCTTTACCGATTGGCATCATTGGAGTTTCAGACAGTGAAGAGATCAAGGACCACGCCATTTCTCCATGGGGGAGCCCTGGGTGATGTAGCCTCCCCTCCGAACTTGCCTGTATGGCAGTGCAGTCTCCTTGTGAGAGAAGGTGAGCAGGCGCCTGGGTAAGCAGCTTGCTGCTGCACCTTTGGTACCATGCTCAGTAATAGTTGCCCATGCACATCTGTGATCAGTGGGCAGATGATCTGACACTTCGATGTCAGGACTATGTCTGAGATCAGGACTGCCATTGAGAGCCATGGTCACTCTTGACTGTGCCGGGGCGCCCTTGATGCCATCTTCGATGCCGTAAGGGCCTTCTGTGCCGTAGGTATCTGTGGCGATCCACCAGAGTCATCGAGTGCCTTGGACCTTGATGTGGCAGAGTAATGGTACTGACCTCCAGTGTCGAGGACTAGGACTGACATTGTGCGCCATGGTTCCCCTGATACCATCAGAGCTGCCCCTGGGACCTTTGATGCCATCAGTGCCCTTGATCCCATAAGAGGTTCGTGCATGAGCCATTGAGGAGCATAGTCTTGATGCCTTGGCCGCCTTCAGTGCTGACGAGGTACATAGCCTTGATTGATGCCATCTAGGTGCGTGGCCTCAAGGCTATCAAGGTGCGGAGCTGCCTCGATTCCATCGACCTCTTGATGCCATCTTGATGCCATGGAGGCCATCGGGCTTATTAGCTAGCGATTGCGTTCACTGCTGCTCTCGACAATGTTGAGCACCATGAATGGGATTGCCATTGAGCGCCCTTGTTGCCCTCGAGGCCTTCAAGTGCCACTGAAGCCCTTGGGTGGCAGTGATTTCGGCCTTGGATGGACTTGGTGCTGTCGAGCGCTGGGGTCACCATCTAAAGGCACCCTGGAGTGCTGAGACATCCAGGCACAGTGGTCCGTGCCCTTGAGGCTCCTTTGCTGTGTCCAGACAGGGCACAGAGGGGCATCGGGCTGTCCCATCTCTGGCCTATAGCTATGGGGCACTATGGATTCTGATGATCTTGGGAGCCCTGAGCCACTAGGATTGGGGGGCATCTGAGGCCTCGTCTGGCTTTGTGCACCATCTGTGCTAATGAGGACTAGCGAGGCTATCGTTAGCTGTATCTGCTGGTGAGGGATGCCATCGAGTTCACAGCATCGAGGCCCTTGGATATATTGAGTCGAGGGAATCTGTCGATGGCACCGGCAGTCATCGGTTCCTTTGGGCACTGATGAGGCTTGTCGGGGCCGTGTTGAGGCTGCAGAGCCTCTGCCTGCAGGCATCCTTGGTACCTCCGGTCCATCAATGCCTTCGGGCACCAGGTCTGTATCGGTGCTGCCGGGTTGTCTGTCTGCAGGACCTTGAGGCACTGGGGATGGTGCTATATACTGTAGAACTGATCAAGACATGGTCAAGCGCTGTTGAAGCTATGGGTGCAGCATCGTTTGGTGCCATTGATGCGCGAGAGTGCTATGGGCTTTAAGGGTGCTGTCACCATGGTGGCCACCAGTGGATGCGGTCAGATGCTGTAGACCACGACCGCAGAGCACTAGGGGCAAAGTTGGTCACCATGGACTTCACTGCTGCCGTTCCAAGAGGGAAACAGAGGTGAACCATTCCTGATGCAATTTCAAGGGCTGTGTCCAGCATCTTGATGCATTATCAGGTATTGGGTGAACCATGGGGGTGACGCCAAAGAATGCCAATTATGGCATAGTGGGTGCACCACTATGCCATAATTGGAGCCCCAGTGGTACTGGGGATGCTGTTGTCACATTGTTCCTACCCACTGCACTGGGAGTTAGTGTGACAGTAGAGTGCTGCATGCACGGTCGGGTTCGGCAGGCCATCTACTCCAAGCACCTTAGCGCTGGCAGGCAGCATTCTCCCTGTGTGTGCAGTACACAGTCATGCCAGGTTTCTGCCGTCGTTGTGTCAAGGTATCATTTTCCTTGTCTGTTCTGCAACTGGTGAGGAAAGCGCCATCACATACTCTGCTTTTTTGGCAGCACACTGCCTTTGAGTCTGTCAGGTGGTGCTCAGTCCTTGTTGTGCTGTGGGATTCTACCCACAAGCATGAACATAAGAGCATAAGAACATGCCATACTGGGTCAGACCAAGGGTCCATCAAGCCCAGCATCCTGTTTCCAACAGTGGCCAATCCAGGCCATAAGAACCTGGCAAGTGCCCAAAAACTAAGTCTATTCCATGTTACCGTTGCTAGTAATAGTAGTGGCTATTTTCTAAGTTAACTCAATTAATAGCAGGTAATGGACTTCCAGGTAATAACTAAATAGTCCCCGAGACAGCCGCCCTCGGGACTATAAACAACTCTTTACCTCTTTCACTACGTCAAACTATCAACTCCAAAGATTTAAAGAAAAACATAAAAACGTATCTATTTTCTAGAGCTTTCAACTCCTATATCTCATAACTTACCTAATTTAATCGTAGCCACAGTCAGTTAATAATTTTATTTCATGTTTTGTTACTTTATTTTTATTTACTTTCTGCTTTTATTTCTAATGCCTGTGAAGCCTTGGAATAAATATGGATAGTACAAATTCCATCTCCTTCTGACTTCCACTTGAAATGTCGAGGGGAGGGGAAGAAAAGCTAGGGCATTCATTGTATATCTTATTGTATACCTGCAGGGAAAGATAATACCACTTTTTCCCTATATTTTTGCCAAGTTCTCGTCAGTACTACCTTTAGCTTTCTGACCTACTAAGTTCTGCAAAGTGCCTTCCTGCTCACCTGAATTATCATGTAAATGGGATGGATAGCCCTGCCCTTGACAGGGCGCAGTGTAGATGAGCTTCAGGCCTAATTTAAATCCCTGCTCTGGAGGGGGTGGGGGGGGGGGGGTGGTTTGGCTAGCAAACCCATTCAGGGATTGCATGTCATCCCCTGAAACTCTTGATGCTGTCCTGCATTGTCAACTATGTCTGGTACTTTGGCACGAAGGGTCTGTCACAGACCTTGCCAGTGTTGCTGATTATTCTTCCAAGCATTGCTTGGAGTTTTTCTGCCCATTGTGCCTATCAGCCAAACATGGGCACACTTCTGCAGATGCATTCTGTCCTTCAAATGCCAGTGGACTGCGGTTCTTTTTGGGGAGCTCTCGGACCCCAGTTGGATTTTCTGTTGTCTTGTAACACCAAAGGAAACTATGCAGTCTTTGTCCAGGAGTCCTTCTCTTGTTTACATCTCTAGACTTTTCCCTGTATCCAGGAGGTTTTAGACCTATTGTTAGGGTTGCAGATTAGTAAAACCTGCTTGTAATGTCTTTCGTGATGCAGAGTATGTGTCTTGTTGGCACTCTCATCACTCCCCTGCCTTAGGCACCTCCGCTATGCATCTGGGTTTTGTGTCTCTGTTCTATAGGTTTTCTTTTTGTAGAACCCATCTCGTTTCCTGCCTAGACCTATCTGTGGGTCAGCTGCCTCACAGGCAAAGGGAGAGAGGTGGTGCTTTCAGCACACTGTGGTTTCCCGCTTTGTCCTGCTTGGACAGCTAATAGCTTGGTAGTCACCAGTGTAAGGAATACCATCCTGCTTGTCCTCAGAGAAAGCAGAGTTGCTTACTTGTAACAGGTGTTCTCCGAGGACAGCAGAATGTTAGTCCCCACAAAACCCACCCGTCTCACTTGGGAGTTGATTTCTCTTTGTATGAGCTATATCATGGACTGAGGGACTCTGCCTACGGGACAGATTGATGACTATAGCTTGACATGCTCAGTAGGGCATGTTAGAAAGTTAAAGAATCTTTGAGATCAAAGTTCCGGACCGGGGCTCCATAAAATATCACCCATTTGTGAGGACTAACATCCTGCTGTCCTCAGAGAACATCTGATACAGGAAAGCAACTTTGCTCTCTGCTTGCATTGAATTTTGTATGTTTAATATCTAAATGTTGCTTCTGCAATTTTGTCTTTAAAGGGCCATAATATTTATGGATTTGATCTTGAAGTTATACTACAGCGAATCAGCACCTGCAAAGTCCCTCACTGGTCCAAGATCGGCCGACTGAGGAGATCCGTTATGCCAAAGCTGGGGGTAAATGATGCCTTAGACTGTCAACTCTATTCTGATGGGGAATGAAGGGGCAGAGGGAGGAAAAAGAGCTGGGCCAGTAGAGTGGGGGGTGGGGGTGCTGTGAAGGACAGTGAAAAGCAAGGTCGCTGGATGGAGGAGGAGGAAGATTGAGATGGCAGCTAGGGAGACAGGAGAATTGCAGGGTACGAAATCACTGGCACATTGCCCATTTTGGAAGCAGAGGCTATATAATCCACTGCATAGATAGTTCCCTCCCAGTTTGTGGCAAAAGCAGTAGTTTTGCTGAAAACATGATTTCTGAAGACATGAATTGCCTAGGACATTTCTGCAAGGGATTGGTGAATTGCTGTATTGATTGTATCAAAATGTGAAATTTTGGTTATCTCTTCATCCAGGCAAGCCAGTTCACACCAGTGGGTTGTACACTCCAACCAGCATATGGAGACTGAGAACACTGACTCACTGATGTCCTTATCATATAGCTCACCACAGACATCAGCCAGCTGGTATTTCTCTGTCTCCAGCAGGTGATGGACATGCATCCTCGCTTGTGGACTTCAGCCTGCCAGGATTGAAAGGCTGTTCTGGCCTCCTGTGGTGATAGTATTTGCAGCTCATGGTTCGGAGAGAGTTATCTTCAAAGGATACTAATGATGCATTAGCATTAGGGCATCCCGACAGTAAGGTTCCAATAATAAGAAAAGTAGTCCAAGTGCCTGTAACTAAAAACTCACCTGAGCTAAAAAAATTCTAACTTATCCCTATCAATTAAAAAGCAGAATGAAAATACAAACAAAAAACAAACTTTGAAATGTTTGTATGCTAATGCCAGAAGTCTAAGTAGTAAGATGGGAGAATTAGAATGTATAGCAGTGAATGATGACATAAGACTTAATTGGCATCTCAGAGACATGGTGGAAGGTGGACAACCAATGGGAAAGTGCTATACCGGGGTACAAATTATATCGCAATGACAGAGAGGAGCACCCGGGAGGCGGGGTGGCGCTTTATGTCCGGGATGGCATAAAGTCCAACAGGATAAACATCCTGCATGAGACTAAATGCACGATTGAATCTTTATGGGTAGAAATCCCATGTGTGTCGGGGAAGACTATAGTGATAGGAGTATACTACCATCCATCTAGTCAAGATGGTGAGACTGACAGTGAAATGCTAAGAGAAATTAGGGAAGCTAACCAAATTGGTAGTGCGGTAATAATGGGAGACTTCAATTACCCCAATATTGACTGGGTAAATGTATCATCGGGACACGCTGGAGAGATAAAATTCCTGGATGGAATAAATGCTAGCTTTATGGAGCAATTGGTTCAGGAACAGACGAGAGAGGGAGCAATATTAGATCTAATTCTCAGTGGAGTACAGGATTTGGTAAGAGAGGTAATGGTGGTGGGGCCGCTTGGCAATAGTGATCATAATATGATCAAATTTGAATTAATGAATGGAAGGGGGACAGTAAGCAAATCCACGGCTCTCGTGCTAAACTTTCAAAAGGGAAACTTTGATAAAATGAGAAAAATTGTTAAAATAAAAAACAAACTGAAAGGAGCAGCTACAAAAGTAAAAAGTATGCAAGAGGCGTGGTCATTGTTAAAAAATACCATCCTAGAAGCACAGTCAAGATGTATTCCACACATTAAGAAAGGTGGAAAGAAGGCAAAACGATTACCGGCATGGTTAAAAAGGGAGATGAAAGAAGCTATTTTTAGCCAAAAGATCTTCATTCAAAAATTGGAAGAAGGATCCAACAGAAGAATATAGGACAATGCATAAACGTTGGCAAGTTAAATGTATGTAAGACATTAAGACAGGCTAAGAGAATTTGAAAAGAAGTTGGCCGTAGAGGCAAAAACTCACAGTAAAAGCTTTTTAAAATATATCCGAAGCAGAAAGCCTGTGAGGGAGTCAGTTGGACCCGTTAGATGATCGAGGAGTTAAAGGGGCACTTGGAGAAGATAAGGCCATCGCGGAAAGATTAAATGATTTCTTTGCTTCGGTGTTTACTGAAGAGGATGTTGGGGAGGTACCCGTACTGGTGAAGATTTTCATGGGTAATGATTCAGATGGACTGAACCAAATCACGGTGAACCTAGAAGATGTGGTAGACCTGATTGACAAACTGAAGAGTAGTAAATCACCTGGACTGGATGTCACCCCAGAGTTCTGAAGGAACTAAAAAATGAAATTTCAGACCTATTAGTAAAAATTTGTAACCTATCATTAAAATCATCCATTGTACCTGAAGACTGGAGGATAGCTAATGTAACCCCAATATTTAAAAAGGGCTCCAGGGGCGATCCGGGAAACTGCAGACCGGTTAGCCTGACTTCAGTGCCAGGAAAAATAGTGGAAAGTGTTCTAAACATCAAAATCACAGAACATATAGAAAGACATAGTTTAATGGAACAAAGTCAGCATGGCTTTATCCAAGGCAAGTCTTGCCTCACAAATCTGCTTCACTTTTTTGAAGGAGTTAATAAACGTGGATAAAGGTGAACTGGTAGATGTAGTGAACTTGGATTTTCAGAAGGCATTTGACAAAGTTCCTCATGAAAGGCTTCTAGGAAAAGTAAAAAGTCATGGGATAGGTGGCGATGTCCTTTCATGGATTACAAACTGGCTAAAAGACAGGAAATAGAGAGTAAGATTAAATGGACAATTTTCTCAGTGGAAGGGAGTGGGCAGTGGAGTGCCTCAGGGATCTGTATTAGGACCCTTACTTTTCAATATATTTATAAATGATCTGGAAAGAAATACGATGAGTGAGATAATCAGATTTGCAGATGATACAAAATTGTTCAGAGTAGTTAAATCACAAGCAGATTGTGATAAATAGGTCTGTTCTTCTAGGATGGTATTTGTGTCCATGCCTGTTGCACACTTTTTATTTTTGTGGCTGCATCTTTGTTTGTTTGTTTTTTTTCTAGTTTTCTAATTTTATCAAAGTTTCCCTTTTGAAAGTCTAGTGCTAGAGCTGTGGATTTACATACTGCCCCCTTCTAGTCATTAATTCAAATTTTGATCATGTTATGATCACTATTGCCAAGCGGCCCCACCACTGTTACCTCTCTCACGAAATCCTGCGCTCCACTGAGAATTAGATCTAAAATTGCTCCCTCTTTCGGTTCCTGAACCGATTGTTCCAATTGCTCCATAAAACTGTCTTTTATTCCATCTAGGAACTTTATCTCTCTAGCATGCCCTGATGTTTCACTTACCCATTCAGTACTGGGGTAATTGAAATCTCCATTTATTACAGTACTACCAATTTGGTTAGCTTCCCTAATTTCTCTTAGTATTTCACTGTCCGTTTTTTACCATTTTGGCCAGATGGATTTATTTATTTATTTGCTTTTTAATACCGACATTCAATTCAAAATATCACATCGGTTTACATTGAGACAAATTGTCATCAAATACTATTGAGGACATAATACAGTAAAACAGTTCAAAAACATAATGTATGGAACTAAGAAACACCAGATATAAAAAAAAAATAAATACCTATAGATTAAAAATAGATATATATAAAGCAATAACCTATCATTGTCACACAAATTTCAGTATCTCATGAAAATAAAAGGAAAAAACCATAGATAAGGGGATGTAATCTATTGTATTTGGGAGAAAGCTTTGATAAAAAGCCATGTTTTGAGTTTTTTCTAAAGGTAGGTGTGGAAGGGTTGGTCCTTAGTGGCGGTGGAAGGGAGTTCCATAGAGTAGGACCAATTATAGAAGGGGCCCGGTTCATAGTAGCTGTTTTGAGAATTTTTTTGCTGGTGGGAATAGTGAGTAACCCAGTGTCTGAACGAAGATTTCTAGTAGAAATTCATTGATATAGTGGTTTTTGTAACCAAGATGAGTAATCATTATATAACGCTTTATGAATAAGCATAATTATCTTATACTGTGATCTAAAATGGATGGGAAGCCAATGTAATTGGTGCAAGATTGGAGTGATATGTTCAAATTTTCTACAGTTTGATAAGGATCTAGCAGCAGCATTTTGAAGCAGTTGAAGAGGTTTAATTGTGGAAGCAGGCAAACCTATTAATATGGAGTTGCAATAGTCTAATTTTGCAAACATTAAGGCTTGTAGTATTGTTCTAAAGTCTGGGGGGTACAGTAAAGCCTTCAGTTTTCTCAGAATTTGAAGTTTATAAAAACCTTCTTTAATTAGATTTTTGATGTGAATTTTAAAATTAAGCTCTTTATTTAAGGTAATTCCAAGGTCCCGAACTGACGTGGATATTTTTTCTCACAGGACAAGCAGGATGGTAGTCCTCACATATGGGTGACATCATCAGGATGGAGCCCAATCACGGAAAACCTCTGTCAGTTTCCAGAACTTTGACGGGCCCCTACTGGGCATGCCCAGCATGGCACTAACCCTGCAGCCAGCAAAGGTCCCCCTTCAGTCTTCTTTTTTCCGCATAGCAGTAGTCTCGCGGTTTAGGAGCTCTGAATAGATTCCTGACAGGAATTTTCCTCACGGAATTATTAAAAGTTAAATTGCCCCACAGGGGTCCCTCCTCTTACTTTTCTCTGGCCACGGTACTCCGATAAGTTTTTACCCGTTTTCCGTCTATTACCGTCGAGTTTGGCCCTTGCGGCCTACTGGCCTTCGACTGTACCGCGGCTCGATTTTTCTCAATGGCCATGGCGTTGGGGTTCCGTCTGTGCCCGGACTGTACTTGCACCATGTCTATCACAGACCCCCATGGAGTTGGTGTAATGTGTTTAGGCCGAGAGCACGATGTCCTGACTTGCACCAAATGTGCCCTTATGACACCAAAAGGTCGCAAGGCCAGAATGGAGAAGATGGAACTCCTCTTCCGTGCTCAAACCTAGACTCCGTCCATTGCATCGACGTCGTCGGAACTGGCACCATCGACTTCGCGACAGCATCGTCCATCGACTGGTGACAGACCGCCATCGATGTCTTCACGGCCATCGACACCCTCTACTCCCCCTCAGGATCGAGGGGATCGCAGGGAGAAACATTGCAAGACTTGGACCATCGAGGGAGCGAAATCATTGATCTCGCCGCCGTTGAAGAAGCCCCGTCCAGGAAAGGCACCGACCATTCCTGCGACCGGGTCATCGAGGCCACCCTCACCCGATCGGGGTTTGGGAGCCGCGATTCCGCCTGTAAAGGTAGTCCCTCCAGCTATGCCTCCCTCTTCTGTTCCGGAGCCAGGGCTGCTTGCTCCAGGTCTCCGAGAAGAACTGGACTGGCTGGTTCAGGAGGCCATCGACAAGGCGATGCAAAGTCTTTCAGGTTCCTCCAGCACAGACACCGGCACCGATTGTGGGACCTGTCATCGACCCGATTCCGGCAGCGCTGGCACAGCTGTTATCCAGAATGGAAGCACTGATGGCTGCCCTTCCACCGATGGATCCCGGGTCTCCGATGCCTCTGATACCCTCCCCGTTGACAGCTTCATCGGGAGGAGAAACACCGTTCCGCATCCTTCCATCAGGAGTTTTGCCTCAGCCATCGATGCCGATACGTCCCTTGCCACCGATTCATCCAGAGGTACAGACACGTCCATCGGGTCATCCATCGATGCCCTCAATGCCTTCCATGCCATCGGTGCCTCCGGTGATTCCTTCGATATTTTCGGAGCCTAGACCGGGACCTTCATGTATCCAACCCCCTTCTCGTCCTACAGGACAGTCTGCTGATCCTTATGACACTTGGGGTGATGATACCTCAACAGACACTGATGATTTACCTTCACCACCTTCTCCCACTGAAAGAAGAATACGTTCTCCTCCAGAGGACCTCTCATTCATTAATTTTGTGAAGGAAATGTCTGAGTTGGTTCCTTTTCAACTTCAGACGGAACAGGATGACAGGCACCAGATGATGGAGTTACTCCAATTCCTGGATGCCCCCAAGGTGATAACCTCTATTCCCATTCACCAAGTCCTTCTTGATCTCCTCAAAAAGAACTGGGAAAATCCTGGATCAATTGCTCTAGTGCACAGAAAGGCTGACACTACTTATTTAGTTCAGTCAGCCCCAGGGTTTCAAAAATCCCAGCTTGTGGTAGTCTGCTCAAAAAAGAGCAAAAAGGTCAAAGCCTCACTCATCTACCCCGCCTGTTAAGGAACAAAAGTTCCTGGACAACATTGGTTGACGAGTGTTCCAAGGAGCCATGCTCATCTCCCGAATTGCTGCCTATCAGCTTTATATGACCCAATATAATAGGCTTTATATGACCCAATATAATAGGGTCATCTTTAAGCAGATACAGGACTTCTCTCAGTCCGTACCTGACCAATTCCAAGACCAGCTCCAAACCCTTGTAAACAAGGGGTTTGAGGCAGGCAAACATGAGATTCGAACATCTTATGACATATTTGACACCTCTACCAGAGCGTCTGCACCGGCTATTTTGGCAAGACGGTGGGCCTGGCTCAAATCTTCTGAATTTTGCCCAGAAGTGCAGGACCGTTTATCCAACCTACCATGTGTCGGAGACAATCTGTTCGGTGAACAGATCCAACGAATGGTGGCTGAATTAAAGGACCATCATGAGACTCTCAAACAGCTCTCTTCGATGCCTTCCGACTTCTCCTCAAGACAGCCCTTCAGGAAGGACTCTAAGAAGTCATTCTGTCGTCCAAGGAAAGCCTATCCACCACCAGCAAGGTCCCATACTTCGAGACCTTATCAGAAACCTCAGCCTCGCCCAGCTCGAAAACAGAAACCACAAGCAGCTCCCCAGCCAAGGCCTGCTTCAGGTTTTTGACTTCCGCTTAGAGAGCAGCAGCCAGATTCCTCTCTCAAACATACCAGTGGGAGGCCGATTGTGCCACTTTTACAACATGTGGCAGTCAATCACAACCGACTAATGGGTATTGGCAATCATTGCTCAGGGTTACCATCTGAACTTTCTCGCCCTACCACCGGACTTCCCACCTCTACAGATGTGGAGAACATCCGATCACTCCATTCTTCTGGATGAAGAGGTCTCCCTCCTTCTCCAGTCAAGAGCAATAGAACCCGTTCCACACTCCCAGCAAGGCCTAGGGTTCTATTCCTGGTACTTACTGATCCCCAAAAAAATCGGGGGGCTTGTCCAATTCTGGACCTACGTGCTCTCAACAAGTACCTCCAGCGGGAAAAGTTCAAGATGGTAACCTTGGGATCGCTTCTATCTCTTCTACAAAGAGGAGACTGGCTCTGCTCTCTGGACCTCCAGGACACATACACACACATTGTGATAACTTCAACTCATCGCTAGTACCTGAGGTTTTTAGTAGGCCCTAAGCACTATCAATACCGAGTGCATCCGTTCAGCCTAGCATCTGCACCACGAGTCTTTACCAAATGCCTCGTGGTTGTCGCAGCTTTCCTCAGGAAAGAAGGTGTTCACGTCTACCCCTACCTGGACGACTGGTTAATCAGGGCTCCAACCCAGCAAGCTGCTCGGTCGTCCCTCGATTTGACTCTACACACTCTAATTTCACTAGGATTTCTCGTCAATTACGACAAATCCTCTTTAGTCCCGTCTCAAACCTTATTGTTCATTGGGGCAGACTTGGACACTTTGCAGGCAAAAGCTTTTTTACCTCAACGAGCGCTAACTCTCGTGTCTCTCGCTCACCAGTTGCAGTCTCGGAATACCGCAACAGCTCGTCAATTCCTCGTCCTTCTCGGACACATGGCATCCTCAATCCATGTCACACCAATGGCCTGTTTGGCCATGAGACTCATGCATTGGACTCTGAGGTCACAATGGGTTCAAGCTGTTCAACCTCTGTCGACCATGGTCCACATTACCGACTCACTCTGTCTGTCTCACGCCTGGTGGAAAAATCAGACCAATCTCCTCCAGGGATTGCCCTTTCAAGTGCCAGATCCTCAAGTTATTTCTCACCACCGAAACTTCCAACCTCGGGTGGTTGAGCCTATGTGGCCGATCTGCAGACACAGGGTTTTTGGTCTCCAGAGGAAGCCAAACACCAAATAAATTTCCTGGAGCTTCGAGCAATGCGATATGCTCTCAGGGCTTTTCAGGATCGCCTATCAAACCAAGTCATCCTGATTCAGATGGACAACCAGGTGGCCATGTGGTACATCAACAAGCAGGGAGGCACAGGCTCCTTCCTTCTGTGTCAGGAAGCTGCGCAGATTTGGGCAGAAGCTCTCTCCCACTTGATGTACCTCAGGGCCACCTACTTGCCGGGAGTGGACAATGTTCTAGCAGACAAGTTGAGTCGCGTCTTCCAAACACATGAGTGGTCTCTCAACCTCTCGGTAGTGAACTCCATCTTCCGACAATGGGGATATCCTCAGACAGACCTCTTTGCGACCCCTCAGAACCACAAAGTGGACAATTACTGCTCCCTCATTCGCAGCAAACACTCTCAGCCCAGAGATGCATTCTCCCTCTCATGGGCATTCCCTCGAAGACTCTTGTGAAGTTACGTCAGGACAAGGGAACCATGATCCTGATAGCACCTCACTGGCCATGCCAAGTGTGGTTTCCAGTACTACAGGATCTCTCCATCCACAGGCACATTCCCTTGGGAAAGGACCCGCTTCTGATCACTCAAAATAACGGGAGCCTACGCCATCCCAATCTTCAGGCCTTGTCCCTGATGGCATGGATGTTGAAAGGTTAATCCTTCAACCACTTAACCTTTCAGACCCAATTTCCCGTGACTTGATTGCTTCACGGAAGCCTTCCATGAGCAAATCTTACTCCTATAAATGGAAAAGGTTCACATCATGGTGCGCTTCTCAGTCCCTTGATCCCTTTTCCTGTCCAATCCCAAAGTTTTTGGACTATCTCTGGCATCTGTCAGAGTCTGGTCTCAAGACATCTTCCATCAGAATGCATGTCAGTGCGGTAGCCGCCTTCCATAAAGGTGTCGGGGATGTCCCTATCTCAGTACAACCCCTTGTAACATGCTTTCTGAAGGGCTTGCTCCACATCAAGCCACTTTTACGTCCTCCGGCCCCTTCTTGGGACCTTAATCCGGTTCTTGGTCGGCTCATGAAACCACCATTCGAGCTTCTTCACTCCTGTGACCTAAAATATCTTACCTGGAAAGTGACTTTCCTTTTGGCTATCACTTCAGCTCGCAGGGTTAGTGAGTTACAGGCCCTAGTTACCTATCCGCCTTACACTAAACTCCTGCAGGACCGGGCGGTACTCCGAACTCACCCTAAATTTTTACCTAAGGTAGTTTCGGAGTTTCACATTAATCAATCCATCATACTACCTACCTTCTTTCCCAGGCCCCATTCCAATCCAGGGGAACAGGCTCTGCATACCCTTGACTGTAAACGGGCTCTAGCTTTTTATCTAGACTGTACAGTTGCCCACAGGAAGAGCACTCAGTTATTCATCTCTTTCCACCCCAACAAATTAGGGCAACCTGTGGGTAAGCAGACTCTCTCCTCCTGGTTGGCGGACTGCATATCTTTTTGCTATCAGCAAGCAGGCATTCCTTTTCAAGACCGTGTTAAAGCACACTCTGTGAGGGCCATGGCGACTTCAGTAGCACACCTACAATCGGTGCCACTTCCTGACATTTGCAGGGCTGCCACCTGGAGTTCTCTCCATACTTTCGCAGCCCACTATTGCTTGGACAAAGCTGGAAGACAAGATTCCATCTTCGACCAGTCTGTCCTGCATAACCTATTTCCAATGTGAAGTACCAACACCCTTCTGCCTGCCCAGTGGGGTTCAGGATGCCCTCTATCAAATTCCACCCCAGTTGTTGTGCCTATTGCACGCCGTTGGGTACATTTGGTGTATGTTCGGACATCCTCAGCTCGGTACTCACCCATATGTGAGGACTACCATCCTGCTTGTCCTGTGAGAAAGCAAATGTTGCTTACCTGTAACAGGTGTTCTCACAGGACAGCAGATGTTAGTCCTCACGAAAACCCGCCCGCCGCCCCGCGGTGTTGGGTTCGTAATGTTTTATTTTATTTTTCGGCACTGCCTGTAGCTTTCAGATAAGACTGAAGGGGGACCCCTGCTGGCTGCAGGGTTAGTGCCATGCTGGGCATGCCCAGTAGGGGCCAGTCAAAGTTCTTGAAACTTTGACAGAAGTTTTCCGTGATTGGGCTCCATCCTGATGTCACCCATATGTGAGGACTAACATCCTGCTGTCCTGTGAGAACACCTGTTACAGGTAAGCAACATTTGCTATATTTAGGGAATACTGATGGATCTATGGGTGGTGGTGATAACTTTTTGGAGAGAAGAAGAAACTGTTTTGTTATGATTGAGTGATAGTGCCATTTGAGATAAGATATTGTTAATATCAAATAGATATAGTTCCCATTGTGACAATGTACTGTTGATGTTATCTTTAATAGGTAATAAAATTTGAACATCATCCGCATAAAGGAAGTATGAGAGGCGTAATTTATTCACATAGTGACATAATGGAAGCATGGATGGTAGTATACTCCTATCACTATTCTCTTCCCCAACACACAAGGGATTTCTACCCATAAAGATTCGATTGTACACTTAGTCTCAAGCAGGATCATCTCGGACATAAAGCACCACCCTGCCACCAAGATGCTCCTCTCTGACATTGCGATATTTGTGCCGCGGTATAGCACTATCCCATTGGTTATCCTCTTTCTCCTAGGAGAAGCAGGATGGTAGTCCTCACCATATGGGTGACATCATCCGATGGAGCCTGGCATGGAAAACTTCTGTCAAACTTTCTAGAAGCTTTGACCAGCACACTGAGCATGCCCAGCATGCCACTATCCGCGTGTCCACGCGAGGTCCCCCTTCAGTCTGTCTTTTTCCTCAGTGCAATTGCCTCGCGGTTAATGGAACTTTTTTTTTTGTGTACAATTTGGGTATTTTTCCAATTCCATCATCGGGTCCCCCTTCATGGTCAATGCATTCTCAGGTAAAAAAAACCAAAACAAAAGAACCCCAAAAAAACCTTTTTGTCCTTCTTCGTGGTCGATCCCGGTGGCCGCCGGTCATCGACCGCACGTCTGGTATTTTTCATGGCATTGTCCGGCTTTCATCGGTGCCCCCAGTGCCTGTGGACCATGTCTATCACAGATCCGCATGAGATTTGTATCCTCTGCCTGGGGGTTTATGACGTCCGAGGGTGTCAGCTGTGTGACCAGATGACCCCAAGGGCCGTCGCGCGCACCTTAACAAGATGGAGAAACCTTTTGGTTCCAAAAAGGTCCACCCCTTCCACACCCGTGTCTGAGTCATCGACACCGAGTGGTCAAGGGGAGTCGTTCAATACGCTCCCTCTCGCTGCTAATCCTACTGCATCTTTGAAAGATCAAGGGAACGGTGATCAATCCTCCATAATCTCACTGGTTTCCAAGACTTCGGGATCTGCTTCCTCAGTGCCGGGGAAATATCGGGCCGAGCACCGTGGGAGACACCGGTCGGCACACAGCTCCAGTTCTGGGGTGGTACTGGCGGCTGCCGTACCGCCACCTAAGTGACCCCGTGGCTCAGAGGCCCCATCCTCAGATATACCTGGGTGGCCCAGGCATTCCCCATCGATATCGGCGCTGCGCACAGTGCCTCTTTGGAGAACCAAGGAAGAACCGGTGACGCCTTGTTCTCCTCCTTCAGTCCTGACCTCGCCGGACTTTCAGGAGGAGTTGAACCTCAGGGTGCAGACCTCTGTGCTCAGAGCTCTATGGAGTGTCAAGCTGACCCCACCAACGGTCCCCATGCTGTTGCCAGAGCCTCCGCCGTCTTATCCTGGCACCTCTGCTTAAGCGTCTGGACGTCCTTCTCGGTGTCCTCCCGATGCAACTGGTGCCCAAGGGACCTTCGGTTCCCCATCGGCCACCGATGCCTCCCACGGGAGCGATCCCTATCATTGGGTCCTTCAAGGAAGAAGACTAGCCCGGCGTCGTGAGCCATTGCCCAGGCCCTCTGGCCCCCTGCGACCCTTGATTCCCCCACTGCCAGGAGAACCGTCTGTTTCCGCAGATGCCTCCAAAGCCGTTGGAGCCCAGAGCTAGAATCCCCCACATGCCTTGCTTTCGCCAGCCCTGCAATGGCCTTAGCGAGGAGGAGCGCCCTTATGACCCATGGGGGGACATTTACTCGGAGTCTTCGTTCAATTTTTCAGACTACCCCCGCTGGAGGAAAGGCATCTGTTCCCACGGCCCCCCCCCCCACCCCAAGAGGATCTTTCTTTTGTGGCGTTCGTCAGGGCCATGGGTGAGGTTATTTCCTTCCAACTTCTTACAGAGGAGGATCCTCGACATAAGATGCTGGAAGTGCTCCAGTTTGTCGATGCTCCCAAGGAAATCGTGGCTGTTCCGTCCACAATATCTTTAAAGACCTTCTTATTTGGATGTGGGAACACCCGATCTCCATATCTCCAGTCAGTAGGAAGACGAATGCCACCCATTTAGTTCAACAGGCCTTGGGATTCGAGAGGTGGCACTTCCCTCACTAGTCTATAGTATTGGAGGCTGCCCTTAAAAAAGCCAAGCGCTCCTGTACCCATGTCTCTGCCCTTCCGGGGAGAAAACATAGGAAGCTCGAAACTCTGGGCAGAAAGGTTTTTCAGGGCGCTATGCTTATCGCCCGTATTGCCATCTACCAGTTGTATATGACCAATACAACCGGAACCTATGGAAATGAGTCCAGGACCTTGCAGAGAGCTTGCCACAGCAGCAACAGGAGTTGTTCTTGGCTGTTGTCTTGCAGGGTTTAGAGGCTGGCAAATGCGAGATGAGGTTCACCTTCGATATGATGTGTTTAAGACTGCAGCCAGAGTAGCTGCTGTGGGCATCGGTGCCCATAGAATGGCCTGGCTCCAGGCTTCTGACTTCTGTCCGGAGATGCAGGAGAAGCTGGCTGACCTCCCCTGCGCAGGTGACAACCTCTTTGGGGATAAGGTCCGGGATGTGGTGGATCAGTTGAAAGACCACCATGAAACCATCCAACAGCTCTTCGCTAGTGCTTCGGATGCTTCTTCTTCAGGAAATGTTCCAGGCCAAGTACCAGGAAGTCCTTTTAAAGACAGAGAAAATATCCTCCAGCCTCTTAAACTCGCATGCTGCACACTAATTCCAGGGGCTGCTCCCGTCAACAGCGGGCACCTAGGCCTTAACCAGTGCCTCAGCAAGCCCTGGCTAGGATTTTTGACTGGAGAAGGGAGCATGAGTCCGCCAAACGTACACCCGGTACCAGATCCCCCAGTAGGGGGCAGGCTCATCAGCTTCGCCCACCACTGGGGAGCCATCACTTTGGACCAATGGGTCCTTGCCATAGTCTCTCAGGGGTACTGGCTCAGTTTCAGATGGGTCCCAGAGAACTCTCCCCCATGTCCGTCGTGGGGTTTGTCTGCTCAGCAGGTCACACTTTGAACAGAATTCTCCACCCTTCTCTCAGCAGGGGTGGTAGCGCCTGTTCCTCTCCCTCAGCAGGGCTGAGGGTTCTATTCGAGGTATTTCCTAATTCCAAAGAGAAACGGAGGCTTGTGCCCCATTCTTGACCTCAGAGCGTTGAACAAATTTCTCTCAAGAGAAAAGTTCATGATGATTTCTCTGGGCACGCTGATTTTCCTGCAGATAAACAGGCTGAATTAGCCATGCTGCCTGGGGAATGTCCTCCGGCTCTCTAGGTGGCAGAGCTCCTCAAAGCACACCGAGCTGGGTTAGGTGATACGTAAAGGAGATGGAGTACACCTGATAATTCAGATTTATCTATTTTAAAAAGATTTATACTTGCTGAATGTTGAAAAGTACACAGTGGAAAATTGCTTAGATCATCAGACTCCAAAGAGAGACTTCACATGAATTCTCTTGACCTAAACTAAACGTCACCTATCATACTTTTATTGTAAAATCACACCTTATATAACATGCCACTAAGAACTAATCAGTTATCAATTAATGGTGGACCCTCAAAACAAGCCTCACCATTCCTATACATATACATCTATATTGTAAATCTAGGAAAAAATGTAGATTAAAATTGCATAAAAAAAAAATTCAGCAATAAAGGTCTACAAACCCATATAGGTGGCTGAAGAACCAGGGTGCAAAAATACCTGGTCACTTGTGCACAGATTAATCAGTATGCTTAACCTCCGTACAGAGGTTTCTCTGCATCAGGAGGACATCAGACTTCCTGATGTTAGTTATTTATTTATTTAAAGGCTTTTATATACCGATGTTCATGTAATATTACATATCGCGTCGGTTTACAGAGAGCTAATGTTAGAAATTACATCGAACATATGGGATACATAGAACAAGGAGTAAATAATAGGGATAGTATTACATCAAACATATTAAACGCAGTTGAATGAAACACGTGAGTACATAAGAATATACCTGAAAAAACAGATAAACAGAAAGGGCATTTGCCCCAGACATTTTAACCCTAGACCATGGTCTGGGAGGAATCTAGCACAAGATAATGTAAAGAATGAGAAAATGAGGGTGGCCAGTCAAAGCTGAGGTATTGGGGTTATTAAAGTCTTTAAGTGAAGGCTTTTGCGAAAAGCCAAGTCTTAAGCTTTTTCTTAAACGTTTGCAGACAAGGTTCTAGTCGAAGGTCCGTGGGGAGGGTGTTCCAGTGTGTGGGACCGGTGGTCGAGAATGCGCGTTTCTTGAGCAATGACTTGGCTGGGGGTGCATACAGTGTGCCTAAATAACTCTCTGCAACTAACCGCACTATAGTGTTGCTGTGTTACTTGGAGACAGAAGAGCCCCTGGAGCATGGGGCTGTGTTTCTCTGCAGTGCTACTCTATGCTGAAAATCTATTCCTTGTACAATCAGATCATGATTTTGAAGGTTAATTAAAGCCTTTTACTTATTTTTATTTTTATAAGGGTCGCAGTGGCTTTGCTGAAAGGAATGCTGCCTGTGGTCGCATGATATGTGATGTTGAAATTTCTGCCAAAGAGCTGATTCGCTGTAAAAGCTACCATTTATCAGAGTTGGTGCATCAGATTCTGAAGACAGAGAGAGTTGCCATCCCAGCTGAGAATATCCGCAGTGCATACAGGTACCTGAGATGCCATCAGTTTTACATCCCTTGCCTTTTCTTTCAGGAGCCAGTTAAGAACAATGAAAATGTTTTGGAGTTGAAGGGATATAGCAGTCTTTTTGTTCTCTTTATTCTTAGTGGTTGCTGTAGTTGATATTTTTTACCTTTAACTGTCTGGTTAATTTAGTTGCATTGTTAAAACCTTTGTGTTCTACTTTTAGTTTGGAAGATGATAGAAACAAAATTGGACTGATTCAATCTGTTTTTAAGTTTGGTGCTTTTTGGCACACATTTGCAGGATGAGACCTTTTGCATTCAGTCCGATATTTTTTTTCCCTTTTCAGTTTTGTTTGGCTTATTTTGCTTATTTTTGTTTTTTTCCTTTTTTTATTTTGCTTGTTTTTTTTTTTTTTTCTTTTTTACTTTTTGCTTGTCCTGACTCCTCCATCCCTTTTCCAGCCCCTCTCTCATTTTACATAGTTTGATGACAGGGGCAGCCCTTACCTCTGTCAGTAATGTTGGCCATGGTGTGTCTGACTGGCACTGGCAACCATATCATCTCCTGGACCCTGTTGATACTGTCAGCTGTAGTGTCTCCTCCTGGACCTTATCCATGGCATCAGCCACATCTCAGCCTGGGTCCTATCAGTTTCAACATTTCTTTCTTGTACTGTGCATCTGAGATTTTTCCAGCTCTGTTTATACTAGTCTAAAAATGGAGAAAGGATTGAGTGAGTGTTTTTTAAATTTGATTTAGACCAGTTCCTGGCCATGCATATAAATTTTAGTGGCTTTGCTATTGGGCTTAGTTTTAACTCATCCCTTAAATCCAGAAATGAAAAACCCTATTGGTCAAAGGAGATGTCAGTCAAAATGTCTAACTTTCTCTTCATCCAGTGAGACCAGACCATAGCAATGGGTTATGCATGCCAACCGGCTGATGGAGACAGTTCAACTGGCTCGCTGTTGTCATTCCTTATACTCATCCATGCTGATACCAGTCTGCCAGCATCTCTGTCTCCAGCAGGTAGTAGACACGCATCCCGTGCTGTGGACTAAGGCCTAGTAGGCTGAATAGGGATAGATCCTCTGAGCTCCTGTGGCGAAAGACTAGCTCTACTTCCACCTCCCTCAATTGAGCCGGATTGTCGCCTAATGCTGTTAGGATTGAGGGGGACTCCAGAGGTGGCAGCTTGGTGCTTCCTCCCTCTGTTGAGCAGTCTAGAACCAGGGTGCTTCCAGGAGGGTAAGGTTTAGGCTTCCCTTTCCCTGCCCCTGCTGTCCCCCCTCCCCAGTTGTTACCCCAGTTATCTCAATCTGTCTCCTTTCAGCTTCATCCTAAGAATTGAGTTTAAGCAGGAAGCTCTTCTGTGACCTTGAACAATAAAGTAAAACAAAGCAAAAAAAAAAAGCAAAAGGAGCTTTGCAGAAGCCCTGTTCAGCAGTGATAGTCCACAGCAGTGGGGTGTTTGAGTTAAGGGGAACTGTTTGGCACATCTTGGATGATGAGTTTGGTGGGGAGATGGTGTGGTTTTCAGAGCCATGGAGAGTAGAGGAAAATGGCACTGACTGGTTGGTTCAGGAGAGGAACCACACTTTACACAGCTTGTCACATCCAATTTATGATGGTGGTCCCCCCTTCCTTAAATCTGGAGCTTCCTGTGGTCTAGTGTAGCTGTGGCTGCTTTTCCCATGCTGGACATGTTGAACTTGCTCTGGGTGGAATGTTAAGGGCATGGAGGCCTTTTGGATGGGGTAGGGGGTAGTGCTGCTAGGCCCAGCTCTTCCTGTCCTTCGGCTCCTTCACACCTTCAAGGATGGTAGCGTGCTAGTGCAGCCATGGACAAGGCTGTGTCAAGGGAGGACCTCCCTATCTCAGAGGATTCCCTGGATGATTTTGCGAAGTACTCTCTAGGCAGCAGCAATGTCAGCTTGGAAGAAGGGAAGTCTCTTGATGGGGAGGACCTTATGTGTCTGCTACGTCTTTCATAGGGATGAATTGATGTCCCTGATTACTCAGTCCCTAAGCATGCTGCAGATTGCAGAAGACAAAAGGAATGAGGCAGCTGCTTCAAAGGAGGATACCATCATGATCAGTTTACGAAAATTGTCTTGCTTCTTCCCACTGCACCAAGTGGTGCAGGATTTAATTAACTTAGAATGGTTGGCCCCAGAAGCTAATTTTAAGAGGGGGTTTCTCCCTTGCCATAATGTAAATCCTCAGTTGAAGGAGAGATTGTTTTCCCTGGGTAGATGTGATTGAGAGCCATCATTCTGATTGAAGATGGTGTTGCGCTTAATGATGCCCAGGTCTGGAAGACAAAGGCTGTGCTCTCTGCTATTGTATTGTGGTGAAGCCTGGTTTACGTCTTGCGCAGGAGGAGTTAGGGAGGATTCCTTGTCGCTGGAATTGGGGGCTGCATTTCTGGCAGGTGCTGAAATATGATTGTCTACTCCTCCGCCAGAGGGGTAGCCTCTATAGTAGCAGTTGAAAGGCTTCTCTGGATGTCAAATGGTTTGGTGGATACTATCTCTAAGATCAACTTGACTAAGTTGCCCTTTAAGGTTCAGTTGCTGTTTGGGATGAGTTGGTGAAGATAGCCGAGGTTTGGAGAGACTGAAAGATGTTGACTCCCTGCGGATTGAATCAAGGCTTCATCTTGCATTTATTCTTCCCATAATTGCTTTCTGGATTCCAGGAGATTTCGACAAGGCTGTGGTTCATCAGGACAGAGGTCTCAGAAGTATTTCAGGATCCAGTCCTCTTGCCCCAAAAAGGGAAAGAGAGACTGATCTGCGGGTGCTGGTTCCTCTAGCACAGTGCAGTGAATGCTTGTGAGTCCAGTCTCTGAATTACTTCAGTCACAATGTAATAGAACTGGGGGAATGGTGCCTTTTACCAAAGGCCTTTGATCTGATTGTCTCCAGATGGGGTTTGCTGGGCTTGGATTTGATGGCAAACAGCAGAAATGTGAAAGTGTGCAGGATTTTCAGCGCAGGAAAGATTGTCATCTGGAACTGATGCCCTGAGGGAGAGAGAGGCTGTATGTGTTTCCTCCTTGGCCCATGACAGGCATAGTACTTTAGAAGACTGAGGGTCTTCCAGGACTATTTCTTCTGGTGGCAGCTTGATTGGCTTTGCCAGAGTCTGGAGTTTCACGGGGATCTGGATCAATTTTGTCTTATGGATTGGCCCTTGAGAGGGCATGTCTGGTGAAGGAAGGTTATTCTCTGACAGTGGTAGCTGTGCTCCTGAAAGCTAGAAAAATCTTATATTAGGAGAATTTTCGCGGACTGGTGCTCGGATGACGGTGCATGTCAAGACACATATTGGTTCCTTTGATTCTGGATTTTCTGCTGGAGGGCTTTTCTAAGGGATTGATTCTTAATACCTTAAAGGTCCAGATGGTGGCGCTCTCTTGCTGGTTCAAGGTAAGTTTCTGTCTTTTCATCTTTTCATCTGGATATGTCTTGGTTTTTGAGAGGTGTTAAGCATGTTAGACCTCCACTCTGTATTCCGGTTCTACTTTGAGATCTGAATTTAGTCTTGTTCGTGGCAGAGTCGAGGTTTTCCTCACTTAAGGGTATTTCCTTAAGACTTCTTACCTTGAAGATGGTCTTCCTAGTCTCTGTTCTACTCGAAGGATGTTGTACTTGCAGGTGCTGTCCTGCAGGGAAACTTTCTTTTTGATTATACAGAATAGGTTTCAACTTTGCATAGTCCCGTCCTTTTTGCCTAAGGTAGAGTCTGACTTCCACTCGAATCAGTCAATTTCATTACATTTGTTTAGCAGTCATATATATTCTGCAGACTACACACTTCTTTGTGTTTTGGATGTGAAGACATCTTTTGAGATATCTCAGTCACTGGTGCTTTCAGGAAATCTGTTCATATTTTTGTGTGTATGGTGGCATGAAGAAAGTTGAGGCAACCTCAAGGGCTATGGTGGCACGCTGGATTAAAGAGGTGAGTACAGCGACATGTGTGGATTCTGGCACTCTCTTGCTTGAAGCAGATATGGACTCATTCCTGTAAAGCTTACTCTATGCTTATGGCCAGGGACACAAGAACACTTAGACTCAGTAAAAGTATAATGTATATTTATTAATCAATATAAGTGTTCTCAGGAGATGCTGGGTACTGGGTGCCCTTAGTCTTACAAACTGACCAGCATCTCCTTGGATACAGGAAGTGACCCTTGTTTTATAGATAACATTCAAATACAGGAAAAGGATAGAAGGTTCTAGAGACTTGCATGACTGCCCAAAGGATCATTTACATAAGTTGTAATGTCAACTGCATGATTAAATCATCGCTAACTACCCTGATTGGCTTCCCAGGATGTGTAGCCCATTTCCCATGACTTTCTTTGTTCTGTTAAACTCTTACTAGTCAAGGCAATCAACACGTCTGTAACTGTGTGGATTACAAACTCCTGAGAATACTGCCTGAAGCTCCCCTGTGCCCATGCCCCGCCCCTTTTTTGAGAACAAATTTCTGAGCGTGTAGTGGGAGAGACGCGCATACTTAGGCGGCTTTTAAAATATGCTCGGTGCACACCGGCCCGGGATACTCGCGTTTCTCCTAAGCTTTGGCGCACACAGGGCTTTTAAAATTCACCTGATAATGATTAACCCCGCCAAAATGTAAATGGAGAATGGGGGGGGAAATTTTGATACCAAAGATTTGTTTGGATGACTCCCAAAGTTACCTGAACAGGTCTAAGTAATTTGACTGACCAGAAATGTCGGTCTGCTTAGCTAATTAGAAAGGGGGCAGGCATGGACCCGACGCCATAAAATGGTGTCCGGCTCGACTTCTCAGCACTTTACTGTTCTTCCTCTCTCTCAGCATCTTCACTAGTTGCTGACACTGCCTCTTCATATCCCACATCTCCTCCTTCAGACAGTGGTTTTCCTCGTTCAGCAGGTAATTGACCTCCCTCAGTTGCTTGGACTGGCTCCTCAGCTGCCTGATCTCCTCGCACAGCCCAGGTTCACAGGTTTCCATCCTGTTAATCTTTCCAAAGGACATGGATGTTATATGGCGAAGGCCACGCACAGCTCTCACCTCCCACCTCCATCCCAGACACATAAAGCCTGTATAGAAGGGCATTTGCCCATGTAAACGTCTGCTAGCTGAAAGTTACCCACCCTGTATGCAAGTAAAGGTCCGTGTGTCATGCTCAGCTTTACCTGCATTTCCGTGAAGGTGCTCCCAGGCAGCAACCTAGCCTCTCACATGGACAACTCCTGCTTCCTGAAAGGGGTCAAACAGCTCCAACCACCCCTAAAGTGGCTGGTGCCTCTATGGAATCTCAATCTAGTCCTAGACTTCCTAGCAGGAACCTCCTTCAGACCCATCCGCGGCCTGTCCCTCCAACTACTAACGTTGATAACTGTATTTCTAGTGGCAGTCTGTTCAGCCCATCACATCTCCGAGCTTCAAGCACTGTCCTGTCGAGAACTGTTCCTCAGGTTCACACCGGGATCCATACAGCTTCGCATGGTTCCCTCTTTCCTCCCAAAAGTGGTTTCTCACTTCCATCTAAACCAAACCATCTTGCTGCATCGCCAGACGAGCATAAGGACTCGGAAGAATCTCGCCGCCTTTGCCACCTTAATGTCGGCAGACTCCTAGTCCGATACTTGGAAAGGACGGAAACCGTACGAAAGATGGACCACCTATTCGTCCTTCACAGCAGGAAGAAACAAGGGGAAGCGGCCTCGCGAGCAACCATAGCCCGCTGGATCAAAGTAGTAATCAAGGCGGCCTACGAAGAGGCAGGCAAGCCTCCACCTCTAAACGTCAGGGCCCATTCCACTAGAGCCCAGGCAGTGTCCTGGGCGGAAACTAAGTGGATGTCACCCGCCGAGATCTGTCGGGCGGCGACATGGTCCTTCATCCACACCTTCTCTAGGTTCTACCGCCTGGATGTTCAGGCTCAGGAGGACACAGCATTCACAAGGGCAGTACTAAGTGGGCCACGGGCAGCCTCCCACTCTGTTCAGGAGAAGCTTTTGTACATCCCATTGGTCCTGAGCCCATCTGCTACACACTAGGAAATGGAGAAATTACTTACCTGATAATTTCGTTTTCCTTAGTGTAGACAGATGGACTCGGCATCCTGCCCACGGCTGCCGACAATCATGGAAACCTCGGTGGACAATCCCCGAGAGCAAGACAAACACGGGTAAACCAAGCTTCCCTCTAATTAGGACACCCATACCTACCGGGTGTCGGCGTTTCTTGGTTGAGTGCACTGGCGGTCTCCAGCTATAACCACATCAACCAGTTCAAGTTAATCAAATTAACCAAGTTAGGCAAGTTAATCAAGTTATTCAGTCACACATATATCCACAATTGCTTTTTTGAAGAGAATACTGAGGAGCATGGCGTCCTGCAGGGGTATATGTACTAGGGCTGACGTCAGATTGAAATTATCAGGAGCACACTATACCCATTGGTCCTGATTCCATCTGTCTACACTAAGGAAAATGAAATTATCAGGTAAGTAATTTCTCCATTAATTGATGGATGGGCAGACTGGATGGGCCATACGGTCTTTTTCTGCCATCATGTTTCTATGATTGAGCAGGTAATTTCTTGCCTCCGACTGGAGAAGTCAAAGCTTCAGGTTGCTCCATTGTAGGATTCGATTATTAAAGGAAAGCATAAGATCACTGTCGCTTTTTCACTCCCCCTGCAGGTAGAAGAGATGATGTTGGCTGAGTTGTAGTCTCCGGAGTGTGGTTTGAGGTTTTAATTTCCTGCAATAACTGTATCCTCTTCGGTGCAGAAGTTTTTTCAGGATGTGGTTATGGATGCCCTGGTCATGATAGTGACCCGACGTACTGCTATTCCTGTGGAGGGGGGCACATTTCTCAAAGATCTATAGGACAGGAAGATGGAGCTGCCTCTAAGAAATCTGTTTATTTCGTTGGCAACTGTGGTTTAGATATCTATCTCTTCGGCCATGGTAGTCCAGGCTCTTCTTTGGTGGATTCAACAGCTTGGAATGGAGTCTGCTGCAGCTTTTTTGGTGGACGCTCTGTAAGACTTGTTATGGAGCTCCTTCTGGTTGGTAGCCCTTTTGGTCGCAGTGCATTGGATTCTGTGGCTATGCAATTGGGGAGCTGACTCACAGTCTAAACCCTATCTGGGAAAGTTGCCCTTTAAGGGCAAGCTGATTTTCAGGGAGAATCTGGACCAGCTGGTGAAAAATCTTAGTGAACTTAAGCCCCAGCACTTTCCGGAAGACCAGGGACCCTTTTTTTTTTTTATAGAGCCGACAAAGGTCAGGGACAATTTCGGGTTTTGTTGCTTCCTCCGCTGCATTTTTAGGTTTGCGAAGCTGGTGTCAGTTTTGTGGAACCAAAAGTCAGAGGACTGATGCCAGACCCTCCTTGGGTGCTGGCAGGGCCTCTTCATGAGATTACACGGGTTCATTCCCTCTTAACTCCTGTCGGGGGACATTTGCAGGAATTCAACAGGGAGTGGACCCACAAAACATCCAACTAGTGAGTGTTGGAAATCATTCAGGCTACACCCTGAACTTGCATTGTCCCATATGAGATTTCTTTATGGTCTCAACAAGGTCTCATGGACAGCGTCAGGCTGTCCATGAGACCTTGTTGAAACTGCAGTTCTTATGGGTAATGGTCCTGATGCCTCTCAGAGCAGGGCCACAGCCATTATTCCATTTATTTCATAGTGCCCAAGAAGGGACAGTTCCTTTTGTCCCATTCTGGATCTCAAGGGTATGAACCACAGTTTGCAGGAGCCATGTTTTAATGCTGTGGTCTGTTCTCACTGCGGTTCACCGGAGGGGGTGTTACCTGTGCTCGTTGGATCTCTCTGAAGCCTACCTCCATATTCCCATTCAGGACAGGGATCAAAGATATCTACGTTTCTGTTTACTGCAAGAGCATTTTCAGTTCTGAGTACTACCGTTTGGTCTAGCGACCCCCATCATGAGTATTCACCAAGGTGATTGTAGTGGCAGCAGCTCTCCAGCATGAGAGAATTATGGTCCAGCCATATCTTGATGATTGGTTGATCTAAGCACTGTCTCACGAAGAGACGGAGTGTACGACTGTTTGAGTGGTGCAACTGTTAGAAGGCTTGTGCTGTGTAGTCAGTTTTGCTAAATGTTCTCTACAGCCCACACAATCCCTGGAGTATTTGGGGGCACAGTTCGACACTCAGGTGGGACAATTATTCCTCATGGAGTGTGCAAGATTCTTAGTCAGATTCAGTGTTGCCTGGAATTACAGATCCCCTCCATGTGGGATTATTTGCAGGTGCTCGGTCTGATGGTGGTGACTCTGGATGCAGTACCATTGGCCAGAGCTCACATGCGCCCTCTCCAGGCATCACTTCTGATGCATTGGTCCTTGCAGTTACAGGACTGCAGGGCTTGACTCCTTCTTCTGAGCCAGTCTATGTACCAGTTGCTTTTCTAGTGGCTGGCTCCTTTACATTTGTTGAGGGGAGTCAGCCTTGCTACTCTATCCTGGGTCTTGGCGCGAGTCGCTCGGGTTGGGTGGCGCATTGTCAGGAAAATGTGGTTAAGGCAGTTAGTGTAGCTGGGTTTAAAAAAGATTTGGATAAGTTCCTGGAGGAAAGGTCTATAAACTATTAAGTTGACTTGGGGAATAGCCTTCTATTACTGGCATTAGTAGCATGGGATCTATTTAATTTTTGGGTACTTGCCAGGTGATTGTAACTTGGACTGGCCACTGTTGGAAACAAGATGTTGGGCTTGATGGATCCTTGGTCTGACCCAGTATGGCAACTTTTTAAGTTCTTATGATCAGGTGGCCCAGGGACGTTGGTCTCTGTAGGAGGCCTTGTGGCCCATCAATCTGCTGGAGACCAGAACAATCAACCTGGCCCTTCTCCATTTCCTCCCGCTGCTTCAGGGGAGTGCTGTTCAGGTCCTCTCGGGCAAGCCACCATGGCATATGTCAGTCGGCAGGGGGAAACGAGGAGTTTTGTTGGAGATGTCGCTCCTTTTCCCATAGGTGGAGAAGAATCTATAACTATTTTCGGCAGTGCATATCGCTGGCCAGGAAAATGCCCAGGCTGACTTTCTTAGCCAGAATCTGCTAGAACCTGGGGAATGGGAACTGAGCTCAGATGCATTTTGCAGGTGGTGGTGTTCTCAGGTGTATTTGATAGCAACTCAGAGGGACACGAAAATAGACCATTTCTTCAGTCAAAGAGAATAGAGGGCAACAGGGGATCGATGCCCTAGTGCAGCCCTGGCTGGAGAGGGAATTCCTGTATGTCTTTCCTCTATGGGTGCTCATAGGTGTTAGGATAATGGACTCTTGTGTTGGGGGTGAAGTTGCCACAACCTACAGGGAAGGCCTTTGTCCTCACTGCCAGCTGGTGGAGCAGACTGTGGAGACTGAGTTGGAGTTTCACCTGTACAAGCTCCTTTCCTCTTAGGTTAGATTGAGCCTTTGGGTTCCAGGCGTCGGCAGGTCTTAGGTGGCAGTCTCTGTGGTGTAAGAGAGTAATTCCGGTGTCAGGTTGAGGTCAGAGGCAGGCAGCAATCAGAAGTGGATTTCAGTCCAGGCTGTGGTAAAAGGCAGGCGGCAGATAAGAACATAGAACATGCCATAGTGGGTCAGACCAAGGGTCCAGTAAGCCCAGCATCCTGTTTCAACAGTGGCCAATCCAGGTCATAAGAACCAGGTAAGTACCCCAAAACGAAGTCTATTTCATGTTACCGTTGCTAGTAAGAGCAGTGGCTATTTTCTAAGTCAACTTAATAGCAGGTATTGGACTTCTCCTCCAAGAACTTATCCAATCCTTTTTTAAACACAGCTATACTAACTGAACTAACCACGTCCTCTGGCAACAAATTCCAGAGTTTAATTGTGCGTTGAGTGAAGAAGAACTTTCTCCGATTAGTTTTAAATGTGCCACATGCTAACTTCATGGAATGCCCCTAGTCTTTCTATTATCTGAAAGACTAAATAACCAATTCATATCTACACGTTCTAGACCTCTCATGATTTTAAACACCTCTATCATATCCCCCCTCAGCTTGTCTCTTCTCCAAGCTGAAAAGTCCTAACCTCTTTAGTCTTTCCTCATAGGGGAGTTGTTCCATTCCCCTTATCATTTTGGTAGCCCTTCTCTGTACCTTCTCCATCGCAATTATATCTTTTTTGAGATGTGATGACCAGAATTGTACACAGTATTCAAGGTGGTGTCTCACCATGGAGTGATACAGAGGCATTATGACATTTTCCGTTTTATTCACCATTCCCTTCCTTATAATTCCCAACATTCTGTTTGCTTTTTTGACTGCCGCAGCACACTGAACTGACTATTTCAATGTGTTATCCACTTTGACGCCTAGATCTCTTTCTTGGGTGGTAGCACCTAATATGGAACCTAACATTGTGTAACTATAGCATGGGTTATTTTTCCCTTTATGATTCACCTTGCACTTATCCACATTAAATTTCATCTGCCATTTCGATGCCCAATTTTCCAGTCTCACAAGGTCTTCCTGCAATTTATCACAATCTGCTTGTGATAAATTGCAGGTAAGGGAGGTTGTAGTCCAGGCTAAGGTCTGAGGTGGGTGGCAGTGAGAGTAGTCAGGTCACAGGCTTTGGTCAATTCTGAGAATCAGTCCGAGGGCAGGCAGGATAGAAGAAGAGAGGTGAAGACAAGGCAGGAGGACAAAGGTAAGGCTGGATGAGCAGAGGAAACAGCAATTCTCACACTCAACAAAACTCGACCCTTTGAGGCATCTTGATGTTGCACAGCCGGAGTTTAAATACCTGGCCGTATGATGTCATTGGGGAGTGCCAGAGGACTGGTTTCCTGCCACAGGTTCTTAAATGTTGGCGCACCTTTGAAGTGGGTGAAAGGTGCAGAGCTGCGTGGAATGGGTAGTAAGTGAGCCGGCTCACGAGGGTGTCATGCAAGCTGGCAAACATAACAATAGGCCAACTGTTATGGCAGAGCTGGAAAGCAATTGAGTTATTGGCTGTGCCAGACTGGTCATGTAGGCCTTGGTAGGCAGATCTTCTCTGGCTCCAGTTGGGCTGGCCATTATGCCTCCCAAAGGCGTGGGATCTTTTGGCTCAGGGGACCCATGGTCATGGAGGATCTGGCTCCATTCTGTTTTATGGCTATGCTCTTGAGCGGAGACTGCTCTGTAAGAAGGGGTATTCTTCAGCGGTAATTTCTGTTACTAAAGTGTTGGAAATGGTCCACTTCTTTGACTTATATTTGAGTCTAGCATCTGTTTGAGCAGTTCTGCAAATCCAGGTCAGAGTTCCCCTGGAGAGCTGCTGTTTCCTGTATCTTGGACTTTCTTCCGGATAGACTTAGAATAATCAGAATTCCTGCCATGAATTCCTTAAAGGTGCAGGTGGCAGCTACCAGGGCCTCATAGCTGGTGTGTCTTTAGCGGCTCACACGGATGTATCCCTACTTCGAGGGGTGTGAAAAGGTTGCGGTCACCTTTCCAGCCCATTGTCCCTGTAGGATCTCAATCTAATGTTGAGAGTTCTAATGGGGGCTTCTTTTGAACCTTTGAAAAGGAGTTCCTTGCAGGATCTGTCACTTAAAATCTAATTTTTGGTTGTGGTTTGCTCCACACGGCAGGTCTCTGAGTTTCAAGCTCTTTCTTGCCAAGATCCCTTTCTATTGATCTTGTCGTGCATGGTAGTTTTTCGACCAGTGCCATCTTTTCTCCAAAGGTGAGAATATCACTCAGACAATTTCTCTACCGACCTTTTCTTGGGAGGAGTGTTTGGATGTGCGGCGGTATTTGGAGGTCACTAATGCTTTCCCCAAGTTGGAACATTTGATAGTCCATTTTGGAGGTGCGTGTAAAGGAGAGGAGGTATCTACGGCTACTCTGGCTTGCTGGATAAAGGAGATGATTAGTTGAGCTTACTTGCTAAGTGGCAAGAAGCCTCCGGAATTGGTGTGCACACATTCCACCAGGTGCATGCGTTGGAGAGGACCAAAGGAAGATCGAACCTTTTCAATCATCCTCTTTGTTCAGACATATTGAGATATCAAGGTGAGGGGCAAAGGAAATATCTAAATATTTTATACTAATTGGCTGCCATCAAAATGGGAAGGCACTTGTTAAATCTTTGGAACATAAAGCATTTAAGTGGAGCAATTCTATTTGGACCACATAATCTTTTATAGGCTAAAAAAAGAGAAAACCTTTGAATTTAATCCAGTAAATTTGGGATAGATACCAGCGGGTCCATCAAATATTGTAGAATATCATCCGTGAACATAGAAATTTTGTCAGGGTTTGTCAGCAGGAATTTCTCCCTTGTTCCACACCATGTTGCTAGGAAGGGAACAAAACACCCCTCCGGTTGCTGGGGGCAGGTAGTCAGCAAATAAAAGGAAGTGTGACAACTTTGGATATCTCCCCTTTTTTCAGAGGACCTGATATAGTTCCTCCCACTCACCTTTTAGGTGTTCAGTAGTGGGGACTTTGTGACATGTCTATCTTGCCAATGGTGGTTTCTCTTCCATCAAGCCCTTCTCACCTTAATGAAACTCCTTGAGAGGGCAAAATCATAAATCCATCCACAATTATCTGCACAGCTGTGGAGCAGTGCTAGGCTCTGGTGGGTAGGTCCTGACCCACCCTTTCCTCTTACCCATATAGGGTACAACAGCTAGACTCCAGCAATGCTGAAATTGGGTTTACTGTAACAAAGCGCTTGTTATATCTTGGTTCAAAGCAGCAGTCAAGTCTTATCAAGGTTCCATTCCCTAAATTCTCAGTATGCCCTCAGTGCTACAAAAAAGGTTACCCATGGGGCACACCCCTTGCAACTCTCTTAAAGGGACTGCATTGACTGCTGATGTCAGCTGGGGAGAGTGGTGCTACATCTCCCCCAGTCTGCTGACTGCAGATGGAACTCAGCAGAGCAATAAGGAGGACCTCAGCAGAACAGGTGATGTTGGGCCAGTCTCCCCATCTCATCCTAGGACTTTTTTTTTTTTTTAAATGGTTGGTGATATGAAGTGTATCACCTTAGGCTGCAGTGAGGATTTGCAACAGAAAAACAGAAGGCTTAGGCTGTGTTCGACAATATTTATTTTTAGGTTAGGAACGGCTAGAAGACGTGCAGGGCTTAACTAAATTTGGCAAGAAGTAACACTTGGATAACCTGATTTGCCTTGTACATTTTATCAAATGTGCCAGTATCCCTGTAAGGATAATTCTTGCGGTCCTGCATGCACTGTGTGAACTCCTCAATAAACCCACGCTGCTCCATGTGTATCACTGTGTGATGTTATTAGAAGCATTGTATCAGTGCAGCTTCATGCAATTTATACTTTTGTTTTCTCTACCAAAGGGAAGGGGGAATGACTTATGTGTGGGTTTTTTCCTGAGCAGATTCATTTGTCTCAGTATAATCTTGCACAGATGTTCTGTTAGCATCCTTGCATACTCATACTAAATGCTGTACATTTATTGTGCTCTAGCAAAGTTGCACAACGAGCCTATGGTAATTGAAGAACTTTTATATAATTTCTCTAAACATTTTTCTGTATTGTTTTTGATTGTTTTACATTTTTTATACTGGAAATTTGCATAATTGCTTGGGAGTGCTATTTTTGCAGCTGAGGTTTGCTGTAAACCACACTGAAGTACCTGCTGGTATTCAAAATGTAAAGTCCTTAATAGATGTGTTTTCTTGTCACCTTTAGGTCCACAATTATTCTTAATTTTATGGCATATTTCTTCAAATGAATGTAAGAGCCACTGTAGTCTTTCCAGGAGTGTCGGCATGAGATTATATTTCATTAGAAGATATGTTTCCTTTTAGTATGGTCTTTGCTCTGTAATGCCTCCTGGGTTGAGGGCAGACTTGTACTTACTGACTTTTGATTGTGTGTCTGAGAGTTTTCCTGTCATTCTCTTTTCTGTCTGCAGTGATTCTGCACACTTGATTTACATGCTAGAGAACACCTGGATGGATGCCAGATTTATCCTGCAGATTATGTGTGAACTCAGCGTCCTTCCCCTGGCATTGCAGATCACTAACATTGCTGGCAACGTCATGGTAATTTGGTTTTTATTTTTCTTCTAGCCCCTTCTTTTCTCAACTATAATCACAAGAGACAAAAAAGACACCTTGTGAGCAATCAGAACTAATTGCACCAGTTGCCTTATAGGCTCGTGGCCTCCCCTTAAACTTGTGTATGTAAATCTGAAAAAACAGAGGTGGTCATAAGCCTGTGATAAAACATTTTTTAATGTATTAAGTAGAATGGCAATGCTCTGGAACACATATAACCCTTTAAGATGATCTTTGTGCTTTTCAACCTTTTATTTTTCTACCAGTCAAGAACACTAATGGGTGGCCGCTCTGAGCGAAACGAATACCTGCTACTTCATGCATTTCATGAACATGATTATATTGTGCCAGACAAGCCTATGTTCAAGAAGCCCCAGCCTGGCCAGGTAAGTTTACTTGGTTTTCTCTTTTCAAATCAGTCCCCCACCCTTTCTATTTTCACAGTCTAAGCTTTATGGATTTTTTGGCTCTTGTTTGTAGATTACCAGGTTTGTACTGTACTGTGTTTACAAGAAGTGTATGCGTATAAATCTGGATGCCAATGAAAGACTAGCAGGAGTGCTCCATTTAAACCTGTTGATAATAGAAGCATCCATAGCATTAGAGAACACACCTCTTAAACTGGTGTTTTATTTGTTCTGTCATACTGCATGCTCACAGGGTAGTATTTATATCCAGGTTCTTTAAGTGAAAAACAAGCACAATAAAAAAAACACCTTTTTTAAAAAATGCATTTTGTTTTCCCTTACAGCCAAACATAAATTCAGCAGTGAAAAATTAGATATTTATTCCTTTATGGAAATATGTAAAGCTTGCTTCTATTACTTGCATGAGCAAACAGTGGAGCTTAGGGTTCTGTTCAACTGCCTCTTTTCAGTTCACCCTCCCCTTTTTGCTTTTCCTATTCAGATGGGAAATCTGACAAAGAAGACATTCCATTTCATCCTGCTACACCAGTCACTGAGTCCATACTGGTGGGTTATGTCCCCCAACCAGTAGATGGAGGCAGAGCACACATTTTCTCCATGACATCACCAATATATAGAAGTGGTGCAGTATAGAGAAAGCCCAGTATATTGTGCCTTCAGCAGATGGTAGGTCTTGCTGGTGATGCAGCAGGATTTCTAAGAAGGCATTCATGCTTAGGGCCAGGTCCCTGGTTCGTCTTGGAGTCCTGGGGTTCGTCTTGGGGGCCCTGGGGTTCCTCTGGATGGGGATGACCCTAAGGTGGTGTGCTTGTTTCAGTGCCTGCTTAAGAGGTTCCCAGTTGCAGAGGGGACTTGGTAGAGCCCAGAGGGTGGGGAGGGTTTCTCCTTTTCAAAAATAAATATTAACAGGAGAACCCATGCTTTTAGTTCATGCATTTGAGGGAGAATCCTCCTGCCTGTCCTCCCCCTCCCTTTTCTCTCCACGTCTCAGAAAAAAAACAAAAGAGAAGGAATCTCTGTACCTGGTGAAGGTCAGTCAGTCAGGACACCTTGGTTTGGAGGGGCTGACTTCCCGTGTCTATTGGAGTAAAATCTCTGGGGAAGAAACTTTCTTTGCTACAGCTAGTTTACAGCTATACAGTGGTGTTTGTTCAGGCCAGGTTAGATGTCAGATCATGCCCGCCAATTCAGTGCTTGTGGCTGCAAGAAGTCAGTGTCTGCCATGGGGTCTCTGTGTACAGGGTTTGTGTGTGCTGAGGAGATTTTGGATGAGTGCTCTGTCCTCTGGGGGCGTTAGCCATGTCTTCTTGATCAGCGAAGAGGGCTTCCAGAGTGGCCTACATCAATCGGCAGGGCGGTATCAGGAGCCGATTGGTAGCTCTTGAAGCACAGATGCTGATGTCCTAGGCAGAACGGCATTTGAAGATAGTGGCATCCCTTATAGCGGAGACCACCAACGTACAGGCGGATTTTATGTCATCGCCAATTAGACCCCAGGGAATGAGAGCTGTCGAGCAGTGCTATGGACTTAATCTCTCGCAGGTGGGAACACCCGCATGTGGATCTGATGGCGACCCACTTATATGCCAAGGTATAGTGATTTTTCAGCCACAGAATAGAGCACGGGGGAGAAGTGGATGCACTTGTGGTTCCTTGGCCTCAACGGATCCTTCTTTACGGGTTTCCCCAGTGGCCCCTGATAGGCAAGGTGATCAGGAGAATAGAAACTCACCCGGACCCTGTGATCCTGGTGGCTCTGTAGTGGCTGCGTCTCCCATGGTTCGTGGATCTAGTCAACCTGGCAGTGGACGGGGCTCTACGTTTCTCTCATCTGCCAAATCTTCTTTGTCAAGGTCCTGTATTTTTTGATCAAGTGGATCGCTTCTGTCTTGCAGCCTGGCTTTTGAGAGGAAGCAGCTAAGGAAAAAAGGCTTATCCAGAGGATGTCATTTCTACGCTTTTGAGGGCTTGCAAGCCCTCTACCTCCATGGGGTATATTTGAGTCTGGAGGGTCTTTGAGTCTTGGTGTAAGCAGCATGGTGTGGATCTTCGCCAGTCTTCAGTGCCCTCTATACTCTTTCTTACAGAATGGTATGGCGAAGAGTTTCTTTCAATTCCCTAAGAGTCCAGGTTGCAGCATTGGGGTTGTCTAAATGTCGAGATTCTGGGGGTCCACTCTCACTGCTCATCTGGACGTAGTCTGTTTCCTTAGAGGGGTTAAACATTTGCGCCTTCCAGTTCAGTTTTTGTCCTTCCTGGAGCCTGAACCTGGTCCTTAAGACCTTGTGTGAGCCACCTGTTGAACCGCTCAAAAAGGTTTCATTGAAAGATCTAACTCTGAAGGTGGTATTTTTAGTAGCCATTTGTTCAGCCAGAAGGGTTTCTGAACTTCAAGTGTTGTCATGCAGGGATCTGTTCTTGCGAATTTCGGACTCAGGGGGTCTTCTTGAGAATGGTTCCGTCCTTTCTACCTAAGGTGGTATCGGCCTTTCATTTGAGTCAGTCAGTGGAACTCCCAGCCTTTTCAGACTTGGATCTTGCTTCTTCTCATGCAAGGGATTTGAGATGCCTGGATGTCCGGAGGGCTCTCCTGCGGTATCTGGAGGTTACAAACAACTTTTGTTTGTTGGATCATCTTTTTGTCCTGTGGCATGGCCCAAAGAAAGGGCGACAAGCTTCAAAGGCTACAAAAGCTCACTGGCTGAAGAAAGCTATCAAATCTTCTTATATCTATTATGGTCGCCCAGTTCCGGAAGGATGCAAGCTTATTTTACGCACTCCCAGGTGGCTTCCTGGGTTGAATGTCAGCTGGTCTCCCCATAGGACATTTGCAGGGCGGCCATCTGGAAATCTTTTTCACACTTTTGCTAGACACTACCAGTTGGATGTCCAAGTTCGAACATGTGCAATTTCTCCAAGTCCCTCCCTCATTAAGGGAAGCTTTGGTACATACCAGGTGTCCAGACTGATCCAGGTACGTACAGGGAAAGGAAAATTGGTTCTTACCTGCTAATTTTCGTTCCTGTAATACCACGGATCAGTTCAGACGCCCACCCATGTTGGAGGTTTGTATGGCTGGAGAGTCTGCTCGATTACTGATTCCTTATTTCTCTTTTTTCACTGAGGTTTGGCATAGATTCTTCAGATAATAAACATGTTTTCCTTTTCCTACTCCTCTGCTTGTTGGGGGGAATCAGTTTAGAGTTAATTCAAATTGGTTTGTTTCAATGTTTGTTAGGCTTGGGTCTGCTCAATACTGAAGAGTAACAGGTGGCACACCAGGTTATAAGACGGTGCCTGTGAAACTTTCTTTGTCTCCATCTGCTGGAAGGGAGGCAAAACCCATAAAAATAAACAATATATACCCAAAAGGACACTGGTGAAGAAGCCTGGCTATCAGACCTCTTTGGAACATCTGGGCACTTCACATCTCTAGCCCCAAAGGAAAGGCGCAGCGTTGAGCTACTCATCACCTTCTTTTCTTAGTTTTTTCTATTCATTTTACAAATATTTTCAAGTATTAACTTGAAAGGAAATACATGTTTTGTAACAATTTTTTAAGTGACAAAAAACAGGGACCAGTTAGTGTCTAATTAATTTCCATCAAATAGCTAATTGTAGAAATTACATAGATTATGTTGGAAAAACGTGCTGTTAAAAAACAAACTTTATTAAATTACTAATTTTGATAAATTGTTTTTAAAGTAAATTATAATTTTGTAACTTTTTATGACAGAGACAAAAGACCTTAGAACTGGCGAATCAGGTTTATTTAACCAAAGATTTTGTAACCAGTGAGTTCAATCATGGGTCTCTATGTCTCTCTTTTTTTAATTATATTTAAAATAGTTCAACTCTTAAGGAAGGGTAACTTTATGATCCCCAAACAGATAGTTTGAAGCTTGATCGCCAATTGCAACAACCTGAATCAAAGTTGCAAACTGTTCTGAAACGATATGTGTGGATTGTCTCAACAATTACAAGACTTTTGTTGTTAACTGCTTTGGCGGCTGATTTTTGCCACAGGTTACCACACTGTCGATAATCGTTTTAACCACAATAATTTATGTAAGTTGGAAGCCCAAAAATGACATATCTTTCTCTCAGGGACAAGATTATAGTAATAACTCTTTGTCCCAGACTATAGTGAAGCACTTATCTTAGAACTTGTTGCGGTTTTCTTTTGCCTTAAACAAGTCTGTGCTGTATGCCCCCGCCAACGTTAACATTTCGCTTAACGCTTCCTCAGGGCGGATTCTGTAGAACAAGATAATGAATGTAAAGTCAAGAATTTACAAGCAAACATTTTTACATTTTTTCAATGTACTTGTTTGTATACTCACTAGGCTGTCTTTAGCTTTTAACATACGGGCTTCATAATGTGGACATTGTAAAATTTGCAGTCAAACATTAGAATTGAAAGAATATAAATGCAGAAGAACAGGATATGTATATGCTTAATCTTGGATCCCTAAATGTGGGCTTATCACAACCCCAAAAATTATATATTACAAAGGAAATTGGCACTAATGGAATACAGCATTGTGTATTGAAAGATCTATAGTTACAACTTATGGAGTTACTAAGCTAGAGTTGGAGAAGAGCTAAACAAAGTTTTCTTTTTATTTGATAGAAATCATGTTAACTGAGTAGGCTGATAAAATAGGAACCAAACCCCTTGGTGCTTAATCAAGCACTTGCATGGAAATTTTAGAAGAAATAAACAACCCAATTCTATCACTTGGGACGTCAATAAAAGGAATTGTTGTCATCTTTTCTACGTTTTCCTTGACAAATCAGGAAATATTTCTATCTTGTGATTCAGGAACGTCTCAGTATGATGCAAGACGTACTGTTTAAAGATTCATTTCCTGTCAGCTTCAAGTAAGAAGGTAACCATCAGGGTTGATGCCACAGCTAAATTTTCATTAGGCTGATCTAGAACTGCTGAAATCTCCAACTTAGATTCTCTTGAGGTTAATACCTAAATATTATTAGCATCTATTCGACCTTTCTTCATTGGTGGAATATAATATGCTTTAGATATTGGTAGCATTGGTTCCGTAATTTTCAATACCTCAATCGTATACCTTCTCCATATGTCTTTAGGTGCAGTATAAGGCAGTTTTGGAAAATTAATACACTTTAAGTGTTTTGCACAAAGTTGGTTATCCAAATTTTCAACTTTGGAGTGTAAAATTTGGTTTTCTTTTATCAGTTCCTGCTGCACATTTATAGTGCTTTCAATTTTCACCTCAATGGTCTGTATATATTTACTTTCAGCTAGTCCCAATTCAGCTACCTCTAGGTGATCCAAGATGGCGATCGGGTGAGACGTATGTGAGCATCTCTTACCTTTCTGTTTCAATTCCTATGCCGCATTCAGCCCGCGAGAGCAGGGCGAGGGAGCGCATGGCTTCGGAGCTTCCCTCGACCCAACCTGTGGTGGGCCCTATAGATGCTCACATTCGCCAGGAAGCAGCTGCTCCGGTAGCGGGATCACTGGCTGACGCTCAGGGGGAGGGGGGGAGATGTGCCTGAGCTAGGCCTTGAACTATTAACATCATTATCACTGGAGGAAAGGTCTCCTCCTGCAAATCCCGCGCTGAGACGCACTTACCAACAGTGAGGAGAGACGGAGGCACTTAATACATGTGCCTCGCGGGAATCTCTACTGGAGCCCGAGTTGATGGGGGAAGGAGCCTCGGCATATTTTCAAACTGATTGGGAAGCAGGAGTATCTGCAGCTGGAGAGGAACAGCAGCAGCAAAAGAAGAGCCTGTTTGAACATTTACCTGCCCCCTATCAAGAGCTGGTAAGGCCTCAAACATTTTCACTTGAGACGGTATGGGAGATGATTCAAGTTCTGAATACAAATATCTTAACACAAATAACATTGTTAATGTAGTGAAATAGGTGGATAATCGCCACTCATCACCTTCTTGCCGGCACAGTTGCATTTAGGCCGAACCCCCCCCCCCCCCCCCCCCGACTATACAGGAGGGACTTAAGCCAGCAAAGGACACCGACCTTGGACGTGCCTTGCTTCAAATTACACTTTACATATCTAGACCCTAAGGAGAGGCACAGCATTGCCACTCATCACACCCTTGCTGGCACTACTGCATTTGGGCTGAAACTGTCCTGCAATGTTATCTATGCTGGAAGGACTTAAGCTGATGGGGGACGCTGGAAGCACTTTGTCCAGAGGAGCACCCGCTCCGTTGCATGCATGAAAGAGCTCAACAAAGGAGTTCCTTTATGTGCTCCATGTGTGCACAATGAGTGAACTGAGTGAGATAAGCAAGGCTTTGAGTCACTTTATTGAAAATGACTGACTATTCTCAGGCCATTTGTTACCAACTGACTGCCATCAACCCTATTGTCCTCTACCATGCAAGGTATATTAATTTAATTTTGAAAGTGAAGCTACTGAACAGCAGCCATCTTATTTAGAACCCATAAGTATTAAACATGAAGCATCTATTGTTATGACTCTAAATCTGTCATTATTTTAGTTAATGTACAGGCAATTAGAAATTCATATCATATATGATCTACTTACTGATAAAGGCCTGACTTTCTTGGGATTGCCAAAACCTGTTTACTAGAATCTGGTCATGTTATTTTAAACCACGGGTGAGAGGTTGTGTATGTGCACCCAGTCCAAAGAGCTCCTGGCTCTCAGGGAATGAGTCCTATCTTTGGAGGCTAGAGTGGTAGATGTGGAAGAGCAGTGGCAGACAGAGGGTATATAGAGGAGACCTTCAGAGACATAGTAGCCAAGTGCCAACTCCAATCTGACAGTCCTGGTGCTGCCTTGGAGGGAAGCTGGTCTGGTCAGACAGCATCACCCTGGTATAGCAGTAAATTATCCTGTAGCAAAGACCTGCTCTCCAGGTGATGCATTGTCCCCTCACACTGAGGACAAGAGTCCCAGGATACAGCCCGGAGGGAAGAGTTAGGTTGGCCACCATATTTGGTGATTCGATTATTAGGAATGTAGATTGCTGGGTTGCTTGTGGATGTGGGCATTGCCTGGTGCAAAGGTGGCAGACCTCACGCATCACCTCAATAGGATTTTAGACAGTGCTAGGGAGGAGCCAGCTGTTGTGGTACATGTGGGCACTAATGACATAGGATCCCCCTATGCACACTGGGCGTAGGCCTCAATGAAAGGAAACCAGGAGACCTTTTTACCAACAGCGGAGGTACTACCCTCCAGCATCTCGACCCAGGCCTTCCAGAACACAACAAAGGCCGCAACCCCGACAGCAGAGAGCAGCTAGGCCTCAACCTGCCCCACAGACAGGACCTGCTGCTGGTTTTTAAAATTTTATCCAGAGAACTCAGCCTTTTCTCAAATCCTGAGCCAGAAATTCCAGTGGGAGGCCGGATATCCAAATTTTACAACAATTGGATACCAATAACATCAGACCAATGGGTCTTATCAATAATATATCGAGGATATCAACTCAATTTCCTCTCAATTCCCACAGATTTTCCACCAAGTCAATCTCATCTCAGCGAAAATCATATGCTTCAATTACAAGTGGAATTATCCACCCTTCTGAAAGCCAGGGCAGTAGAGCCGGTGCCCCCGTCTCAGAGAGGCAGAGGATTCTATTCCCGTTATTTCCTCATTCCAAAGAAAACCGGAGGCCTTCGTCCCATCCTAGACCTCAGAAATCTCAACAAATTTCTGAAGAAAGAAAAATTGAGGATGGTTTCTCTAGGCACCATGCTTCCACTTCTTCAAACAGGAGATTGGCTTTGTTCTCTGGATCTACAAGACTCTTACGCCCACATTCCAATATTTCCCCCTCATCACAAATATCTATGCTTCATGGTGGGGCAACAGCATTTCCAATACAAAGTTCTACCATTCGGACTTGCCTCTGCCCCCAGAATTTTCACCAAATGTCTGGCAGTAATAACAGCACACTTGCACAAGCATGGTGTCCATGTGTTTCCATATCTAGACAGAGCTCCTTGTTGAGATTGACTTCTAATGAGCCAAACTTCTCTGTCGCACAATTGCTGTACTCCACACTATGGGCTTTCTAATCAACTATCAAAAGTCCATCTTACTCCATCTCACCTACTTCAATTCATAGGTGCAGAGCTCAACACCATTCTTGCAAAGGCCTTTCTACCAGAGGATCGAACAGAAAATCTGTCCCTGCTGGCAAACTCAAAGAAACAACTAGCAGGCATTCACCTTCTTCAAAAAAGTGAACTGGTTAATATACCGTATTTTCCGGCGTATAAGACGAGTTTTTAACTCCTGAAAATCTTCTTAAAAGTCGGGGATCGTCTTATACGCCGGGGGTTGTCTTATAGGGTGAATAATTACCATATTTTTCGCTCCATAAGATGCACTTTTTTCCCCCAAAAGTGTGTTGGGGGGGGGGGGGGGAATGTCTGGAGCGAATATAAAACAAAATAAAAATCTAACAAACCCCCCCTCCTGACCCCCCCCCCCCCAGACCTGCCAAAAGTCCCTGGTGGTCCAGCGGAGGTCCGGGAGCGATCTCCTGGACTTGGGCCGTCGGCTGCCAGCAATCAAAATGGCGCCGACGGCCCTTTGCCCTTACTATGTCACTGGGGTCGACCAATGGCAGCGGTAGCCCCTGTGACATAGTAAGGGCAAAGGGCCGTCAGCGCCATTTTGATTACTGGCAGCCGACGGCCCTTTGCCCTTACTATGTCACAGGTGCTACCGCTGCCATTGGTCGACCCCAGTGACATAGTAAGGGCAAAGGGCCTTCTGCGCCATTTTGATTGTTGGCAGCTGACGGCCCAAGTCCAGGAGATCGCTCCTGGACCCCCGCTGGACCAGCAGGGACTTTTGGCAGGTCTAGGAGGGGTCAGGAGGGTGGGGGGATGTATTTAATTAATTTGGCAGGTCTTGGAGGGGTCAGGAGAGTGGGGTGTTGTATTTAATTAATTTGGCAGGTCTTGGAGGGGTCAGGAGGGTGGGGGGTTGTATTTAATTAATTTGGCAGGTTTTGGAGGGGTTAGGAGGGTGGGGGGTTGTATTTAATTAATTTGGCAGGTCTGGGGGGGGGGGGTCAGGAGGGTGGGGGAAGCTGAGGGATTAGTTTTAAAGGGCCGGGGTGGGTTTTTTGTTTATTGGCTCAGGCGCAGCCGATAAAAAAAAAAACAAAAACCAAAAAAAAAACAAACCCGATCAGGCCGGACGAAAAAAACCCCACGATGTGAACCAGAATCAGAACCGATTCCGGTTCCGATTCACATCTCTATTACCGGTACCTCCTTCTCTGCCTCTCAGATCTCGCACATGCACGTCTGCGCCGCTTCACTGCAGTCCTCAGGAGCGAGATCTGAGAGGCAGAGAAGGAAGTACCGGTAATAGGATACAAGGGTGGGCCAGAGGGATGCGTTACCGCTCTGATAGTCTTGGAGACAGGGAGGGCTGGGCAAGCAGGGAGAGCTGACCAATCCAAGCAGGATTTGTATACAACAACCAGCCAATCGCCGGTAAGGTACATTGCTTGCCATGATTGGCTGGTTGTTGTATACTGGGTACCACATACAGTATGGTTCTGTAGTGACACAGAAGGGTAGTCTTATACGGCAAGTATATCCCAAACTCTTATATTTTAACTGGAAAAGTTGGGGGTCGTCTTATACACCGGAAAATACGGTAATAAGAATTGATTTTATTTTCAAGAAAAGAGAAAAAGTTTTTTGAAATAAAGATTTAAAGAAGGTGAATGACTGAGAAGACCAGTTGGTTTTGTTTATATTTACACAACATCTGGCTTGCTGACACCTTTTATTAGGCTATTTATATTTTTCTAAGTTCCCCCTTTTTTTTGTTTGACTTTACTCCTTTGGGTAACTTTTAGACTTCAATTTCACCAATATTTATTGGGTCAATGTAACATTGGGACATGGTAGGAACCAATTCCTCCATGACTGGTTCATGGAGGAATTGGTTCAGAATCAGATGAGTGAGGGAACTATTTTAGATCTAATTCTCAGTGAAATGCAGGATTTGGTACGAGAGGTAACTGGTGAGGCTATTTGGTAATAGTGATCATAATATGATCAAATATGAATTGACTGAAAGGTGGACAATAGTGCTAGAGCTGTAGATTTACTTAAACTTTCAAAAAAGGAAATCTTGATAAAATGAGGAAAATAGTAGAAAACTGAAAGGTGCAGCTACAGGCGTTAACTGTGTAACAGGTGTGGACGTAGTTTAAAAATACTATCTTAGAAGCACGATCCAGATGTATTCCATGCATTAAGAATGGTGGAAGGAAGGTCAAACGATTGCCAGCATGGTTAAAAGGCGATGTGAAAGACTGATTTAGCTAAAGAACTTCCTTCAAAAATTGGAAGGGATCCATCTGAATAATAAAAAAAAAAAAAAGTAAAAGCATAAGCATTGGCAAGTTAATGTAAAACATTGATAAGACAGGCTAAGAGAGAATTTGAAAAGAAGCTGGCCATAGAGGCAAAAACTCATAATAAAAGCATCTAAAAATATATCCAAAGCAGTAAGCCTGCGAGGAAATCAGTTAAACCGTTAGATGATTGAGGGGTTAAAGGGACACTTAGGGAAGATGAGGCTATCGTGGAAAGATTAAATTAATTCTTTGCTTTGGTGTTTACTAATGAGGATGTCTGGGAAATACACACTCCTGAAATGGTTCTGAAGGATGATGGTTCAGATGAGCTGAACCAAATCATGGTGAACCTGGAAGATGTAGTAGGCCAGGTTGACAAACTGAAGAGTAGCAAGTTACTTGTACCAGATAGTATACATGCCAGGGTTCTAAAAGAACTCAAAAATGAAATTTTAGACCTATTACTAGTAATTTGTAAACTATTATAAAAAAATCATTTGTTGTATCTGAACACTAGAGGGTGGCCAAAGTAATCCCATTAATTAAAAAGGGTTCCAGAGATGATCTGGTAAATTATAGACCAGTGAGCTTGACTTCGGTGCTGGGAAAAATAGTGGAAACTATTTTAAAGAACAAAATTACAGAACATACAGATATACATAGTTTAATGGGACATAGGCAGCATGGATTTACCCAAGGGAAGTCTTGGCTTACAAATCTGGTACAATTTTTTGAAGCAGTTAATAAACATGGATAAAGGTGAACTGATAGATGTGTTATATTTGGATGTTCAGAAGGTGTTTTTCAAAGTTTCTCATGAGAGGCTTTTAGGAAAACTAAAATGTCAGGACAGGAGGCGATGGCCTTTTGTGGATTATAAACTGGTTAAAAGACAGGAAACAGAGTAGGATTAAATGGTCAGTTTTCTCAGTGGAAAAGGGTCAACAGTGGAGTGCCTCAGGGATCTGTACTTGGACCGGTGCTTTTTAATATATTTATAAATGATCTGGAAAGAGGTACGATGAGTGAGGTGATCAAATTTGTAGATGCCACAAAATTATTCAGAGTAGTTAAATTACAAGCAGAGTGTGATAAATTGCAGGAGGACCTTGTGCGATTAGAAGATTTCGCATTCAAATGATAGATAAAATTTATTGTGGACAAGTGCAAGGTGATGCATATAGGAAAAAATCACTCATGCTGTAGTAGTTTCATGATGTTAGGTTCCATTTTAGGAGGTACCACCCAGGAAAAAGATCTAGGCGTTATAGTGAATAATACATTGAAATCATCTCAACGTGTTATGTCTGTCAAAAAAGCAAGCAGTGTTAGGAATTATTAGGAAGGGAATGGTAAATAAAACTAAGAATTTCATAATGCCTCTATCGCGCCATGGTGAGATTGCACCTTCAATACTGTGTGAAATTCTGGTTGCTGCTTCTAAAAAAAAAAAAAAAAAAAGATGCACTGGAGAAAGTACAGAGAAGGGCAACCAAAATGATAAAGGAGATAGAATGGTTTCTTTATGAAGAAAGGCATAAGAGTTTAGGGCAGTTAAGCTTGGAGAAGAGACTTGGGGGGGGGGGGGGGGGGGAGATATGATAGAGGTGTATAATTCATGAAAGGACTTGAACAGGCGCTCCATGACTAGGAGGCGCTCCATGAAGTTAGCAAGTAGCACATTGAAAACAAATGGAAGAAAATTGTTTCACTTAATTCACAATTAAGCTCTGGAATTCGTTGCTAGAGGATGTGGTTAAGGCAGTTAGTTTAGCTTAAAAAAATGTTTGGTTAAGTTCCTGGAGAAGTCAATACTCTGCTATAATAACATAAGTTGCCATACTGGGTCAGACCAGTGTTCCATCAAGCCCAGAATCCTGTTTCCAACAGTGGCCAATCCAAGTTGCGGATACCTGGCAAGTACCCAAAACATTAAGTAGATCTCATGATTCTAATACCAGTAATCCAGTTGACTTAGGGAATAACCACTGCTTATTATCGGCTTTAGTAGCATGGGATTTATTTAATGTTTGGATATTTGCCAGATTCTTGTAACCTGGATTGACCACTGTTGGAAACAGGTTACTGGGCTTGATGGACCCTTGGTCTGACCTAGTATCGCAGCTTCTTAACCCTTGTTCTATACTGTGACTGAGCATTTCTTACCTAGTGTCATCCTACTCTTGTATAATCAAACAATATTATCCAAAGCTAATTTGTCAACATGTTAACTTTTCGGAGACTTTTATCTTCATGTTAACTCTGAGCCTCCTGCCACCACTATTTTATTTCCTGACAACATGAGTTCCCTAGGTAGCCATTCAGTACAAAACAAATGCTCATTGAGTTTCAGAAATACCCTGGTCTGATCATTGCCTGATTTATTTAATTCTACCAGTGAACAACATTCCTTTGGCAAATTCACACAGTAAGGAAGTCTTTACAAAAAGAGGACATATTGATAGTGCTGAGTGCCAAAATTGCTGAAACTGAATTAACATCTTTTGAATCAAATGATATGGAGTCCTGAGCAACACAACGGAATTTGATTATAGGCAGAATTGTTGATCGGCTTGCCCCTCTTAGATCTGTGCAGAGAAGAAAACTTGGAAAACACCATCATGGTTAATTTCTGCTATTAAGAAAATAAAATGCCACCTTAAACACAGGAACGAAAATGGCAGAAACATTGGCTACCTGAGTTTCAAATAAAGTATAGAGAGACTTGAGCAATATAGAAATGAGCTAAATGGTGCAAAGAGACCCTACTTTTCCTGCTGTATTCATGAGGTTGGGTATAATCCAAAAGTGGTGTTCAGTATTAATTCACTGAGTTCTCTGCTAAATGTAAATCAGCCAAACATATTGATTTATTGTCTTGGGAAGTTTTTTGTTTTTTTAAATTACTTTGCTTCCAAAATCGATAATTTATCTAACTTTTAAAACTGTTCCCAAATTGTACAGCCTTTGAAAAGGTATCAACCATTGAAGACTTTCAAGCTATGGCCAAACTTAATCCTTCGTACTATCCTCTGAATATTTGCGATGTGGCAATAGTAAAGGCCACCAGAGAAATCCTATCACCATTTCTTACTTTATCAGTGCTTCATTAGATCAAGGTTTTATTTCTTCTTCACTCAAACTGTTATAAGACTAGCACTTTAAAAAAAAAAAATCCATTGGAGCCTGCCAATTTTAGATTTATATCAAATTTGCCATTCGTAGTTAAACTTTTAGAAAATGTTATGATAGGTTTAAGAATTCAGGGAGAAGAATGAACTTTTGGACCCATACCAATTCTGGTTCAGAAAATCTTTGAACTCTGAGCTCCTCTTAATATCAGTTCTAGACATTTTCAGAAGAGGTCTTGACTGTGGCCATAGCTACATTCTTGTCGTTGGACATTTCAGCTGCCTTTGACACTTTGATCATAGCATCTTATTATATTGCTTGAAAGTGTGGTATGTCTGGTACGTACTGGCTTAATTTGAATCATATTTGTCAAATCGGTCAAGGCTGGTAACAGTTGTTCACAATGGGCTCCGATGAAGAAAGGCATCCTGCAGGGCTCCACATTGTTACTTTTGTTCAACATCTATTTAGCCCCAATAAGTCATGTTCTGACTACCCTCTGTGAGGGATACAAAATCTATGTGGATGATGTAGTTCTTTATCCAAGTTCAATTCAACTGGTCTGATTCTAAAAAAAAAAAGCTTAAAATATGCATGCTTGCAATAAAGTTATCCATAATAAGCTAGCACTGAGCATGGCAAAAACTGAATTTATTTTAATCCAGAGACCCTATCTAAAATACCAACCTTTCATTGTCTTATTGGATGATATATTTCCAGTTGACACTTGCATAAATTTGTCTTAGGGTTCTGCATAGACTTTGAACTGTCCTTTTGCCCTCATATCAAATCTGTCATAAGGGGCTGGCTTTTACAAGTTAAGTGTTTTCTGGAATGAAACATCTTCTCAAAGTGTCTGATTTTTGCACTGTAGTTCAGGTTTCCAGCTTGTCTTTAGTCGACTTCTGTACTGTTTATCTAGACCTCACTAGTATCGCACTAAGGCCGCGCCAGTTATCAAATGCCACTGCTAGGTTCATTTCAGAAACCAACTGAAGAGAACATATAACCCCAGTGTTTATAAATTTGCACTGGTTATCTATTCAATAATATATGCAATACAAGACTGCTACTCTAATATTCAAACTAATTAATCTAAATGACATACCCTGGGTGAATGCTTTACTAAGAATGTAACAGTCCACACGAGTATTGAGATCATCTCAAAGGGGATTATCGGATATCCCTCGGTCAGACAGGCTTTCCTCTGTGGTACATGTAAATGTGCTTTTTCCATCGCAGCGCCAATTCTTTGAAACTCTTTTCTGGAGACACTGCATCTAGCAACTTGGCCAAAAGCATTTAAATCCGCATTAAAACCTTACCTGTTTAAGTTAGCTTATTCATGATATGAACAATCATGTACTCTACCAGGAGGCTAATATCTGGATCAGGTAATCATCACTATGGGTCCTGTGTGGGTTTGTTAGTACATTTCTGTATTAAATTTTATTATGTATGTTGCCACATGTACATCGCTTAGTGCCTCTAGGCATTAGCGATTAACGAATTTTAATAAAGATAGAGTATGTTCAACCTTGTTGTTTAGATGTTCTTTGCAATATTTACAGGTCACTAATAGTTTCAGAATCATGGAGCATTACTTTGTTTTGTTTCGTGCTTCAAGACTGGCATGGTTCAAGACTGGCATGAGACTGGGTAAAATTACTGCCAACCTATCTGCTCAGACTTTTGCTAATAACTTTTAATCAAAGTTCAAAAGAGAGTTTGGGCGGTAGGAAGAAGCAAGAGTTTCATCCCTGCCGGGCTTCGGAAGAACAATAATTTGTGCCACATTCACACCCACTGGGTATTCTCCCTTGTCCAGTAACACCTGAAATACCGTACACAACAAGGGAGAGATATGGTCTTGCAAGATTTTATAAAATTCACTACTTAAGTCGTCCAGCCCTGGCGTCCTCAGCCATTTTGCTTGTCTGATGACAGCCATGACCTCTTCTACAACCCAAGAAAGAGATCTATGCGTCATAGTGGATAACACATTGAAATCGTCGGTTCAGTGTGCTGCGGCAGTCAAAAAAGCAAACAGAATGTTGGGAATTATTAGAAAGGGAATGGTGAATAAAACGGAAAATGTCATTATGCCTCTGTATCGCTCCATGGTGAGAGACCGCACCTTGAATATTGTGTACAATTCTGGTCGCCGCATCTCAAAAAAGATATAATTGCGATAGAGAAGGTACAGAGAAGGGCTACCAAAATAAGGGGAATGGAACAGCTCCCCTGTGAGGAAAGACTAAAGAGGTTGGGACTTTTCAGCTTGGAGAAGAGATGGCTGAGGGGGGATATGATAGAGGTGTTTAAAATCATGAGAGGTCTAGAACAGGTAGATGTGAATCGGTTATTTACTCTTTCGGATAATAGACTAGGGTGCACTCCATGAAGTTAGCATGTGGCACATTTAAAACTAATCGGAGAATAGACTAGGGTGCACTCCATGAAGTTAGCATGTGGCACATTTAAAACTAATCGGAGAAAGTTCTTCTTTACTCAACACACAATTAACCTCTGGAATTTGTTGCCAGAGGATGTGGTTAGTGCAGTTAGTATAGCTGTGTTTAAAAAAGGATTGGATACGTTCTTGGAGGAGAAGATCATTACCTGCTATTAATTAAGTTGACTTAGAAAATAGCCACTGCTATTACTAGCAACGGTAACATGGACTAGACTTAGTTTTTGGTTCTTATGGCCTGGATTGGACACTGTTGGAAACAGGACGCTGGGCTTGATGGACCCTTGGTCTGACCCAGTATAGCATGTTCTTATGCTCTTAAGAAAGGGTGGAGCAGCTTTAAAGGCTGCGATAACTGGTTGAATTAAGGAAGTGATAGCATAGGCTAAGGGACTGCCTCTTCTGAAGAAATTGAGGGTATGCTCTACTAATGTGCAGGTGGCTTCGTGGACAGAATATAGCTTGGTGTCATTTTTGGAGATTTGCAGAGCGGCAACCTTGTCTTTTTTACATACTACTTCAAAGCACTATTTCAACCTTCAAATCATGGCAGGAGCTTTCTTTGGTTTGAAAGTGTTGAGTGGATTTGGCACTGTCCCACACAGTAGAAGGATAGGTTGGGTACATCTCATGTGTCTAGACTGGTTTGAGTAGATGAAGATGGAGAAATTAATTATTATCTGATAATTTCCTTTTCTTGATTCCTGCCAGACCAGTTCAGGACCCAAGTGTATTATTCTTCTGATTAATTTTCAGAATAACTACTGCTGTGTGCTTCTTGGTGCGATGGATATTAAAGTAATAAACCTAATCAAGGACTGCAGAATGTCTATTCTATTTCTTATTTCCTGTTTTTTTTTTCTTCTTTGGAAGGCCTCTTTTTTTTTTTTTTTTTTTTTGCATAGGGGGTTTGATGTAGCTGAATGGTCTTGGACTGGAGACATGGAGACTCCAGCCTTCATTTCTTAAGGAGTGCTTTATAACACACAAAAATAGTAACAGAATTTCAAAACTGCTTACCTCCTGCAGTACAAACCAAAACAGCTTTCTTTTTCAGGACAACTATTTTACAGGAGCTACCCTTCTCCTGGGAACCCAGGGCCTCCCTGTTCCTTCCCTAAGCCTAAGTTCTTATTCTTGCTCTCAGGGACCCACCCTCTGAGCTTTCTGTTTAAGCTTTTTAAGGTTGACCAGGCTAGATGCCTGGTCCAGTACTATTTAAGGAGGGTTTTCAGGGACACTCCTTCACAAGGAGTTAAGGGCAAGTTTTAGTGTGTTACATAGAATACTAGCAGGTTGAGGTCAGCATGGGAGCCTGTATAGGGTGATGGCAGGAAGCCTGTTAGTTTGTTTATCTTTATTTAAAATATATGAATTGCTTATGCATAAGCACTAAGCAATGTACAAGTAAAACAATCATAAAAGCATGGATATCGCAACAAAAAAAAAGTATAACACCTTATACACTCTACAGATTTTGCTCCATCAAACACTGAATGCTTTCAGAAGATAGACCTGTGCTTAGCTCTTGAAACAAAGAAATGTGTGTAATGTAGCTTTGAAGTTTGTTAAATTGTTGCTTCAAGACAGTCCAACAAAGGCATTGAACCTCTATATTTCTCTATCCCCAGAGGGCTTACCATCTAAGTTTTGTACCTGAGGCAATGGAGGGTAAAGTGACTTGCCCAAGGTCACAAGGAGCGACAGCGGGACTCGAACCCTGGTCTCCTGGTTCGTAGCCCACTGCTGGCATTGAACCTACAGTACCTGAATGTAAACTGATGTGATATCTCAGATCGAACGTCTATATATAAAAAATAATAAATATAAAATATAAATATATAGGTATTTACAAATGTGTGTCTACATAGATGTAGATATGTTACATTCATGTAATGTTTTGTTAAAGGATGCTTGCTATGAATTGGTTTTGTCAGACATGTTTAACAGAACCCAAATGTCCAATGGCAATACTGAAGCTGTTTTTTAAACCTTGGCGAGTTAACAAGGTTTGGATCATTTCACTTCTAACACATTGCTAACTAGTTTAACAAGTTGAAAAATAAAATATAATTTTTTTTCTTACCTTGGGTGAGAATGTTGTTTCTTGATACCCATGGCTCTGTTGCTGAAGGAGGCTGGTGGCAGCAGGGAAAAGATAGCTTTGTTTTTTTTTTTTATTATTATTTCCCCTGGCAAGGGGAGGGGGCTGAGAGTAGAAAAGTAAGGAAAGCAGGGCTGGTTCTTTAAGCAAACTCAGTGGTTGCCTACAGTGCCAAAATTTGGGGAGAGGGAGTCATCAAAAACTCTGGAAACATCTAGGTATTCCTACCCACTTTTAAGGCAGAGCAGTACAAGAGAAAAAGAATGGATATTGGGTAGTTGAGGATGGAGAAAGAGAGGAAACTAAATGGATGGGGGAGTTGTGGAGAGATAGAGAGTGCTGGGCAGGTGAGGATGGGGAGGGGGAGAGAGGATTCTAGGCAGGTAGGGATTGGAGGGGGAGCATAGTGGGCACTGCAAGAAGTGGGTGAGGAGATTGTGATGATGCTGGTGTGCTGTGAAGGAGAAGCGGAAAGAAGTTGGGCAGGAGTAACGAAGGGGTACTGGGTACTGTGGATGGGGTCAAAGGGATGGTGATGCAGGACTTGGCATAGGGTAGGAGGTGAATGCTGAGCAATGCAAGAGATGGGGATGTTATGCTAGAACCACCAATAGGCAGATTTGTTAAAGGGAAGGGCTCAAGATTGAAGGTTCACCTAAGGTGCTTAATACTCTTGCACTGGCCCAGAGTTGAGAACACTGTTCAGCTCTTATTGAAGGAGTTTGGGAAGGTGGCCCTAGTGATTAAGACAGCAGGAGCGTTCCCATTTGGCTCCTGCTGCTAAAGTGGCTGCAGGAGGTTGGGGACTGAAGTACAGTAATCCATTGGCAAGGCTCGTAAACTCAGAAATGAGTTTGCGATGCTTGGTTAGTCTATAAAGTACCCACCCACATCTTGTCATTTTTTGCTATAGCAGACTAACATGGCTAGCCCTCTGAATGTCTGAGTTGTCACTGCTCGAACTAGATGCCGCAGGAGAATGCTAGCAGCTAAGAAGAGAGAAAAAAGTGGTAGAAGGCATTTGGATAGCTCCGGCCACTGCTGCTAAGGTTGTAGGAGGGTGGATGGTGGGGGGAGTTCCCAATACACGTGGAAGTCCCAAAAGCAGCAGACTGTCGCAGGGGACAATGGTCCACACCAAAATTGGCTCGGGCTGAAACCAAAGCCTGGGGCCAGTGTTCTTGGGGGGGGTGGTGGTCTTGGGCACATTTAAATGAACAGTTTCAGAGTGAGCTGCACTGAGGAGGGTTCGAGCTAGAGAGGAATGACAATTGGAAAGAAACCAGGTTTGGTGGACTGAAGAGGGTAGAGGCAGACTAATTTGTTTAAAAGAGAATTTGACTGATTTAACAGAGGCTTTTTGTGAATAGTGGAGACAGAAGAGCAGAGAACTGTCCAGGGTTCTGAAACCTGTTTTTAGTGTAGAAGTGTGTTTGTGAGGAAAATACTCTGTAATAAAATATTAAGACCAAGGTCTCTTTTAAAGCTAAATTTCTTAAAAAAAAAAAAAAAGTAAGGAAAATTGTAATTTAATAGAGAAAATTCAATAAAATCAATTGAGCAGAGTTGCTGGAAAAAAAAACTGCTCTAGGGAGGAGGACTGACTGTGAAAAGTAATTTGAACATAGTTAATCTGTCACTGTGAGATAGATGCTGCTGATTTCAAATAAAATCTATTAAAAAAAAAAATCGGCACCGAAATATGGAGACAGTGGTTCAAACTGTACAGCCTGTAATAGATTGGAAGAAATATCCATGTGAAGAGTTTAATTAAAAGAAATTCTATAATTCCTCTGGCAATAACCTTTCAGTTATATTTTAAGGTGAGAGCTATACTCAAGTTTGGTTCAGCTGTGACAGTTGAGCATTACTATCACTTATTAGGTATCTTTTGAAATAAATAATATATATTTAATCTTTCAGAAAAGATCTTGCAAGAAAGTGTAGTCTCTTAGATTTGGTATAACTTAGTGTAATAGTTTACTTATGTAAAAGCTGAATTGGAGCTGAAGATCTGAACCTGATCTGAACGGTTTGGAATCTGTGTGTTCACCATACCCAAGTTATGAGCTATGTAATATTTATTTACTATTTATATGCCGTCATTCCTAGGAAGATCAGGATGGTTTACAGAATCAAAAACATACATAGCATGTACATACATAAAAATAGCCCAGTCATGTCTCTGAGCCAAAATGTGAAATTTAGTATCAAATGCTGTTGTGAAAAGCCAGGTTTTTAAAGTTTTTCTTGAATGTCTTGATGTGAGTTGTAGTACTTAAGAGTTCAGGCATTGAATTGCAGAGTCTTGGGCCAGCTTTTGAGATTGCTCTGTTGCAGACTTAAGCAAGAAGGACCCAGGGTACGAAAGGTACCTTTAACAATCCCTTATTTGCTGATCTCAGGGTTCTTTGTGGGGTGTACAAGTACAGTGTTGCTCTAAGTCAGACACTTTTCCCATCCTCAGACAGGACAAGCTGGGGGTCCGCAGTTTCAGGATCCAGTCACATCCACTGCTTATAAACATAACAGTGGCATGTGGTTAGGTTCTTCAAGGGATTCAATGAACCCCCAGCCCACAGGTATAACTACGGGGTGGCAAGTGCCACCTCAATTTTATACATCAGATTGGGCAGGAATAAAGAGAGCCCTTGCCTGATCTGATAAGTGGCATCACACCTCCCCACCCCAATGGGCAGCAGGAGTCTCGTTTATCCAAATGTCATTTCCTGCTGCTGTGGGGCCAGTCTCGCAGCTCTTACCACGAGATCAACCCTGCGGTAGCAGATGATTGGATAAATGTGACTCCTGCTGCCCACCCCACAAGTCGGCAGGCTGCAGCGGAGCCTGTCATGCAGTGGCTGAAGAGAGAATGACGATGCGGTCGCTGCCAGTGGGACCCTATCCTGCTGGCCGCTGAAGAGGCCGAGGCCCTGTGGGGTGAGATGGGGGGGGTGACTGGTGGGGAGGTGAGAGCCTGTTTGTGAGTGTGGATGAGTGAGTGAATGAGAGGCTGTGTGTGTGTCTGCCTGCCTGTGTGTTGTGTGACTGGATGACTACCTGGGGGTGGGTAGGTGAGAACCTGGGTATGTTTGTAGGTGGGTGAGAGAGTGGCTGTGTATGTGTGGGGTAGTTGAGAGCCTTGTGTGTGTGGGATGGGTGGGTGAGAGACTGTGTATGTGTGACTCTCAATGTATGGGGGTGGGTAGATGACTGCCTGTGTTGAGTGGAGGAGAGCCTGTGAGAGAGCATGAGTCTGTGTGTAGGTGAGTGAGACGATAGTTTGTACAGCTCCCCCTCTCTCAAACCTCAATAATCTGAGTGGCTGGAAATCAAAACATCCCAGGCGTGGAGAGTGGGAGATTTGATAAAATCCTTTAGTTTCTTTATAGGATGTTTGATATGTCTTCTGTTTTGAAATATTATATTGGTAATTTGGGAAATTTAATAAACTTATATGAGGTTTTTATTAGAGGCACTGTTCAGTTGTTTTGAATTAATTCTTTTGATAAGTTTATCCTTGTATTATTAATGTATTATATTTCTTTTTGTTTGGTCTCATTTTGCCTTTGGTAAGGGTCTGTTTTCTGTATGTGTGATTATGATGAGGTATTTTGCTAGTGTATAGTTTGTGTAGGGGTCTATAGCAATTCATCTTGTTCTGTCTTCAATAGGAGGTGTATTGGTCTTCTAGGGCCTGATGTAATATTTGCAGTACTGCTCTTTCCTGGGTAGGGTTGTTGCTGTTTGAGTCCTGGGAGTTAGTGTTTTGATATGGAAGATTTGTCTCTTGGGACAAACTGAATTCTCCAAGGAAAATCAGGATGGTAGCCCTTATACATTGGATGGAGCCCGGCAAGGAACTTTGATCCCAAAGAATCTAGAACTTTCAAACATGCCCTACTTAGCATGTGCAGCTGTAGTTATCACCCTGCTCCCTAGGCAAAGTCCCTTAGTCTCTTTTTTTTTCTTCCCTGCAGAGCCATGTGGTCATGGGAGCTGTGTGTCTCATGGTATTCAGCTTTTGTCTCTCATTGCAGTTTTTGCAAGTGATTTTTTTCCAGAGCTGCAACTGTTTTCTTTCCTTGACTTTGCGGTAGTTTTATTTCTTTCCCCTTTGTTCTTTGCTTTGTCTGCCAGCTGCATGGTGGGCTTCAGTCGCTATGCAGATTGGAAGAGTCTTTCTATCCTTTATTTTAAAAAAAAAATGTGTGTGTTTGTATGTATATATATAGTTTTGTATCTGTTTTCTCTCTTTGCTCTGTTTTTGTACATTTTGTCAGGTGCTGGCAGGACTGACTGAATGCAGTCCATGGGTGATATGTGTAGGCTGCTGAGCCTGGGGACTCACCTGAATTTTACCAAGGCAGGAGTTCCATGTTTCACCGATCGATCAGCATCGATGGAGGGGTTCAGTCAGTGCAGAGATCAAGGACCACACTGTTCCTGGGTGGGGTGGGGGTGGGGGGGGACAGCTCATCCTCGCCACATTCAAAGGAACTATTCTCCATTGGCAGGAGCCCTGGATGATGTAGTCTCCCCTCCTGCTTGCTGGTGATGGCAGTGCAGTCTCCCTGTGAAAAGGTGAGCAGGAGTCTGGGCAAGCAGTTTGCTTCTGCACCTTAGGTGCCATGTCGAGTAATGGTTATCCAAGCTCATCTGTGACCAGTGCACCATTGATCTGACACATCGATATCATGACCACATTGGGTTCCAGGGCTGCCATTGAGTGACATGGCCACCCTTGATGCCGTTGAGGTTCTGAAGTGCCCTCAATGTCATCAGGTAGTGTGACCACCCTCAATGCCATGAGGGCCTTTTGTGCCGTAGGCATCTGTGATCATGGAGTCTCAATGCACTGGAGTCATCGAGCACCTTGGGCCTCGATGTGACTGAGTAGCAGCACTGACCTGTGGAGTCGGGGACCAGGTCTGCTATCAGAGCCGCCCTTGATGCCGTTGAGGTGCTTGAGTGGCCATATTCTGTGCTGTCGTGGTGCCTGGCCTCAATATCGTTGCAGCCCTTGGTTCCATCGCGGTGCGTGGCCTCATCATCGAGGTGTGGGGCTGCCCCGATACTGTTTAGGTGCGGAGCCGCCATGGAGGCCATTGGTATGTTGGCCACCGATACCTTCCGTTGCTGCTCTTGACAATGTCAAGCACCGCTAAAGAGGTACTGTGATTGCCACTGAGCCATTGCTAGTCATCCTTGAGGCCGTCAATCGCTGGTGCTCTTGAGAGCTCTAGAGTGCCACTGAAGCCCTTGAGCGACAGGGATTTCGACCTTGAACAGATTGAGCGCCAGGTTCGCTATTTACTCAAGGCACCCTGATATGCTGAGGCATCCAGGTGCAGTGGTCTGGTGCCCTCGAGGCTCCATGGCAGTGTCCCAATGGGGCATTGTGCTGTCCCATCACTGGCTTACAGCTATCGGGCACCATGGATGCTGATGATCTTGTGGGCTTGAGCTGATGGGATTGGGGGGCATCAGAGGCCCTGCCTGGATTCGTGCACTATCAGTGTTAATGAGCGCGAGCTAGCTTAACATGCTTGAGATCAAAGTCTGATCATTTTCTGAAAGTTTAGGGGCTTAAAATGTTTAGGCATTCCCATCTGACAGCGAGATCATTTTCAGGAATGATTCCTCAGCTCTGGAATGAGTTACCATCTTATGTGAGGGAAGAGATTGATTTGCTCAAATTTAGGAAAGCTTTAAAAACTTATTTGATAAAAAATGTATTTAGTTGACTTGGATTTATTATATTTTTAATTTAATTTTTTTTCTTTTTTGAATCTGTATTTGTAAACTGCTTGGATTTTATGATGTTAATCGCTTAGGAAGATGTATTCTGTTAGGGAATATAAATGACTTTTAAATAAATATCAACCATAGCTGCTGGTGAGGGATGCGATCGAGCTAGCAGCATCAATGTCCTCAGATGGATAGGTGAGCCGAGAGGAAGAGTCAATGGCACTGGCAGTCATTGGTTTCTCTGGGCAGCAATGAGGCGTGTTAAGGCTGCAGACCCTCTGCCTGCAGGTGCCCTGGGCATCCTTGGTTCTGCCAGTTAATTGATGTCTTCGGACACAGAGGTCTCTGTTTGTACCGCTGGGCTGTTGAGGTCCATGGGTGCCTCTGGCGCCTGGGATGGCACTATATACCATTGAACTGATCAAGATTTGGTCAAGCGTCGTCAAATCCCTGGGTGCACAGTCGTTTGGTGCCCTTGATGTGATCCATCTTTGAATGTGAATGCGCTATGAGCCCTACTGGTGCTGCCACCACTGTGGGCACCAGTGGACAAAGCATCATGGGCACCATCTGTCACCATTGTCTTTGCTGCTATCGTTCCATGAGAGAAGCAGCGGTGAGCCGTTCCCATCGTAGTTTCAAAGGCTGTGACCAATCTCTTGGAGCGCTATCAGGTACTGGAGGGGGCAACGCCATAGAAAGCCACCCACAACCATGCTAAACCCAGAGCCCCAGTAGTACTGGGGCTGCTGTCGTCACACTGTTCTATGCACTCTACTGGGAATTTCTGTAATAGTGGAGCGTACCATGCATGGTTGGGTATGACAAGGCATCTACTCCAAGTGCCTTGGGCGATGGCAGGCGGCATTCTCCCTGTCTGTGCAGTTCTTAGCCATGCCTGGGTTCTGCCATTGTCACATCAAGATTTCTGCCTCATCAGTTCTGCACCACAAAGTGCTGGGGAGCACTGGCAAGGAAGGCATTATCACACACTCTGTGATTTGCCTTTGGCAGCATTCAGCCACCAGCTCTAGCAAATGGTGCTCAGTCCTTGCTGTGCTATGGGATTCTGCCCACAAGCACTGTGAGTGGGTCAATAGGTGTGCCACCATCCATAAGATGGGATACCGCAACCCACTGCTGCTTCTTTACTGAGTAGTGAAATTCCAGGTATAATAGAAGAACCATCTACTAGTGTAATTCCTACCAGTGAGTAGGCTAAGATGGACAAGATATGTAGATAATCCAGCATTAGATCTGTGTTAAGTGTTATCAAAAGTGATTTCATAATAAGTAATCTCCAGTTATTTACTAAATTACCCAAATCAGCTTCATATTTCATCCTAAGTTGAAGATTAAAATTACTGTAATTATTACTTAAATTGTTCTTGAGGATAGAAATTTTTTTCTAATAATAATATTGCATATATGGTATTTTTGCTGTTCTTTAAAGGAAGATTTCATGATGAGATAATACGATTTTTATTCAGTTAATGTATATGTGAATGAAAATGAATAAAGAATTTAAAAAAAAATGGGATACCACTGTATAAGTACTGGTCAGTGTGGTTTTATAGTGGAGGGCTCTATTTTTCAGTTTCCCTTGTGGTGAGCACAATAGGTTGTGCACCGCTGCCACAGGACTGACTTAGGACTACTGTGTTCCTGGGTAGTGTCAAGAGTCTTCTCCTTCAGAAGAGGAATATGTCTTTGAATCCCCTTCTGTGTCACAAATCCCCATTATGGGGTAGCCCCTGGGGCTCCGTCCTTGCACCCTTCCTCTTGTTAACATCTCTAGAATTTCCCTGTATCCAGGAGGTTCTAGATCTACTGTCATTGTCAGGATTTACTGTTCCCTGTATGTACGTGGATCAGCCCAGACTCCTGGGTTTTACCTCCCCTCTAGCAGGTGGAGACAGACCAATTTCTGTGGACTGTCGTATACTCTGAGGTGCCACCTAGTATTCTGTCTCCAGCAGGTGGAAGAGGTGCTTCCCTGGAGTCTGGTATTTGGTTAGGATTTAAGGGTCTTTTGTATGTTTTTCGGGTAGTCTGTGTGTATGGCTGACTAGTGAGAGGTCAGATTTTTGATCTTAGGCTAGTTCCCCTTTTTAGCCTCCCAGGGGGTTGCAGGTCCTGGTGGGACCATCCCCCCTGGCATTTGAGGCTCAGGAGCAGAGGGTTGAGGACCCTGTAACTGCCCACTGAAGGTGATCCCGGCGGTCTCGGGCTCTCACCTTCAGTTAGCCCCCTGTAAGATTTAAAAAAAAAAAAATAAAAAAAAAAATTTGGGTTCTGGCGGCTTTAAATTCTCCTGCTCTGCTAGCCTAGCTTGCTCACTGCGGGTGTTGATTTCAGACCGCAGACAACTCCGATCGCGTCGGCCTTTGATTTCTCCTGCTCCTCTCTCCAGCCGGGCTAAATTTAGGTCCCTGCTTATGCCGCGTGGTGCGGCCTGTGCTGTGTGCGGCAGCGCATACGCAGCTCTCCCGGACCGGCGTTTGTACGGAGTGTCTCTCAGGGGGAGAGGGCTCTTCGGAGGTCGCTGCACCCGTGAAATCAGCGGGAGGGAGGGGGCTTCACGATCGTGGCGGGGGGTCGGCGTTCTGAGTTTGTCGCAGCAGGCCCCGGACCCGTTTCAGCTCAGTGCGGGAACGGAGGCCATTTTGAGGACCATGCAGCAGCAGGACACAGCAGCTGAGGGGGATGGGCTCCTGCCTCCCTGTTGTCGCCGCGGCCTAGTGCTCCTGGGCGGGTCGGTTTATTTATTTTTTTTTTACCTTTGCTGTCTGATCTTAGTTTTCTAATTGGTTGGTCACAGGCTTTTTTTTCCTACCTTCCCTTTCTTATTTTTTTCCACCTTCCTTTTTTTATTTTTTTTTTTGCAATTCCTTTTATATTGTCTTTTTTTCTGTTTTTTTTCTCTCTCATCTTCTTCCCTCAAACAAGGTCAGGTTCTCATTCTCACATGCATTTCTCTCTCTCACACACAGGTTCTCACTGTCACATGCTCTCTCATATACAATCATTCATACGCACAGTCTCTCACTGGCACATGCTGTCTGACTCTCACACACACATACAAGCTGTCTCTCACTCCCACATGCTGTTTTGCTCAAGCACAATAAGACAATCTCTCAACTCATCTCATACATGCGCACACACACCCTCTACAGACCTTCAGCCTTTCTCTCACCTCTGGGCCTCCTCTTTGTGGGTCGCCGCAGGATGGGCTCTGCAGCGGCCCTGATCTTCTTGGGTCGTGGCAGCCCCGCTACCAGACCTCTTCCTCTTCTTGGGCCATTGCGACTTGGGATTTGCGTTGGCCCGTAAGCGCTGCTCTTCTGCACGCGCTGATGCTTCTCCTCCTTCCTGCCCATGCGGCTCCGGCAACGTTTACTTCCGGGTCCGCACAGGCAGGAAGGAGGAGGAGCATCAGCGTGTTTAAACGCGATCTTTTTCTTCGGGCCGTGGTGACATGAGCCTCACCACGGCCTTGCCCACTGCCTGTCACTGCGCCGCATGAGCTTCCCTGCGCCTGGGGGCTTGGGGGGTGGAGGGGTTCGGAGGGTGGGGGATACTAAAAAAACTAATTTTAAAGGGTCGGGCTGCGTTTTTGGGTTATCGCTCGGCGCAGCCAATTAAAATAAATAAATAAAATTTCCCGATAGTCCATGAAACGCTGCGCGTGTCAGCAAATACGTCTCGGCGTGTCACCTCTGACACGCGTGTCATAGGTTAGCCATCACTGGTCTAGACAATTTATCAAAAAGTGACAGTAAATTTGAACAAGCAGTTTGGCATATCGAGATCACCCTTAAGTCTACTCTCCATAGTGGGCTTGGGGTGCTTATTTTGTAAATGCTCCACTGTAACCTTCATCTTGGGACTCCCCATGTGTCATGGTTAAATTCAGCCCTGCTTGTTGATGGAGAAAGCAAGCTTGCTTACCATAAATGTTGTTCTCTGTAAGCAGAAGGATGATTTAGCCAATCTAACTACCCGCTTGTATTCCTGGAAAGGCAACTACTTAGCTAGACTTGGCTCTAAAATCGACTGAGAGCGTTCATGAGGAAACATCTGTGCAGGAATTCCTACACATGCTCAGTAGAGCAGAAGCTGTATAAGCTTAGAAAGGTCTGTTTGGTGCCGTTGGATAACCTTGCCCATGTGTCATGGCTAATTCATCCTGTTGTCCACAGAGAACACTGTTCACAGTAAGCAAGCTTGGTTTGTATTACTGAAAAACTTGCAAAGAGTTTTGAGCTTCAACAATTTTTTATTGTAATTTTTTTTTTTTTTATCAAGATTTTTTTGATTCAATTTTAATGTAGTGAAGTTTGTCATATTCTTGTTTTACTTGATTATGTATGTTGAAATTGCCAAGGCTCTAAGTGATTTAGATGATTAAATTCAAGTAAATGTTATTTGACTGTATATTCTTTCTATTGCTCTTCTTAACGTCTATTAATATAACTTAATGTGCTTAAATTAATACTCTTATTTTATACTTAATAATTTCAGAATTTAATTTATACTACACTACAATCTTTCCTTATCCTAGGAAAACAATGTGTTCCTTGTTATACAATTGGAAGGGGATGGTAATTGTTTAAATTATCTTTGCTTACAGCCAGGTTCCTTTTGACAGCAGCAAAGTCTGTGGCCCATAAATTCTGTGTGCTATGTTAAGCTGCTATTGCTATACTTGCAAGCTGCTTTGGAGTCTGTGAGAAGAGCGGGGTATAAATCATTTCCCAACCCTCTCCTGGAGGCATAACTAACTGTACTGATTTCAGAATATCCGTAATTGAATATGCATGAAAAGGATTTGCATACACTGGGTCTGTAGTGTATGCAAATCGGTCTCATGCATATTCATTGTGGTAATCCTGAAAACCTGACTGGCTAGGTGTGCCTCTAGGAGAGAGTTGGGAAACACTGGTATAAATGTAAATTGAAATAAATGTAAATAAATGCAACCCTGCCCTATTGGAACAGGGTGGTATTTGTTTAAATATAAACCTGCACTGATGGTTTATAAGTAAATTGTTGAAAATGGACACCATTAGGGGGAACCTTTTAATAATCTGATTGTTAGTGTCAGACAAGTCTATACTAGCAGATTCAAGAGTGGTTGTTACATAATGGCGTAATACTTAGCTGTGGAAAGACCTCAGTTTTGTGGCTTCACGGTAGTTCTTTGCAAATATAAATCTTAGTAACTTAATTATATATTAAAGATGACGCTTGTAATTTAGTGGTACTCTGATTCCTAGCTATCACTAAAAACACAGGTTAAAACAGTAGCTTGAGTTGCTTTTTATAAACTTCGTACTAATTGGCCTCTGAAGAAGATTTTGCCTGTGGAAGAATTTAGATTAGTTGTTCAAGCCATTGTATTGAGCCATATGGATTACTGTAATGCTATATATTTACATTTAAATATTTACAGCAGGTACTTCAATTAGTCCAGAATGCGACATGTCAGCTTATTTTATTCCTCTCAAATGCACATGTGCATCCATTTTTGGAAGTGCTACATTGGCTTCTTATTGTTCATGTTCAATTCAAGATTTGTCTTTATACCGAAGGCTTTATATATATGTATGTATGTATGTATATATGTATGTATATGTGTGCGTTGGTAACAAAAACCAGCACAAAAAATATTTAGGAAAGTAAGTCTGAGTGAAGAACACAATCGAAAAGAAACTAACGACCCCGCCCCCCCACAAACCTTTTTGAAAATAGCGCAAAGAAACAAACTAAACAATTATATTTCAAATATATATATACTTTTAGTCTCAATGGTGTCCATTTGCGCTGTTCAAGATTGTCTGATGACTATCTCTGATGTATCTTGTTGTTTTTCATCTTACGGAGTTTGAGATGTACTAGATCTGTTTGGCTATTTTGCCTTACTCTTGACTTGTTTTGTATCATGTCTGCCCATTGTGACAATAAAAACAGATTATATACAAAAAAAAAAAAAATATATATATACGTACTTTTAAATATAGGGGAAAAAAGCCAGATCATAACTTACTTCCAGAGGACCAGACTTTTGCAGGTCTGTCACACCTAGTGCCAACGGCCTCAAGTGGATGTAATTAATTCTGGCTAAAAAAACAAAACTTAACAAATAAAAAAAATCGTATTTTCCAATAAACTCTGGTATTTAAAATCAAGCAAGTCAGAATATTTGATGTCGGCAGAGAAATCTGCTCACAGTTGACAATTTGAGTCACAAAAGATTATTTTGCCCTATAGTTTAGTGTTTTCCAGCTCTCTCTCGGAGACTTGTTAACCTGTCGAGTTTTCAGGATATCTAGAATGAATCTATTTTTATTCCACAGATCTGATATTCTATTTGGATTATGACTAAAATGCAGACAATTTAATAACATATACCAAACACAAGACATGTAAAAACATTATGGTAAATGCTATAATGCATAAAACATTGTACATCAGATACAATTACAAACCAATCAATGAAAACTTGGTTAAAAAGAAATGTCTTAAGTCTCTTGCTAACCTTTCAAAGACAAGTTCATGTCTTTCTTCTAATGGGATACTATTCCAAAACTGAAGGCCTATTATGAGAGAGATTTGCAGACATGCATATTCATTGAGGCAATTCTGAAAATCTGACTGGTTAGGTGTGCCTCCAGGAGACAGTTGGGAAACTGCCATGGGTTTTCAATACAAAGTGGTTTGTAAAGTCTACTGATGATTTAAATGTTTTTGTTGAAATACAATTGTAAGACAGAAGAATATGGAGGCTGATTTACTCATCTCAACCCCCATTCCAACACTTGACAATATTAGAGCAAAAAGTCATTTGAAACCATCTTCGCAACTCACACCACCAAGGGTTTTCAACAAAACACTAAATGAAAGACAAGATATCTGTCAATATTGGCAAAATACAGAACTCAAGAAAGGGCATATGAAAAGTCATTCAATATCATACTCCTTGTCCTATATGAGAGCGATTGCAAGTACTCATCCCAAACCTTCAAGAATGCCTTCCGTCTGGACAGTCTTTTCAGCATACTTTCCAAGACAAATATGATGAAGTAGGTTTGTCCAATATATCAGAGAGAGTGGTTTGATGTCCAGTGTGTATTACAAAATAGACTTCTTTGCAAGTGAAAGGGCTTTCCGAACCCATAACTTAGTAAATTTGTCATGGAAAGCAATTCTTTGTAGTCCTTCAAAAAGAAAAACTCTGGGGTCTCTATGCAGCTTTACTGTGCCTATATAATCAAGCACTTTCCTCCAAAATGTTGAATCAGTGGACAAGCCTAAAATTGATATTTTAACCCTACACTTGTTTCTCCAAGGACAATCAGGATGGTAGTCCTCACACAGGTGACATCATTGATGGAGCCCTGATGCGGAAAACGTATGTCAGTTTCTAGAACTTTGACTAGGCACACTGAGCATGCCCTATACCATGCATCTACGTGAGGTCTCTCTCCAGTCTTTCTTTTTCCACGGAGTTGAAAGCTTCTTGGTGAGAGTGAGATCACTTTGGCTGTTTTTAGCCTTGTCGAAACTTTTCCTCTCTTCACGCATTTTTCGCAGGTTATTTCTCGTTGTTCCATTGCTGATTTCCCTGTGCTTCCCCATAGTGTTCCCAGGTTTTTTTTGGCAATTCTAGTAAGTTTCCTTTAGCGGGCGAGCCCCTCGTTGTGGTGGCGTCTCAGTGCCCACCGGCCATCGACATCCACCGCCATCGATTTTTGATGTTGTGGCCCTTTTTTTTCATTCTGTCATGACCATGGCAGATTTGCCGTTACAGGAGAGAATCTCTTCGAGGATAAGGTCAGGGATGTGGTGGCCCAATTGAAGGACCACCATGAGACCCTTAAGCAACTGTCAGCTAGTGCTTCTGACCCACCATCCTTGTCAGGAATTCCTCACGGCAAGGCTTGAGGAAATCCTTCTATAGTCAAGGGAATTATCCTCCGACCTCGCTGGCATGAATGCCCCGCCAGCAAAGGACCTCCAGGGCTCAGCTAGCCCTCCAGCAGAGCCCTGTTATGGGGTTTTGACTGGGGTTGAGGGAGCAAGAGTCAGTTTGCTGTACCCTTGGCGTCCTGCCCTCCCGTCGGGGGCAGGCTCTGTTGTTTCGCCCCCAGCTGATTCCTAATGACAGACCAGTGGGTTCTCTCTATCGTTTGCCGAGGGTACTGACTGAATTTCAGGGACATCCCGGTGGACTCTCCCTCATGTCCATTGTGGGTTTTGTCTGCTCCTCAGGAAATACTTTTGACAGAGCTCTCTGCCTGTTAATGGCAAGAGTGATGAACCTGTTCCTTGCTGCCTGCAGGGCAGAGGGTTCTACTCTTGGTATTTCCTGATACCAAAGAGAACTTGGGGTCTCCGCCCTATTCTCAATTTGAGAGCCTTGAACAAATTCCTTCAAAGAGAAAAGTTCGAGATGGTTTCGTTGGGCACCCTGATTCCGCTCCTAAGAAAAGGAGATGGTTTCTGCTCCCTCAACCTAAAAGATGCCTACGCCCACATAGTGATTGACCCGAGTTGCAGAAAGTTATCTTCGCTTTGTGGTGGGAAAGGAACCAGTATTGGGTGTTAGCATTCGGCCTTGCATCTGCCCCTCGGGTCTTTACCAAGTGCCTGGCAGGGGTGGGAGCGCTCCTCAGGCTTCAAGGGGTGTATGTGTTCCCTTACTTGGATGACTGGCTGATAAAAAGCGCCACCTGACAGGGAGCGCTTTGTTCGTTACGTCTGTCCATCCAGGTGCTGCACTCTCTGGAGTTTGTCATCAATTATCCAAATCCCACCTCTGCCCATCGACTTGCCTGGACTTTATAGGAGCCAGGCTGGACATGGTTCAGGCCAAGCCATTCCTGCCCCTTGATCGGACGCTTGCTCTGTCCTCATTTGTGAGTGGGTCTGCAGCTGCCCATGGATTTCTGCTTGGCTGATGTTTCATCTTTTGGATCACATCGCTGCATCTGTTCATGTCACCCCATTGTCCTGCCTGTGCATGTGCAGGGTGCAGTGGACTCTGCGGTTTCAGTGGCAGCAGGCGTCCCAGGACCTCGAAGTGCATGTCTCCATCACACCGCCCCTCCAGGTCTCCCTGTCCTGGTGGAAAAATCTATCCAACCTAGAGCAGGGCATTCCTTTTCAGGTTGTCCCACCTCAAGTGGTGCTTACCACAGATGCCTCCCTCCTCGGTTGGGGGTCCATGTGGACGCTGTCTCCCTACATTACCAAACAGTACTGCAGTTGTTTTTTGTGCCTATTGGCAGCCAGTTTGTTGTGTGTTGGTCATAGTGGTTGCTGGGAGCAGTCTGTAGCTTGGTATTCACCCATCTGTGAGAGCTACCATCCTGCTTGTCCTAGGAGAAAGCAGAGTTCCTTACTTGTAACAGGTGTTCTCCTAGGACAGCAGGAAGTTAGTCCTCAGGAAACCCGCCCGCCACCCCAGAAAGTTGGGTTCTCCTCGTTTTCTTTTATTTTTCACTCATGAATTCTATATTACGAGACTGAAGAGGGGACCCCGCATAGATAGTGACATGCTGGGTATGCTCAGTGTACCAGTCAAAGTTCTAGAAACTTTGACAAAAGTTTTCTGTGCTGGGCTTCATCTGTGAGGACTAATGTCCTGCTATCCTAGAACACCTATTACAGGTAAGCAACTCCTGCTTTTGCCCGAGGAACTGCCCCAGTTACATTAAGGAGACGTATTTCTGTCTCAGCTGATGAAGTGACAAGTATGTGGCATGCACGACCATGTACAAAGTGTTCTTTGCAGATAGGGCCCATTACAGCAAGCTCATCTGAAAGCTGTACTGACCCAGTACCCTGTTCTGATAAACATACTAGCCAATCCACCAAATTCTCCTTTTCGTTTTGTTGAAATCTGCCAATTTATTTATTTAAAAATGTTTCTATACCGCTTTTACAAACAAAGTTTAGTCAAAATGGTGTACAAAAGATATAAATCATAAAATAAAATGACATAACTATAAAATTACAAAAATCTTATAATAAAAATAAAAACAAAGTTAACAAGATCAAGTGCCATCTTATGACTGTTGTGGTATATGAAAAGAGAGGAGGAATTGCACTAATTGTTTGGGAATATGTCATATTAATGGTCTGCTGAGTCTGAGTCAGGGATCCCTTTTTTCCCTGTAGTGTTATCTGCACTTTTTCTGAGAAATTTGCTTTCCCCCACAATTTCCTCCTCCTCTGGCAACCTCTCATCCTATGAAAATTTAACAGTGACAAGCAGGTGTAGTCTCCTTGTGGAACATTGCCATAACTCATTTGCCTCGTCGTCCTCATAATCACTATTGTATCCTTTGCAGATATTGGGGTCTGTAGCCAGGGCTTCTCGCCTAATAACTGCGGCCACTTTAGCCATAGACACTTGAAGATCCTGCTGTATATGCTGTGCTAAAACTTGAACACAACAAGCTGCAGAGTCCTGGACAGACACAGCAACCTGTTTTAAAGGAAGGTCCCACTGTGACTCTGCAGATTCAGGGGTGGTTCTTAGATCTAAGAGCTGTGCCTCATAGCCCCCATTCTGTTTTTTTCCAAAAAGGCAATCTGATTCTGCAACCTTTTAGTCTTAGTATGTTGCTGGACATTAGCGTGTAACAATAACCAACAAACATGTCCACCATTCACATCTAATTTTTCCAACCATATTCTTTATAAAATTGTGAACACTTCGACAGCTAAGGGTCCTATCTGTTTGTCCAACTCCTTTTCCCACTGATCATAAGCCACATTAGACCTAACAAGTTGCTCTGCTACACAATACAGTGGTCCCTTGACTAACGAACTCAATTGGTTCCCGAGGGCTGTTTGTAACTCAAGTTGATTGAAAGTCAAGACTATTTTTTCCATAGGAAATAATGGGAAAACAAATAATGCGTTCCGAACCTCCCAAAAGCACCCCTTACCTAACCATTTCTATAATAAAAAATGGTTGTATAAGGTAATTAATTACCAGAAACACAAATACTTCCCTAGTGTACTCACCAAAAGGTTATAAAATGTGCTTAGCCTACCAGAAACAACAATTCAAGTTTATTTTTCTATTATTTATTTAAAACTTAACATCTTTGGTTTGCAGGAAGGGAGGAGGGGGGAGGATGAAATTGAAGGTGGTTATTGTTCGGAAGGAGAGTCCCATTCCATTAGAACATCTAGAATCTGGCTCTCTGGTGTCCTTTCTCTACTTCTGGGGGGTGGGAGGTGTCTGTAGCCCACTAGGACCTGCTTCTGGCTCACTTGGTCTCAACCTTTTCGCAACTAAAAACTAAGGTTTTTAGTTGGTCTAAGGTTGTCTGTTTCTGTCTTTTCTTCAACACTGTTCTGAAGTATGACATGACGTTATCATTAAGCAAGTGAATGCAATGATTGGCTTTTCCTCTGTCTGGATGGGTCTTCTCTACAAATGTTTGTAGCTCTGTCCATATTTTTAGGATTTCCTTAATTCCAGAAGAGGAAATTTGCTGCACTGATTGTTGCTGCTCCTCCTCTTCAGAAAGCTCCTCTGCTGCCATTCTCTGTTGCTCAGCCAGAAGTTGCTGAAGTTCCTCTATAGACAATTCTTCTGAGTGTTCCTCCACCTCAACATCAGCACTGTCTATCTGCAAGCCTATGGACTCTGCTATAGTGACAATGTCATTGACAAAAGGGCCAGTTGCAGGCTCAGGCTCCTCTCCTTTGAAGTCTCGCTCTTCTATAATTTTAGGCCACACTTTCTTCCAGGCAGATGTCAATGTCCTTTGAGAGACATTGGCCCAGGATTTCTCTATTAACCCCACATATGAAAGTATGCTGTAATGTTCCTTCCAGAATTCTTTAAGGGTTAAATCGGTATCTGAAACCATCTGGAAGCACTTCTGGAACAGTTCCTTGGTGTATAGCTTCTTAAAGTTAGCTATGACCTGCTGGTCCATAGGCTGAAGTAGAGGAGTTGTATTGGGTGGGAGGAACTCTACTGTGAACCATGGAAATTCTTCAGCCAACTCGTCTTACAAGTCTCGTGGGTGAGCAGGAGCATTGTCCATGATGATGAGAGCCTTGAGTGGTAAGCCTTTGTCCTCCAGATATTTCTGTACAGTAGGGCAGAAAACCTCCCTTATCCACTCAAGAAAAAGAACTCTTGTCACTCAGGCTTTTCTGTTCGATCTCCACATGACCCCTAACCTATTCTTCATGACCTTCTGTTTTCTGAACACTCTAGGGGTCTCAGAATGATAAACCAAGAGGCTTTATCTTGAGGTCACCACTCGCATTGGCACATAGCAATAAGGTTATCCTATCCTTCATTGGCTTCTTGCCTGGCATTTTCTTTTCTTCCTGGGTAATATATGTTCTCTTGGACATTTTCTTCCAGAATAGTCCAGTTTCATCAGTTGAAAACTTGCTGACAGGAAAAGCCATTTCTCTGTGTCATTGCTTCGAAGTGCAATGACACAGAGCAATGACACAGAGCAGCCTTTTATCTGAACTGGCAGCTTCACCATGCCTAGCTACACTATGAACCCCAGTTCTTGCTTTAAAATTGTGAAACCACCCCTTACTGTCACAAAATATTTCACCATGTTCACTTGGGAATGGCTTATCCTTTACGATATCTGCATTTATAGCCCTAGCTTTTTCACAGATTAGACATTCAGATAGGCAATCACCTGCCATCTGCCTTTCATTTATCCACACTAGCAATAAGCTTTCTACCTCAAGTGCTAACTATAACACACAAGACCATCCATTCCCAAACATCGCTTGATCTAAGCTGTCCACTTCGTCCACATGCATCATCAAGACCAATCAGAACCAGTTACTTAGGCACCTTACACGTACCTTCAGCCAAGTCCTCACTCAAGAAACGTGCATTCTCGACTGCCAGCCCCCTCCATTGGAATGCCCTCCCCACGGACATTCGTCTTGAAATCTGTACTCGAACATTCAAAAAGAAACTCAAAACCTGGCTCTTTACAAAAGCCTTCACTTAAAGTTTTCGCTCAGAGCCACGTCCCAGAACTAGACTCATTCACGCATTTCATAATCACGTTAACCAGATGCCTGATGCCGCAACTCTTAATTGTATTTCTTGGTCTCATATTCCCAATCGTTAAATTTACAGCATGCTACACCAATACCTTTTAAGTCAGATGTAACCTCAGCTTTGAAGTCTACAAACCTTGAAGATATAACCGTTAGTTCTTGTAGATTTAAACATTATTCTGAAGATGTAAACTTAGATTTTGAAGACTGTAATCTGTAAGCATTTGTATTCATTGTAAGAATTTGTATTTATTATTTAGCTATTTACATTGATCTGTTACCACTTGGTCCTGTTCTCTCCTTTACCTCAAGTTCTAAGTTCCTACAAAGTTAGCCTTGTTATTTTATACCCACTTGTTTGATGTAATTTTCCAATATTGGTTCTGTGTAAACTGAAGTGGTATGTACTAGTACATGAACTCCGGTATATAAAAGCCTTTAAATAAATAAATACCTCATCTTTCACTGTTGATTATGACTTACTAATTTGAGTGACACCTCTAGCCACACTAAGTCTTTGTAAGACTGTGGAAATGATGGATTTTGACATGCTGTATATGAGAACGAGATTGGTCACTCGAACACCACTCTCAAATTTCTGCACAATTTCCTTATTCTTTTCGATAGTGATTGCTTTCTTTATCTTTGGAGCCATTTTTAACACTTCTTTGGTGTTCTGCAGGGAGAAGAAATAATAAAAAAAAAAAAATCTAAAAAGGCATACAACCAAAAACACTAACCCCAGACACTCTTTTTCCTCCTCCCCACCACTTATGAGAACATTTATGGCCCTCCAGAAACTCTTCTGTATCTTGCCAGCTGAATGCTGTCCCCATTGCTGTTTGCATTTCCGTGCTGGGTCTGCCCACGTGCAACACTAGCCAGCCAATCTCTGTTGAAGTAAAAAAACTGTCAATGTCTTTATATTGATTATAATTGATACCTTCAAAAAAGCGGAAACGCTATCCCACAACGGACCGCTCTTACACGTGACACGTGAGATGTTTGACAGTGATACTCCATTTAAGTTTAGATTGAGAGCAGTAAAAACAGGTGATATCCTGTGATTTTCATGAATATGTCCCTGAGGAAGCCCATTCATGGGTGAAACAAGGATCCGTTGTTGGACTAGATGTATATGGATGATGCAATAGAGGGGTAGCCCCCTCTCTTCGGTATAAATTGAGAAGTGGTGGAGATTTACAGAACAGCGCTGTGTGCGTGTATGAAATTAGTACTCCCACTTGTTGTGATTAAGGGTTTGAACATTACAAATATATGGAGCATACGATTGTATTTGAATAGATTGGAAACTCTATGAGAGGACCAGCGTTTCATGCATGTTCAAAACAATATGTAATTGAACATGCATGAAACGCTGGTCCTCTCAGGACTAGCAAACAGAAAAACAAGATAGGCAGTGCTTTGAGGCATTTTTGCACTTTATTGTGAAATTGTATGAATTACATGTTGTCATTAGTTGTTGGTTTTAAATGTGTGAATGGTTGAATGATTGCAGTTTCACCAATTTTAATTGTGTATATGTTTACATGTTGGATTTAACAATAAATAATATTGCACATTAATTGTAAATGTCATATATTTCTCTGTGTATGTGGGTATATTTGATTATTAGAGAAATTGTTGTTTACGCATTCCCTATGTGTTTGCCATAGGTATTTTTATTGGGACAGGATTGTGTTTGAAATGCAAAACTTAAAAATGTTTAACTAAAAAGATGGGCACAGCTTGCAAGTGTGACAGTACAAGTCTCCTCCACCTTGTGTGATCAGCATGGGGAAACTGAGGTAGTTTGCAACATCTTTACTGAGGCCATTGGTGTACATTGCCCCCAGAGCTGGAATAGGACTTGTCCATTAATTTCACTTCAGTCTCCAAAAGTTCATGAAATGGTAGTGACTTCCTCATAACCCATGCTTGAATTGCTAAGCTGTCCATGCCATCTGGAAAATAGCTGCATCAAGAAGTCTACTTTTCTTTGCCTGATTAATAAAGAAAGAAAAACTATTTCTAAATTAACTAGAGAGGATGATGGAGAATGTTGGAAACATACGATTGTAGTGTACGGTGCAGACAGATTGTAGGATCTGAAGAAATTTCAACTTACTCTTCCTTATAGGTGAATGAAGATGAAGACATTGATGTAGTTGAGAACAAATCCAAAAAAGTTCGAAAGAAGGCAGCCTATGCTGGGGGGCTGGTACTGGATCCTAAAGTTGGTAAGATGTGAAACACAACTGTGAGGCATATTTGTTCTCTTCCTGATTGACATGTACTAAGGTTTTGCTCTTGGAACATACGCAAGATGGTGGTTAATATTTATATTCCTTTGTAAAGACAAATGGAGTTGCTATTTGTCTCATTTAGCATAAGAAACCTGTCTTACCAGCACTCTGATGTGTCCAGAGAGGAAAAAAACAGGAAGAACTGGAGTGTGTCCTCCGGAAAGGATAGGAGTGTGTGTACAGCATCCACTTGGAAATCTGTAAAATACCTGCCTGCATTCGGTGCACTCATTCTGTGACCTTGAGTGAGTTCCATCCTTGACCTTTACCTATACTTCTAAGGTCTTTAGGCAGAGACATTGTAGGTGAGGAGGCTGTTTACACTTGTATTGCTCTTTGAGACCCTACTTTGAGAACAGTATCAAGTTCTGGAGCTCCCATCTACAAATGGATGTTCCTCTTTAATCCAGTCAGACTAGTCCCGACAAGTGGTTTATGTAGAGAGAACAGGTTTGTGGATGTCACTCCTTATATGCATCCATGCTGACAGCCTTCCAGTGTGTTCTGTTTCCAACAGATGGTAGACAAGAATCCTGTGCCTTGGACTCAGGCCTTGTAGGCTGAACAGGAAAAGTTGGAGAGGTGCTCCTGATGTGAAAGACTGGGTCTCACTCCCTCAGTTGAATGTGATCCATGATTTATTAAAAAAAAGAAAGAGGATGCTCTAGAGGTGAAAACCTTGCACTCCCTAGGGGTAGATAAGGACTCAGGGGGTTTCCAGGTATTTTTTTTTATGGCTACTTGGATCCCACCCTCCATCCTCTCCCCCTTCCCCTTATCGGATTACTCCAGTTTTCCTTTTTGCCCTTCATATGTATCTTCTGACCTCTGTTGGGGCCAAGCCTTTAAATTTTGTGTATTTTTCTTGAATCAAAAAAATAAAGGATTGGGCCGTGCTGTTCAGTGGCTTAGGCTGCAGCAACAGGAGAACAGCATTTCCTTATCGTCCTCCAGATCAGTCCAGACGAATGGGTTTTCTCCCCTACCAACAGATGGAGAAGAAAAGCTTTACTTATACCACTGGTACTTAAGACAATGTGCCACCTGCAGTTGCTCAGTATTCTCTGTCTCCAGCAGATGGTAGAGGTGCCAAACCTTCAGTGTGATGTTGGAGATGAAGATTTACTCCCAGGGGTCCCAGATTAGGACCATCCCCCTCATCGTGTAGGGGTACACAGGGGTCGGTTGCCCTTAGTCTTCTTGTGCCCTTTAAGGGAAAGAGGCCTGAAAACCTGTGGAGCTGGTTCTCTCATTCCTCTCTCTCACGCCTCTCCTCCTCTTTTCTGTGGATTTCCATTCTGGCTCCTGAAGACAGCTAGCAGGAAAGTATTTATTTACTTTGTTTTTCCAGCTTGGGTCTTTTACTAAAATAAAAAAAAAAAAAAAAGAGAAGAGATGGAGGGAAGCCCAAAGCATCGGGTGGTAGAGCAGGGGACTGAAGCAGTTGCTTCTCTTGTGGTGTGGGCCGATGGCAGTCTGAATATTTGCTTTGGGGAAGAAGAGAGAGTTTCCGACAGGGCCATTATAGTTTTCCCAGATGAATTGGGAAGATGAGTGCTGTGGCTTCATTTTTTCACTCCGGCTGGGATTGGGACATGCTATACCATGATGGCTTTATGGTCACACGCACTGAAAGCAGAACATTGAGCACCGAGGGGCCATTACGTTTGCTACTGTGTTCACCAGCACCCTTGTAGTAGCGCTCACTAAGTGTAGTAAGGGGAATCCTGCAGCGCCGTTAACATTGATCCCTCTGTGAGCGGGAAGATGAGTATAGCAGTGCTCTTATAGTCATTCCTACTGGACCCATGGAGATGAGTCTTGTGGCAACATTTTCCTTTGCTCTTGCTGAGACCAGGAAGATGGGTACCACACAGTCTTTATTGTCCCTCCTGCTGAGCATGAGAAGATGAGTCCTGTGGCAACATTTTAATCCTTCCAACTGGGCGTGGAAGAATTTCTGTGGGCCAAGGTCAATGCTGCTTATTCTGGGCCTCCACGGTTTTATGGCCTCATGATGCCTGTGGCAGACAAATCACAACTTATATGATTGTCAGAATTTCACTGCTTGTATATTCTCAGAGAGAGCTGATTGGAAAGGGTGCACAATCATTTTGTGTCCTTCCTCCACTTGAGAAGAAGGTCCAGAGTTTTTTATGTTTTTGTTTTTTTGTTTTTTTGTAAGACAAGGGAGTTCTGCTTTACAAGGAAGGTTTGAGCTGACTTACTAGAAGTCTTTTATTCCTGCATTGCACACATTTCTGGGGCTCCAGGGATGTTTCTTGGGGTGTACCAAAAAGAGAAAAAAGGTGGCCTAGTATTGAAGTAAGGCACAGTTTCCAGGGTATATTCCCTGGAAGAGCTTCCTGGGCATTTTCACATGCACTGAGCAGAGACCTATAGAGAAGGATGAACTCTCCAAGACTGAGGAAGGTGATATTGCTGTGTAGGCCAGCTTTAGTCATGTTCCGAAAGGAATGGGTTGGCTGGACTATACCTAGGTTGTATCTTTTTCTGAGGAGGAGCCTATGATCAAGTTTCAGGTGGATACCATGGGGATCTTGGACATGAGAGAGATAGCAAACCTGGTGGTGCATAATGTGGCTCTAAAGGATACAGAGAGAGAGGTTTAGGACACATTTCCAGTGGTTTAGTTTAGGCTCCATAGTAGTTGTTTATACTAGTCATCCATTGTACCTGAAGACTGGAGGATAGCTAATGTAACCCCAAAATTTAAAAAGGGCTTCAGGGGCAATCCGGGAAACTGCAGACCGGTTAGCCTGACTTCAGTGCCAGGAAAAATAGTGGAAAGTGTTCTAAACATCAAAATCGCAGAACATATAAAAAGACATGGTTTAATGGAACAAAGTCAGCCTGGCTTTACCCAAGCAAATCTTGCCTCACAAACCTGCTTCACTTTTTTGAAGGAGTTAATAAACATGTGGATAAAGGTGAACCGGTAGATGTAGTGTACTTGGATTTTCAGAAGGCATTTGACAAAGTTCCTCATGAGAGGCTTCTAGGAAAAGTAAAAAGTCATGGGATAGGTGGCGATGTTCTTTCGTGGATTACAAACTGGCTAAAAGACAGGAAACAGAGAGTAGGATTAAATGGACAATTTTCTCAGTGAAAGGGAGTGGACAGTGGAGTGCCTCAGGGATCTGTATTGGGACCCTTACTTTTCAATATATTTATAAATGATCTGGAAAGAAATACGAGTGAGGTAATCAAATTTGCAGATACAAAATTGTCCAGAGTAGTTAAATCACAAGCAGATTGTGATAAAATGCAGGAAGACCTTGTGAGACTGGAAAATTGGGCATTGAAATGGCAGATGAAATTTAATGTGGATAAGTGCAAGGTGATGCTATAGTTACACAATGTTAGGTTCCATCTTAGGAGCTACCACCCAAGAAAGAGATCTAGACTTTATAGTGGATAACACATTGAAATCGTTGGTTCACTGTGCTGCGGCAGGCAAAAAAGCAAACAGAATGTTGGGAATTATTAGAAAGGGAATGGTGAATAAAATGGAAAATATCATGCCTCTATTGCTCCATGGTGAGACCGCATCTTGTATACTGTGTACAGTTCCGGTCGCCTCATCTCAAAAAAGATATAGTTGCGATGGAGAAGGTACAGAGAAGGGCGACCAAAATGATAAGGGGAATGGAACAGCTCCCCTATCAGGAAAGACTAAAGAGGTTAGGACTTTTCAGTTTGGAGAAGAGACGGCTGAGGAGGGATATGATAGAGGTGTTTAAAATCATGAGAGGTCTAGAACGGGTAGATGGGAATCTGTTATTTACTCTTTCAGATAATAGACTAGGGGGCACTCCATGAAGTTAGCATGTGGTACATTTAAAACTAATCGGAGAAAGTTCTTTTTCACTCAATGTATTTGTTGCCAGAGGATGTGGTTAGTGCAGTTAGTATAGCTGTGTTTAAAAAAGGACTGGATAAGTTCTTGGAGGAGAATTCCATTACCTGCTATTAATTAAGTTGACTTAGAAAATAGCCACTGCTATTACTAGCAACAGAGTAACATGGAATAGACTTAGTTTTTGAGTACTTGCCAGGTTCTTATGGCCTGGATTGGCCACTGTTGGAAACAGGATGCTGGGCTTGATGGACCCTTGGTCTGACCCAGTATGGCATGTTCTTAGCCTTATGCTTGGGAATATTTTTGTTTGAGCACAGCAAATCCCAATGTCCACTAAAAGGGCGGCTTGTCAAATACTCCAGCCCTTGCCCTTGCCCTTTATAGCAGATACCTTATATAGTTTACTCTGTAAATCAACTAGAAATGTAGTTTCTGTGGTTTTATCCTGTACCCTTTCCTAGTTATGCAACTGGTTAGCTGAGTGATGATCAGGCCTACACCAGTTCCTTCCCAGTCTGCTCCAATTAAGGAATGGACTGGGAGGGAACTTTCCTATTCCCCTACCTAGCCTTCCTCCCTTTTCCCCTTTCCTCCCTGACCCCTAAATTGTACCCTAATTATTGAAATGTTTTTGTTTTAGAGCTTACACGCTCCTCTGAGCAGGAGCAAGTTCCGTGTGCCAACTGGGTGCTGGTGTGCACTTCCCTGGGACAGGGCCTAATGGCTGCTGTTCTGGTCGGCCCCCGCCCTCCAGGCTGCCCCTTTCAAGGAGCCTGGCACTTCGGCACATATCGGCACAAATCTCGCCCTACCTCCGTGGGCCCCTGCTCCGGCCACGGGGAAGCGTACCACCTACCTCCTCCTCCGGATTCTTCTTAGGGTCGCAGCGATCCGGCTGCCTCGCCGCTCTCCGCCCACCGCCGCTGGAAGCCACAAGAAGGGCCCTCCCGCACGAAAGACGGACCAACGCCGCCCCAGTCGCGCTGGTGACCTCAGCACCACGCGACCGCGCCAAATTTAAAGAGCCGGCTCGACTTCTGCCGCCCTCTTTGCGACGGACTGCAACAGCGATCACAGGTCCCCGGAGCAGATAGGCGCTGGGAGAGAGGCCCGCGCAGCCGGCGCTTGAGCCCATCGGGGTAAGGCCTTAAATCTCGCCCTACCTCCATGGGCCCCTGCTCCGGCCACGGGGAAGCGTACCACCTACCTCCTCCTCCGGATTCTTCTTAGGGTCGCAGCGATCCGGCTGCCTCGCCGCTCTCCGCCCACCGCCACAGGAAGCCACAAGAAGGGCCCTCCCGCACGAAAGACGGACCGACGCCGCCCCAGTCGCGCTGGTGACCTCAGCACCACGCGACCGCGCCAAATTTAAAGAGCCGGCTCGACTTCTGCCGCCCTCTTTGCAACGGTTCTTCCTCAACCAATCCCGGAGAAGCACACGAGATTTAATCCCGGACATCCGAGGCGCCGCGCGCTGAAGGAGCGCGACAAAGGGGCCCGCCCCTTCGTGCGCCCCTTCGTGCAGCCCCTGAGAGCCCCGGAATCCTGGTCCACTAACTGGAAGCCGGCTGATCACCTGCTAAAATCCACCAAGATTTCCAAGCGTATCAGAACCAGGTCCGTCTACACATTCAAGGTCAGCCATCTAACGCTCAAACGCGCTCCCTCTCAAACAACAATTCAGGACGACATATACAGAGGCAAACAGCTGTACCGGTGAAACACACTGACAACTCTGCAGGACTCCAGCAGCCTCTCAACAACGCTAAACAAAGACAATCAAACTTCACAAACGACTACACACTCCAACAACCACCCAGGAACCCAGCACTCACCCAACATCCACGCCAGGACTCCAGCATCCACCACCAGGACTCCAGCATCCACCCAGCAGCCACTCCAGGACTCCAGCATCCACTCAACAACGCCACTCCACTCAACAACTCCACTCAAACAAACACAGCATCCTCTATAACATCACCCACAATTAAAATGGACCTAGCCTCTAAAATGCATCCAACATTTGCAATCCCAATCATACCTCACTATTTCTCACAGAAAAGAAATCCAACCAGACAAGCAAACCTTCGCAACCTTAAAACACTCACACCAATCCTAATAGCTCCGATAACCCAACTACTAGGCCTCTCCCTATTCACCCTATCACTATTCAATGCGCAATCTATAACCAAAAAATCACTAATCCTCAACGACTACCTCACTGACGATAAACCAGATATTTGCGCAATAACTGAAACATGGTTGAAACCCTCAGATACTGCAATATTAAACCAACTACCGACGCTAACCTACGACATCTTCTCCCTGCCTAGACTGAAAAAGAGGGGAGGAGGAATCCTACTTGCAACTAAAAAAGACCTCAAATTCTCACAACATCCGATCCACTCCGATACCAAACTTGAAATTGGATTCTTCACATCACACCAACTTCAAATACTTCTCATCTATGCCCCCCCAGGACTCTTAGAAGCCGACATCTCACCCATCATCGAAATAACCACAACCTTCCTAAACCTGGACGCCCCAGCAATAATACTAGGAGATTTCAATCTCCACATGGATAACCCAGCTCTCTCAACTAGCTGCCAAACTCTCCTTCTAGCATTCTCAGCGATGGGCTTTACCCAAATAGTCAATAACCCGACACATAAAGCAGGACATACGTTGGACCTGATCTTTATCAACAAAGGCATAAAATCGTCTTCCCCACCAAAAAATACAAAGATACCCTGGTCGGATCACTCCCTGATTTCTACCTCATTCGCATTGGAAAAATCTACTGCTCCTCATCCACCTACTCCCTCCTTTAATTACAGGAAACCTTGTCACCCCGACGACCTCACCAATCAGCTGACCAAACACCTTCCCGCTATTGTTCTCACCGATCCCAATACGGCCTTACGATCATGGAACTCCATCACAGAATCCATAGCCAATAAGCTCTGCCCTCTAACAACAAAAAAATCCCACCCAGACGCCTCCAAAAAACAACCATGGTTCACCGACGAGCTTAGAAGGCTAAAACAAAAATTAAGACAAATGGAATCCAACTGGCGGAAAAGTCCTACTGCTAGCACACTCTCAGCCTACAAACGCACGCTACAACAATACAAGGCCAGCACCTCCAAATCAAAAAGAGACTTTTTTGCCTCCAAAATCCACAACTTAGTCTTTGATGCGAAAGCTCTATTCTCCTATGTTTCCTCCCTAACCCAAGTACCCTCACCAGAATGCCCTAGTAACCAAGCTCAAGCTAAAGCAGATGAACTCGCCATCTTCTTTCAAAACAAAATCACAAATCTTCTTACTCAACTTCCCTCCAATATCATCCCTCTTACTCCAGCCCTAATGCCTCACATCAAAAACATTCATCTTGAAATGTTTGAACCCACTTCGTCTTCCGAAATCCAAACCATCCTTAAAAGAATGAAACCATCTTCGCACCCAGCGGACCATATTCCCTCAAAACTTCTCCTCTCAATACCAGACACCATATCCAAAACATTAGCAGACATCATCAACTGCTCGCTATCCCAAGGTTCCTTCCCAGAAGACCTCAAACAAGCCTCACTCAAACCTCTTTTAAAAAAACCCAACCTGGACCTAAAAGACCCCAACAACTACCGTCCAATAGCTAATCTCCCTATCATAGCTAAGATTATGGAAAGGCTTGTGAACGCCCAACTATCGGACTTCATCGAAGACAACAAAATTCTATCCGCCTCACAGCATGGATTCCGCAAAAATAGGGGCACAGAATCCCTACTTACCTCCCTAACAGACCTACTCATCTTAGGTACAGACAAAGGTCAATCCTTTCTATTGATCCTTTTGGACCTCTCAGCAGCTTTCGATACCGTAAATCACGCTATCCTCATCAAACTGCTAGCTGCGATAGGAATCTCTGGTTTAGCGCTCTCCTGGTTCAAATCGTTCCTAACCAACAGAGGCTACAAGGTAAAAATCCAGAATAAAGAATCATCACGCCACGACTCGACCATCGGAGTCCCACAAGGTTCCTCTTTATCCCCTACACTCTTTAATATTTACCTCCTACCACTATGTCAACTCCTCATCAACCTCAAGTTAATACACTTTCTCTATGCAGATGACATCCAGATCCTGATCCCCATCAAAGAATCATACTCAAAAACCCTTGAATACTAGGAATCCTGTCACCTAGAAATCAAAAACCTCCTCAACAGCCTCAATCTGGTACTAAACTCCGCCAAAACTGAAGTATTACTCATAACTCCTGATAACAATCTCACAACCTCTCTGCCAAACAACCTACAAACCACTCATGTAAGAGATCTAGGTGTGCTAATCGACAATAAACTAAACTTCAAAGCCCACATCAATAAAACCACCAAAGACTGTTTCTATAAACTGCAAGTTTTAAAAAGGATAAGACCACTCTTCCATGCCAAAGACTTCAGAACCATCCTCCAAGCCCTCATTTTCTCAAAATTGGACTACTGCTGCTCCACTTTACTTGGCCTCCCCTCCTCATACACAAAACCGCTCCAAATGGTCCAAAACGCAGCAGCCCGTCTACTGACAAACACTAAGAAAAGAGACCATATCTCCCCAGTGCTACAAGACCTCCACTGGTTACCAATTCATTTCAGAGTCATTTATAAATCCATCACCTTGATATACAAAATCATTCACCAACATACCACAATCGATCTACAAATTCCTCCCCGCTTCCACAAATCCACAAGACCGACCAGGGAAGCCTACAGAGGATGCCTCATTGTTCCACCCACGAAAACCACTAATCACAGCACCTTAAGAGACCGAGCCCTTTCCCCCGCAGGCCCACAGTTATGGAACTCCATCCCTCCAGAACTCAGAAACGAACCATGTCTCCTAACCTTTAGGAAAAGACTCAAGACATGGCTTTTCAGGCAAGCCTTCTCGAACTCTACCTAATATGCACCATAAACAAACTCTCTACTCAGAGACTGTACATATGAGACACCATATTTATATTGAACTTTTGTATATAATTATTCTCCTCTATCTCTTTCTATTTCTTACATTCCCAGTTCATTAGCCCTTGTTAATTGTAACTGCTTCTCTTCACGTTATTTATGTTTTTTGGTTGTATTATCCGCACCCCTGTTTTCTGTAAACCGACATGATGTGAACGAGTTCATGAATGCCGGTATAAAAAAACCTTAAATAAATAAATAAATAAATGTGCGTGGCCGGGCCGTTTTTAAAATGTGCTCGGCGATCACACAGTCCAGTCACGCACATATCACTGGGTTTTTGCGCACGCCGGGCTTTGAAAATTTGGGCTTTAGTGGTGTCAGGATGGTCTAAAACCACAGATCAAGTATAGACCTGTGACGGCACTCTTGGCAGGCACAAATGGGCAGACCTGGTGGACCAAGTGGTCCTTACATACTGAAGACATCTATTGTGTTTCTATGACACATTTCTAACCTTTTCCCCTCCATTGACAAGGAGAGATGAATTAGCCATGACTCATGGATGATGTCATTCAGTGGTGCCAAAGGGACCCATCTCTCTAGCTTAGTAAAAGTTTAGTACTGAGCATGTATGGGAGTTCCTGCACACGTGGTGTCCTGTGAGCCCCTCATTCTTTTTTTGTCTGAGCTTCCTTACAGATGTGTACACTCTGGAGTCTGCTTCTTTGAACTCTCATGTGGAAGGTGGTGGTATTAATTTGTCGCTTCAGCTAGAGGACTTGGCAAACTACATTTATTAGTCTCGTATTCTTCTTACTTGCAGTTCTTCCACAGCAGAGTGATGGTCCGGTCCCAGCCTAAGTTTCTATCTAAAGTGATTTCTGCTTTTCACTTGAATCAAGCTATTGTTTTACTCACATTCTTTCCAAGACCTCATACACACAAAGGAGAAAAGGCCTTCTATTTACTGGTCTATAAGAGAGTCTTAGCTTTTTACTTGAGAACTCGCCCACATTGTCAGGCTTCTTAGCGATTTTCTAGAATCCCAACAGAATTGGTGTGGCAGTCACTAAATGTACCTTGTCCAACTGGCTAACTGTATTGCTGACTGTATTATGTGTTGGCTGGATGTCAGATAACAGATTGAGTCTCATCAAGTAAGAGCCATTTATTTTACTTATTAAAAGTTGTTTTTTTTTTTACCGCATCGTCTCAAAATTAAGATTGTGCGGTTTACAATAAACATTCATAAAAACTTACAAAACCAATAACATACCAATAAAACATTACAAAAATTCATAAGAACTGGTGCTATTCCACCATGCTGCAGGATGGATGCTTAATTTCAGAGCTCCACCACCACCCTTAGTACCAAAGCCCTAGAGTATTACGGATTCAGCTTTTTCTCTGGTGCTTTCTCAATTCTCAAGCTGCCACTGGGTTAAGATGGCTTCTAGAAAGAGATCCATTTGGATGATTCGCATGCGAACCTGTCTGATCAGGGCTGAAACTTTTTTCTCATCTGTCTAGTTTTATTGCAGTCTTTAAAATTGCTTAACTGAGAAATGGGGTTTTCCCTGTTATTAAGCACCATTACTTGGTAGTTTGCAACTTTTTATTTGTGATTCCTATGTATGTTTAGCACCCCTAGAGTCATGATATGGGTGTTGGCTATCATTAGTCCTTTCTTTGCTTAACAAGGTAGGGTGTGGGGTGGATTGGATGTTCATCTCTGGTTCACGGGGTTGCCCTCCATGGGTTATAATCTGCTGGAAGTGTTGGGCGGATCTGTTTGTGGGGGGATGTTGGAGGTGCAGAGTTCTTTGTCCTTGGAGGTTTGTGTTTTTACATTTATATTATGGATCTCAGCAGCTTTGCCAATGGGATATTTTTCCAGTTCCTGTATATTTCATCCACTTTGATTGTTTAAAACCAAGATGGCTTGTTTACTTTTAACATTAAAGGCTTGAACTCCCATAGAAAGCATTATTTGCTGTCGAGAGAGTTGGTCTCTCAAAAGGTTTCCATTGCTTTTCTTCAGGTGATACATTTTCGTGAAAGACATTAGCATTTAGTTTCCTTCAAAGAGAATTTCCTCACAAATACCTTGCAGCTAGTGGGGAAAATGCAAGATATGCGGGAACCAGTATATTTATCTCCTCCCAATTAGTGCATGAGCTACTACTGCAGATAGTAGACCCAGAAAGTCGTCATGTTTTAATTAAGGCATGGATTGGTGTTGAGCTTTAGACCTTCATTTCTATCTGTGCCCCTAACCAAGACCAAAGGGCATTTTTGCTTCTAATTAGAGAGTTATTAGACTCATACAGGGAAGGCTTCATAATCTTAGGGGGTGATTTTAATTTCTCCCTGTGCCCTTGTCTAGATAATTCCCGGCCCAATATTAACTTTTTATAAGGCCAGAGAAGACTTTTGTTTTTTTTCTCTTATGGAAGATTGGAGCCTTGTGGATGTCTGGAAGCATAGGTACCCAACGTCATGCACTTACACTTTTATTTTTAATTTGCATTTTTATTAGTTTTTTACACAAATAACAATAAAGAGCAAAGAGATGATTATTTAACGATTTTTATATACCGGTATTCGTGTGGGACATCATATCAGTTTACAATCAACTCATGAACAAGAGAGAAATTACATTGAATGAGGGGCAAGCAACTGGGGAGGGAGAAAGCTAAGATTTTAAAAGTTAAACAGATCAGTTGCAACAATGGCAGCTGTGATTGATTAAAAGGAGATACATTATTATTTACAATATACATTATTATTTACATATGTGGTTTTGAGACTGTTCGTTACAATTATTATTTACAAGTAGAATATGCCAAAAGTGGGAGATGCGAGAGGGATGGGGTTGAAGGGGGGAGGTGGGGAAGGGGATAAGACAAGTGGGGGGGGAGGGGAGGGGAAGGGGGCTAAGATGAGTAAATGAACATGAATAATAAACAAGAAGTAACTAACTTACACTTTTTATTTGCATCTATTTAATCTATTCCTATGTCAACTATTTGCTTGTTTATAAAACTCTGTTGTCCAGGATTGGCTTGGTGGGAGTGGATCCTATTACTTGTTTGGATCATGCTCCAGTGTGGCTGGACTTGCATTTACATGAAAGGGAAGTAGAATGTGGTACTGGCGCCTGAATGAAACCCTGCTTTAGAGATGATGCTTTTGTGCAGACCTTAGGGGGGAGATCATTTACTCGAGTATTTTCAACTGAATTCCCAGTCCTCAGTTTCAAAGGGAGTTGTTTGGGAGTGCTCTTAGGCTGTGGCAAGTGGTCTCATCTCTAAAGCTGTCTCTTGCAAATGGGAGAGAAAGTAAGAATGTGCCACTTTGGCAGCAAGGATAGAACAGCATACCAAGCAAACACATGCTTTCCCAGTCTCAAAATGTCTATCACAGGTTGTTGGCGGGCAAATCTGAGCTTTGGTGACTTGATGATTCTCAGTTCATGCTCTGGACTTGGCTAAACAAGCTTATTTTGGAAGGGGGGGGGGGGGTGGGGTAAAGCAAGGGCGTCTTTTGGTCCAGCAGTTAAATGTTTGAACTGCCCAAAGCACCATCTCTAAAATTAAAAATGCACAAGGAAAGATCTGCATGACTGCTACTGACATCCAAGATTATTTCACTGATTTCTATACCACACTCTATAGCAAAGTTCCTCTCATTTTGGATTCTGATATAAAGTTATTTGCAGTCCCTTCATTTGCCTTTTCTCTCCCCAGTCCAGCAACAGTTTCTGGATAGCCTGATTACCATAGCTGAAGTTCTTCAGGTCATTAAAATGCTTAAATCTGGTAAATCTCCTGGGCTGGATGGTTTTCCAGTGAATACTATCAAAAGATTTCTCACGTTTTTGCTGAGCCTTTAACTGATTTGCTTAACTTTATTCGAGAAGGTGGCTCATTTCCTGAACACACAAATATTGCTGGGATTTCTGTCATCGCTAAAAAGGCAAAGATCCCTCCTTATGTGGGTCTTATAGGCCCATATCCCTAGTTGCCTTTGCTTGTTCACTCTGATCAAGTGGGCTTTATCTCACAACACATGGCTGCAGACAATATGCGTAAAATTATAGATCTCATGTGGGTGGATAGGGAACATATTCCAGCAGTTTTATTATCTATTGATGCCAAGAAAGCTTTCAACTTAGTGCATTGGCCATTTTTGTTTCAAGCTTTTTGCAACACATGAAGTTCAGCATTTTCTTCCTTCAATGGAAACAGAAACTTTATGAATCCCCTAGGACTAAGGCAAAAATCAATGGCAGTTATGGAAGGGATTTACCTGTTTGTAGGGGGACTAGGCAGGGGTGCCCTCTTTCCCCATTGTTTGCATTATTTCTTGAGCCATGAGGATTAGGTCCTTGGCTATAGTTCAGGGGGTCCGCTTGGGGGAGTCCCAATTTAAGTTGTCATTATTTGCGGCCGATATAATGTTTACTCTGACTGTCCCATGCTTCTCCTTGGTAGGAGTGGAAAATGAACTAAAACGTTTTAGTACAGTCTTTGGCTTCAAAATCAATTTTGAGAAATCTGAACTTAATATTAATTTACTGGAGACTGAAGTGTCCTTGATTAAGACTCGCTTCCCATTTCGCTGGGCCAAATCTTCTCTTAAATATTTGGGGGGTCTTTCTAGGTCCCATATCTCGGACCTGTTCGCTCTTAAATTATATACCCTTACTGAGAACTATTGATAAAATTTTGCCAGCTAGAGGCACCTTCTCATGGCTCGGCTGTATTGCCATCACAAAAATGAATTACCGAGATTTTTATACCTATTTTCTACCCTCCTGATTTTTAATTCCTTGGCTCTTTTATGTGTGTGGCAGAAGAAAATTCTCAATTTTATTTGGCGTTGCCCTCTTAGGGTTTCTTGCTGTGTTCTTTGTCAGCCAAAAACACCTCGGGGGCCTTGGTGTCCCCAATTTGTCCTGCTATTATGCAGCCTCCCAAATCTGGGCTCTTCTAGGTTTTGACCAACATAATTCGGTAAAACAATGGGTAATGGTTGAGCAGGTGATCATTGGGGAGATGCCAGTGAGTGCTGTGCTTTGGCAACCACGCTCATCCTGGCGCCCCATGCGGTGCTTGCCATTGGTCACTCGTATTGCTTTAAAGGAGAGTAAAGCTAGTGGGGGATTATTCTTTTTTCTACCAGTCACACCTTTTTCATAATTTATGCTTTCCAGTGAGATTTCAGCCTTGGCAGGTGGTTGGGATCACTGTTATTGGGCATCTTTTTAGACATGGTAGATTTTTGAGTAAAGATTGCCTGGAACAAATTTATTCTCTAGAATCTGTTAAATTTTTGGCTTATGCACAGATCAAACATTTTATAGATTCCTTACAGAAGGCCAACACCATACACAGTAGTAAATCTTTATTTGAAAACTATTCTTCTCATGTTGATTCTATTCGCGGCAGAGTCTGAAAAATGTATAGGTTACTAAATGACTTGGCGCCACAACACTTTATCCACATGCGTAGGTGGGAGGAAGATTAGGACGGGCTCATGTCCCAAAAGGCTAGGAACTTATATTTGTAAGTGCCAGTAGATACTCCATTTCAGCCTAGCTGCAGGAAAATTGCTTCAAGATGCTGAACTGCTGCATCTTACCCCAGATAAGCTACATAGGATTTACCCCAATCACTCAGATCTTTGCTGGAGACACTGTGGCTTGATGGGACCTTTTTTCATATTTGGCAATGTGATAGAATTGCTCCTTTTTGGAAATCAATTGGCTGGGTTGGTAACCTGCTAGGTGTCACTATTGCTTCTGCTGCTGAGTTTGTTTTACTTAATTTACCTATCCTGGAGCTAAATAAACATCAACAAAAGTTTTGTATTCAAGCTTTCATTGCAGCCCGTAGTTTGGTTGCTGCTAGTTGGAAACTTGCGAGCCAGTCGTCTTTCTCAAGTGTCAGGGAAAGATTATACTCCTACTGTCACTTAGCCTCCTTAACTGCGATCAAGCAATAATAGTTTGTCCTCCTTTCAATGTCTGGAAGCCCTTTCTCAATTTCTGTTCATGATAGCAGGTGATGAAGCTGAGACCCCAGTTCAAAAGTGCACTGGTTTGGGGAGTTGTCTGATGTTTTACTGTTGATTTGGGCATTGATAACTTATAGACACTTTACCTTATAGTTATTCCTCCTCTAAAGTGTGACGTATTGCTCTATATTGGTTGAGAACACTGGGAGGGGGGATCGGATGAAGTGCTTGTTACTATCATTATTTAGTTACTGCATATTGTTGGATATTGTGTTTATTGCACTGGTTTCTAGCACTGTGTTGTATATTCTGGAAAAATCAATAAAATGTCAATTACAAAAAAACCCAAGAAATTTCATAAGAACTATAATCAGAAAATTGCTCCTTACCCATACATTTCCAAAATAAAAAAAATAGTGTCTTACTCTGTTTTCTAAATTGCTTTATTTCTCGCTCTTCCTTATCCTGACCGGCATCTTATTCAATGCCATTACTGCCACACTGGAAAATGTTCGAGTTTATTCCAATCGGTAATCACGGGCTGCAGGAGTTTGCAATAAACGTGTCCTTTCTGAATGAAGAGCTCTTGTGGGCATGTACCAAGTAATAACATTTCGCAAAGGACATGTCCTGTCACTATTCAGAAGTTTATAAACAAATGATGAAAACCTAAATTTTGACCTCCGTTTTACCTGGAACCAATGGAGATTTTCTAATACGGTTGTTGTGTTCATACAGTACCCGGGGGTAATAGCATGTTGCACAAGTTATAATACATGCAAATACTTATGTGGTAAATCCACATATAATGATCTGCAATAATCAATATGATTTGGCTATTTCAGTTGGTCAACTAAGAGCCATTTCCATTGAAGACATTTGCAAAGCTGCAACTTGGTCCTCTGGTTGCTCTTTCATTAAGTACTGTGCTACACAACCCTCAATTTGAGACTTCCCATGTGTAATGGCTAATTCAACCCTCCTTATCAATGGAGAAAACATGTTTGCTTACTGTAAACAGGGTTCTCTGAGACAGCAGGATGAATTAGCCTTGCTTAATATCTGCTCACATCCCTGGAGAGTTGACTACTTAGCTAAAGCTAATTTCTACAAAGGACTGAGGGGTTCATGAGGCATAGCATAGTACTTAAACGTTTACTGAGCTTAGAGACAAGGGTCTGTCTGGTGCCATTGGATGATGTCACCCATGTGTGAAGGCTAATTCATCCTGCTTTTTATGGAGAACCCCATTTATGGAGATCTCACTTTTTTTTTTTTTTAAACATTTGATGCAAATTTTTCATTTCTTTTTTTGGTCCTGACAGTTACCTCTTGCTTGGGCTTCCAACTTAGTTGGAGCTAGGGCTGGAATTGGTGCCACAAATCCACAGGAGTTTTTCCCCCTGTTTTATATCTTTTCCTAACTTGCCCCGCACAGTCATCGCAGCAACAGTCTTCGACCAGGGCAAGGCAGCAGGGCTCCTTCCAGAAACCTGTAAACATGGACGGAATGTTACCTCTATAGAATTCCTAGCCATGGCTGGTTTGAAAAGCTGAAGACCTGACCCAGAAATCAAACCCAAGTCCTTCCATGTATGTAGCACGGACACTGAGTGACTGGGCCAACCCCATTTCATATGATTTTAACAAATATGCATTATTCACAGAGGACAAATCCAAGAAATAGTTTTAGATGAAATAAGTGATGAAGACTGGTAATTATGCAGAGAAGTGAAAACTTAGAAATATACAAGTTGCTGTTTGCAGGAAGTGTGTATTGTTGCTTTAAGAAATGAGGTGTAAGACAGTAAGATCTGCAGTGCTGTTTGCAGCATTCTTCTATGTTTAGTCTTCAGATTCTGAGCAGATAATGTTTTATTCTTAGTTCTTCCTTTATCTACTTCTATGTAGATAGAGGGAGTTTTAGGAAGAGGCAACAGATATTCAAAATGTACAAAAGTAGTAAAAGTATGTTAAGATATTTGCATGTTTTTCAAATGGATGCTTTGGAATTCGGTTTCTCCAGCCATGATGATAACTGTATCCAGGTATCCGAAAGTAACACAGAAGCTATCTGTTCAACCTTGATAAGTTAACAAGGTTTGGATCGTTCCACTTCGGACACTTGTATGTTGGTATTAAGCAATTACCTGTTTCCAGTCTTGCATTTCTTACATGTTTTGAAATTGGCGTTGGCTAGTACAGGCAGTAAAGCATGACAGAGCTGTGCTATTGCACATCTCTCTGCAGGCTCTGGATATGTGCAAGACAGTGGAGTCATCTTTTTTGTTTTCTTTGTGATTGTTACGGAGTATGCAATTGAGCCAAGGGCATCCAGAGTGTATGTGACTAGACAGAAACAGACTGATGTACTTTTACCATTATTTAAGAAAGATGAGACATTTGGTAGCCTGTTCCCTCAAACATTCTTTGTGTTTCAGGTTTCTATGACAAATTCATTTTACTTCTGGACTTCAACAGTTTGTACCCATCCATCATCCAAGAGTTTAATATCTGCTTCACCACCGTGCAGAGAGCGGCTTCGTGCTCACACAAGGCAGCAGAGGTTTGTGGCTTACATTTGCATTCCCAATGCTGCATCTGCTCCTTTGGTGCATCAGAAGTTGCTGCTTATTGGCACTGTGTGGTATTCAGGAGTGCTGGAGCAGCAGTGAATGTGTGAGGAGATGACTGTGGCGAGAATGCATTTCCATGGTGCATTCTCATTTCTGAAAGGAAACAGAAAAGTAAAAATTCTCAGCTAGGAAGAGCATACAATGGTTTTACAAAATCTGGGTCTCTTTCCTGTCTTCTCTGGACTGATCACTTGCAGAGGATGTTTTTCTTTTCTTTCTTTTCTTTCTCAACTTTGTTCACATCTGTCAACATCTTCTCTTTCTCTGAGTAATGAAAAAGAAGTTAAAGTATATCAGCATATTTCACCTGCATATTACTGAGAAACACTTTATCTAATTGAAATTTTCCTAGCGTGTAGCCAGATGGACTCAGAACAAATGGGTATAGTGTGCTTGTGCTAGCAGTTGGAGACGGATCTGACGTCAGCACGGGTACATATACCCCCACAGGAAGTGAAGCAACTTAGTAATTTCCGTCTCCAAAGCAGTTTGGAGAGCCTGCATGCTCGCAGAGCGTGTTTTCCAATACTACTTTCTATTTTCTACTTTCTATATTCTACTTACTAAATTTCTACAGGAACATCGAGCCCCGCACTCCTGCGGTGATACCCTCGGGTCCCTCCCCCAGTTGAGTTTCCCGGGGTGATTTCCGCGATCCCTCGGAGGTTTAGGCCTCGGTCCGGTGGCCGAATCGCGGCAGGGATCTAGCCCCCGAGTGAGAAGGGCTTGGGTCAGGCTGAGAGGCGCCTCGGTCCCGGCGTGGACCTAGAGGCAGCGGGTGCATTTCCTCAAGCGCGGCGGTGAAGGTATTTCCCCTCTCCCCCCGCAGCCGGGGACCGCCCGGGTTCCAACCGAGAAGCGCCGAGGATCAGGTAAGGCATATATCTCTTACTTTTGGTCTCCGAGGTACGAGGATCGGCGGCGTTGCCTGTATGCGGCACGCTGTGGAGGTCGCCATTTTGTCGGCCTTGTTCAGGTATTGAGCGCCCATGATAGGCGCCTGTATATGATTAAGCGCATATTGTTGAGCGCATATTGTATATCTTTGAGCGTATATTGCTGACCGCATACTAATGAGCGCATATTGGATATCATTAAGCGTATATTGCTGACCGCATATTATTGAGCGCATATTGTATATCATTGAGCGTATATTGCTGACCGCATATTATTGAGCGCATACTGTATATCATTGAGCGTATATTGCTGACCGCATATTATTGAGCGCATACTGTATATCATTGAGCGTATATTGCTGCTGCATATTATTGAGCGCATATTGTATTGAGCGTATATTGTTGCCGCATATTGTTAAGCGCATATTCTTCAGCGATGGAACATTCGAACGCTCCTGCGGCGGCGCCTCCTGATTCCGGCGTAAAAGCTCTCGGCCTCTGCTCAGCATGCCAGCTTAGAGCCACGCACAGCGAGGAGCCGGACTCCCTTTGTGCCCAATGTGAGGAGGCAGTGGGAACCTCGGGCCAGGACCAGTCTCAACCGAGGTTTGCTGACAGTTCCCCAGGGGCCACCCCGGATCTAGCGGGCAGTCTCGAACAACCTGGGATCCCGGGGGACCTGGTACCCCGAAGACTAGAGACTGCTTCCATTTCCTGGGTGGATCTCTTTAAGGGGATCCATGCCTTTGTACAGATGCAATCAGCTTCCCGTCCAGGCCCTGCTGCTGCTCCAGCTGATCCTGCCCCTGGACCTTCGCGCCCTTATCGTGGGCACCCGCCTCCGGGCAGTCCGGTTCAGGCAGACCCTGATGTCTCGGAGGACGAGTCCGAACCCCCCGAGGAGGGGGAACTTCCCTCGGGGATTGAGCCATATCGAACCATGAGGCGGTTCTTTCCCAAGGAAGACCTCTCCGACCTGGTATCTCAGTGCCTAGCGGAGTTGGCTATTACAGGTCCCAGCACTATGGTGCCCTCTACGCAGAACCCTCTGCTAGAAGGTCTTCGTCCTACAGTCCGCCATTTTCCCTTCTTGCAAGCAGCACAGCAACTGATAGATTTGGAATGGGCTGCACCAGCGGCCTCATTCAAGGGGGGTCGGGCCCTGACGGGCATGTACCCCCTGGAACCGGCAATCAAGGAGATGCTGGCGTGCCCTCAGGTGGACGCCGTGGTTAGTCCAGTTTAAGTGGGGGCGGCCCTCAAGGAGCCTCACGACCGGCGACTGGACGCCATCCTGAAACAGACCTTTGAGGTGGCAGCTCTATCTTTGCGGATCGCAGCCTGCTGCACAGTGGTGACACGTTCCTGTTTGTCACAGGTCAGGAACAATGCTCCGGCGGCTGACATGGAGTCAGCTCTCTCGTTCCTCACGGATGCCGCATCCGACCTAGTCCGTACGACAGCCAAGGGGGTCTCATCCTCTGTGGCTGCCAGGAGGCAGCTCTGGATACGGAATTGGTCAGCCGATGCTCCTTCAAAGACACGCCTCACCAGAATGCCCTTTAGGGGTTCTTTTCTGTTCGGCAGCGACCTTGATAAACTGGCCAGCACATGGGGCGCCTCTCCAGTACCTCGACTTCCGGAAGATAGGTTCAAAAGGAACCAGCGCGCCTTTCCGAGGCCCTCCAGAGGTAGAAGCTCCCAGCGCTTCACTCCCTATAGGAGTCGCTACCAGGCACCTCGTCCTCAGGCCAGGAACCAGTCCTTTTGGACCAAGCAGCATAAGAGGGGAGCCGGCTCGGGTTCACGGCCCGGCCGTGCCTCCCAATGAGAATCAGCCGATCCATCCGGGGGACGGAGCCATAGGGGGCAGGTTAACCCTCTTCTACCCCAGATGGGTCGAGATTACGTCGGATCAGTGGGTCCTCGCCATCATCCGAGAGGGGTATTATCTGGACTTCCATCATCTCCCTCCGGACAGGTTTGTGGAGTCTTCGTGTCCAATACACAAGAAGGCGGCATTGGAAGCTACCCTGGCGAGGCTCCTGTCCTTGAAAGCCATAATCCCAGTACCTGCATGGGAAATGGATTCTGGGCACTATTCCATTTATTTCATGGTACCCAAGAAAGAGGGCACTTTCCGGCCCGTATTGGACCTCAAGTCAGTCAACCGATACTTAAGGGTCCCGAGGTTTCGCATGGAAACTCTGCGCTCACTCAAGACCGCAATACAGCCAGGAGAATTCCTCACGGCCTTAGACTTGTCAGAAGCCTACCTGCATATCCCGATCCATCCGGATCATCAGCGCTACCTACGCTTCAAAGTTCTGGGACGCCACTTCCAATTCTGGGCTTTGCCCTTCAGGTTAGCCACGGCGCCGCGGACCTTCACCAAGGTGATCGTAGTGGTAGCAGCGGCGCTCAGACGGGAAGGAATCCTGGTCCATCCCTACCTAGACGATTGGCTGATCAGCGCGAAATCACGAGAGGAGAGCCATCGGGCAGCCAACAGAGTGATCGCCCTTCTGGAAAGCCTGGGATGGGTAGTCAACCTCAACAAGAGTTGCCTACAGCCTTCCCAATTACTGGAATACCTGGGAGTCCAGTTCGATACCCAGGCAGACAAAGTCAGTCTCACCACCAAGAGAAGGTTAAAACTTCAGACGCGTCTCCGGTCCCTGATGGGAGCCAGCCGGCCCATTGCTTGGGATTATCTGCAGGTTCTCGGCCTCATGGCATCCACCCTGGAAGTGGTACCCTGGGCAAGGGCCCATATGAGACCTCTACAACGCTCCCTGCTCTCTCGTTGGAGCCCCCGCTTCCGGAATTATTCCGTGCAGCTACCTCTGCCAGCCAGAGTGAGGACCCAGTTAAGGTGGTGGTTGCAGTCCAACCACACGAGCAGGGGGTCGGAGATGTCCTCCCCCACGTGGATTCTGCTCACCACAGATGCCAGCCTGAGCGGATGGGGGGAGCACACTGCGAAGAACTCACCGCACAAGGGCGGTGGAACAGAGAAAAGTCAGGGTGGAACATCAATCGTCTGGAGGCACGAGCAGTCCGGTTAGCCTGCCTGCAATTTGCTCACAGACTGCGGAACCGGGCAGTCAGAGTGATGTCCGACAACGCCACCACGGTGGCATACATCAACCGTCAGGGCGGCACCAGAAGCCGACAGGTGTCCCTAGAGATAGCCCCGCTGATGGCTTGGGCAGAGGCGAATCTTCAGGACATCTCCGCCGTCCACATTGCCGGGAAGGACAACACCACGGCAGACTTCCTCAGCAGAGAAAGCCTAAATCCGGGAGAATGGCAGCTGTCACCCACAGCCTTCCAGATGATTGTGGATCAGTGGGGGATTCCGGACATGGACCTACTAGCGGACAAGTCCAATGCTCAAGTACCCAGATACTTCAGCGGCAAGCGAGATCCGTTCTCTCAAGGGATCGACACCCTGGTTCAGCCATGGCCTCCCGGGACCCTGCTATACGCTTTTCCTCCGTGGCCTTTGCTGGGCACCCTTATCCACAAGATTCAGAAGCACCAGGGCCTAGTTCTTCTAGTGGCACCAGACTGGCCAAGAAGACCCTGGTACGCGGACATGAGAAGACTAGTGGCAGGGGAGCCCCTTCCCCTGCCTCCTCTCAGGGACCTGCTACGTCAAGGTCCCATCCTCCACGAGGATCCGGCTCAATTCTCTCTTACGGTCTGGCCATTGAGAGGGCTAGGCTGAAGAAAAGAGGTTACTCGGAGCCGGTGATAGATACTCTCCTCCGAGCTCGCAAGTTTTCCACATCCCTCACCTACGTAAGGATCTGGAGAGTATTTGAAGCCTGGTGTGACACTCATGGCACCAATCCACATGCGACCACCATCCCTATTGTTTTGGATTTCCTGCAGGATGGACTTCAGAAGGGGCCTCTCCCTCAGCTCCATCAAGGTTCAGGTGGCTGCGTTGTCTTGCTATGGTCCCAGGAGGGATGGCAAGACCATTGCCACGCACCCAGATGTTTCTCGCTTCCTGAAAGGAGTCAAGCACATTCGTCCGCCACTGAAGTGGCCAGTGCCCCTGTGGAACCTCAACCTTGTTTTGGATTTCCTCGCGGGATCCACCTTCAGACCCCTTCGGGGCCTGTCTCTCCGTTAGCTAACTTTGAAGATGGTGTTCTTGCTGGCAGTGTGTTCAGCACGCCGCATCTCAGAGCTACAAGCGCTGTCTTGCCGTGATCCCTTTCTCAGAATCACTCCTGAGGCTATCCATCTTCGCACGGTTCCCTCCTTTCTACCTAAAGTAGTCTCACAATTTCACCTCAACCAAACCATATCCTTGCCTACCACGGCGGGTTTGAAGAAATCAGAAGAAGGGCGTTTACTACACCATCTCGACATCGGCAGATTGCTGCCCAGATATCTGGAAATGACAGAAGAAGTACGAAAGACGGACCATCTGTTCGTCCTGCACAGTGGGAAGAAACAAGGAGAAGCGGCCTCTCTGCCCACCATCGCTCGCTGGATTAAAGAAGTTATCAGAGCAGCTTACGTAGAGGCCGGGAAGTCACCGCCTCTACAAGTCACGGCTCATTCTACCAGAGCCCAAGCAGCATCTTGGGCAGAATCTAGGATGCTGTCGCCTGCAGAAATATGTAAAGCGGCGACATGGTCCTCCCTCCATACCTTCTCCAGGTTCTACCAGCTGGATGTCCAGGCCAGGGAGGACACAGCATTTGCAAGGGCAGTCCTACGCGGTCCTCAGGCAGCTTCCCACCCAGTCCGGGAGTAGCTTTTGTACATCCCATTTGTTCTGAGTCCATCTGGCTACACGCTAGGAAATGTTGAGATTACTTACCTGATAATCTCCTTTTCCTTAGTGTAGACAGATGGACTCTGCATCCCGCCCGGCTGCCGGTATACATGGGTTTCACCGATTCAAGGTAGGCCATGTCATTTTCTTACATAAGTGTCCCCTTTGCCAGGTGTCGACGCCTTCCGGTTGTGAATGCTGGTGGTCTCCAGCTACTATCAATCGGTCAGGGGAATCCTGTTTCACTAATTCATTGATCGGTCAGTACACATATATCCATAACAGCTTTTGCAAGGAAGATTACTGAGTTGCTTCACTTCCTGTGGGGGTATATGTACCCGTGCTGACGTCAGATCCGTCTCCAACTGCTAGCACGAGCACACTATACCCATTTGTTCTGAGTCCATCTGTCTACACTAAGGAAAAGGAGATTATCAGGTAAGTAATCTCAACAATTTGTGTAATTTGAATGTTTTAAAACTACAGATGACATCAGTAGCTATTCCTAATGTAAAAAAAAAAAAAAAGTTTGACTAGACTGAGAGAAGATGGTAGGTGACTTTCTACATTGGAGGTGAAGCCAGTTATTGGGTGGTCATTATCAGGAAGTGGCTGTCATTTTCAACAGGGGGGGGGGGGGGTAGAATTGCCGGAAAGCTACAACAGACCAGTAGTGGCAAATTATCTGATTCTGACTCTAAATTTTCTCTGTCTCTCGATGGTGTAGAATGTTACTGAGTTGTATCCAAATATAAAGAAGGAGCAATACTGCACTCCACAATTCGTAAACAAAATCCACTAAGGAGTGCAAGAAGACTCTAGGTCCAATAATTTCATTTTCAACATTGTTTATTTATAGTTTTAAAGTTCCAAGGAGCCACTCCTATTTTAAAGTAATGCACAAATAAATGACTGCTTCAGGGTCCCCCGACATGGACCCCGTGTTTCGCCCGAAGGCTGCGTCGGGAGGGACAGTCTGTAATTTCAACAAAAGCTAAAAGAGAACAAGACATCAGTATTAAAAGTAATGGACCTTCTCACAGGACAAGCAGGATGGTAGTCCTCACAAATGGGTGACATCGAGGATGGAGCCCTGTACGGAAAACTTTTCTGTCAAAGTTTCAACAAGCTTTGACTGACACTGGCACACTGGGTGCACTGAGCATGCCCAGCCTGCAATTATCCCTGTGAGCCACAGGTGTCTCCCTCAGTCTTCTTTTTTCCGCTCTGCAGTCAGCATAGCGGTTGGAGCTCTGTGAGGATTTTTTAACTAATTACCTCATGGAAACACTTAACTTTTCACTTCAAAAAACACTTTTCCCTGCACAGGTCTCCCTCCGCGTACGTTTTTACGACGCTCGGTGAGTACTAATTCTTATTTTTCGGTCGGTTCCTGTCACTATCTTAAGGCTGTTAACTGACTGAAGCCTTCCCTTCCCCCATTTTTCAGTTAGCTTTAAACAGCTTGCGAGTATCTCTGTGACACTCTGCTTGCTTATGCTAGTGGGGTAGGGATTTTTTCCTTAACTTTAGGACCTCTGTAGCTTCAAGTCCTTCGTTCCCTGGTACCCTCACGCAGTCGATACCCTATCGCTACACCGGGACCCTCCTAAACCGCCCTGGGCTTTTATGTCATCAGCGCCCCTCCCCCCAAGGTGCCCTGATGCCTTTATCCATGTTTTTTGCTTTTCAGTGCTACCAGGCTTTTTCCTCCTACGCACTGTTTTTTTTCCTTGGGCTTCCTCGGTGCCGTCCCTACCCGGATGCATGCCATTGACGCACACGCTGTTAGTCACTGCCATGCATACTCGGGTCGCCGCCACCGCTGCCCGAGACACTTTTTAACGATCCCAGGGTCACTTCATCGATGCCACCCCCCCTTTTGGGGATGCCATCGATGCCCCATCCTCCCCACCGATGTCCAGCCCTTTTCCATCGGTGGGCATCGGTGCCACATCGATTCATCGGTGGGCATCGATGCCGGATGGTCCCCATCGGTGGACATCGGTGCCGGATGGTCCCCATCGATGGACATCGGTGCCGGATGGCTTGTCCGTCGATGGCATTGGTGCCGGATGGCCGTCCGTCGATGGCATCGGTGCCAGGTCCTTTTGCATCGATGGACACCGATGCCCAGGTGTTTCATCCATGGGCATCTATGTTAGAATGCATCCATCGAGGGCAGTCGATGCCAGGCTGCTCCCATCGGTGAAATTCGATGCCCAGGTGGGTCCCATCGGTGGGTATCCATGCCGGCTCGATTCCGTGGATGGGCGTTGATGCCAATGCCAGCCTTATGGCTGGCATCGATGCCCATGCCGATTCCAGGACTGGCGTTGATGCCGGGATGGAATTCATCGACTGGGAGATCCATGCCATCGATTCCATACGTGTCCATATCGATGCCACCGACACACGTGTCTGGGGCACCGATGCCATGTACACTTGGAAATCTGAGTCTGTCCAAATCGATACCATCAACGTCTGTGGCCCTATAGTTGATGCCCGTGGCCATGCCACAAACAGCATAAATGCCCGCCTCCATGCATCGATGCCCTCGACACCTCCGTTTTCCTTCGGTGTCCTTGACGCCCTATTGATTCGACTTCGACTCAGTCGATGCCGGTATCTTTTTCAATAACGGCAATGTTTTTCGATTATTCGATTCCACATAGTTTCAAAGATACCTATGCCACTGCTGTCAGTGCCCGTCACTGTCATCATTCTCCTGGCCAGTCATCGACGATTTTTCATACCCATTTTGATGATATCCTCGAAGCCCCTTAGGTTGCCTTCAATATCGTCAATACCGACATAGCACCGCCACATAATACCCTCGCCTCCTCACATTGCTCCACGCTTTGGGTTCTTTTTTAAGCCCCGTATTAGCTTAAGACACTCCATTGTGTCAGGAGCAGAGCAGGCGTGCTGACAGTTCGTCATCGATCACCTTCCAGGACGACGAGGGCTTCCATCTCGGCGCTGGGGAAAGACCGGGCCGAGCACCGTGGCACCCATCATCGCCGACATCGTGATCGTCCGCTGCTGACGCCATCCAGCACATCGGTGCCATCCTTCTCCAGGCTGGACAACGCTCGGGCAGAGCGACATCACCACTGCCATCAGCACTGTTCCTACAGTTTTGGCAGTCCTTGGTGATCCAGAACTTCCGGATCCAGGTCCGACAGCTTCTGCATTGGCGTCACGACACATCGAGCCGCTGTGATGAGGGAAGGGAACATGAGTTCCGTTAGGGCTCCTCTGTTCCTGGCGTGCCCCACCGTCAAGTGGTGTGGGACTATGGCCATCTGTTACACTTAGCAGTCTAAACGCCACTCACGCCTGGCCTGTCTCCTCTGTACCTGTGCCACCATACCGGGTTTCAGAGCGAGATGGACGTTTACGTCCCCGGCCTTACCCTCGAGGACTCCGGAGACCGTCGGAGTCAACAATCTTCACCGGCTCGTCTTGCGGCGATCCACGTCGGATGGTAAGTACCCGCTTCGGCGGCATTCCCATAGAGTTGTGTTCTCCCATTCGGACCGTGGTTCGAAAAGTTCTGGGTCATGTGCCTTTTAGAACTGTATTAGTGTCACATATCGCTATGTTAGCTATGTTAGCCACAATATCAGGAGAACCCCTCTATCTTCTTGGGATTGCAGCAGGGCTTCTTCTCTTGTCAGTAACAAGTCCCTGTGCCGACCAATGCTCTGACTCTTGGTTCCCTCCCAACCAAGGTCCAGCTGCATTGGCTGATCTGCTAAACATGAGATTCAGCAACCATTGCCCCATGTACAAGTCCACCTTGAGGCCTGGCCACAGGTCTCAGTGTCTCCTTGTACAGCATACAGAAATGCGGGTACCACTTACCGCTCACACACCTGCAGGAGCCTACATGATATCCTCCATTGGGACACTTCCTGGTCTCCCATCTGGTCAGATATCAGAGCGGCCACCCCACCTTGTACCAAAGTCCCGGTACACTCCCCCAGGCGCTACGAAGTGCAGAGGGGAGAAGGGAGGGGGGTTGGGGAGTTTTAATTGCACTATTCTTTCTTTTAACAGAAAATAGTTACTCTCCGCACATCCTGGACCTAAGAAAATCCAACTTTCTTTAGACGTCACAGGTACAATGGTATCTTTGGTTACCATCACTCCATACTGCAGTAAGTACATTATTTTAATGTTTCTATGTGCTTTATGGTGAGTCAACATTACAACCCCAAGCTCTGCCGCTGGCACCAGCTTCGGTAAGTGAACTGTCTCTTGCATCACTGTTGGTGAATGCTGTTTTCTCTGCGGAATGTAACATCATTCACTTTCCTTGCATAGACTACTGCTAACCACTTTCAGTACATGCAAGGAGCTCTCACTTTTTTCAGGACTCACTATACATTTACTAACTGGGATTACTGTCACTGCCATAAATCCCTTCTGTAACACTTCTGGACACCACAGTCTTAAGACCCTCTTGTCCAGCATGCGCACAGACATTCTGATACATTGTTATATGTCCCTGCGCATATTTTCCATAACCTCAGCCTTTCAACTTTTCATGGTTGGGCTATGGGGTTTCTTCCCACTATGCATTTTTCTCATAATTCAAAACTGCTATGGGTTATATTCAGTGACATTCTATACTCAATGGACCTAAGTGGTTTCATTGCTTTCGTCCCTGATTCTTATCCCAGTTCGAACTAGGACCTAGTCTCCTTCGACTCATGCTCGCAATTCCTTAGGGTTATAAAGTTTCTCCTGAAAGCTGTCAACCCATTATGCATCTATTGCACTCCAGCATAGTTTCTCATAAACTTCCTGGACGTTGCACCCATGAGTTATGCCCTTATGCCTTCCAATACTGCTTTTGCAACAATTCTTTGTGCATACAGACAGACAGCATAGGGACAATGTGCTTTCCAACTCATAAGCACGCATTACCTCTTAGCTGCTCTGCTAGACAGCTGCGCAGCTCTACCCTTGGCCCTTGTTCACTTCATGCGTCCTTGGGCCACATATCTAAGAGATTTAATGAACGCTCTATCTGACCTTCTCCACGTAGGTTCTATCCTCTCGAATGGTCTCAATTACATGTGTACAGGGCAAATCTTTTAACGCTGAGTTTAACTAAACTTTCCTCGGCGTCTGCATCATTCCATACGATGCACAGGTTCTGCTCCCTGCACATGTTTCCTATGCGTTCCCTTAGATGCCTTTTCTTCCATCAAAGGCCTCTTCAATATATCTCTTCTGCTGCCTCTCGTAGCCAGCATTCTTCTAATGTTGAACTGGGATGGGGTTCAGTATTCTTTTCCCCACTCCCTGACTGAGATCAGTATGCTTCCCATACTTCTCAATCCATCATATCAGTAACCTTTTATTCCCTCACCAGTCAGTCCCAAATCATAGACTTACTGATGTTCTTAGGTTCTGGTAGCGTCACAAAACCTTCTAAACATAAATCTTGCCGTTTAATATGGCAGGCTTTACCTCCTGACGCTAAAAAAAAAAAAAAAAAAAAAAGAGGTATTACCCCTTTTACTTTTCCACCATTTTTTCTTACTCCCTCGGATTCTGTTCTCCAGACATCCTCCACATAGATACACCTTTCTCTTAGGAGGTGTATCGTTTTGGGAGTTGGGTTCCCGTTTTCGGTAATCCTCTCTGAGTTGGCTTACCATGGATTATCCACTGATCAAGCCGCCTCTATTTCTCTAATCACGGAATGAACATATATATTCTCCTTATAAGTCTCATACATTCTACGTTTGAGCCTTTCCATTCCTCTCTTCCACAGTTTGGCAAGGGAACTTCTTTCCCTCTTAATGTCATTCCTGCCAGCAGGGTCCGTGAGTTATGCACTCTTTCCATACTCACCTGACTCCGTTCCTCTGCCACTGAGTAGTTCTACGCATTCAACTTTCTATCCTTTTCAGGTAGATGTTGTATCTCCTTTCCTCAGGAAATACTCTATTAATTTTTCCTAACCTCTCTCTCTCGCCCTAGGGAGAGACTGGGTTTTCCACATTCCTGGACAGTAATGCTGCGCTTACATTCTATCTACATTGCACTGCATTCCATGTGAATTCCACTTGACTCTTTCCTTCATGCAAGGGTCAAGCTGCTACTTCCAGTGGCCACACAGACCTAATCCTTCTGATTAAGTGGTCTATATTTCCTTTCCTACCAACAAGCAGACATTTCACTACAACACTGTGGGTATCCACATACTGTTGTGTCCGTCTTAGCCTTAACAGCTTCCCTTTGGTTACTGCTGCTTGTACTTTTTTATCAGGTTGCAGCCTGGAGTCCTCTCCATACCTTCGCAGCCTATTATTGCTTACATTTGACTAGCCGGCATGCTCCATGTTTGGCCAGTCCGCCTACTCTTACTTTTTTCAATTCACTACCCAACATCCTTCCACGAACCCATTATGGTGTTGCGGATGCCCTCCGTTCCCATTTCCACCTCAGTCGTTACGCCTTTGCGCGTCTGCGGTGTATCTGGTGCATTCCCGGGCATCCTCAGCTCGGTACTCACCCATTTGTGAGGACTACCATCCTGCTTGTCCTGTGAGAAAGCAAATGTTGCTTACCTGATGTAACAGGTGTTCTCACAGGACAGCAGGATGTTAGTCCTCACGAAACCCGCCCGCCACCCCGCGGAGTTGGGTCTGTATACTTTTATTTTAGTTTCGCTTGCGCTTTTTAGCTATAAGACGAGACTGAGGGAGACACCTGTGGCTCACAGGGATAATTGCAGGCTGGGCATGCTCAGTGCACCCAGTGTGCCAGTGTCAGTCAAAGCTTGTTGAAACTTTGACAAAAAAGTTTTCCGTACAGGGCTCCATCCTCGATGTCACCCATTTGTGAGGACTAACATCCTGCTGTCCTGTGAGAACACCTGTTACATCAGGTAAGCAACATTTGCTAAATTAAGGGTACAGAGTGTATCTAGTAACGCCGAGACACGTACCTTAAAGTCAGCTGAGGAGTTCACACAGCTCAAAATGGCAAGGAGGGCGGGCGGCTAGACTAGCCGCCCGCCCTCCTTGCCATTTTGAGCTGTGTGAACTCCTCAGCTGACTTTAAGGTACGTGTCTCGGCGTTACTAGATACACTCTGTACCCTTAATTTGGTCCATTACTTTTAATACTGATGTCTTGTTCTCTTTTAGCTTTTGTTGAAATTACAGACTGTCCCTCCTGACGCAGCCTTCGGGTGAAACACGGGGTCCGTGTCGGGGGACCCTGAAGCAGTCATTTATTTGTGCATTACTTTAAAATAGGAGTGGCTCCTTGGAACTTTAAAACTATAAATAAACAATGTTGAAAATGAAATTATTGGACCTAGAGTCTTCTTGCACTCCTTAGTGGATTTTGTTTACTGAGTTGTATCCACCATATCTGTGTTCTCTTCAGCTTCTTCTCTAACTATTGCTTCTTTTTTATAAATGAAGACAAGTAATTGGTAATAAGTCTACTGGCAGCTTAAGCTGTTCACAGAATATCAATGAACCAAGAAGGGTGTTAGCTTAGAACACAGGAACGGATTTTTGGTAAACTAACCCATCTATATTTCCAGTTGAGTAGAATGGGAAATTTAATTCTGAAATGTAAAATTTATTTAAAACTTCTTATAAACCGCCGTTCACAGCAGCCAGCCATTCCTAAGCAAGTAACACAATCACATAAACATTTTTAAAAAGCATATAAAACACAATCACACTAACATTAAAAAAAAAAAGCACCTAAAAACAAAGGAAACATTATGCAAATGCTTGCTCAAACATTTCATTTTCTTTCACAAAAGCGTTTCCATTGATAATTTGTGACCACCTTCGTTTTTTGATTAGCAACTTTATTATTGTGTATCCATATCTCAAAGTGACACATGCACAATATGATAGGTAGTGAGATTACAGCTGATGGCTTGGTGATAATGGCCATACAGTTGGGGAAATTTCTGACCTCTCTGGATCTGTCCGAGGCATATCTCCACATTCCCATCCAACTAGAATATCAACACTTTTTGCGGTTTGCAGTTCTGGGATGCCATATTCAGTTTTGGGTGCTGCCCTTTGGTCTGGCCACCACTCCCAGAACTTTTTCCAAGGTAATGATGGTAGTTGCAGCAGAGGAGAATGGATGGAATTTTAGTATACCAGTATCTAGACAACTGGTTGATTTGTGCCAAGTCGTTGTAAGAGAGCTACCTGGTGACTTGCAAGGTTATTTCCCTGTTGTGGGAGCTCAGCTGGGTGGTGAACCTTGCCAAGAGCAGTCTTCAGCCTACTCTGTTGCTGGAATACCTGGGGGTTCAGTTCGACATGAAGCAGGACAAGGTGTTCCTGCGGGAAACTTGAATTCAGAAGTTGCAAGCTCAAATCTGTCTGTTGTTGAACACTCTGTGCCCGACCGTTTGGTCTTTCCTGCAGGTCCTTGGCTTAATGGCGAAGATTCTGGAAGTGGTACCATGGGTGATGGCGCAAATGTATTCTCTTCAGCGCTCCCTGCTTTCTCGGTGAAATCAGCAGTTTCAGGACTATTCGATTTGGCCCTACCTGCCAACAGAGGTCTCCTCCCAACTGCAGTGGTGGCTGCAGGTGGATCATCTATGGAAGGGAGTTTCCCTATCCCCACCGGACTGGCTAGTACTGACTATAGATGCCAGTCTCCTTGGTTGGGGAGCTCACTGTCAGGAACTGACAGCGTAAGGACGCTGGAGTGCAGAAGATACTCTCTGGAACATTAATTGACTGGAAGCCAGGGAGGTCTGGTTGGCATGTTTACAGTTTGGTGACAGGCTGCAAGGTCCATTGGTCTGAATAATGGACAATGCGACGACTGTGGCTTACATCATTTGGCAGATACCAAGAGCCAACAAGTGGCGCAGAAAATAGATCAATTTATGGAATGGGCAGTGGTGCCTTTCTAGATGATCTCAGCCTGTACATTGCAGGCGTGGTCATTGTTTAAAAAAAAAAAAATTCCATCCTAGAAGCACAGTTCAGATGTATTCCACATATTAAAAAAGGTGGAAAGAAGGCAAAATGATTACCAACATGGTTAAAAGGGGAGGTGAAAGAAGCTATTTTAACCAAAAGATCTTCATTCAAAAATTGGAAGAAGGATCCAACAGAAGAAGTAGAATAATACCTAAGCGTTGGCAAGTTAAATGTAAGATCTTAAGACAGGCTAAGAAAGAATTTGAAAAGAAGTTGGCCGTAGAGGCAAAAACTCACAGTAAAAACTTTTAAAAATATATCCGAAGCAGAAAGCCTGTGAGGGAGTCAGTTGGGACCGTTAGATGATCGAGGGCTTAAAGGGACACTTAGAGAAGATAAGGCCATCGCAGAAAGATTAAGTGATTTCTTTGCTTCGGTGTTTACTGAAGAGGATGTTGGGGAGGTACCCGTATGGAGAAGGTTTTCATGGGTAATGATTCAGATGGACTGAACCAAATCACGGTGAACCTAGAAGATGTGGTAGGCCTGATTGGCAAACTGAAGAGTAGTAAATCACCTAGACCAGATGGCATACAACCCAGAGTTCTGAAGGAACTAAAAAATGAAATTTCAGACCTGTTAGGAAAAATTTGTAATCTATCATTAAAATCATCCATTGTACCTGAAGACTGGAGGATAGCTAATATAACCCCAATATTTAAAAAGGGCTCCAGGGGTGATCTGGGAAACTATAGACCGGTTAGCCTGACTTCAGTGCCAGGAAAAATAGTGGAAAGTGTTCTAAACATTAAAATCACAGAACATATAGAAAGATATGGTTTAATGGAACAAAGTCAGCTTGGCTTTACCCAAGGCAAGTCTTGCCTCACAAATCTGCTTCACTTTCTTGAAGGAGTTAATAAACATGTGGATAAAGGTGAACCAGTAGATGTAGTGTATTTGGATTTTTAGAAGGCATTTGACAAAGTTCCTTATGAGAGGCTTCTAGGAAAAGTAAAATGTCATGGGATAGGTGGCGATGTCCTTTCGTGGATTACAAACTGGTTAAAAGACAGGAAACAGAGTAGGATTAAATGGACAATTTTCTCAGTGAAAGGGAGTGGGCAGTGGAGTGCCTCAGGGATCTGTACTTGGACCGGTGCTTTTCAATATATATATCAATGATCTGGAAAGGAATACGATGAGTGACGTTATCAAATTTGCAGATGATACAAAATTGTTCAGAGTAGTTAAATCACAAGCAGATTGTGATAAATTGCAGGAAGACCTTGTGCTGATTGGAGCTACCAATAATGCATCAGCCCCAAAGTTGGCAGGAGTCTCTTTCTTAGCCCCCAAGCTATCCAATCTCTGAGGGACATGTCTACCATGCGTTTTTCCACAATCTTTCTAACATTTAGCAGAGGAAGGAAAAGCGGGCATCTATACATCCTATACAATAGTTTATACATTAATTCTACTCTGGTTGCAAGGCAACACTTTGCGTGCCTCCTTCCAAATTCTTTTCTAATCTCTTCCTTGAAGGGCGAACCATATTTCATCTGCGCTGATCCAGTTTTTTAATATCCTGCAATGATAATGGTGACCTCCCTAAGATTCTCTTAAAATCCAGTATATTACAAATCAATAGGTGGCTGGCAACACATTGACTTTTATTAAATCTATAAAACACTAAATTATTATGGACTGGCAAATGGGCCTCTGACCAAAACCATGCTTCCTTTCTAATTAATGGTATTATAATATCTTTATCTGAGCCTAGAAACCTATAAAGTCCCATGTTCAGTAAGAAGCGAGAACGATCTTCTATAAACTGAAGCTACTTAGGCTGATGAAATTTTTGCTCCCTTCCAACTTGTTTAGGATAGTACTCCAGTCTTTAGTCTTAGGTCATCTAGACTATTGTAATAGTTTGAATGGGCTTTCCAAACAACTTATTTCAGGTACTAGAACCAGTCTAGCATTCTGTGGCCAGATTATTAAGAGGGGTTGCTCTTCACAAACATATTTCTTTTATGCTGTTATAATTGCACTGGTTGTTTGTATATTGAAGATCTCAATTTAAACTGCTAGTTCTGATTCACAAGTTGCTATGCTTTGATTATCCCTATTCAGTGGTTTGTAAGCTGAGTTGGTATACTCCATGTGCTCTATGATTCACTGGAACTCATTTACTTGCAGTTCCATGAGCTAGGGAGTATAAATATCAATTGACCAAGAACATGGCATTTTTATATGCTGTTCCGTCTCTCTAAAATCAGCAGCTGATTAACTTCAGAGGAGGAATTTGACCTGAAACATTTTAGGAAAGGTGTTAAAGTACTGTTTTTTAAATTACTTTTACATTTTATAAATGTATTTATGTGGTGTGTTATGCATTATGAATGTTTTAACTTGTAATCCGGACTGAACAACTTTGTTGGATGAACTAAATATAAGCTGTTTTAATAAATCCTCATTTCATTGGGCTGTCAAAGGGGCAAGAGGCTTCCTTTCCTCATGGATTTTGATGGCCTTGTACAATGGAGATATAATTTTAAAATCTTCCTCCATATTAATAGTCTGTTTTATAGAGGAAATGCCTTACTAAGATTACAATGCATAAAAAAACCCAAAATACAAGTCATAAACATACAATTTTTAAGTATCTATTTAAACAAATACAATAGCATTAGCACATTTTCCACTTTGGAGTGCATATTTTTGGTCCATCCCACCTCCTCTATTTTTGAGTGTACCTCTCTAGTCCTTACATATATATCCCAAGACTCCACCCTCAGGCCAACTTCATTTTTCATAGTTCAAATGAGACCAGTCATTTTTGTTTCATAGTTGACTCACCAACTTGTCTGGCAGTCCATCAGTCCCCCATTTCTGTATTGAATGTAAAAACAGATATACTGAGATTATCTTTTAAAAGAGATATGGGAGAAAGGGAGTCACCCTGAATGTTAACCCTTTCAGAAGACCCACCAGATCTTAACCGTGTGAGCAACAATGGAATTGGATCTGAGCACCGCCCTGACATGTGGCGAAGGGGGTAGCATCAAAAAGGACAGGTCAACCCCTTGCCAATCTGACCTCAAGAGACAGCCAGAGAAAGATGTGATTCCTATTTAACCAATCTTTCAGATGTGCTAACTTGGATGCCCAATAATAACCAAGCAAGTTAGGGAGTGCCACTCCACCACTCAACTTAGACCTCCATAGCATGGTTAGTTTCAAACCTTAAGCAACAAAAAAACATAGTATAGAACAATTTTTTGTGTAAGGTGCTAGTACACACACCAATTTTGAAAATGATTTTTGTAAAATTCTATTTATCAGGAGTGTGATATCTATTTTTATCTTTTTTATCTTTTCTTATCTTTTTTATCTTTTTTTATATATATATACCGCATCAGCAAGCCTGACAACGGCAGTGGACCCACTTGCCGTCCGGACTTCTCGTCATGTGCGGCAATTGTTTAAATCTTATTAAAGTATTTCTAATAAAAAGCAACTCGTTAAATATCCTCTAGATCCCGTTTTAAATGGAAAAAACGCATCAAGAAAGACCGCACTGTCCCAACTAACACCCGACAACGGCCGGTGTTTCGCGATCAAAATCGCTTCATCAGGAGTAAATGTTCACAATTTCTTCGTTGCGGCTGATGCTGTAAAAAGTCAAGAGGACACTATAGTATCAGCTCCGATAAATACAAAAACAAATACTTAGCTTAGTGTTGAATGTAGCACCGCAAACCTTTCTGTAGGACCTGATGGTCTCTCAGTTTTTTACAGCCGTACGGCCGTACGGCCGTACGGCTGTAAAAAACTGAGAGACCATCAGGTCCTACAGGTCCTACAGAAAGGTTTGCGGTGCTACATTCAACACTAAGCTAAGTATTTGTTTTTGTATTTATCGGAGCTGATACTATAGTGTCCTCTTGACTTTTTACAGCATCAGCCGCAACGAAGAAATTGTGAACATTTACTCCTGATGAAGCGATTTTGATCGCGAAACACCGGCCGTTGTCGGGTGTTAGTTGGGACAGTGCGGTCTTTCTTGATGCGTTTTTTCCATTAAAACGGGATCTAGAGGATATTTAACGAGTTGCTTTTTATTAGAAATACTTTAATAAGATTTAAACAACAATTGCCGCACATGACGAGAAGTCCGGACGGCAAGTGGGTCCACTGCCGTTGTCAGGCTTGCTGATGCGGTATATATATATAAAAAAAGATAAAAAAGATAAGAAAAGATAAAAAAAGATAAAAATAGATATCACACTCCTGATAAATAGAATTTTACAAAAATCATTTTCAAAATTGGTGTGTGTACTAGCACCTTACACAAAAAATTGTTCTATACTATGTTTTTTTGTTGCTTAAGAGTTTATTAGACAAAACAAGTGCTTTGGTTCTTTGTGTTTTGCTTAGTTTCAAACCTTGCCACACAAATCTATTTCACCATTAAGGTTGACAAAGAATTTCATGGGCTGGAAGAGGTAGATCAACCTAGGTAGAATATTCATTTTGAATATCCCAGTTCTTTATATGTGGATTCTAAAAATCCAGGTCTCTTGTTCTTCTCCTAGGACAAGCAGGATGGTAGTCCTCATATGTGGGTTTCATCATCTGATGGAGCCCGGCATGGAAAACTTTTATCAAAGTTTCTAGAAGCTTTGACCAGCAAACAGAGCATGCCCAGCCTGCTATTATCCACGCGAGGTCCCCTTCAGTCTCTTCTTTTCCGCAGTATAGTTGCCTCGCAGTTGGTGGAGCTCTTCAGTTTCCTTGTTTTCTCAATTATTTTGTTTTGATGAGTGTTTCCTGAATTCCTCATCGGGTCCCCCTTCGCTGTCGGTGCCTGTACGGTAGGTTATTTCTCTGCCCTTTTTTCCAACTTTGTGATGGATTCCTCTCGCATCAAGGTGACTGCCAGTCATTGACCGCATGCTGGGTGTTTTTATGGCATCGACCAGTTTTTGTCGGTGACCCCAGTGCCTGTGGACAGTGTCCATAATGGAGACCCACATGAGGTTTGCATCCTCTGCCTGGGGGCCTCACATGCCGTCCACGGGTGCCATCTTTCAACTAGTTTACACCCAAAGGGTATCTAGCGTGCTTCGATAAGATGGAGAAACTTTTCGGGGCTCCGAAGTCTGCTCCCTCTATGCCTGTCAGTTCCATCGACATCGAGAGATTGCAGAGAGATGTTTGATATGCTTCCCCTAGCAGTCCCTCTCGCCAGTACTTCCAAGGATTGAGGGGATGGGGATAGATCCTCGATCTCCCCTCTCTCCAGGACATCGGGAATGTGAGCTTGCTCTGTACAGGGGAAAGACCAGGCTGAGCACAGACTGAGAACTTGCAAACATCGACACCGGTCACTGTTGACTTCCGGTTCCGGAGCGGCATCAGCGGCAGCCAGGCCACTATCGAAGCGGCACTGGCTTTCGGAGGCCCCATCCTCCTCTGCCCCGGTAGCCCTGGGTGTTCCCCACTGACACCAGTGTTGGGCACCACGCCACCTCAGAAACCTGAGGAAGAACTGGTGACACTTCGTCCCCCTCCATCAGTCCTAGCCACTCTGGACTTTCAGGAGGAGTTGGATCGCAGAGTGCAATCCGCGGTGTTAAAAGTGCTCCAAAGTGTTGAGCTGCCAGTGTCACCGGTACCCGAACCTCCGCCATCGATGCTAGCACCATTGCTAGAGCAACTGGACATCCTCTTGGGCGCCCTTCTGATGCAGGCGGTGCCTGAGGGACCTTCGGTTCCCCAGCGGCCACCAATGCCCTCCGCCGGAGCGATCTCAATTCTCGGATCTGAGGAGGAGGAAGATACGGCTGATACCATGTTTCCTTGCCCACTGTTCAGACCAACAACCAGGTAGCGATGTGGCACATCAACAAGTAAGGAGGTACCGGATCACTCCTCCTCTGCCAGGAAGCTGTCCAAATTTAGTCCTGAGCCCAGTCCCAGGCAATTCTGCTCAGGGTGGTGTAGTGGGGTTGGAAAATGTGATGGTGGATCGCCTGAGCTAAGTATTCTACCCCCACGAGTGGTCCCTGGACCAGGCGGTGGCGACTCGCCTTTTCCGCCTCTAGGGGGGAACTGGTCATAGATCTTTTCACCTCCCTCTACAACAACAAAGTGAGAAACTTCTGTTCCCTTCACTGGAGAACTGGGAGCCCAGTCTCAGATACCTTTGCCTGCCTTTGGGGCAAGGGTCTTTTGTATGCATATCCTTTGCTTCCACTGGTGTTAAACTCCTGAAGCTCCAGCAAGACGGGAGGGGGGAACCATGATTCTCGTGGTCCCCCAGTGGTCGGGACAGGCTTGGTTACCAATTCTTCGGGACCTCTCCATCAGGGAACCGATCAGTCTAGGGACCTCCCCTGATCTGATGACTCAGGATTGAGGTGCCATCCCAACCTCCAGGCACTGTCACTGACGGCCTGGATGTTGAAAGTTTAGTCCTGTGGTCCCTTGTCCTCTGAGGACGTGTCTCATGTCCTGGTGGCTTCTCGAAAACCGTCCACCAGGAAGTCATACACTTTGAAGTGGAGGAGGTTCTCAGTTTGGTATGAGAGACATGGCTTGGATCCATTCACTTGTCCTACTCCCAAGTTGTTAGACTACTTGTTATCCCTCTTTGATGCTGGTCTGAAAACCAACTTGGTCAGAGTGCACCTCAGTGCTATCTGGGCCTATCACCACGAGGTGGATAATCTGTCGATTTCCATGCATCCTGTGGTGAGTAGGTTCATGTGGGGTTTGCTTCAGCTGAAACCTCCCCTGCAGCCTCCTGTTTTGTCCTGGGATCTTTACATAGTTCTTTCTCGTCTCATGCAAGATCCCTTCGAACCACTGCGTTCCTGAGAGTTGAAGAACCTGACATGGAAGGTTATCTTCCTGATTGCAGCTCCTTCAGCACGCCTAGTTAGGAAGCTTCAGGTATTGGTGATACATCCACCTTACACAGTTTTTCTATGAAAGGGTGGTGTTTTGCACCCACCTTAAGTTCCTGCCCAAGGTGGTGACTGATTTTCATCTCAACCAGTCAATTGTCCTACCTATCTTTCTTCCCAGGCCACATTCTCACCACAGTGAGCGGGCTGTACACAGCCTGGATTGCAAAAGAGCCTTGACTTTATATCTAGAGAGAACAGCAGGCCACTGACAGTCCATGCAACTCTTTGTCTCCTTTGATAAGAACCGATTGGGAGTTGTGGTAACCAAGCACAGATATCCAACTGGCTGGCAGATTGTATCTGCTATGCACAGGCGGACCTTCAGCTTGGAGGCCACGTCAAGGCTCATTCTGTCCGTGTGCTGGTAGCTTCGGTAGCCCATCTGCATGCAGTTCCCGTGGCTGACATTTGCAAGGCAGTGACATGGAGTTCCCACCACCCGTTTGCGGCCCATTACTGTTTGGATAGAGATAGCCGTAGGGACAGCAACTTTGGTCAAGCTTTCTTGCGGAACCTCTTTCAATAAGAGACAACCCAACTCTTTCTGCCTGGAGCCCTCTTTTTTCGGGACAGGCTTCTCCCTAGGTTTTCCACACATCTGCAGTTGTTGCACCTGTTAGTGTTAGGTTCGGTGGCAGTAGATCTATATCAGTTTAGGAGTAGCCTGCAGCTTGGTATTCACCCATGTGTGAGGACTACCATCCTGCTTGTCCTAGGTGAAAGCAGAGTTGCTTACCTGTAATAGGTGTTCTCCTAGGATAGCAGGATGTTAGTCCTCAGGAAACCTGCCCACCACCCTGCAGAGTTGGGTTTCTATTATATTTGTTTTATTTTATTGTAAGGGGGATTATGAGTGGATAGTGGCATGCTGGGCATGCTCAGTATGCCTAGTCAGTTATAGAAACGTTGACGGACGTTTTCAGTGCCGGGCTCCATCTGATGTCCTCCATGTGTGAGGACTAATGTCCTGCTAGTCTAGCAGAGCCCATGTTTACAGGTAAGCAACTCCTGCTTTCTGCAATTCAGTTTTCCTGCTGCCTTGACCTATGGTCTCATTCTCTTCTTCCCAATCTATGATGCCAACTTCTGAAAGTGAAGCCTTAACCAAGTTCAGCAACATCTGGTTCACTAGAAATTTCCATTGTTCTTATCTATTAATAGTTTCTACTGTGCAGTCTTTTACCTTTGGCCTGCTCTGATAACTAAACTGCTTACATACAAAATTGCCTTCATATTGATCAAAATTTCTCCCTGTTTAGATATCAGAGAGGGTCAATTGCATCCTTGTTTCAACATCAAGGGCTTCAATTATGAAAAAATGCGTTGTCCACAATGTATCCAATCTAAGAAACCTTTGTTGAATTCACCAGAATTCAGTTGCGAACAGGAAGTACCACTGAAGCCTAAAAAAGGCTTTTTCCACATCTAATACTAATAACCCGAGAGCTTATTTCTCCTAGCCAGAGATATGTTTGCTGTAGAGATCCTGCCGTTCATGAAACCAGTTTAGTCATCCTTAACAGCATAAGAACATAACATGCCATGCCTCTGCAGCCCCCAAATAGGAGTTATCTTTAAAAAAGATAATGAGTTTTTCTTTGGGATGTCTGGAGAGAGAGACCACAGTCATTGGTTTCAAAGGTACTGTATGTGGAAGGAAAATGTCCATCACTGATTGACATGACTTCTGCTACAGTTGTCTGGGACCAAACCATGACCATATCAACTGTTATGATTGTGGACGATGTCCCTGTGGACCCAAAGAGCTTGAGGGCCTGGAAAATGGAGGAATTGCATAAGTCTCTGAAGCATTAGTCAATGGTCCTCCCGATGTGCAGCCTTATCTGCTTCACTGGGAATGGAGCTGAGCAGGAGCGACCCCAGAGGACCCCAGCCTGTTGATAGAACAGGCTGGATCCTCTAGGGCAGTGGTTCTCAACCAGTGTATCACCAAGTGGTGTAAGGAGCTGGTACTTAAAATTCCTCATCACCGTTCCCTATTGCTGCTTTTCCTTCAAACCCAGCAGCCACTGCCACTTCCAATCCAAGCCAGAAATGTTGCAGACATGCTGTATCCTGCCCTGCCATCCTGCTGCATCGGTCCTAAACACCTTACCATCAGGGCAGGTAGCTCCATTGTCTATGCATTGTGCTGCGTTACTTCCTGTACAGCTGTATGCAAGCCTATACATATTTTTGACAGGGGCAGAAGGAATATAATACCCCTACCTCCACCAATTACCAGAGACCTTACTCCACCAAAACTAATGGAACAAGGGCTAGGCCTGGAGACTCCAGATCCCATTTGTTTCTGGTACCACTGATATCCAATCAGATTCCAATTTAAATTTTGGAGAGCCCAGAAGATGCGAAAGATTCCATTCTGGTATCAGAAGAGGATGTTTCACTGCCCATGCCAGGTCAAAGGGCTCATCAACCCCATCATCCAGATAGAAGATTCTTTACCTCTGTGGTGGCTAAGGATAAGGAGAGTAGTTTCCAACCTCTCCTTTTCAGCATATCAGATTTACTTCTGTTAAGAGAAGTCCCGGTATCCCTGATCTGGGTGGATTCTAGTCCAAGAAATGTGCTTGCAGAGAAGATCAACCAGTCAATGGATGGTCCTCCAAGAGTATTTCTCTGAGATGAACAAGGACCCTTTGTCAGTCTCCATCATTGGGGTCCTAGATCAGTGTTCTTATATCTCTCGGCTCTGAAGAGAAGTCAACAGGGGTCCCTTCCGAATCCTCTGAAACACTTGTCTCCCCTGGAAGACCTTTCTTACTCCAGGTTTCTGAACAAGCTGGGAAAAGCACTCCGAGTTAATATGCATGGAAACAAAGATTCTCGTGCAAAGGTCTTTGGTCTCCTCCAGTTTCTGAAAATCTCAGCGGAGCTAGCAGTAATCCTGATCCATAGTATTCTGCAAAATTACAAGCCAGGATGTAGGAATATCTGGTTTGCTGCACCCCAATGGCAAGGAAACTAAACTTTAAATACAGGGTGCAAAACTCCGGTGTTTGGAATCCTACAATTGTCTCATCTATCAGTTGTGGTGGAATTGGCTCTTCAAAGATGTCCGAGACTATCCTTTTTACTCATGGTGGAATTTGTTTTATTTAAATCTGATGCTGTCTTTTCTGGTCTTTTTGAAAGATAAAAGATAAGTTTCTGGATGTTTACAGAGTTCTCAGATATCTAAAAGTAACTAATGTCGTTAGGAAGTATAATAGGCTTTTCATAGTGTTTGGAGGTGGTCATAAATGGGAGGCAGTTTCCAAGTCATCTTTATCACCATGGATTAAGGAGATGATTCTTTCAGGTTACTTGCTGAAAGGCAAGTAGGTAGGTATCAGTCTCTTCGTGCTCATTCGATGAGGACTTATACTTCCTCATGGGTGTAGACAACTGCAGTTACTCTGAAAGATATTTGGACATTCCTGCATTTGTTCAGTAAACATTACAATGTGGCTAGAGATGCTAAGACAAATGTAGCTTTTGGAGCAAGCCTTCTCATGGCAACCTCCACACATTAAGAAGTGGCTTGGGCATTCCCCATACGTTTGGACTGATGTAGCAGGATGTTAAAGGAAAAAATTGGTCTTGCCTGTTAACTTCATTTCCTTGAATCCTGCTACATCAGTCCAGCACCTATCTGGGAGGTCAGGGTCTGCAGCTTGTGCTTGTTCTTGTTCAAAGCTTTCGGGTGTCACAAGAGTCTTATTTCTGTTGCTTCTCCTTGCTTTGGAGAACCTGGGGTATTTGTGTTGCAAATGTTCCCATTCTGTCCTGCTAGTGGGAGGGGATTTTCTTGGAGGATTTTCTCCTCTTGTTTAAAAAAAAAAAAAATACTGGTTATTCCATTGCTTTGTCAAAAATATACTGGCAATTTATTGTGCTGAACCACTACTAATACCAGTGATATCACTGGAAAAGGTTTGTCTGCATCTGCTGCTAGACTGGTATAAACACATGAGTCTGGACTGCTGTAACAGGATTCAAGGAAAGGAAATTAACAGGTAAGACCAAATTTCTTCTCTTTTTTTCAGTGGTTTGTTTTGATTGTCTTATTTCTGTTTTTGTTCTTATATACCACCTTATTCCTCTAACAGAACATCCAAAGTGGTTTACATTCTAGTAGCAATAAAACTATAGAAGTACATTGTTTTCAAAAGACAGAGCAGCGTTTCCCAACCGGTGTACCACAGCAGGTCCCCCCTCACTCCCAGATATTTTTAAAAAACACTCTCATAATCCTTCAACCGCAGATGTAAGTGTGGGTGCACATGCACAGCAGGAAGCAGACTCACGGCCCCTGAGGGATCAGTCTCATGGCCTGCAGGTGAGGGAGGCTGTAGGAAAGAGTTTTTGAGCTGAGGGGGAGAGGGAAAAAGAGCACTGTAAGAGGAAGAAAATGACTATACTATATCTACCACTGTAAGAGGGGTACTTTCAACTCAGCGTGGGTTTTGGGGGAGGGAGAGCGGTGTTAAATTAGTCTTCCTAGGGTGCTACAGATCCTTGCATTGGCCCTGTTACTGGTGGCAATTGGAGGAGGCCAAGAGCACATTAATAATGTGCTGGGGCCAATGAGGTGTGTGTTGTGCGGGGAGGGGGAAAGATGAGGGGTGCGGGTCTAGTGTGCCACATTTTTTTTTTGTTTGTTTATGTAAGTGTGCCTTGGGCTGACAAAGGTTGGGAAACACTGAGAGAGAGAGAGGTCTGCATTCTGTTCATGTCCACAGAGCAGAAGGCTTTATCTTGTAGACTTTCTGAACATTTGTGCTTACAAAGGTTGAGGCATGAGCTTCATTTTCCAGGGAAACTTGTTACTTTTCCACCACTTAACAAGATCTCTAGAAAATTGTTTAATATCACCCTTCTTTCTGCTTTAAATCGTAATGTAGGAAGACTTACTACCATTTTAAAATCATGTCACTAATGGCCCTGCTTTTCCTAGCACTATACAGCACACAGTTCTAATAAGCTGGCAGAAATAAGGTTTACTCAAGAATTGTTTTAAAAGATTGCCGAGAACACTTAAATACCATTTGTTATTTCAGTTTGGAAATGAGGAAAGTAAACTTTTCTCACTCAGAAGACTCTGTGGTATTCATTTTGTTACAAAAGGTTAGGATGATTTACCCTCACATTTTCTGAATTGTGATTCAATCTTGCCCTTGGTCCAATTTCCATAGAAACAGTACCCACCTTTAAAAATAAATCCCCAGGGGCATTACTAGACTGATTTGTGCCTTTGAGCATAGAAGCCCAATAAAAGCTGCTTGGGGGTATGTACATCGTGTCTTATAGCCTGCCACTGATTTGTAGAAGCACAGAAAAACGGCATGTGAGAAGAGGACTGTTTCAGAGCATGGTTGGGAAATGACTTTATGTTCAGTGTTTGAACTATTCATAAGGAGAGTGGTGGAGCTCACCCTAAAGTGAGCAGTGTTTGTTGTGCGTGGAGATTAAAGGTGCATCACAATCATCAGAAGTTGACAGATTTTAAGGCCTGTCTGTATTAGTGTGGATAAATGCTTATTCTTCTGAGAGCAGTGCAGAGAAGTCAAGTGAAACCTGCACTTTCCAACCTCTCAGGTGGAAACTAGCTTGTGTCTTATTGCTGTTGCAGGAAGAAGAGCAGGATGAAATCCCTGAGCTGCCAGATCCAGATGTGGAGTTGGGCATTTTGCCTCGAGAGATCCGAAAGCTGGTGGAGAGGAGACAGCAAGTGAAGCAACTGATGAAACAGGCAGACTTGAATCCTGACCTCCTCTTACAGGTAGGGTTGGAGACTGTCGCACAGCTCAGCACTGGAAGCTCTAAGAACCAAAAGAGTTGTACCCTTTGAAAGAGTTCACAGAGGAGATTCTCCAGAGATGGAAAATGACAAAAAAAACCCAAACTTTGAATTCATTCATTTCATTTATATTCCACCATTATTTTGGTGGGAAACATCCAGATTTAGCAACAGCAGTAAAAACAGACTCATTAGAATTGTGAGCAACAAAAAGGATTAGGAGAGGCCAGCTGGTAACTCAGCTCTTGTCTTATGCAGAATATCTGCCGTCATATCCTCAATGGAAAACTGCAGAGACGGTATTTTAAAAATATTACTGTGCTGATGCTTTGGGTTCTACTGATACACAGTAGTTTCTTTCTTTAGGTTGCCATATTCTGCTTTCTAACATAGAGATAAAAGCTAGCATAAAGTTGATGATGAACCTTTCGGTTAAACTCTTAATACATTTGTGACGAGCTTTCCACAGCAATGTTCCTTTCTGCATTGACCTGACGATGGAAGCACAGCGTTGGAAAGCTCGTCACAAATGTACTAGGTGAGTCCAATAAAAGGGTTTTGCGTACAGCTTGTTTGTTGATTTGTTTCATTTCTTTCTTTAGGATGGCAAAGCAGGAACCTGAACACACATTAGTGATTCATTTCTAAGAAAGGTTGAGTTGGTTTGCTGGTAGAATGAGAGAAGCCTAAAACACTAAACACATCAACTGATATTGAAAACCACTTTCTTAAATTTGAGAGAACCACATTTCTGTGGCTGGCTGTCAGTTTTTAGGGTGGTGATTAGCTGCCTTTGGACAGTTGATGACACAATAGAACTAAAAACAATTGCTGGTGCTTAGGACCTGTGAAAATTGGGTTTTATGTGCACTGTGATTCCTTGTTTGCCCTGAGACATGTTTTCTCCAGAGAGCATGCAGGTGGTATTTTGTCCTTTTTAGAACTAATTCACACTGAAGCTTGGGATGTTTGTAGCTCAGAATGAGGCTTGGACAGCCTATCTTCCAGTATCCTTAGGGAGCTGTACGACTGTAACATCCTGCAGTGTCATTTATTATATATTTTTAAAAAATGGATAACCCACTGCATCCAAAGTTCTGCATGGTGAACAATTGTATGTTCATAAATGCTTAAAACCAAATCAATATAAGATAAATATGACAAAAACAAGAAGAAGGTGGAAGTCTTGGCACTAAAAGAAAGTTATTACTGGTCAGAGAGATGTTGCCAGTACTTTGTGCTATTACTTTGTGTGATTGGTCCTTCAGATACAACCTACAAATAAGCTCTGAAGTTGCTAGTACTTTCCAGTCTTAGCTGGGAGTACAAAAAAGACCAGATCTGTGACCCGAAGTCTGGTTACAGCTCATGTGAACAGCCCTTTCTTGACCTCCCCAGGCACTGAATAAGTATGGTGAAAAGTGTCTAGCTAGAATTTACTGAATGAATCCTTAGTTATTTTACACAGTGCTGTTTACAAAGTGAGTCTTTACATTCACTATTCCTGCTTTTTGTTGTTAAACTCTTTAGATTGTTAGCTCACTCTGTCCTGCAACTGATTGATGACCTCAGAATTTCTTTTGCTGTATGTTATCTGTAGATGTATTTCTAGGATTTGTTGGTTTGGGTGGATGGGGGGTCTCGCTGTCCCTAGAAACCACCAGAGGCTAGCATGCAAGTGTAACCCAGTTGGCCGGTTGGGAGGCTACTATTATAGGGGCACAGATAGAGGTGGGCCCAAACAGAGTGTCCACAGGGTTAACCCTATGTGAATGTTAGGGTAGCGCTAAGGTATTATGTGACAGGGCCTGAATAAATAATGTGGTGTTCATTTAGATTGCTTTCTCAAACAGTGATCCCCCACTGTTACTCAGAAAGTAATTAGATTACAGGTAACTAGTCACTGTGACTACTATAGTTACTGTAACAGCCCTGTTATGGAGCCAATAGTTTGGAGCGTTGTGCAGAGTAGTACCATAACAAGGGTAATTATATCCATGACTGGTAACCAAGGGAAAAAAAAAAAAAAACTTCTCACAAAGAGTGTTACAGCTTCGACCTTCACGGGAAGGGGGGAATGTAATTGCATCACTTGAATAGAGCCCTAAGCAGTTAATTAAAAAGCATGAATAGTGAACGGAAGCCCTTGCTAGGTTTTAAATGCATGCATGTGAATTTCTACACTCGCTGCTTTATCGAATGCTTGGAACCATACAGTAGTGCCAGTTTTTGGGCACTGGAGAAAATTGTATAATTGAACTGAAGAGTAAATTCCTTTTAGTTTTGTTATGTTGAAGCCAAACAAATGGAAGAACAGAAAAAAATTCTGAATAATGCTGCGGTTAGGATCTTTAATAATTTGGTAACCTTTTTAAAAATGTTGTGAGGGGATGTGACAGGAGTAGGTAGTGCAGGAAATGATTTGTATTAGCTAAGACCTTAATCTGACTAGGGCCCCAGGGCTGGTGCAAGAATATTTGTTACTTTAAAAAACATTTGGATTCTGCATACCGTAAACTCTCTAAGCAGATCACAATTTACATTCTGTAATTTGGCTGCTGTTAGTCCACTTGAATGCACAGAAATAAAAGGTTAACAACAAAATATATATATAAGGTGATACTTTTTTTATTGGACTAACTTAATATCTTTTAAGTTAGACCAATAAAAATGTATCTCCATATATATATATATATATATATATATTTTTTATTTTTTTTTGTTAACCTTTTATTTCTAGTGGACTAACATGACAGTCAAACTACAGAATTAGAAGGGACATTACTGCTGATGGATGATTTAAAATGTATTTATGTGTAGTATGGGTCAGAAAACTGACTAAAACTGTTCCCTTTCTTTCCTGATCTTAGTGCATGGTTGGTGATTTGTTGGCTAATTAGGATAGTTACCAGTATTCCTCCTCTTTTTTTGTCCCCGTTGTAGTATGACATCCGACAAAAGGCGCTCAAACTCACAGCTAACAGCATGTACGGCTGTCTGGGGTTTTCCTATAGCAGGTTCTATGCCAAGCCTCTGGCTGCCCTGGTGACACAGAAGGGGAGAGAGGTAAGCTTTCTGTAAGAAAGGTTTGCTTTCCTTCCCACCTCTGAAGTAACTTAAAATCAAATAAACTAGAGACTACTTTTCTATCAGGTGTGACTGAATAGTCAGGTCACTGAGAAATAAGCAGTATAGCAGAGGAAGAGAAGTACTGAATCTGCAGCAGATTTGTAAGTTCCATGAAGAAAAAAAACTTGGTGATGCTGGTTTGGTAATTGGTAAGAAGGCAGAAAAGGATTAATGGAAAGAAGTGTGTAGTGCAAGAAGACTGCAGCTATATAAAAGATAAATAATATTGTTAAATTTAACAAAATTAAGATATTGTTCAGTAAAGAGAAAGTGACATTTGTAATAACTGGAAGCAGTATGTGCAATGTTTTATTCCAAGCACTAGATACCCGCTTGAGACTGTTCAGGTTCATACTACACACACAATCTTCCCCCATGTGGCTGATACAAAGGTTGACTGTTGCGTCTGAGTTCTGGGCTATTAGGAGCCACCTATAAAGATCCAAATACAGGATCTGTTATCAAATGCTGCACAAAGAGAATCTAACCTACACTTAGATTTTCTTGTGTAGCATTTGAAAAAAAATGTAGTAATAATTTTCAAGGGTTTCATCGCTTTCCCCATCAGTCCTAATAGAACAATATAGTTAGATGGTTTCCAATACTGAGGAGCCATACATACGTATGTGTTAAAGCAATAGCAAATGTTTATGAAGTGCCTTATTGAGTTAAAACAGAACAATACAGGGCAGATGCTACTTGTATATTTTGTTTTCCTCTTCCCCCAGCCCTTAATTCTCTGATGAATGCTTGCATGCATGCTTACATGCACCTTGTGTATAACTGATTGATGTTATAAACCAAGTCTGTGTGAAATGTGTAACCATCCCTGGTTATCTAACTCATCTCAATGTATTATGCTTTTATTATTTTAAGAATTTGTATTTTATTTTAACTATTTTATTAAGAATTTTCAAATACACATCAAGAAAAAAAATCTTGAACAGAAATAGACATATATCCAGCATGTGAGAAAATAATAAACCAGAAGGAAATATTAAGAAATATATAGCCTGTTCATATTGGCCAATTCTCCGTTAAGTCTTCAATGCAAAGGATGAGGGGTTCCAGAATTAAAATATTTGAGACAGAAAAAAAAATACAATGACTAGACCACAGTTTCTCAAGAGAACTTTTCCTTAGTTTTTCAAACATTTTGGCTGGAGCTTAAGTTTTCAAACTATTTTTTGATCTCTGATTTCTTGCACATGGAAATATTGGAAACAGTTTTCTGAAGGGTGCAAGATACTTTTTGAAGTGCATGTTGAACTTTCATTCTGCTCCTTCTGCTATCAGTATGTTGAGCACATTAACTGCAAATAAAGATCCAGGGATTGGCACACGTCCCGCTCCCTGGCCTGTGGTAGATGAGGGCAGTTTGGCTTGATTTGGCTTGGCTTTCTTTGCATGTCTGCATCCCTTTTGTCCAGTTACCTTTATATAATGTAGCTTCAAGCTAGGAAGTTGTTGGCCTCAGAGATTTAAATATTCATAATTATGAATTTTCTTCCTTTTGATAGCAATTTTCAAAAGGTATTTACATGGGTAAATGGCTATCTGTGATAAAAGGGCTTTTTGAAATGTGTCCACCTTCCCTGTGTTTTAAAGTAGATGCATTGCTTCACAGTGTGTGCTTTTTCTTGCATTTAGTGGTGTTTCCAGTGATGGGGATAGGGTGAGGATTGCAACAATGTGCCTAATTTGGGCAAAATGTAACTGCAGAAAATGCAGGTGTATATCTCTGTGGGGTACTTTATCTTTAGGCAGTTTTGAAAGAAAAAGTAGGCTTTTATTTTTGCTTTGCGAACTGGTGTAAAGACTGAGGAAAAAAATTGGTAGTCTTTGCAATTCTCTCTTCTGTAATGGCTGTAATAGCTCACTAGGTGGCGATAGACACCTTGCAATCATTAATCAATTAAAAAGTTTTAAACCTAGTGTTTTGTGCTTGGGACTTGGGGCATATTTTGGAGCAGATGTCAGATGTACATAAAACAGATTCCTGCTTTATTATGCATTCCCTTAAAGTTTCTATGCCTTATATGCCATTCTTCCCACACTCATTCCCTTTCTGCATGATCTTACGCTTCTCTCTTTGTAACTTCTCAAATTTTCCAAAGTTTTTAATGTTGCATAATGCCACCAGAAAATAAATATTGGCAATGAGGTCAGGAGGTATCAGCCAATAGAACAAGATCCCTTTCCTGACAAGGAAAAAAAAGTGGGGGAATTAGTAACTGAGTGACATGATATAGGAGATCTCAACCCAGTCCTTGGCACGCACCCAGCCAGTCAGATTTTCAGGATATTCACAATGAATATGCATTGCCTCCATTGTTTGCAAATCTATCTAATGCACATCCATTGTGGATATCCTGAAAACCAGACTGGCTAAGTGTGTTCTGAAGACTGGGTTAAGAGCCACTGTCATAGCAGATGACAAAAAATAATGTTTATGAATGTTTCTTATAATCCCCACTGAACATTGTATGGAGGAGGGGGAATATAAATGTATTTAAATAAAATAAAAACTGGTCCTTCTAGTCTGCTCAGTTCTTGTCCACACTTCTAGAGATTCCTTCCAGCTGCCTGCCATAGAACATGACCACTTTTAAAATCTCTTCTTATCCAAGACAGTTTTTGTCATCTTCCTGTTATGTATTTAACCAGCTTGGGCAGAACAGCATATAAAATTCTTCCACTTAGTTCATTCCCAGCACCTCTTCTTTCCCATGTCTCTACAAAGCTTTGTAATAGTCTAAATAGCTACCAGTACTAATGTGAATGCTGCCCAAACATCTGGCTTCCTAAATGCCCCGTACAACCTGCCTTGCAAACAGATGCTGCTATGTGAACATGAAAATAAAATTTCACCAAAAATAGCAAAGCAGATATTTAAAGATTTACTTAAAAAGACCTCATATGATAAGGCACTTAAACTGCACCATTGATTGTGGTGTCTTATGTTTTATGAATGAAATGAGTGCCTGTTTATAATCATTGGCTCAGGGTGGATTAAATGTCCAAATATCCCAGGTAAATTTTTTTCACATTTTAATTGTTGCAAGTAAAATGTCCTTAACTGTAAATCAATATAGTAATCAAAGCTTGACATTTATCTTGAGATCTCTAGAAGACAAATTTTAATCCAAGCTAGTAAACAGTACTCTGGATTCACAGGAACAGACCAAACATTCAAGTGTTGTCTTGTAAATCACCCGATGCTGCGGCATTTTGGATTCCTCTTCAGTAGACAACCTGAGTGAAAGCTCTGATCGTATCCTGGAGCAAAGCAAAAAAGCAAATGCCAGCAATGCAAAATAATAAGAGGTTGAGACATCTTTAAAAATAACTAGTTGGGAAAACTTACAAAAAGGCAACAATCATGCTCACAAAACTGAAGTACATTAATATTAACTAGTAGAGGTTTGCAGCATAACTTACTGGTTAGTCCACAGTGATTTTCAAAAGAACAGGGCTCATTCCCGAGGTGTTTTCTTTGACAGAGAAAGTGAACACTGCCAAGCGCCATTTTTAAAGGGGCAAGCACAGGAATTGCACTGTCAGAGGGTGCCTGAACTCGAAGGAAGGACTGAACACTCAGTACATGACACGGAAAGCAAATACCATTAAAAGGAATGCCATTCTATCTTTTCGTTTAGGCTATGAAAAGCAGCAAAGTCCAAATGGAAAAATCCAAGATTACTAACGTCGTTTCAAGATGGTATGCACATCACCGCCATATTTTTTTGGGGGGGAGGAACGTGTGCCAAAACGATCTAGCACAAGCCAATAAAAATGAGATGCCTGAGTGCAGTGTACCTCGCGCACAGAAATCCTTAGTGTTAATATGGCTCTTGTGTTAAAAAAAAAAAAAAGTTTTTTGATTTATCTGAACGTATGCTATATATATATTGGAGGGGCATAGACAAAATTGAGAAAAGCTTACAAGAAAGGCAACTATCAAGCTTTCATAACTAAAGTACTTTAATGTTAAAGGTGTGCAACAATAGTTACTATTTAGTGTCCAGAGTAATTTTAAAAGAGCAGCGCTAATTCCTGTGGTGGTGTCTTTGACAGGGAAAGTAAATACTGTCATGCACCATCTTAAAGGGGCAAGTGTGGGAAATGCACTGTCGATCGAAAGAGTGCCTGAACATAAAAGGAAGACTGAACACTAAGTGCATGACATGGAAAACAAATACAAATGACATTAAAGAGTATGCTATTCTACCTTTTCATTTAGGCCATGAGGAGCAACAGAGGCCAAATGAAAGATCCAAAATTGCTCACATTGATTCAATGCAGCAGTCAAAAAAGCAAACAGAATGTTAGGAATTATTAGAAAGGGAATGGTGAATAAAATGGAAAATGTCATAATGCCTCTGTAAACACTCCATGGTGAGACCGCACCTTGAATACTGTGTACAGTTCTGGTTGCCGCATCTCAGGAAGGATATAGTTGTGATGGAGAGGATACAGAGAAGGGTGACTAAAATGATAAAGGGGATGGAACAGCTTCCCTATGAGGAAAGACTAAAGTTAGGACTGGGACTTCCGGCGATGACGTAGCGGAGTCGGAAGTTGGGAGAGAGAGCTCCGCGGACCCCTCTCTGAAAAACGTGCTTTTTTTCTAAACTAATGCTCCGTTTTCCAAATTCTGTGGGAGGCCTGGTAACAGAGGCGACGGGGCAGCGTATCGCTCCAAAACGGGTGGGGAGATGACGCAGGATGCAACATCGAAGCACCCACAGCGCGGCGACACGTCAAAGCAATGCACTTAAAATGGCGGCGGTACCCGAGGCTCAGACGCTGGCAAGTGTGTCCGCGGAGGCACTTCAACAAATTTCCACCAATGTTACTGCAGCCCTCGATGAGTGGCTCATCAAAATCCAGCCAGCCATGGAGGAAATTAAAAGCACCATCAAGGGGCAGTCTAAACATTAAGACCAAGCGGAACACCACCTCTCCGACCATAGAGATTGGCTTGCCTCGGCCGAGCAACATGTGAGGGAGCTCCAGGCCCAACAAACACTGCTAGGCAGAATTGAGGATCAAGAAAATCGATGCCGCTGAAATAATAATCATTGGGTTACCTGAATCCTTGAAGGGAGGAGGCCCTATATACCTTTATAGAGCAATGGCTTCTGGAGCAAGTTGGCCCTGCCTAATGATCATTTATACTGCGAACGGATGCACCGAGTAGGCCCACCACGTGAGAATACTCACATATGTTCAAAAAATGATTAAAGACCTGGCTCTTCTAACAGGCATTTAACTAGCTCCCTCAGCTTTTTTCCATGTATACTGTACGCCCGTTTTACCTTGTCACCCACCGCTGCCTCACTCTACTTAATTCGTTGATGCATGACTTGTAATTAGTTTCTTCACTGTTTGTTTCTTCTGTTTTTTTTTTTTTTGATCTTTCATTTAATCTTCTGTTTTATGTATTTGCATTAGTTCCAGGATAACTTACTAATTCCTCTCTTCCGTTCCAATATGCATATTACGTTCGCATCTCCCAGTTTGATGCTCCCTGTTTTTTGTAACTGATTTCCCTGTTTCCCCTTGTTCGATGTAAACCAGCATGATGTCTCTGACGAATATCGGTAAAGAAAAGCCTTAAATAATAAATAAATAAATACTACCAGGCTATGTCCGGTGATGGCTCACAAAACCCAGCTCTTGCGGGCCTATAGGCAACAACCAGCAGTGGAGTATCAGGGGAACCGTATCCTTTTCAACTACTGCCGCCTGGACCTTGGCACTTATCTGAGTTCTCAGGTTTATGGTTCAGATTTTTGAATTGTGTTGGCAATACCTAGAGCCACTATTGCAACCTTTTTCTAGTATCCCAGACGTTCCTGGCAGTACGGTTTATGAGCAGTTAATTTTGCTAAAATTATATTCAATCAGGTTTGAAAGGGGCATTACCTTAAGAAATATTATGGAAACAGGGAGGGGTGTGCACGCAAATATGTTTGGGAGGTGGGTGGGGAGGCCCCGAGCCTCTAGGAGTCAAATGCAGATGCTTGTAATTCAATGTGTGTGGAGTGTGTTTGAATGTGTTAGGATGTGTGCGGGGAAGGGGTGGGGAGGGACGGAGAAGTGAGGGCAAGGAAAGGAGACTGAGGGGGTTCTATGCTTATCAGGGACGTTACAGGGAAGCTGGAGCGATGCCATTCTTGGGGCTTAGGCTGGGAGGCCCCAAGATATTAGATCCACATATACATACTTGGGGTCCTATGCGGACTCCTGTATTTCCTTTGTATACCATAGGAAAATATGGTTAAAGTCAAAGTTACCCCTTTAAATGTTGATGGGATCCATTCACCTATAAAACGGGGGAAGTTACTCTTGTTTCGATGCATGCGATCTACTGTGGTGGTTTTGCAGGAAACCCTCCTATCCGATAGTGAACATGGGAAGTTGAAAAGAGATTGGGTAGGACAGTGTGTATACTCCTTTTTTCCTTTCAAACGTGGAGTAGCCACTCCACGTTTGAGAGGAAAAAAGGTTATCATTTCAAACAGACCAGATGTGGCAGGACCCTGAAGGTCGATATGTAATAGCTGCGGGGACGCTACATGGACAGAAATTGGCGTTTTGTAATGTCTGTTCTGACAGAATACTGTTCTGAACGAATACTCCCACTCATTTTTTCTCAATCTAGTCGCGCATCTCACTGTCTTAAGTGACTACCAATTAGTGGTGGGGGGAGACTTCAATACAGTAATTGATAAAGCTATCGACTGTAAACCCCCCAGGGCGGTGGGCCACAGGGACCGACAAATGGGAGTTGGCTTTGTATCACAGGAGCTCAACTTGCTAGATGTCTGGAGGGTGCTTCACCCTGGGGAGCAGGATTTTACTTTCTTTTCTAATCACCATCAGGCATACTCCAGACTAGACTACATACTGACTTCAGATGTCCTGTTTCTGAGGGTGGAGTGCGCCGCCATTGGCACCATCTCTACTTCAGACCACGCCCCTGTGTCTGTGGACCTGGAGATCGGTTGCTCACCACATGCTCCCTTCTTGTGGCGCATGCGTCCCGACTTGTTTCTAGATAAAGCCTTCCATACCTATTTGCATACTTGTTGGGAGGGCTATATTAAAGCTAATACTACACTAGTCATCTCTGTAGCCACTGTGTGGGAGGCTGGGAAAGCCGTGCTTCGTGGGCATATTATCGCCTATGTCGCCAAATTGAACAGAGACCGCAATAGCGAGATCTTACACCTTATCCAGGTGCTCAAATCACTCCAGTTACAACATGTCCGACACATGTCTGACCAGATTCGGTTTCAGGTAGAGCATTCTCGCGACGCCCTAAATTTTTTATTACAACAAAGGGTCACTAAGTCTTTGCGCTATTACCAGTATCAATTATACAAACACAAGCTGTTAAGCCCGTTAAAACGGGCTACATTCAATTTTTTTTTCAGTCCATTTTCAAACACAGCACCCTTCTACACTTTTTCTCCCTCACACTCCCCCTTCCCCTCATTCACTCACCCCCTTCCCTCCACTCAGTCTCTCACCCTCTGTCTCCCACTGCCTCCCTCCCCTCAGTCTCACCTCCCTCCCCTTCCCTCAGTCACTCCCCACCCTCTCTCAATCCCATCCCCTCTCCCTCAGCCCTCCTCCACTCCCTTTTTCTCTGCTCCACAACTTCTTACCCTTCCACTTACTCACATCCCTCTCTCTCACCTCCCCCTCCCTCCCACCCACCCCTTCCTCGCTACTGGCCGCCGCTTCTCATCGCCGCTGCCGCCCGACGCCGCCATGTTGATATCCAGCTGACACTCGCTGAGACCGACGTGCTTGCCCGCACATGCGCAGTAGAGCTGGTCTCTACTGCGCATTTGCGGCACGTCGGTCAAGCTTCGTTTATTAGGTTGATGGTAATCGGCCAAGCAAACCTGGCGAATTTGGTACGGGGCTGGCAACACAAAGCTATTACGGGCAGAAAAGTCAAGGATGGCACCCACAGGGTCACACAGAAAGATATCTCAGCTTGCTTTTTAGAATACTACAGTGCCCTATATTGTCCTCGGCCTAGAAATACCGAAATTTCTGCACAGTTTTTTACTGATTTCCCCTGGCCGCAGCTGTTACCTGATCAAATTGCCCATTTGAATGCACCCTTCAAGGATGGGAAAATTTACTCTGTGATACAGGGACTAACCCTAGGGAAAGCAGCAGGGCAGGATGGGCTGGGGGCCGAATTCTACAGGATAATGAAGTTTCCTCTTCTTCCAACATTGACTTCCTTTTATAATGATCTGGCCACTATGAACCTGATAGTCCCTAGCATGAGTCAATCAACAATTGTGGTGCTCCCCAAAAAGGGCAAGGACCCCTTGGATGTGACATCCTATTGCCCCATATCTCTTATCAATGTGGATATAAACATTTTTGAGCCGTGTTAGCTGCTAGGCTGAATACACTGCTCCCTGGTATGATACATCCTGATCAAACAGACTTTGTCAAAGGCTGGCAGCAGGTGCAAAATGTGTGCCGCCTTATAGCAGCTCTAAGTTACCAACCCTCAGCAGAAGCTCTGATTCTAAGTCTGGACGCTGAGAAAGCGTTTGACTCTCTGTCCTGGGACTATTTGTTCTGGGTTTTGCAACAATATGGGTTTAATGGTCCATTTCTCAACTGGCTGACGGCTCTCTATAGTACTCCCAGTGCACGCATATTGATTAATGGAGCGCTTACAGATCCCTTTTTCACTATATTGTGGGGTTCGCCAGGGGTGACCTCTTTCACTGCTCCTGTTTATTTTGGCGATCGAACCTCTGGCAAACCGCTTACACTGGGATGGTGACTTCTGGGGTCTCAGCATAGGGGGGCGCCCGCTGAAATTGGCCATGTTTGCAGACGACATTTTATTGTTTGTGGGATGTCCCATGTACCAGTATTCCAATAATCATCGACTGTTCAACCAATTTAAAGATATTGCTGGGCTTACGATCAATTTCTTCAAATCCGAGGCACTAGCCATCGATCCCCAACTTCAGCATACCTGGGGAGGTACCTTTCCTTTTGCCTGGGCTTCTGGAAAAATTAAATATTTGGGGGTGTGGGTTCCCAGGGACTTAAAATGCTTATATGCACTCCAAGCTCTAGGCCTTAGACAAATTGTTGCCTCCCCCACGCACCAAGCTGGTCACTCCCTTGACCTTATATTCATCAACCACTGCTTCCTACCATCCCACCCCCCCCACCTGCTCCCCTGTACCTTGGTCAGACCACTTCCTCATAAAAGCCCTCCTCCCCCTTAACTTCCCTACTACCCCCCCACTCCCTCAAACAACACCACCTTCACCTTCAGGAAACCCTGCTCTGGAGATGAACTGGCTCTTGCCATTTCCAACACATCCACTAGCCTTGACTGCTCCAGTCCAGAGACTGCCATCAAATCCTGGCTCAGCATGACTCTTGAAATTGCTGACAAACTATGCCCCATCTCCAGACGTAACATTACCCAACCCACAAAAAATCATCAACCGTGGTACACGACTGAACTAAGATCCCTAAAGAATACCCTCAGGCAGCGTGAGAGAAACTGGCGTAAAGCCCCCTCACCCCAACTCGCCTCAAGTTTCAAAACTACCCTTCACCAATATAGAATAACCACCCTCAAAACAAAAAGAGACTACTTTTCAGCTAAGATCCACCAATACATGTACAACCCGAAAGCCCTTTTCAATTATGTTGCCAACCTCACCAAATCCTCTCAGCCCACTATCCCTGAGAATGATGCCTCCACTAAGAGCGAAGAAATCGCCCAGTATTTCCTCACAAAAATCACCAACATCCTCCGCAGATTTCAACACCCTTCTCCATCCACCTCCCCTTCCCCCTCCCTCCAACCTTCCCCCACTTCACCCACCCTCCAAACCCTTGACCTGACTTCCGCTAAAGAAGTGGAATCTATTCTCAGAAAACTTAAACCAGCTTCCCACCCTTCAGACACCATTCCCACAAAATCCCTCCTCTCCATCCTGAACACTATATCCAAACCCATCGCAGATCATAAACTCCTCCCTCTCTTCAGGCTCTGTCCCAGATGCTCTTAAACAAGCTATTGTCAAGCCCCTCCTAAAAAAACCAACACTAGACCCTAAAGACCCCGCTAACTTCCGCCCTATCTCTAACCTGCCCTTCCTATCCAAAATTATGGAAAAGATTGTAAACATCCAACTTACAGAATATCTAGAAAGCAACAACATTCTGCATCCAGCCCAATACGGCTTCCGTAAATACCTCAATACAGAAACCCTCCTGCTCTCCCTCACGGACCACTTACTCATAGGCATGGACCGAGGCAACTGTTACCTCCTCGCCCTACTCGACATCTCAGCTGCCTTTGATACCATCAACCATAACCTCCTCATCAACCGGCTATCCGAAATAGGCATCTCAGGCCTAGCCCTACTATGGTTTAAATCCTACTTATCTAACAGAAAGTTCTCCGTCAAGATAGGAAACGCCAACTCCACACTCTATCCCTTGTCTCAAGGTGTCCCACAAGGCTCCTCCCTCTCCTCCACCCTTTTCAACATTTATCTCACACCTCTATGTCAGCTCCTCACAGACCTCGGCCTCAAATTCTACCTCTATGCAGATGACGTTCAAATCGTCATTCCCATTCACAACTCTCTCTCAGATGCCCTTGCCTTCTGGAACACATGTCTTGCCAACATCAATGACTTCCTCACCAACATCCACCTCGCTCTAAACTCCTCCAAAACAGAGCTGCTCCTTATCTCTCCTCACCTCCCTCCCAAACCACCGATCTCCAACGATCCAGCTTTCAACGTCATAACACCCCAACCCACAGTAAGAGACCTTGGGGTTATCATAGATCAACAACTCAATCTCAAAAAACAGATCAACTCCATCCTCAAAGAAGGTTTCTTCAAGCTTCACATCCTGAAGAAACTCAGACCCCTCCTCCACTATCATGACTTCCGCACCGTCGTCCAAGCCACCCTTTCCTCAAAGCTGGACTACTGTAATGCCCTCTTCCTTGGCCTACCCTCCTCCACCACCAAGCCCTTACAAATGCTCCAGAATGCCATCGCCAGGGTCATCACCAACTCAAGGAAAGCTGATCACATTACCCCAATACTCAAAAGAACTCCACTGGCTCCCCATCGCATCCCGAATTCTCTTCAAAATTCTAACCATAGTGCACAAGTCCATCCACTCGCACAATTCCAATTGGTTGGATGAACCCTTTCGTCCTATACGCACTGAACGACCCACTCGCACTGTCAACAAAGGCACCCTCTCCATTCCCCCTTTGAAAAAAGCCCACCTCTCCTCTACTAGGGACCGTGCACTATCCATTGCAGGCCCTAAACAATGGAACGCCCTCCCTACCACTCTCAGGCTAGAGCCATGTTACGCCAAGTTCAGAAAAAAACTTAAAACATGGCTCTTCCGACAAGCCTACCCTGATTAAGTACACCGACTTCCGCAAGTATCTTGCCTACGCCTTGTATATTCCTGTAAATAGTCCGTTGCAGTTTTTATTTATTGCTTTAATTCCTCCACCTCCTGCTCTTTGTATACTCCTCCTTGTTCGCCCTCCCTGTTCATTGTAATTTCTACCTTTAAAGTTACATTGTAAACCGGTATGATGTATGCATACTAATACCGGTATATAAAAGTTTTTAAATAAATAAATAAATTAAATAAATATATGCAGTGAATATCAGGGAGACATTGGCAACACTACAATCGCAGCTGGCACCATGGCGCTCTCTCCCCTTAATGTTGTTTGGCCATTGTGCCCAAATTACTCTATAAGCTGCATATGTTACCTTGCTGGTTCAAGGCCTGAGACCTTCAAAAATTTGTCAGCTATTACACAGTTTATTTGGGTTGGCAAGAGAGCAAGGATACCGAACACCACCCTGGAGAGCTTTAGGGAGTGGGGCAGCCTTGGCCTCCCTGATTTCAGACTGTATAATGCTGCCTGCCAGCTGCAATTTGTTAGGGGAATGGCTTACCGATACTTATGTTTATTGTGAATCAAGTCTGCTTGCTTCTATGACAGCTCCTTGGTTGCCATTGTTTCTTTTACAGGCAAACCTAGCAGTGCTACGCACTTTGGACTTTCCTAGGATACTGATCTACCTGTGTATAAGAGCCTGGCATTGGATGCGAGCCGCCCGAGGACTGCAGGGCACGGCGTCTTTTACTCCCCTTACTGGGCAATGCCGATTTCCCTCCAGGACCAGACTGTAGTCTTATCTTCAAGCAATGCGCCCAGAAGGGCATTGCCTTCCTGTTCTACATGTATGAGGAAGAGGGGCATTCAATATGGGCATTTAAATCATTGTTGCATACATTTCAGATTTCCCCCCAGCATTTCTTTGCCTATCTGCAGGCCCAACACTACCTACAAGGGTTTCACTGGACGACTGAAACCTTCGCCTTGGAACACTTGTTTGCAACTATTCTCTTTGATACCTCCTGTGTCATTGTGGCTGGAGCAAATTGGGCAAATGTTTCCACCCCAACCGCCATTTGGAAGCGCAAGTCCGATATTGGACGGATTTGTTGGGCAGCCCTTTGAACCAAATCACTTTTAACCTGTTTCAAAACAGCATACTCTCATATTCCGGATCAGGGGTTGAGGGAGTTGCAATTTTGAATTTTACACCATACCATCTGTGATGTCTGGAGGTTCCACATGAAATGTTCACCTTCCCCAAACTGTATAAAATGTGAGATTAAGGAAGGAAACCTGGTGCACCGCCTGCTGGACTGCCCGAACTTGGATGGGTTCTGGTCTATAGTTTTGGAGGTTATCGACAAATGTACTGGAACGCTGGTAACAAAAGCTAGTGCGGTTCTTCGCCAAGGTTCTCATCCACATTGACCCTCTCTGGATCGGTTTGGCAGATGCACTGTTCTGATGGCTTGACGCACTATTCTCTCCATGTGGGTAGAACCGGCATCTCAACTGTCTATTACAGCCTGGTATCAAAGGATGGCGTCGCTCATGCAACTAGAACGGCTGGACTTTGTTGGCCATCGTAAACCTGATAAAGTGTATTGTGCTTGCTGGGTCGTCCTTTTTGGCCTGTTGCCCCTGGACATACAAAACAGTTGTGCACTGCTGGATATATAATGGACTGGCACTAGCTCTAGAACTGACTGTATACTTTTTTATGTTCCTGAGGTGTGGGATTTCAGCTCAGTCTCCTGGGTGGGAGTGTTAGGTATGGTGTGGAATGCATGGTTGTGTGCGTGGCTAAGTAGCATGTAGATTGAGTGTCATGTGAAACCTGTTAAAACGGGGGTTTACAATATGAATAGCACAATATATTGCACTTATATGTTTTGTGCTGTGATAGATCCACTGTGCCATTGAGCCATATCATCTCGATGTACTCTGTGTTGAAGATTTAAGTGTGGTCTCAGCTTCACTGCGGTTGCTGTTTCTGATTGTGAATCTCTGAAAAATGTTAAACTATTTTGGAAAAAAAAAAAGTTAGGACTGTTCAGCTTGGAGAAGAGACGGCTGAGGGGGGATGTAATAGAGGTGTTTAAAATCATGAGAGGTTTAGAACGGGTAAATGTGAATCAGTTATTTATTCTTTCGGATAATAGGACGACTAGGGGGCACTCCATGAAGTTAGCATGTAGCACATTAAAACTAATCGGAGAAAGTTCTTTTTCACTCAGTGCACAATTAAACTCTGGAATTTGTTGCTAGGGGATGTGGTTAGTGCAGTTAGTGTAGCTGGGTTTAAAAAAGGTTTGGATATGTTCTTGGAGGAGAAGTCCATTACCTGCTATTAATCAAGTTGACTTAGAAAATAGGCACTGCTATTACTAGCATCAGTAGCGTGGGATAGACTTAGTTTTTGGCTCCTTGCCAGGTTCTTATAGCCTGGATTGGCCACTGTTGGAAACAGGATGCTGGGCTTGATGGACTCTTGGTCTGATCCCGTATGGCATGTTCTTATGATAGTCACATCCCCAGTATGGGGTGGGAATTGAACTTTTTCCAAAACGATCCAACCAAGTCAAAAAAAAGAATGAGATGCCTGAGTGCAGTGCGCCGCACAAGGCACATGGAAATCCTGAGTGTTGATACGGCTCTTATGTTCAATAAGTCGAGTTTTGATTTTTCTGGTAGTGTGCCCTATATATATTAGAGGGCATAGACAGCCATATCAAATTACATAGATTTTTTTTCCTACAATGCGATTAAAATTGTATTTTTCAAATTCATCTGTATCCAGCTTGGATAATTCTTTAGTGAGACCGCATTCTCAATGGATCCTTCCAGGGCAACTGGATGCTCGCATTCAAACATTCCGGATCTTGTGCTTTACGACTTACAATTATTTGAACAACATCCCACAAAGTCTTTTTTCAATATTTCAAGTGAAAGTTCTGCTTTATATTCTCTGGCAAATAGGAAAGATTGTGCCATTAAACCAGCAGACAAGAGAGGAGCTATTGTGGTGTTAAATTCTTCTGACAATTATGCCAAGATTAAAAAACAATTACAGGACAAGAAATATTATGCCAAATTGGACATAGATTGTATATTGCTTCTGTCAGCTTCTAGCCAGTTTTGTCTCCAACAAGCATCCCAGGCAGGCAAAGAAATGTTTCTTCAAGTTAACCATCCCTGTATGCTTGTGATTTATGGAAAATTAAAACTTTACATTCGCCTCCTTGCAGACACATAGTATCTGCTAGTGGGTCTCTTCTTGAATAATTGGTTCAGTTCTTGGACATTTTCCTACAACCTTTTGTTCAAGTAGCACCATCATATGTCCAGGACTCAGCACATATGCTACGGAAATTAGCACATATCACAGATTTACCCGTGGAGTTGTTTTTAGTAGCCTTGACATAGTCCCTTTATATCAGTATTCCCCACTATGCTGCTCTACAATTAGTGACAGAGGTTCTTGACCTCCGCACTACTCCACACAGTTCCAGCAGCATTTCTTCATAATATTTCTGAGCTCATGTTATGCAACAATTTTTTTAGTTTTCAAACTGAATTTTTTCAACCAATTCATGGAGTAGCGATGGGCTTTCTGGTTGCACTGGATGTCACTAATTTATGTTGCCAAATTTGAAGAATGTTTTGTTTATCCATCAGAATATTTCAAGGTCATTTGTTTGTGGAGTCATTACATTGACGACATTTTTTTATTTGGGACAGTTCCGAACATGACTTATATATTTTTCATCAACGCACGAGATAAAAATCTTCATTTTATCATCATCTACCATTGGGAATTCATCAAGTTTTTAGACATTTCCATTTGTTATGTTGAGAACTATCTAACTACTACCATTTACTGCAAACCTATTGAGCGCAACAATGTATTGCTTTTTGAAAGTTGTCATCCACGTCTCTTCAAATGCAGACTACCAGTAGGTCAGTTTTTGCGTTTGCATTGCATATATTAGAATTCCACAGAGTTTGATTCTCAATGTGCAGAGATGACCCGTTGTTTCACCCAGTGGGGTTATCCTAAAAAGGTTATTAGGGCAGCTCGCTTATGGGCACGCTTTTCGGACCGTCAACAATGACTGGAGTATAAAGCATAACTCAGATGAAGATATCACATGCGTCTTAATTTTCAAAACATAAAGCACAAGATTATTGCTTCTATTAAAAAAAGAAAAAACAAAACAAAACACTGCTACATTCTATGGTACTACTCAGTGTTCAACAGTCTTCCACTGTTTTCCTACAGATGAGGCAGAAATGTAAAGGATTTTGTGGTGTCAGCAGTGTCACGTGTTACCACAATTGCTAGTGCTCAGATTTCAGGCCACTGGGCTTGTGGCTCATGTCTTATATGTGATACTACGACTCCAGGCACTGAATGGCAACACCCTTTATCTGGCATAAAAGTTACTTTGACGAATTCCACTGATTGTAATTCACAAAGTATTATCTACTTGTTAACTTTGTCCATGCCTTCTAATATATAGGGCGCACTATCAGAAAAATCAAAACTCAGCTTATTGAACACAAGAACCGTATCAACACTCAAGATTTCCATGTGCCTTGTGCGGCGCACTGCACTCGGGCATCTCATTCCTTTTTTGACTTGCGTTGGATCGTTTTGGAACAAATTTGATTCTCACCCCAATTTGGTGATGCGAATATTATCTTGAATTGAAGTGAGCAATTTTGGATCTTTTATTTGGACTCTGTTGCTCCTCATGGCCTAAATGAAAAGGTAGAATGGAATTCTTTTTAATGTCATTTGTATTAGTTTTCCATATATTGCACTTAGTGTTCAGTCTTCCTTTTGTGTTCAATCACTCTTTCAATTAACAGTGCATTTCCCTTGCCCCTTTAAGATGGCGTTTGACAGTATTTACTTTCTCTGTCAGACAACGCTGTGGGAATGAACACTGATCTTTTAAAATTACTATGGACACTAAACAGTAATTAATGTTGCACACCTCCTTTACTTTAACATTAAGGTACTTTAGTTAAAGCATTTTCTTGTAAGTTTTTTTCAATTATTTTGTCCATGCCCCCCCCCCCCCCAATATATACATATATAGGACAAATGGTCAGATAAATCAAAACTATTTAACACAACAGCTATGTTTAAAGATGTTTCTTTATTATTTTGCAATGCTGGCATTTGCTTTTTTGCTGGACTCCAGTATATGATCAGAGCTTTCACTTAGGTCCCTCTACCGTGTGCTAATTTTGACCCCTGACGAAGAGGAATTTGAAACACCACAGCATCAGGTGATTTACAAGACAGCGCTTGAATGTTTGGTCGGTTCCTGTGGATCCAGAGTACTGTTTACTAGCTTGGATTAAAATTTGTCTTCTGGAGCTCTCAAGATAAGTTTCAAGCTTTGACTACTATATTGATTTACAGTTAAGGACATTTTATTTGCAACAATTAAGATTTGAAAAAAAAACCCCAAGACACTTAATCCACCCTGGGCCAATGGTTACAAATAAACAGGCACTCATTTCATTATTAAAACATAAAACACCGCAATCAGTGGTGCAGTTTAAGTGCTTTATCATATGAGGTCCTTTAAATCTTTAAATATCTGCTTTGCTTTGCTATTTTTGGTGAAATTTTATTTTGGTGCTTTCTTTTTTTCACTGATTGGGTTCTTTTGTTTCCTATTGCTACGTGAACATGTGAATTTTTGCTAGGATGTCTAGTTATTACTCTGCATGCAAAGTGCCAAACAAACCCGGCTGTGGGATTGCCTGCATTTCTGCTAGGGCTTCTAAGGTTTCATATTTTCTCACAGGACAAGCAGGATGGTAGTCCTCACATATGGGTGACATCATCAGGATGGAGCCCAATCACGGAAAACTTCTGTCAAAGTTTCCGAACTTTGACTGGCCCCTACTGGGCATACCCAGCATGGCACTAACCCTGCAGCCAGCAGGGGTCCCCCTTCAGTCTTCTTTTTTCCGTGCAGCAGTAGCCTCGCGGTTTAGGAGCTCTGAAGAGATTACTGTGAGTTTGAGGCCTTGTTAGGCCATGTGAAGTAGAGGTGAAAGTCTTAAACTTCCTCCTTTGCTTGAACACAGCCAGTGGACCAGGTGGCTTCCAGCTATTGGAATAGGGTTCTTCCCAGCTACAATTGTTGGAATTACCCCTCTTCCCACTCCCTCCCCATTTTTCTCTCCTCTTCCATGGTCTCACCACCACCTTTTAAAAAAAACCAAAAAAAGCGCCCCCCAAAAAGCTTCCCCTAATCTATTTCCATCCCTTCTCCTGAACCGTGTGACTGTTCCTGGTTCCTACTTGTTAAAGATGTAAAAAAATAAAAAAGTGGATAGCAGAAGAATGGTTTGCAATCTGAGGGTGAGTTGTAGAAATTTTATTTTTTCTTGATGTTTGATCAGAGACTGCAGGCTGAGGTAGGGGAGGAAGCTGCAGGGTCTCTTCAGGAGCCCAGGAAGCACTCAATTTACAGTGCGTGTAGCTTACACTGTTAGGCACTGGGAGCGGGAAGCCTCTGTAAATGTTGTGGGGAGGAGAGGGAGAGAGGGCAACACATGCAGTTGTTTGCCTTGGGGAGGGGAGTTCTGCATCAGTGAAGGCCATTCCCACCAGCATGCATGCTGCTGCATGGGGACCAGTTGCCATATTGGAGTTGCAAGACTGGAGTACCTCAGTGCAAGGCTCTTCTATAATGGTCCTACTTTGCAGCGATCTGATCTACGGCTCTTCCAAAAGGAGTTTTAAGACATGCAGCTCTATTTTCTTCATGCGGAGATGTTCCTTCCTCTTCCTGGACTTCTGTTTCCATGGAGTTGTGAAGTGTTTGCATCAGGCATTTTTTTTTTTTTTTAACTATAGGGCTGAATGCAGCTTTGGGTTCTCTGTACTTACCCAGATCAATCCAGACTCCTGGGTTTTGCCTCCCTTCCAGCAGATGGAGACAGAAATTTTCACAGCCACTGGCACATAACCAGATGTAGCACCTGCAGTCCTTTAATATTTCTCTCTCTCTAGCAGATGGAGGAGGTGCAAAACCTACAGTTCTGAACCTTAAAAAAAACAAAAACAAAAAAGGGGAAGAAAAGTTTCATAGGAGTCTGTTCTCTTTTGGCATTCTCCCCGGAGGTTGACAGTTTCTGGTGGGCCATCCCTCCTGGTTGCAGAGTTACACGAGCAGGAGTTGGGAGACCCAACTTGCTCTTTGGGCCATTTTGGAGGTGAAAGCTGGTGGTCCAGTTCCCTCACCACCTTGGAGCTCAGGTGAAGCCTGGGACCATTCTTCTCTGCTTTACAAAAAAAAAAAAAAAAAGTTAGAGTAGGGAAAGGCAGCAATCAGCATCGGCCCCTCTTTACTTTGCTCAGCGCCGGCAGTGCAGGGAGGCAGATTGAGATTTGTTTCTTTTTCTCCGGCTCTCCTGGTCTGTTTTTAGCCCAACCCAGTGTGCTTCGTGGTTGGTGCGGCACTCAGCAATGCTGGGGAAGCGCAACATTGGGAGGGGCTGGGACAGCATCTTCGGTGCAGTTCCAGTCTGGGGGCCCGAAAGCCACACAGTAGGAGATCGAGGATCTGTTCCCTCAAAGAGCGGGAACAGCAGCCATGTTGAATACGATCGCAGCTCAAACGCAGTGGAGGGAGGGGATCTCCCTTCCGCGCTATCACCGGTCGAAGTTATCCCCACTGAGACCCGGGGGCCCCTTGCAGAGCAGTCGCAGCACGATTCTGATTCTCTGGCAGAGGATTCAGATACTTTGGCCCTTTTTTCTCCATAGTTCGTTTGTTTTAATGCATAAGGCGTTTCTGGTGTTTCAGGCAGTGATCCAGCGCCCTCACAAGTATAGGGCAGCGGGGTCCCTTCCCAGTAAGAAGGCTAAGGGGTCTGGAGGCCTGGGGGCCACGAGGGTTGGGAGGTCCATGCCCCCTCAGCGCTGGGGGCTGTAGGAGAGGTTTCCTCTGAAGATTCGGAGAAGGGGGTTGTCCAGAGATGCCGACTCGCCAAAATCTGATCCGGAGCAGGATGTCCAGGGCCCGGTTGAAGAGCCGGGGGTTTTCCCAGCGTTGGAAGGCAATGATGCCAAGGTGCTTTGCATCTTTCAGATGGAAGAGCTGGGACCCCTCATTCCGCATGTCCTGGGGGAGTTGGGCATTGCGATACCTCAGGGGAATACTGATCAGGAGAATGTGGACCCGGTCATGGCAGGCTTGCAGGGTCTGGCTAAGGCATTCCCTTTTCATAGTTCGGTTAAGTAGTTGGTGGTCAGGGAGTGGAATACTCCGGAGACTGGCCTCAAGGTGAGTAGGGCTACGGACAAGCTGTATCTGCCTGAGGACATGCTGGAGCTCTTGCAAGTTTCGAAGGTGGATGCTGCTGTCTTGGCCGTAACGAAGAGGACAAGCATTCTCGGGGTTGGGGCCGCAGCGCTGAAGGATGTACAGGATAAGAAGCTTGAGATTCACCTTTAAGAAGATTTTTGAGGTCTCGGTGCTGGGCATTCGGGCTGCAGTTTGTAGTAGCTTTATGCTTTGTGCATTACTGTGGTGGGTACAGCAGTTGCAAGCGGATAGGATCTTATCTCCCTCAGTCGCAGTAGGCGGAGCATCTGGAGGCTGCAGTAGTTTATGGCACCGATGCCTTCTATGATCTCATCCGTACTTTTTCCAGAACGATGATGTCTGCAGTCTGGACCAGGAGACTTCTTTGGTTGTGGAATTGGTCAGCAGATGCCTCAAAAGCACAGATTGGTGCCTTGCCTTTTAAGGGCAGGCTGCTTTTTGAAGAGGAACTAGAACAGCTTATCAAGCTCTTGTGTGAGAATAAGGTGCACAAGTTGCCTGAGGACAAGCCCAAAGGGTCCAAGGTGACTTTCCCAGTGCGCTTTTGGTATCGGGCCCAGAGCTATTTTCGGCAAGACAGAGCTCTGGGGCCGGGCAAAGGCAGGCCTCAGGGAGGTCGCAGACCTGGTACCAGTCTTTTCGTGCCCATAGGATAGGCAGAGATGGCCCCAGCCAGGGGTCTGGAGGATCTAAACCTGCACAATGAGGGGAGGTGGGCTCATCTTTTCCTGTAATAGGGGTTGTCTTACCCAATTTTATGATGAGGGCCAAGATCACATCGGACCGATGGGTCCTAAGCATGATAGAACACGGTTACAGTTTAGAGTTTGCTCGGCCCCTCAGAAATCTTTTTATGGTGTCTCCCTGTGCGTTGGTAAAAAAAAAAAAAAAAAAAAAATGTGGGTTGTGCTTCAGACTCTCGACTGCCTGCGAATGTTAGGAGTCATAGTTCTTGTGCCTCTGCACGAGCGAGAGACGGGACATTATTCCATTTATTTTGTGGTTCCCAGAAAGGAAGGGACGTGTTTAATTCTCGACCTGAAAAAAACAAATCAGGCTCTCAAGGTCTCTGTTTTGTATGGAAACCTTGCGATCAGTCATCACGGCGGTGAGAAGAAGGGAGTTTTTGGCTTCTTTGGATCTGACAGTGGCGTATGTGCACATTGGGATTCGCCCGGACCATCAAAGGTTCCAATGGTTCATGATCCTAGGAGAGCACTTTCAATTTTGTGCCCTTCTGTTCGGTTTAGTGACGGCTCCGTGCACTTTCACCAAGGTGATGGTGGCAGTGGTGGTGGCAGCCCTATGGAAGCAGGGAGTGTTGGTGCACTCGTGTCTCAATGATTGGTTGATTAAGGCGAAGTCGCAAGACCTTTGCAGACAGTTGGTAGAATTGGTGTTGCACCGCTTGAGACCTTTGGGGTGGATAGTGAACTTCTCCAAGAGCCACCTCATGCCCTCGCAAGTCTTGAGTTTTCTGAGCGAGCGTTTCAATACCCTCCTCGGGAAGGTTTTTCTCACAGAGGAGCTGATGCTCAAGTTAGTCCCATGTTTCGAGTCTTACAGGCTCGGGGTACCCAAGGTCTGGGATTTCTTACAGATTCTCAGCTCCATGGCATTGACCTTGGAACTCGTTCCTTGGGCATTTGTTCATATGAGACCTCTTCAGCAAGCATTGTCATGATGGGATCTGATGTCGGAGCAGTTTCATCTCCCTCTACCACTTACCAGTTCAGCCAGGTCCAGTCTGTCATAGTGGCTGTCTCCCCACCATTTGGGCTGTGGAATGGACCTGGAGGTGCCCAGTGGATAGTGGTTACTACAGATATCAGTCTTTCCGGTTGGGGAGCGGTGTGTCATTCTCAATCGATCCAAAGACAATGGTCACTGGAGGAGGCATTGTGGTCCATCAATTGTCTGGAGACGAGAGCAGTACGGTTAGCCCTCCAAGCGTTTCTATCTCTGTTGCACAATCGCCCGGTCCAGATCCTGTCCAACCTTGCCACCACGGTGACTTACATCAACTATCAGGGCGGCACCAATAGTTGAGCGGTGGCTCAGGAAGCAGAACTGCTGATGGCTTGGGCAGAACAGCATCTGTCCTTGATAGCGGCATCTCACATTGCAGGGTCCGACAACATACAAGCCAATTATCTCAGTTGTCAGCATTTGGATCACAGTGAATGGGAATTGTTGGAGGAAGCGATGTCTCATTACCCACAGGTGGGGTGTTCCGCATATGGATCTAATGGCGACTCAGTGAAATGCAAAAGCTCCTCGAGTCTTCAGTTGCAGAAGAGAGCGAGGGGCGGAGGGAGTCGATGCCCTGGTTCTCCTTTGGCAAAGCAATGTTCTGATATACATGTTTCAACCTTGACCTCTGGTGGGCAAAGTACTGAGGAGAATAGAGATCCATCTGGGCCAGGTGATCCTGGTGGCTCTGGAGTGGCCCAAGAGGACTTGGTTTGTGGATCTAGTAAATCTAGCAGTGGACGGTCTGCTTCGGCTGGGGCATCTCCCAAATTACTATGTCAGGGCCCATATTTTCAGATCAGGCGGCTCACTTTTGTCTAGCAGCTTGGCTTTTAAGAGGCAGCATTTAAGAAAGAAGGGATATCCTGAGGACGTTATTACTATGCTGTTGCAGGCTCGAAAAACTTCCACTTCCTTGGCATATATTAGGGCAGACCTGGGCAAGGGGCGGCCCGCGGGCTGAATCCGGCCCGCCTACGGTCTGAATCCGGCCCGCCCACTGCTGAGAGCAGACGGGAATGAAGCACTGCTGCCTTCCCTTGCAGAGGGAAGGCAGCAGTTCATTCTCCGCTCCCCGATTGGCCGGCCAATCGGGGAGCGGAGAATGAACTGGTTTTTTTTTTACAGCGTCTGGGGGGGGGGGGGGAGGAGGGAGTGACTCGAGCGAAGGCACGCTGTCCGATTGGCCGGTGCTGGGCAAGCCTTGCCCAGCACCGGCCAATCGGGCAGCGTGTCTTCGCTCGAGTTTCTTTCCTACATATGTCACGGAGTTTTTTGCCGGTCCGCGGCGCGCGCTCCCGGTCTCTCCCGCTGCCGTTGCCGCTGGGCTGTCAGCACGTTCAAGCCCAGTGGAAACGGCAGCGGTGTTGGAAGAAGCTATGGCACCCGCGGCTGGCCTTTTCTTCTTCCCGCGCCTGCCCCCCCCCTCCCGTGACCCGAAACAGGAAGTGATACACGGAGCGGTGCGCGGGAAGGAGAAAGAGCCGTGCCGCGTCAGCTGCAGCATCGGCCCCTGAGCAATTGAACCAGCCGGCAATCGAGAAGAGTCAGCAGCATGAGCCTCCCGCGGCCGAAGGGATTCTTCTTTCTTGGCCTGCGGGGGCTCATGCTGCTGACTCCTTTCTCGATTGCCGGCTGGTTCAATTGCTCGGGGGCCGATGCTGCAGCCGACGCGGCACGGCTCTTTCTCCTTCCCGCGCACCGCTCCGTGTATCACTTCCTGTTTCGGGTCACGGGGGGGGGGGGGGGGCAGGCGCGGGAAGAAGAAAAGGCCAGCCGCGGGTGCCACAGCTTCTTCCAACACCGCTGCCGTTCCCACTGGGCTTGAAGGTGCTGACAGCCCAGCGGCAACGGCAGCGGGAGAGACCGGGAGCGCGCGCCGCGACCGGCAAAAAACTCCGTGACATATGTAGGGGGAAGAGGAAGTGAGTAAGAGAGAGTGAGAAGCAGCCAGCCAGCCTGTGTGTGATTGAGTGGTCAGAGAGCTGATGTGTGTGTGTGTATGTGAGAGACAATTAAAGTGATTGCTCAGGGAGATGACTGATGTGTATGTGAGAGTGTGAGGCATTAGTCAGGGAGGTGACTGATGTGTGTGTGTGTGAGAGAAAAAGCATGGAAGTGAGAAGTCTGGGTATGTGGGAAAGCATGAGCATAAGAAGCCTGGAGTTGTGGGAGTGAGAAACCTGGGTGAGTGTGCATGCATGAGAGAGAGAGACTGCTTGGTAAGGTGATGGTGTGTGTGAGAGAAAAAGACTGGTGTGTGTGAATGTGAGAGAATGTGATTCAGGGAATGAGAAGCCTGTGCACGTGGAGTGTGAGCATGGAAATGAGAGAGACTGGTGTGTGTGTAACAGAGAGAAAGTGATTATGGGAATGAGAAGCCTGTGCATGTGAAGAGAGTGAGCATGAGAGTGAGAAACCTGGGTGTGTGTGAGACACAGCATGGGAGGGAGAAGCCTGTATATCTGAAAGAGAACTTGGGAGTGGGAAGCCTGTGTGTGTGTGTGTATGCATGAGTGAGATCAGGTGACTGGTGTGTGTGTGTGTGTGTGTGTGAGAGAGAGAGAGAGAGAAAAAGTGATTATGGGAACGAGAAGCCTGTGCATGTGAAGAGTGAGCATGGGAGTGAGAAACCCGGGTGTGTGTGAGACACATCATGGGAGGGAGAAGCCGGTATATCTGAAAGAGAACATGGGAGTGAGAGACTGGTGTGTGTGTGTGTGAGAGAGAGAGAAAGAAAGTGATTTTGGGAATGAGAAGCCTGTGCATGTGGAGAGAACAAGCATGGGAGTGAGAGACTGGTGAGTGAGTGTGTGTGTGTGTGAGAGAGAGAGACAGAGAAAGTGATTATGAGAGTGAGAAGACCATATATGCAAGTAGAACACTGGAGTGGGAAGCGTGTGTGTGTGTGTGTGTGTGTGTGTATGGCATGAGAGAAACTGTTCAGGAAGGTGACTGGTGTGTGTGTGCCAAAGACTGTTTGGGAGATGATTGGTGTGTGAGAGACAGAAACTGGTCATGGGGGCATGACTGGTATGGTGTGTGTGTGTGAGAGACATGGGCACTAAGGAAGAGGACCATAAGTATAGAGCTTAGCTTCTACTGCTGCTTCTGGTGTGTGCCATGGCCTGCAGGGAAGGGGAGTAGGAGAGCTGCTGGAGGGGGTAAGTAAAGGTGGCTTTAAGTTTATTTTTCTTGACTGCCATTTTAATTGTGTGATGTCTGCTTTTTTGAAATATTTTATTGGTGTTTGGAGAATGTTTAATAGTTTTTATGAGTTTTTAATTGTTGGATGTTATTCTGTTCATAGCTGTTTAGAAACATTTATTCTGCTTATTAGTATAGTTTTACAATTATTTCTGTTTGGGGATCTATAGCTGCTTGTTAGTTCTGTTTTCCTAATAAGAGGTGTATTGGTGTTTAGGGTCTGATGTAATATTTGTAGTGTTGCCTTTTCATAGATAGGGTTGCTCCTGTTTGAGTGTATTCCATAATACAGGTGTAACTGTGTGCGGATTAGTTTATGTGCATTACTACAGATCCTGGGAGTATGTTAGGTCGGTTCTGTGTCTGTTACCGAGATGAGATATTTTGCTAGCATGTAAGCGTTTGTATCGGTCTTATTTGTTGTGTTTTCTCAGAGGACATACATTGGTGGTAAACTGCTGTCTTTTCATAAGTAGGGCTATTGAGAACTGAGTTAATTATATTAGTCCGGCCCTCTAAAACCATCCCAATTTCTCATGCGGCCCCATGGGAAAATTAATTGCCCACCCCTGTATTAGGGTGTAGAGGATTTTTGAGTCTTGGTACTCTGATCAAAGGATTGATCCTCAGTTGGTCATTGTTGGCACAGATTTTGACCTTTCTACAGAGAGGATTAACTAAAAGCTTGTCATTTAGTTCCCTGAGAGTACAGGTTTCGGCCTTGGGGATTTTTCGAGGCAAGCTTCCCGGGAAGCCCCTGGTGGTGCATCCGGATGTTGTCCATTTTCTCAGGGGGTCAAGCACTTACGGCCGCCTATTCGCCTGAATTATCAGTCTTGGAACCTTAATTTGGTTCTCAATGGTATGTGTGCAGCGCTGTTTGAGCCTTTTAAAAGGGATCTCACTTTGAAGGTAGTGTTCTTGGTAGCGATTTGTTTGGCCAGAAGAATATCTGAGCTGCAAGCCTTGTCATGCAGGGAGCCTTTCTTAGGCATCTCATATTCCAGGTTATCATTGAGAGAGGTTCTGTCTTTTTTGCTGAAGGTGGTTTTGGCACTCCATTTAGGACAATCAGTGGAGCTCCCGACTTTTCCGAACCTGGAGGTTGATACGCCTCATGCTGCAGAATTAAGGCATTTTGATGTCAGAAGAGCTTTGTTGAGGTACCTAGAGGCCACTAACAGTTTCATCTTTTTGTGCTATGGAGTGGTGCAAAAAAGGGTCAGAAGGCATCTAAAGCCACGATTGCGCGCTGGTTGAAGGAAGCTATTGGTTCCGCTTACATGTGTCGTGGTCGTCCTTTTCTGGAAGGGTTAAGGGCTCATTCTACCCAGTCCCAGGCAGCCTTCTGGGCAGAATGTCAGTGTCACCACAAGAAATTTGCAGGACTGCTTTATTTATTTATTTATTTAGTGATTTTTATATACCGCGGCACGTAAAAAAAATACATCACCTCGGTTTACATTAAACAATAAATTAGCAACAGGCTTTACAGACAAAAGAAATTAAGGTGTACATAAAATAAATCATTTAAGAACTATTAAGAACAAATATATAATATAAATCAATAGCGAATTAGTTAAGAACAAAAGGCAATTAAACTGTTGAAAGTCCTATTCCCTTCGTTGACTGCTATTTGGAAGTCTCTGCATACCTATGCCAGGCATTACTGGTTGGACATCTAGGTCTTGGACATCGACCGATTCGGTGCACGTGTTCTTCGAGCAGGACTCTTAGTCCCACCTCGGTTAGGGAAGCTTTGGTAAATCCCAGGAGTCTGGGACTGATCAGGATATGTTCAGGGAAAGGAAAATTGGTTCTTAACTGCTAATTTTCATTCTGTAGTACCACAGATCAGTCCAGAGTCCCACCGATGGGGAAAATGAGTTTGGAGAGTCCACTCGATCTGCCATTTTCTCTTTGTTGTCTGAAGAGTAGTACATGTTTCTGATCATTACTTCAAGTTTCATTACTGTCTGTTATACGTTGTCTTTTTTCCCCCTGCTCATTGGAGGGATATTGTTCCTTAAATTTGTTGCAGGGGTTCCTGTCTTAGCTTGAGAACATAGTAATACTGAAGGACTGCAGGGGCTACATCTGGTTATGTGCCAATGGCTGTGAAAATTTCTGTCTCTGCATCTGCTGGAAGGGAGGCAAAACCCAGGAGTCTGGACTGATCTGTGGTACACAAGGAGGGCGGAGTAAACAGCTCACACATATAGAGATAACACAATGGAGGAGATGAGTGGCAAACAATGTATACTGTATTCACAATAAAAATTTTTAAGTATTGTCCAGTCACCTAAGTGGTACATGTTTATAACTGAACAATCAAGCATAGTATGAGAACAAGGACCCCGCCAAGGTGACTGTATTCACAATTAAAAATTTTTGTTAATAAGTATTGACCAGTGTACATTGTTTGCCACACACCTCCTTCGTTGTGTCTGATCTGTGGTACTACAGAAACGAAAATTAGCAGGTAAGAACCAATTTTCCATTTTTCTCTTGCTGGATCCCATCCCTGGAATTCCTCCTATGAATTCAGAGCAGAAGACAAGAGGATTGATAGGAAGTCATGCAGTTTTAGTTCTGTCATTTTTAGACCTCAAGGATTTGAGGGTGAAGGGGAAATGTTCCTATAGGGAAAAGGGTGTTTCAGCTGTGGTTTATTTCCACAAATATGAACTGTCCTCCATAATTTCATAGTCCCTAAAGATGCTGAATGTAGTGGAATAAAAAAGAGGAGTGTAACTCCAAAGCGCACCATAGAATGACGAGTTTAAAGAAACCATTTAATGCATTTCCATGGCATAAATCAGTTAGATTTGATCCATGTGTAATGGATATCTCAGAGAGAAATTTTGAAAGGGGTAAGACTATGGCAAGGCTGTATACCCCCCTAATTCAGGAAAGGGAAAGTTGAAAATTCCTAAGGTGGATGAGCTCATTTATTCTGCTACTAGAACTACTGAGGACACTAGAACTTTGAGGACACAGTCCCCTTGAAAGGGGACTGTGTCCTCAAAGATGCTCAGAATAGAGGATGTCTGTTCTGTTTCTTGTTTTTAGTTTGTTCTCCCTTGAAAGCCCTCTGATTTTGGTATAGTGGGTGAGGGAAAGGTTTAGTGTATTAAAAATGTTTCTTATCTTGTTAGAATACTGACAGGCTGAAGTCAGCCAGAACCTATATAGGGTGATATCAGAAAGCCTGTTAGTCTGTTTCCATCTGCTGGTTGGGATTCATAAAATCATGCATCTGGACTGATCTGGCTGGACTCAAGGCATAGAAATCCAGGTAAGAATGAATTTCTTCTTAATGTTCATATGAAGCAACTTGCTCCTCTGATTATAGAACAGTAATGGAGTTTAAGAGGGTATGTGGTAAGCACAGTGGATCCTTCGTGCTAAAAGTGGAGATGATAAAAAAGCACAGTACAGCAATGTGTTTTAAGTGTTCATAGCGCAGTACTCTCTTGATTGAACAATGGGTATTGGAGCTGCCAGAAAGAGGTTAATTGGAAATATTATAAGTCCTAGCAGAAATACAGGCATCTATTTGGCAGATTTCAACGCTCAGATGGAACTAGAGGTGTCCTTTTTGATAGTTGCCTCATATGAATTGGTCAAGGCTTTGGTTAGGAGTATGGCTTCCATTATATCTGTCTGTTTGCTGTGGCTATGTAACTGGTCACCTGATCCAATTTCTAAGACAAGGCGTGCCAAACATTCCTTCAAGGAAAATATTTTTTTGATAAGAACATAAGAAATTGCCATGCTGGGTCAGACCAAGGGTCCATCAAACCCAGCATCCTGTTTCCAACAGAGGCCAAAACCACAAGAACCTGGCAATTACCCAAACACTAAGAAGATCCCATGCTACTGATGCAATTAATAGCAGTGGCTATTCCCTAAGTAAACTTGATCAATAGCCGTTAATGGACTTCTCCTCCAAGAACTTATCCAAACCTTTTTTGAACCCAGCTAAACTAACTGCACTAACCACATCCTCTGGCAACAAATTCCAGAGCTTTATTGTGCGTTGAGTGAAAAAGAATTTTCTCAGATTAGTCTTAAATGTGCTACTTGCTAACTTCATGGAATGCCCCCTAGTCCTTCTATTATTCGAAAGTGTAAATAACCGAGTCACATCTACTCGTTCAAGACCTCTCAGAATCTTAAAGACCTCTATCATAGAAAAGTTGATGAAACCATGGGGGGAATCAAAATTTCCCAGATTACCCAAAGACAAGCCTTAGAGGATGTAGCGACCAGCTCCATTTAGAATGGACTTGCAGCTAGGTTTATCTGATATGCTGCAAATTCTGTAATATGTGATGTCCTAGTAGAATTGCAGGTGCTTGCATAGCCGGTGTATCTAGTAGGCTACACAGGGGACCTAGGGCCTGGATGTTGGGGCAGTGGCCACCTTGGTGGTGCTGATTGTTTGGAATGTTGCATATTTAGGGCTTAGCCATGATGGAAATGCTTGCCAGAGTGAAATAAATGAGGATCTTGAATGTTCTACTACGCACTGTGACTGGCAAATGGGCTATATCCTTAGCAGTATGGGTAGGATAACTGGGCAGATTGCAAGGGTCAGATGGTCGTTTTCTGCTGTCTCATATACTATGTTACTATGAACAAAAAAAATGAGTGGACAAAGTAGGGTAAGTACCTGAATAGGATATCTAACTTTATTCTTCAAGAATTAATACCATGGAATCCAAAAGATCCTGTCCCTCTGTTACGCTATGAAAAGTTAGTAAGCTCATCTGATTATAGATTGTCATGCATTTACAGGGATGTCACAGGCAGGATATTTTAATGAAAGTTTCAAATTTTTTAAAGACTGCATGCACAACATTTTCTTTTATGCAACTTTTTATAAACAGACTTCAAATTTGTGCAGTGGGAGCCAGTATAATACAAATATTAGGATTTCTTGTGCACATTGTTTTGTCATGTGCACAGAGTTCACAAGCTGTGTGTGCACACAGCTTAGCGGGATCATTGGCTTGTGGCTTTAGAAGCATATGTGAAAATCCTTTTTCATATAGGGGAAGTGCCTGGGAGTTATTAGTTAGCTGCCTAAATAAGAGCAGAGAGGAGGACCTGACAAACTGCTGGGAAGGCTGCTTTGAATAGATACGTTTTTAGTGCTTTTTAAAATGTTTTAATCTCATTCAAGCAGCTATTAGAAAGAGGAAGGGGTTTCAAAGCTCTGGTCCTACAACAGAGAAAGGTCCTTTTACAGGTTGCTGATAAACGAGCTGAGAGAAGAGAGGGGCATCCAGTAAAGATTGAGAAGAGGCTCGCAGGGTTCTGGATGGTATATGTACCTTAAAGGTGGAGATGATCCAAGGAGAGGTGACATTAAGGAGTTTGTGCATAATCACTGCCTGCTTGTATTGTATAAGTTGTTGTAAGGGAATTGGGAACCAGTGAAGCTGTTGCAGAATTGGGGAGAGTTAAAATTAACTGGTTAAATCTTTGGAGAACTGACGTGTGTCTTTCTGAAGTTTGCTTGTAACACAAATGTCTCTGATCAGCTATTTGTAGGATTTCCTCAGGTTTGTCAGAAGTAGCAGATTTATCTAAAGATTTATTATGTTATCACACTGGATGATGTGAAGAAACCAACACTGTTTAGTTTCCAGCAGTAACTTTTCAACTTCAGGGTCTGGGATCTGAAATGCCCTTAACAATTGGGGGATATTTCTGTGTAGGGCCCAAGGTAAAGATACTCTGCACTTTAGGGAAAGTAATTATCTTGTGATTTTAATTTTACATTTTTCAGATTTTCTCCTAAGAGATACGGTTTTAATTAAACCTTGTATGTTCACGACTTTACCTTCCAGTTTGTCCTCTTTTTATTGGCGTTCTGTTTTTCATTTCTTACTTTATTTTTAGGGACTCCATTTTTGCGCTTTTTTTTTTTTGGGAATTTATTTGGGTTTATTATTTCAAGAACAAAAACAGGAGAAAAATCAGTGGGAAAAAAATGACCCATTATTTTGGGTAAATAGCAGTTTATTTTGATGGACAGTAAAACAATATTAAGCATAATCTTCTACTGACTAAGTCAGCTTCCCTATCTTTACCCCGTCCCTTCCTCTCCCTCCTTCCCTGAGAATCTCCCCTTCTCTCCCCCTTTGCAGCAGCATTCATCCTTACTGATGGCAGCTCCAGGCTTCTCCTCTCTCCTTCTGCCACTCAAACTATGATGATAAAACTAGTGGTGTATAAAAAAAACCAAACAAACCCTGCAAAAATAAAAAAAAAAAAGCACCAAGGAGATTATTCACATGGGGCCTACTGATAAAAAGCACTCAGCTTGGACTATTGCCTTTTGCTCAATATCATCTGTTCTATGAGAGACCCATGAGAATCGGCTGTTTAATGTTTTTGTCTTTAATTATGGATACATTTTATATTACTTCAAGTGAGCGAATAAATACATTTTTAATAATTCTTTACATTTCTGTCATTTTTTAGTATTCTTCTTTGCAGTTTGACTTCTTGTTTTTCATACAATTATATTTTAATTGTTCCCCCATGTGAATAATTCAACCAAAAGGGAAAACAATATATATGTATGTATGAATGTAGCTATTAAATTTGGAGGAGAGCTATTCACAGTGTCCATTCAGATTGCAGCCATCTTGCATCTCCTTACAATATAAATTTTTTAATTAGTTTGCATTTCTAATATGCCCTTACTTTGTGGGCTCATGCTTTAGAGATTTTCTTCCTGATAGACTGATGTAATAAGATGTGCTCGGCTGTGGGTTGCATTTTTGAGAGCACGACTCCTGATTTAACAAGGATTTTAGCACACAAGAGTGTGTGCATAGCCAACAAATTGGCGCTCCTCCATGCAACTCCCATGCTAATGAAGACATTAGCTATTACTCCCCAATAGAGGGAGTTACTCAGGCTTACCTCGTGTTTTCGTAATGCTGCTTGTTCTGAAGTGTTAGTCTATGGGACTGATGGTGTGGGTGTCCTGTTGTCGGGATTTATGCGCAGAGGAAATGGTTTGTGCCCAAAGCATGTTCTCTGTACGTAAAAGGTGATTCATGTGCGAAAAATATGCTCAGTGCGTATAAAACTTGATTGTGTGTACAGACTGGTTAGCGTGTTTTGTTTTAAAACTCCTGATGCATTAGCATACATTAGTTTATTTCAGCAAGCTTTAACTCTTGTTTTAGCATGTGAGTAAAGAATGTGGACTGAACGTTAGAGCCCATTTTTTCCTCATGTGTTATTACATCAGTCTCTGCATTACTGGTGTAGACATGCAGTTTCAGTAACGTGAGGGGTTAGGCATGATGCAGGGTGCTACACTTTTTGCTCACTCTATTGAGTGCAGTGCAGACACTGTAGCTGCATCTTGCTGATTTTATGGAGGTACTCCCCATCAAATCTATAGCCCTTACAATGTGGACATCTATTAGAGGTCTGTATATTCTAGCAATTATCAAGGAAAAGCTAAATACTTCAACTAAGACTATTGTTGAAAAACCACTGTAATTCCATATTATTTATTTATTTTTTTTATTTATTTAAGTTTTTTATATACCAACATTCAAGACTATAGTCCCATCATGCTGGTTCACAAGAAACAGGAGTGCAGAATATAATAAATAAACTTAACAACTTGAACATTAGTGCAGAAAAAGCAGTTACATGTAACAAGGAAATATAGAACTTGGAATAAGAAGGAAAATGAATATAAGATAATTACATATAATAACAATAATAATAATGTATTAAGATAAATACATTGCTTAATTCAAACACTTTCAGGACAATAGCTTTTATCCTGCCACCTGGTTATAGCAGCACATAACCTGTCTGGACAAGAGGGACATTCTCTTTGCTATCGGGGTCCTTGCTATATATTGCTGCTGATGCACCTTGGTGTCTGTGATGATGATATTGGATTAGGAAGAGGATTTAAAAAAAATTACTTGAAATAAAAAAATCTTAATGATTTGGTACATTTGCCTATTGGACTGTCAAAATACATGTTGGATTAGTAATGCTTTAATTGATGACTGCTTGGCCTTTTAAGTGCATTCCCTGCAAGCATAAATTTGTCTGTATTTCAAAGAGAATGAGTGACTTTTATCACTTTACCACTGTTTTTTTCTCCCAGCACAGCATACAAGGCACCAGAAAGCCCCTTCCTTTATGAAAAAAGTGTTTTAATTTTTTCCAGCAAGAAAGCTGATTTGTGTATCACTTTGTCTCCCTCCCTAATGATTTTTTTAAACAAACAAGGGAAAGATGGCCGCTTACTTTAGTAACATGTTATTTGACAGGTGTTGTGAAGCTCCTTTTCTGGTGACAGTCCAGCAGGGTTTCAGAGAGTGCTTGCAGAACTGGAAGGGAGCTGAGAAATTAACTAGTGTTCACATCCAGGCAGACTGCATGAGCATCAGTATGTGGTCTAATTGGCTGAGATTACTGCCTGCTTTGCATAGCTTTTCTTTTTTTTTTTCTGAGCATATACAGTATATGTTTATATTCCCCATCTCCATTCACCTACTATACTTTGTTCCGTGGTGAATTGGAAGGACGAGCATGGCCTTACCTCAGTGTCAAGTGATTAGTGCAGTTATTTGAATATTATCTGGACCCAGTTTACCTGTCATGACTGCACTGGTTCAATTTGCTGGAAATGCTTTTGTTAATCATGGGGCACTGACTTGTGGATTGAACCAAGATGCATTAGCGTTTTGTGTACTGAAGCAATGCATCTTAAAACAGAAAGAAATGCCTGGCAAAAGGAGTGTAAAGCTTGTCCTGTCATTTAAAAATAATTCAGCTCATCTTGGATGCACAGCCAACAGCCAGGATAGTGATGCTACTAGATCATGCAGCTTTACTAAGAATGTCCCTTGGCCTAGGAGCTGGTTCTAGATTTTTATTGTGTATTTAGCTCATTCCTTTTTCTTTCTTTTTTTTTAACATTGGTAACTTAAGGCAAGTTACATTCAGGTACAGTAAGTTTGGAAGACATGTTCTCTCCTGCTTGCAAGAGAAAATGAAAGGTTCTGGTTGAATACAGCAGCAGTGGTTAGCTGTGATATCTCATGCATAGATGGGGAGGGGACAGGAAGAGTTTTAAAATGGGATTCCCCCCTTCTCCTAAAGTGACAGGCTTTCCGGGTTGGACCCCTGAAATGTATATAATTTTTCCTATGTTTAGGATTTGTTTTGTGTTTTTTTTTTGTTTGTTTTAAATTTCTTTATGGCAAACGTATGTAACCCTTAGTGGGGTTTTTAATCCCAAAGGTACACAAACATATTTTTCTTCAGGGCTGCTCCGGCTAGCAAATTTACTCTCTCGCTTTGACTCTTAATCCTGGGGGGGGGGGGGGGGGGGGTGTTCTTTTTATGGGGGTAAGCTCTCACTCTTGGCCTGGACCATGGTATCTTGCTTCATAGTGTGTTTAAATAATGTAGATGCATCCTATGAGGTGAGAGGCTGTGATAACTCAGACAGGACCAGGATCTGGGTGTTAAAATGTTTACTGATGGACTTTAATTCATGATTATCAATTTGTTAATAATGTTGAAGTTACATCTGACTGTAGGTACAAGTGTATCTTTCTGTAGGCAGGTGCTCTTTTATTCAGGCATCAGGGAGGAGCCCCCATGGTGATATTTATTGCACAAAGCTCACCCAGCAGTTAACTGGGAATCCTATTTGAGGGGTTCCCAACTTCACAGCAAAAACTCCTACTTTAGGTCATCATCGCCTCTGACACCCAACCCGTCCTGGTCCCTTGGGTGGAGATCCAGTTTGGATCTCCCAATCTTGTTCTTTCTTTCTTTATTTCTTTAGAATCTTTTATATACCGAGGTATAGCAAGCTGCCTTCACTCCGGTTTACATTTTAACAACTTGTTACAGAAAAAACAGTAAAAACCTTAGATCCTTTCATCCTTAGATGATATTTCTGGAGGGACTTCTTATGGGGAAAAGTCAAGTGGGATTAGGCTGCTTCAGCACTGCAGTCCCAGTGGGGAGGGGGAATCCAAAAACTCCCCACGCTGTTCAGGTCCAAAAAATACTTCTAAAGTTAAAACTGGATACATCTTCTGCCCTCTCTGTTTCTTGCAGCAGGATTCGTCACTGGTTGCCCACCTAGGGTTTAGAGCGGGCTCACAGGTTGTTGGTCCTCTGGTGAGAACTCTTTCTCCTTAAGAGTATCAGGTGTAAAAATCTATCTCTTCTGTAAATTAGGAGAAGGACTCTCTGGCAGGGAGTGCACGATGAGATGTCATTTCTAACAAATTCCATCTGGATGAAGCTGTGAGGCCTCACCAAAGTGTAAAATGTAGACATCTTTATCCTTCCAATGCATTCTCAAACTGATCCCAAAATGTCCTAAAATGGCTGGGTTAAATAGTATTGAGGCATCCAAATACAGCCCTCTAGGTGGGAGGGACTGAGGGGGGATGGATGGCTGCTTAATAGTGTGTTTTATATAGGAACAGTGACATCTGGTGGCCATCTTGGGAGATTGCCACATGTAGAATTTGTAGAGTTTTTTAAGCAATTGAGAATATTCTGGGTATGTTGTTGAACACAATTCTGCAGAGACCAGTCTGACACCTCTGCTCTGAACCATTTTTTTTCTCTGTAAGTAAGAAAATGTATAAAAAAAAATTGCTTTTAGGCAGCATAATACTTTTCCCGTCAATAAGCAGGCTGAATTAGCCATGTTGTCTGGGATGTTCCCATGCAGCTCGAAGTGGGAAAACTTTCTACAGATACAGAGCTATGCTCTTAGCGGCTGTTCCCGCGCGATTACCCGACTTCAGTTTTTATTCTTCCCATGCAGCTCACAGTCGCGGTTTCTCTCTCTCTCGCCTGTCTTCTTTTTTCTTTTTCTACACTGTGTACTCCAAACAGCACTTTTCAGTGCTACTTATAGCACCCAAGGCCCCAGGTTTCAAATACTGCCAGTGTGGCAAAGTTATGTCCGTTACAGACAGTCATAACTATTGCTACCCGTGCCTGGGACTGGACAATGACCAGACATCCTGTAGGACTGGCAGGATGTCTCCGATGGTTCAGCGGCAGCAGGCCGGAACGACTTGTCAGGCTTGTACTCCCCAATGCACCGCTCCACTCAGCCCCAGTGCTGAAGCCGAAGAGGCCTGCGTCAGGTAAAAGAGCGGCGTCGCTGGAGCCGGTATCTAAGGGGTATGGCCGGATGGGAAATCCAGCAAGGGAACTTGACATTAAGGGTTTGGAAGACAAACCCTGAAGGACCCCCCCCCCCCCCCCCCCCCGGCAGGAGCCAGTAGCTCCGAAGAAGGCGAAACATGACACACACCAATGCAAGGTGCATGACTCACAAGGATGCTCGACGCATGATGCACCACAATGCACAAAAGCATCCGCAGGAGAACCAATGGTGCACGACGCATGACTCAACGCCAACGCAGACTTTGCATGAGTCGAAAGACAAGAAGAAAGATAGTCGTTCACAGGACTGCCACTCATTGACGCCTTTAGTACAATAAGCAAAAAATGAAGGAGCATCCGAAGGGCGGTTCTCAGGCCCTGTGGCGTCATGATCCGCAGATTGTTTTCACTGCAGAGGAACTTAGGGCAGGAAGACTTCGACATAGATGTCATGAAGATTTCAGAGGGGTCTTCCTCTTCCAGAGGTTTTATATTTACAGGCCTCTCTGAAGTCTCCAAATGTAGGCGAGAACAACTTCAGCTGCAGGAACTCCTGGTTAAACAATGTAAATCCCATCTCGGACCACATGTCCAGTCATGTAACCACAGGGGACCAGATTTCTCCATTCTTCTGGTGGCACTGCCATCTTCTAAGACCAGATGAACTGAAAGAAGGGACCCAGCGGTTTCAACCCTGCAGAGGAAAGACCGAAGCCCTCCTGTTCCCAAATTCAGTGGGACAGCTTCACAGGTGGGGTGTCCAACCCATTTTGGATCTTTGGGCCTTGAACAAATTTATCCAGAAAGAGAAATTCAAGATGACATCCCTCAAAACCATTCTGCCATTTCTGCAACCCAATGACTGGATGTGCTCTTTGGATCTCAAAGATGCATACGCTCATATCCCCATGCATCTGTCTTCGTGGTAGTACCTTTGCTTTCAGGTGAACCCAGAACATTACCAATACAGAGTACTTCCATTTGGCCTATCCTCTGCTCCCAGAGTGTTCACAAAATGCCTAGCTGTGGCTCACCTTCGCAGGAAAGGAATCAAGATATTTCCCTACCTGGAAAACTGGCTTCTAGTCTCCTCAAAACCCGGAACACTCCTTTCACACCTACAGCAGACCATAACCTGCTTGAAGAAATTAGGATTCATAATCAAGTAAGAGAAATCCCACCAAGTCCCAACCCAAAACCTTCAGTTCATCAGAGTGTTGATAAACACCAACCTTTGCAAAATTTTCCTCCCAGCAGGGCGGATCCAGACTTTTCGCGAACTGTCTTGTGCTTTGAAGAGTCAATCATAAACCTCAGCACATCAAATACTCACAATTCTAGGTCATTTGGCAACAGCTATATTATGTCGTACCGCACACCTGCCTTCATACGAGGTGCCTACAGTGGGGACTTAAAGCACAGTGGTCTCAGCATGAACATTCAATTTTGCGACGAGTTGTCATGACTCAGTCAATGGTCTCAGACATAGACTGGTGGCTTCCCCCCCCCCCCCCCCCCCCCCCCCCCCCGAGTTTTAGAAACGGGAGCACCATTTCGAACCCTGGAACACCAGATTGCTATGACAACAGATGCATCCACAAAGGGATGGGGGGTGCACATGAAGATGCAGGGGATCTGGTCTCCACATGAGAAAAACCTCCAGATCAACCTGCTAGAACTAAGAGTTATTTAAAAAAAAATGCAGTCTACACCTTCTCTTGTCTTCTCACAGGGAGGAGAGTAATGATTTACATAGACATCCAAGTAACCATGTTTTACATAAACAAGGAAGGAGGATCCAGTTCCAAGACGCTTTACAAGGAAACAGTGCTGATCCTGGAATGGGCAATAAGATACTCCATCCAATTGCAAGTGATGTATCTTCCGGGAATAAAGAACACGGAAGCCGACAGGCTCAGCAGGGTATTTCACCCCCGTGAGTGGGCATTAAATCAGGAGGTAGCGAACAGGCTATTCAGGGAGTGGGGAATGCCCTGCATGGACCTCTTTGCGACAGAAGCAAACACAAAACTACCACCTTTTTGCTTCCTCTACCCGAGCATTTGCAGGGTTGCCCAGGATGTGTTTCTGCTGTCCTGGACAGGGAACTCATTCTATGCATACCCACCGATATCCTTGTTGGGGCGAGTGATCCAGAAGTGCATCACCGATGAAACAGATCTTATCCTCAGTGTGCTGGCATGGCCCAGACAGCAATGGTACGCCTACCTTGTACAATTAGTGATTCAAATACCGATTCCCTTGAGAGACAAAGAAGAACTTCTGTCGCAGGAAGGGGGCGCGCTCCTTCATCCACTCCACTCCTCTCTACATCTGACAGCTTGGAAATTGAAAGGCAGGCCTTAGGTCATCTGGTTCTCCCTGCAACCAAACCAAAAATATTACCACTACAACTACAGTTTTTTTTGTTGAGGTGGGGTAATGCTGAAAGCTACACTAATGAAAATTACCTCCACTCCTCTATTGGTAAACTTGCTATTTTTTAAAGCACCAAGTTTAAAACAGATTCAAGTTTCTATTCCCCCCCCCCTTCCTTTTGAAGTAGGGTTATTTAAATCCAACTTTTCTGATATACTGTCCGCCATGGCCTATTAGATCACAATAGCTCCCCTTTCATTGAATTATTTGCATATAATTTATCTGATGATGATAAAGCTTTCATCTTAGGAGACTTTAATCTCCATGTTGATGCTACACTATGATTAGCCCTTGATTGGGAGTAGGTTGTCCAGAAACCAACTCATAAAGCTGGGCATGCACTAGACAATTTTTGTCAACAGCAACATAGTTGACATCATGACTTCTATTATGCATGTCTCATAGTCAGATCATAATTTAATTCATTCAACAATGTCCTTAAAGTCGTGTTCATTAGTCCCGACCAGTTGTGATTGCCCTGTTTCTTATTGTAAGCACATTAAACCAGAAGAACTAGTTGAATTATTACCTAATAATTTTGAAAAATTAAACTTTGACAACATTGACACAGCAATCTCCTCTTAGATTCTTTCGCAGTGTTGGTAGACAAACTTAGACCCCTTATCTCTAAGAAATCATCCAAACATAGATTTAATTTCCCATGGTTCAATAGTGACATCAGATTTAAAGAGACTGATGAAGAGAAAGGAAAGACTCTGGAGAAAAAAACTCTCAGACCATTCTTTGGGGGCATACAGGGCTCTTACTAAATACCGAACTTTGATCAACAACACAAAGCAAGAATTTTATGCCCAAAAAAAATTCATGATATTTAATCCTAGAGCGCTGTTTTCTTTAATGCAAAATTTGACTAATATAAGTTTCTCGACCCAATGGATGGACTGTAGCATTTCAAAAAGTAAGTGCAATGAATTTGCAAACTCTTTCTAATAAAAAAAAAATCCAGAACTTGGTTAAAAATCTTCCCTCCTATACAGATCAAAAGATTACACTATTTCCAAATGATAGTCGCTCCTGGTCAACCCTTGATACTGTGTCCTCTTTAGAAGTTGTCTATTAAAAAAAAAAAAAAAAAAAAAAAAGTCCTGCTACACACTGTAGTGACTCATTACCTATAAAGGTACTAAAGTGTATAGCCAAGCTAGTTTCTGTCCCTATCTCTGCTATTGTCAATTTTTCCTTGTCTGAAGCAGTTAGACCTATTGTAAAAAAACAAATGTTCCTGAACATACCCAGATCAGTCGAGACAAATGGGTTTATGCATCCCTACCAGCAGATGGAGGCAAAGAACAAAAACTTTGAGGCACTGCTACATAACCAAGAATGCTACCTGCAGTTCCTCAGTATTTCTCTTTCTCCAGCAGATGGTAGGGTGCAAATCTGCAGTCCTGACTGATTCTGGAGTTTGGAGAGTTGGATCAGCTCCATGAGGTGCAAGGTTCCTTGGAGGGTCATCCATCGGGTTGAGTTGGGCAAACAGGGGGTTGGATACCACTGGCTGCTGCAGCCCGCTAGTTCTGGGGCCCCTGATAGCCAGGGGACTGGCTCCCTCTTCGTGCCCCAAGGTCCCCTTCTGTCCGCTGCTGCCTGTCTCAGGGAAGTATCCCTTTTGGGATTCTTGTCTTTTTTTGTTAAGTTTGGGGGGGCGGGGGGGAGCAAAGGAGCTCTGAAAGGATTTCAGCCAGGAGAATTGGCCTGAGGAGCTGCCGGGGTCAGGGTGGGAGTAGGAGCGGAGTATGCTGACGTTGGCTTGCTGTAATTTCCCCGGCAGGGTACAGTTTGTTTCTGTGCACCAAGGCTGTTCTCTGTGAGCTGTTTTTTGGTGCGCTCTGTGTTCTCCACTATTGTCGCATGCCATTTATGTTGGCATGGCAATGCAGCTTGGTGGCCACATGATGTGGCCTACCTTGCAGCGGAGCGCAGCAGTGCGAACGGGCCTGATGGCAGGAAAGCCACGCATGGAAGCCTGTTAAAGCCTGCGGGATTTGGTCAGCCCATTTCAATTCCCTATCTCTATGCACAGGGTATGCTTCAGGGGGGGAGGGATCCTTTGCTAATGGTCCAAAGGCCAGAAGGACCTCTCGCTCTGCGGGGTCCGTGGCAGAGGCCAAGGTGAGATCCCCGCTTCCTCTGCACCCGAGGGGGATCGCATCCAGAGGGATTTGACCAGCCGGGCCTCTAGTGACTCCCCCCTTCTCTCTCCAGTGGGGCGAGACTTCGAGGAGGGTCATGAGGAGAAGGCAGATTCAGAGTCCAGTGGTCCTGAGCGAGCGTTTGCGGGCCCAAGAGGTTTTTCCACTGAGTTCATTCTCCTCAAGCATGAGGCCTTCCTTGCTAGGAAGGCAAGTGAGTGGAGACCCAAGGAGAGAACCTCAGTGTCATCCAAGAGACCTCGGCTGGCTTCCACGGGTCCTCTGGAAATGCTGGCAAGCATCTCGGGTTGTGGGACGCTGTTCTTGACCCCAGGGACCTGGATGACTCAGATGAGCAATAAGAAGATGCGGTGTCCACTCCAGCAGTGGATCCGGATGTAGACCCGGATGGGGTTCAGAACCAGGATCTGGATGTGGGTAAGAACAATCCAGACCTTGTTGAGGAGGCTGATGGAGATGACCTTCGGGTGGTCTGCCTTTTTAAAAAGTTGAAGCTGCAGCCTCTCATCCCCAAGGTGATGGAGGAGCTGGGTATGAAGTTAGCTCAGGAGGAATCAGATAATGAGGGCATCAATCCAGTCCTGGATGGTCTGCGGGGTCCGACTAGTGCTTTTCTCATTCCCAAGAAGATTCAGAAGCTCGTTGGCTGGGAGTGGGACTTCCCGGAGCTGGGCTTGAAGGTTGGGAGGGCAGTGGCGAAGCTTTACCTGTTGTTGGAAGAGCATTTGGACTGACTTTAAACATCTAAGGTGGATGTGGGGGTATCGGTGGTGACCAAGAAGACTACATTTCTGATGGCGGGGTCGACTGCACTGAATGATGTCCAGGATTGCAAGTTTGGAAATTCAATTGAAGCACATTTTTGAGGTGTCAACCTTGGGGCTCCGAGCTGTAGTGTGTGCTAGCATGATGCAGCGCACTTGCTTATGTTGGATTCAGAAGCCACAGGAAACTAACATCATCCAGAGTGCTGTCCCTCGCTCAGACAGCGTGGCTGGAAGCGGAGGTGGCTTATGTTGTGGATGCATTTTATGATCTGGGGCACACTGTGGCTAGGAGCTTGGTCCCAGTGGTGGCAGCACACCGACTTTTCTGTCTGCGCATCTGGTCAGCGGACATGTGGTCCAAGACTCAGTTATGTAATCTTCTTTTTAAGGGGAAACTGCTGTTTGGGGAAGACCTTGATCACTCATTACATATATGCCGACGACATTTAATTTTACCCGTAGATGAAACAATCGAAAAAACAAACCTAGCAATGATGTATCTAGAATTAAACAACTGCTAAACCAAATGGAACTAGTAATAAACATCGAAAAAACAGAATTTATACATCTAGAACTTAAAAACCTTGAGTTAACTCAAACCCCAATCAAACTTAAAAATAATAAAACAGTAGACCTGGCCGAGAAAGCTCGAAACCTAGGTGTAATAATCGACACTGAACTCAGCCTTAAACAACACACATCACTGAAGGTTAAAGAAGGTTACGCCAAACTTATGGTCCTCAGAAGGCTGAAACCCTTACTAACCCTAACACACTTTTGAACAGTATTACAGGCACTTATATTCGCCAGCACAGATTACTGCAACACACTGTTTCTTGGTTTACCATATACAACAATAAGACCACTCCAAATCCTACAAAACTCTGCCGCCAGAGTTCTTACCGGTAAAACTAAAAGAGATCACATCACTCAAACACTTGCCGAACTTCACTGGCTACCAATAGAACAAAGGGTTCAATATAAAACACTGCACAATTCACAAAAAAATTAATGAAGAAAAAGCAGAGTGGTTAAACACAGCACTACGCTTACATGTCCCCCAGAGAAATCTCAGATCAGCCAATAAAGCCCTTCTAACCATCCCTTCAGTCAGAACAGCCAGACTGACCCAAGTTAGGGAGTGAGCCCTATCCCTAGCTGGACCAATTTTGTGGAACACAATGATACTGGAAACTAGATCACAGAGAGATTTAAAACTTTTTTTTTTTTTAAAGTTTAAAAACCTGGCTTTTCAAAAAAGCTTTTTACAATGAAAACGGAGAGAGTCACACAAATGCGTAATTGCATATTTTATTATCTTCCCTCATACGTTAATTCTAATGATAGAGACAGTTTAAAGCACTATACCTATATGATTACCCTATTAATCATAAATATGGATAAGATCCATGTCACCTTGCATATAGATTGTATTTTGGAAATATGTAACTGAAACAATCCTGGCACTATGTAAGATAGCATTTCTTCAGCGGAACATTAAAGATATGTGCCTCTATGTAAACCGTTGTGATGGTACACTACCAAACGACGGTATAGAAAAGATTTTAAATAAATAAATAAGCTTATGAAGTAATTGGGGGAAACCAAGGGGAATAGACTGCCGCAGGACAAGAAGGTCTTCCCATCCCTGCTTTCGCGAGTTGAGGTTTCGGTTCGGGAGAGGGTCTTCCTACTCGGGTTCTAAGCAATCGTCAGGTCATTAGCAGACCTTTTGGGGGGTCAACAGTTCTTCCAGAGGTGGTTACGGTCAGGAGTCCAGAGAAAGTAAGCTGTCACAATAAAGCCAGGCTTGCCCACTCCTCGTGGGCACCAGTAGGTGACAGGTTGTCCCGTTTTTATGAGGAGTGGGTCAAAATTACCTCAGACTGGTGGGTGCTGGAGGTTGTAAGGGACGGTTACACCTTAGAATTTTCTCGGCTGCTCAGGGATGCCTATCTGGAGACTCTGGTTTTTCTCGAAACAAATGGAAAGATGTAGAAGGGATTCTACCAAGGTTGATCAGCTTGGAGGCAATAGTTCTGGTGCTGCTGAGCGAGCAGGGACAGGGAAGTTACTCCATCTATTTTGTGGTTCCAAAAAAAGGAGGGCACCTTCCGTCCCATCTTGGATTTGCAAAAGGTGAATGTGAGCTTGCGGGTGCTGCGCTTCTGGATGGAAACACTGCATATGTTAATTGCAGCGGTCCACAAAGGAGAGTTCCCGGTGTCATTGGATATCACCAAGGCTTACCTGCATATTCCCATTCGAAAGAAGCATCAGAAGTTCCTGAGGTTCAAAGTGTTGGGCCAGCATTTCCAGTTTCAGCTTCTTCCCTTCTGGCTGGCCACTGCTCAAACATTCATGAAGGTGATGGTGCTGATAGCGGCAGCCTTGAGGAGAAAATGAATTTTGGTTCACCTATAACTGGACAATTGGCTCATCCAAGCAGACGGAGGAGTGCGCTCATTTGGTGTAGCGAGTGATGATCACGCTGAGCTCTTTGAGATGGGTGATCAATGTGGCGAATAGTTACCTGGTTCCTTCTCAGTCTCTGGACTACCTAGGAGCCTGCTTCGACACTCTGAGAGGCAGGGTGTATCTGAAGGCAGACAGGTTGTCGAAGTTGCCAGGAGCAAGTCATCCGGCTTCTAAGCCTCCCTGTTCCCAAGGTCTGAGATTAGTTACAGGTCCTGGGCTCCATGGCCCTGACATTGGATCTGGTGCCATGGGCCTTTGCTCATATGTGTCCACTGCAAAAGGCATTATTGTCCCGGTGGAATCTGATGTCTGAGCAGTATTTTTTACCATTGCCCCTTCTGAAGGAATCCAGGTCCAGCCTTGTGTGGTGGCTGTCAAGGAGCAATTTGGAAAGAGGAGTGGACCTTGAATCTCTGGATTGGGAGGTAGTGATCATGGACGTCAGTCTCAAGGGCTGGGGAGCAGTGTGCCTTGGTCGTTCGGCGAAGGGGCTCTGGTGTGTGGCGAAGGGCCTGGTCCATCAATCGGTTAGAGATGAGGGCGACGCACAGTGCCTTGGAAGAGTTTCTGCCTCTGGTCCAAGGTTGCATGGTTCGGGCGTTTTCGTACAATGCAACAGCGGTGGCGTACATCAACCATCAAGGAGGAATGAAGAGTCCCGCTGTGGCTTGGGAAGCTCATCTATTGTTTGTGTGGGTTGAACATCACCTCGAGGGAATTGCGGCTTCTCATGTAGCGGAAGTTGACAACATGCATGTGGATTTTCTAAGCAGGCAGTAGTTGAATCCCGAGGAGTGGGAGCTGTCCCTGGAAGCCTGGAATCACATTTGTGCTAGATGGGTGTTCAGCAGCTGGATCTCATGGCCACATGGGCCATTGTAAAGATGACAAGATTTTTCAGTCGCAGGAGAGATGTTGGTTCAGTAGGACTGGATGGTCTGTATCCCTGGCCGGGGATCCTTCTGTGTGTTTCCCCCGTGGTCACTCACAGGTCAAGTGCTACAGCGCATAGAAGCGCATCTAGGGCCAGTGGTACTGGTGGCCACTTTGCCCATGGTTTACGGATCTGGTGCATTAACCACCAGAAGATGAGCTGGCTGGCTCATCTTCTGGTGGTTAATGTGACAAGATCCCATATTTTCAGATCGAGAGGATGGTTTTTTTTTAAATTTTTTATTTATCAAGCTTTTACAATTATTAAACAAAGATACACTTTGTAATGAAACATTAAGAGACATCATTTAAGTAATCTCTAGTAGAATTAGCAAAAAAGAAAAGAAACATTCTTATTTCCAAAGAAAGAAACATTGGGGGGAGGAAAATTTACTAAAGAAAACAGGAGCTATAATACTAACTAATACAGAAGCACATAGACTGCTTACTTCACCGTAATATATTGTATTTATCCACATTGTTAGCATGGCTTTACCCAAGGCAAGTCTTGCCTCACAAATCTGCTTCACTTTTTTGAAGGAGTTAATAAACATGTGGGTAAAGGTGAACCAGTAGATGTAGTATACTTGGATTTTCAGAAGGCATTTGACAAAATTCCTCATGAGAGGCTTCTAGGAAAAGTAAAAAGTCATGGGATAGGTGGTGATGTCCTTTCGTGAATTGCAAACTGGCTAAAAGATAGGAAACAGAGTAGGATTAAATGGACAATTTTCTCAGTGGAAGGGAGTGGGCCTCAGGGATCTGTATTGGGACCCTTACTTTTCAATATATTTATAAATGATCTGGAAAGAAATACGACAAGTGAGATAATCAAATTTGCAGATGATACAAAATTGTTCAGAGTAGTTAAATCACAAGCAGATGGTAATAAATTGCAGGAAGACCTTGTAAGACTGGAACATTGGGCATCCAAATGGCAGATGAAATTTAATGTGGAAAAGTGCAAGGTGGTGCATATAGGGAAAAATAACCCATGCTATAGTTATACAATGTTAGGTTCCATATTAGGTGCTACAACCCAAGAAAGAGATCTAGGCGTCATAGTGGATAACACATTGAAATCGTCGGTTCAGTGTGCTGCGGCAGTCAAAAAAGCAAACAATGTTGGGAATTATTAGAAAGGGAGTGGTGAATAAAACGGAAAATGTCATAATGCCTCTGTATAGTTCCATGGTGAGACCGCACCTTGAATACTGTGTACAATTCTGGTTGCCGCATCTCAAAAAAGATATAATTGCGATGGAGAAGGTACAGAGAAGGGCTACCAAAATGATAAAGAGAATGGAACAGCTCCCCTATGAGGAAAGACTAAAGAGGTTAGGACTTTTCAGCTTGGAGAAGAGACTGCTGAGGGGGGGATATGATAGAGGTGTTTAAAATCATGAGAGGTCTAGAATGGGTAGATGTGAATCAGTTATTTACTCTTTCGGATAATAGAAAGACTAGGGGGCACTCCATGAAGTTAGCATGTGGCACATTTAAAACTAATCTGAGAAAGTTCTTTTTTACTCAACGCACAATTAAACTCTGGAATTTGTTGCCAGAGAATGTGGTTAGTGCAGTTAGTGTAGCTGTGTTTAAAAAAGGATTGGATAAGTTCTTAGAGGAGATGTCCATTACCTGCTATTAGTTAAGTTGACTTAGAAAATAGCCACTGCTATTACTAGCAACGGTAACATGGAATAGACTTAGTTTTTGGGTACTTGCCAGGTTCTTATGGCCTGAATTGGCCACTGTTGGAAACAGGATGCTGGGCTTGATGGACCCTTGGTCTGACCCAGTATGGCATGTTCTTATGTGATTACAGGATTTAGTACTCTACTATTTAGGAACTCCCTTAATTGGTCTGGGTTAAACACAAGTATTCCCAGAGAGTTTTATTGTACATCTACAAGGGTAGCGCAATTGAAAGTTTGCTCCTAGAGTTATTACTTCCTGTCACATTAGTAAAAAAGCTTTGCAGCGCAACTGAGTGGGTCCTGCCAGGTCTGGGTAGATCTGGACAGTATTTCCCAAATACATAGCATTTAAAATTTTAAAATAATTTCTCATCGCAAAGCTAAGATCATGTTCAGAAAAAAGGGATAAAAACAAAACAGCTCTCTCTGTAATCTCTACATTTGAATTTTCAAGATATTCAGTTAAGTTTGATATATCTGCCCTATTAACTACTGAAATCTGTGAAGGGCCCGATCTCTATGACAGAAAAAGGATCTTCTTTATAGTGGGAACTTGTTCAGAAGAAATCTTTAGGGTATCTTGTAAGTATCTTTTGAAAGTTATCGGTAATTCACCCAAGACTTTAGGGAAGTTCAACAGCCTTAAATTTAAATGTCTTAAATAATTTTCAACAGATTCCAACCTTCTCGAGGAAATCAAATAATCCCGGGTTGTTATAACAGAGGTATCTTGAAGGATTTTAACTTCTTTCTTCAAGGATTGAATAGTTTGAGAGTGCTGTTGAAGCACCTGTTGATGGTCACTGGCTACCAAGTCCAGTTGTTTAGCTACAACCTCTAATCAACAGGACTGTTCTTAAATGTAGAGGACATATCTGCTATCAGATCCCATAGGGATTCCAAAGTGACAGCCTCCGGTTTTCTTATCTCTGAGGTCTGTGTGTGAAATTCTCCCACGTCCTGCACCGATTCACTCTCCTCTGATTCCAACGGAGGATAGACTCCACCGACTGCACTCCTCTCCTCTGGAGTCTCGGTCTGCACGACTCGTGGGGAAGCCAGTTCCTTATCCAGGCAGATGGCAATCCCAGCCAACTGAGGCTGCTCGGTGATGTCATCTCGCACCCTAGCAGTGACAGCGGTGCTTGGAGGAGAAGCCAGGAGAGGTTGCCGTGGATCCGGTGGGCTCGAGATTTCCCCAGACGAAAACGGGGCTCCTCTCCCTGTCACGTCAGCGGGGCTTGAAGCCCAAAAATCCTGTGAAGAGACGGCGAACTCTGTTATAAATCGCTGATCCTAGGAAAGATTAAATTCAGCCAGGTAAACTCTAATTTTTCCTTTCATTTTATGAGGCATGATGGCAGTAAAAAGCTTTTATTAGGTAACAAAAGCGGAGCAGCGTGAGGGCAGTCTACTCAGGTAGCCATCTTTCTTTCCCCCGAGAGGATGACTTTTGTCTTGTGGCTTAGCTTTTGAGAGGCAGTGATTGCGCATGAAGGGATACTTGGAGCCAGTAATTTCTACTCTTCTTCAGGCTAGACAGCCTTCTATTTCCATGGCTTATGTCAAGGTTTGGAAGGTTTTTGAGCCCTGGTGTGTTCAGCAGTGTCTGTTCCACATTTTATCATTTCTGCTGCAGGGCTTGTTCACAGTTCACTCTGTGTCCAGGTTTCTGCCTTGAGGTTTCTGAGGGGCAAGGTGTGGGGCAAACCTTTGGCTTCTCATTCTGATGTCATCTGTTTCCTGAAGGGGGTGAAGCATGTGAGCCCTCAGATTTGATCGGAGCCTTAACTTAGTCTTGCGAGTCCTCTGTGAGGCCCCTTTTGAGCCTTTGGGATGAGCCTCCTTGAAAGACCTTACATTGAAAACGGTTTTTCTCATGGCAATTTGTTCAGCCAGATGGATTTTGGAGCTTCAGGCTCTCTTGCCACGATCTTTTTTTGTGTATTTCTAATGACAGTGTGTCCTTGCGTACGGTACCTTCATTTCTGCTGAAAGTTTCTGCCTTTCATGTGAATCAGACAGTTGAGTTGCCGGGTTTCAAGGAGTGGTCTCGACATTCTGTGGAGGGTAGAGATCTCCACCTTCTGGATGTTTGGCACGCCCAGTTGCATTATTTGAAGGTCACCAAATCTTTTAAGCAGTTGGACCATCTCTTTGTGGTGTTTGGTGGTGCAAAGAAAGGGGAGATAGCATCTAAAGCTACTTTGGCCCATTGATTGAAAGAGGCTGTTTGTTCAGCCTATATTGTAAGGGTCACACCATCCCGACTGGTCTTAAAGCACAAGCAGCCATTTGGGCGGAGTGTCAGTTGGTAGATCTGAAGGGCTGCGGTGTGGTGCTCACTTCATACTTTCACCAAGTATTACCGATTGGATGTTCGAGCTCAGGATGATGCGACTTTTGGTGAAAGTGTGTTGAGTGGGTCTTTCGGGTTCCCGCCTGGTGTAGGATTGCTTTGGTACATCCCACTCATCTGGACTGATCTGGGTATGGTCAAGAAAGGAAAATTGGTTCTTACCTGCTAATTTTCATTCCTGTAAAACTCTGCCTGAGTCGGGCTTGTTAAAGATTGCTGTCTCTGTCCAATAAAGAATCCAGATCGGACATTTGGCTTCTAATTCAGTGTTGTTGCCTCCACGGCTTGGTTAGATAGCCTCCCTTGCTGTTTTATCATACCACAGATCTGTCCAGAGATCTGCCCCGGTGCTACTGCTGGAAGACTGATTTTCGGTACTCATCTGTTCGATATGGAAGAGTTTCCTTGCTAATTGCAACAGTTAAGTTTTGTTGAGTTAAGCATTTGACAGGACATTGTTGGAATTTTTGTAGTCTCCAGTTCAGGGGAATCCAACCCTGGGGTTTATTTTGGCCTGGGAGAGGAAAATAGTTTCTAATCTTGGCTTGGGTACAGGTCAATACTGAGGGATTGCAGTTGGCACTCTTGGTTATGTAGCAGTGCCTCAAAGTTTTTGTTCTCTCCCTCCATCTGCTGGTAGGGATGTATAAACCTACTTGTCTGGACTGATCTGTGGTTTTACAGGAACAAAAATTAATTTTTCCTTTCTGAGCTGACAAACTTAAATAATTACAGACCCATCTCAAACCTGCCTTTTATTGCTAAGTTATTGAAAAACTAATTTGGACACAGCAGATTTTCTTGAAGAAAACAATATACCTATTCTATCCTATCCAATTTGATTTATCTTTGTTTTCATAATGTTTTTTTTTACCTTTGATTGCTTATTTATATTGATGTTCTTTATTTGCTTTTCCTAATTTTTTTATACCTGCCATTGTCTTATTTTATGTTGCAAACCATTGTGATTGAATACAGAACAGCAGTATATAAACACAATAAATAAACTCTTGTTTGATGTCTGAGAGACATTGGCATTGAAGACTCTGCCCTCAAATGGTTTGAATTGTTTCTCTCTAAAAGAATACAGTCTGTCACATGGACCAATAAATATCCAGTCCTTATCTGTGAGGTGCCCCAGAACTCAGTCCTCTCCCTGATCCTTTTCAGCATTTATATTTGCCCAATCTGCAACCTCATTTAGTCCTTCAACGTTCTGTCATTTATTTGCTGATGATATCCATCTCTGCATAAAAATGGGATCAGACTAAACCACATCCATTGCTAATCTCAATTACTGTTCTATGGCACAAATTCAAATTAAACCCCGCCAAATCCGAAGTCCTCTGGCTCAGTCATCAAGGTCATCCCCTTCAATCTTTGCCTTTCTTGGCAACCGAAGAAGTCAGTAAGAAGTTTAGGGATTCAACTTCATCTGAACCTCATGATGGAACATCATATCTCTAAGGTAAGGATTATTTATACATCTTATTTATTTATTTAAAATCTTTTCTATACCGTCGTTTAGTAATGTACTATCACAATGGTTTACATAGAGGCACGTATATTTAGTTTGGTTAAAAAATGTATCTATGAAAGTGCCATTACAGTGTCGGTACATGCTTATATAAGTTATAAGATAGGTGACATGGATCTAGTCCATTTATATGATAGGGAAATCATACAAGAATTGTGCTTAAACTGAAGTTCTCTAACATTATCATTTGAGTATATAAAAAAGAGATAAAAGAAAAGAATGTGCGACCACACATCTCTGTAACCTTATTCTGTGTTTCTTATTCTCTGTTCTCATTGTAAAATGCTTTTCTGAATAGCTATGTTTTTAAGCTTTTTTTGAAGAGTTTTGGATCACTCTGTAATCTTGTTTCTAGTGGCAATGTGTTCCATAATGTTGGACCAGCCAAGGATAGTGCTCGCTCTCTAACTTGTTAGTTTTGCTGTCTTTACCGAGGGGATGGTTAGTAGAGCTTTTATTGGCTGATCTCAGATTTCTCTGGGGTACGTGTAAGCAAAGCGCTGTGTTTAACCAGTCAGCTTTTTCTTCATTGATTAATTTGTGAATTATGCATAATGTTTTATATTGCACTCTGCTCTATTGGTAATCTGTGCTAGATTTGCCAGTTGCGCAACTACCTTAATAAACATAATCTTGTTACCGTGATACATGGGTTAATGATCAGCCAAATCGATAATTGCAATGCTTTAACAACATCTCACAATACAGTCTGAAGTGCCTTCAGCTTGTATAGGATATAGTCACTAGAATCTTGGTAGGGGCTAAAGTAACTGACCACATAACACCAATAATATACCAGTTGCGTTGTTTCCCAGTTGAAAGCAAGATACAATTCAAAACCCTCTGCTTCGTCCACAGTTGAGTAACTAAACCAAACCCCTAAGTATCTCTCTCATCAACTTTTTTCCCTACACTCCTATAGAGAACATCAATCCTCCCAAATGGTCTTTTCTCCTTCCCTCCTCTAGCTTTCAACTAGTGATCGTGTATCAGACTGTGTGCCTTTAATTTATTTGCTCCAAAAATCTGGAACAAGGTGCTACTTATCCCTATGCCTTGAGCCAAGTTACCCAACTTTCAGGAAAAAATCTAAGGTATGACCTTTAGCCACACCTTCCCTGGGAGTCCATTTGGCAGAGACATTGTCTTAGCTGACCTATCTACATGAACCATCAAGTAAGGATTATAATTTATACACTCTGGCCTCTTAATGCTGTCCATTGTAAATTTGATTCAGTTGTGATTTTAAATAACCTTTAACAATATAATCTAATTATTAGTTAAAGCTTGTTTTGTAATCCGCCTTGAGGCCATAAGAATTGCCATACTGGGTCAGACCAAGGGTCCATCAAACCCAGTATCCTGTCTCCAACAGTGGCCAATCCAAGTCACAAATACCTGGCAAGTACCCAGCCATTTAAATAGATCCCATGCTACTAATGCCGGCAACAAGCAGTGGCTATTCCCTATTGATTAATAGTAAAAAGGCAGAATATCAAATGTATATAAATAAATAAGCTAACTCATACTTTAATAACAGAACCTATTACTGATCATCTTTATTGAACACAAAAGCCTCAGGAAAATGCAAGGGTAAACAACTTAACACATTTCCTATTCAGTAACATAACTGACATCACACAGGTTTACTTTAGTAGAGCGTTCCATAAGTATGGGGCAGTAACAGTTAATTTATAAATGCACATCAATTTAGATCATTTTAGCCTCTGAAACGGAATCTGAAGGTAGTCTTGTTGGATCTAGAGGGAATCTATGGTTAAGATCCCAATTGAATTGATGCATTGAGACTGACCAGGCCAAAGTTGCATGGCAAGAAATAGTTTAAGTTCCTCATTTAGCTATGTAGGAAAAAGGTGAAGGGATTTTTATTTTGACAGGGTTTTTATGTGAGTTAGTCTATAGTAAGCAAGAAGCTGTTTTAAGCAGTTCATGTGGTGTTTTTACAAATATTAATTATTTTAATATATTTTAGACAAGCAGTCTTGTTTTGTTGATTTTGTGTTTGATGAGCTGTGTTTTATTTTATTTCATGATTGTAAATTTGCTTTTTTATGCATGTCTGTTCATCGCCCAGGAATTTTGTGATGGGTGGTTTTATCAATTTTATATATATATATCTATATATCTATTTCTATCAAATGAAAGCCTTTCTCTAAGATATGTTGAGCCTAATTCATGTAGAACCTTCAGTATTAGCACCAATATTTTAAACGGAGGGCTGTCGCTACAATGACCAAGATACACAGGACATTATAAAATGAGACCAAAATCCCTGAGTAGTTGTAAATAAAACTTCATGATGCTGAATCTAGCCCCAGGTCTAACTGAACTGGAAGCCCAAAGATGCAGGAGGAAAACTACTGGGCCAGAAGGAAAGGAAATTGAAGGACATAGGTGTCATGATATGAAGGTTCACAGGAGACATGAGAACGCTTTTATGAAAGGCTGGGAGATGCCAAGAATAGCCTACTAGTAGAAGTAGTAGAGACTAATATTGTGATTTAAACATGCTTGGGAATTTGGAATAGACACGAAATGCAGTGGTAAGGGCAGTTGAAGGTAAGAGGTAGACGAAATGAGGAAGGAAGGCTTCAATGTTTTCTCGGTCAAAGGGGGAAGAATTTATTTGATTTATATTCTCCTTTTCAGGTACTTTAAAGCAGATTATATTCAGGTACTGTAGGTATTTCTGTGTCCCCAGAGGGCTCACAATTTAAGAGCCTGATCTTCTCCCATTCTGTGTGGGGGGAAAAATGCTTAGTAAATAGGGTCCTAGGTTTGTATCTGAGGCAATGGAGGGTGAAGTGACTTACCCAATGTCCCAAGGAACAGCAGTGGGTTTTGAGCCCTGGCTTCCCTGGTTCTCAGCCTGCTGCTCTAACCACTTGGCTGCTACTCTGCTCCAAACCAATGGGCATAGAATGGCAGTATAGCTGCATCTAGCTTCCAAGAAGACTGAGGCAACCTGCATGGAACAGCCATGGTGACAACCCTAATATCAGTGAACAGAGAATGGGTACATTTTTTCAACAGTCTCAGTAGCTTTAACAGCTGTTTGATTATAACAAAGATTCTTAGAAACACATACTGGGTTGTGGGTCATGGCTGTTGGATTAAGTTTGGGATTTATAAAAACCAAAGAGGAAGATGGCAAAAACTGACTTGGATAAGAAGCGGTATTCTACAGGTGGTTATTCTGATTAACAGCTGGGATATATTCTTAGTAGGTTTTTATTTAATTGTTATATTTTATTAACTGCCTTTCTAACAGCTTGAAGAGGTGTATATAGTAAATTGAAAGGCAGACTGGATGGGTCAGTTGGTTCTTATCTGCTGTTATATTTATCTTGTATAATTTAGACTCCGAGGAAACATGAGGACGCTTTCCTTGGGGGGGAGGGGGGTGCGGGTAATAGGTGCCTAGATTGGCTTACTAGCAGTGGTAGTGGAGGTCAGTGTTTTCAGAGGACAGTGGGGGAAATGGGATTGAGAACAATGCCCAATCACCTTCAAGAAGAGACTTAAGACTTTGTTGTTTGACCAAGCTTTCCCATAACCACTCCTTTCTGCCATGGTTTCAATCCGTATCATCATGTTACTGTCTCCATTAGGGGGTTAGCATAGTCCCTCCCAATATAAGTTCCTAGCTTTCGCCCAAGTTATGTCTACCCATGTTTTTTTTACTTGCTTTCACCCTAGTTATGTTATCCAGGTTTCTCTACCCTGTTCTATGTAAGACAAGACTGTGTCACTGTTGTTTTTTTGCTGGTTGTAATGTAAACCGTAGTGATAATTAATCCTGTTAATTGAACCTCGGTATATAAAAGCTATAAATAAATAAATAAATGACATGGGATTGGGGAGGAGGGAGGTGGAAACTGGTGTTGGTTAAGTATGGGAATCTATATGCTCAAGTGGTAAAGAACCAGTGTAAGAGAGCAGGGCAGACCTGGGTCATTTGATCTGTACCTGCCATCATGTACTGTCACTACACAATATTGGTACCATTTATGAGCATTTATTTAAAAAAAAAAAAAATCCTTTGGCTAAAAATGACAATTTTACATTCTTGACCTAGAAGCATAGAACATGACTGATAAATACTGCAAGGCTTGTCTTGACTGATCTGCCAAAGACATACAGGTCCTGGTCTTCCAGCATGACAATCAACCATATGAACTTTTGAAATTTATTAAATACCTGGATGATCTTGTAGGAGGGCTCAAGCAAATAGATTAAAAATAAATTTGGCTACAACTGAGACAATTTAGATCAGAAGGAAGGGAGATGTTGCAAATATCTCGTCACAGATGGCTAGAGCTAGGGATTCCTCTTAAAGATAATTGATATTAGGGGTAATCTTAGCAAAGATTTAACTAACTGCCCATGTGTCTGAAGTGATCCATAACGTTTTTCCTATGTTTGATAGATTTGTCATTTTAGACCATTTCTGGAAAAATCAGATCTACGGTTATTAGCCAACAATTAGGCTACTACAGTAATCTACTTCAAGTCTTCCAATGATTTTACTAAAGAGATTACAGATTGTACAAAAAACTGCTACCAAGCTGATTACAGGATATAGGAAGTTTGACCAGGTTACACTTTGTCTTATAGAATTATATTGGAAGCCAATCATTTGCAGAATTAGATTCAAAATTCTATACTTGGTCTTTAAGACATACTACGCTGGTCTTCCTCTATATTTATACAAACCTTTGATTGCTTATAATCCAGGAAAAACTTTAAGATACTCGCATTAAGATGTTTTGACTCTTCCAAGTCCACTTTGGATGAGGCTAAAAGACTCACACTGCTGTTCCTTCAGCTATCAAGGTCCCTTGCTTTGAGATGTGTAAAGAAAACTCATTATCAGACATGTAGGAAGTTAATAAAAACTTTATTCAAACGAGCATTTGAGCCCTACATTTAGAATCAGATGCTTGCCTCTGGTTAAGGTTGCAATTAAGAACATAAGAAATTGCCATGCTGGGTCAGACCAAGGGTCCATCAAGCCCAGCATCCTGTTTCCAACAAAGGCCAAAAGCACAAGAACCTGGCAATTACCCAAACACTAAAAAGATCCCATGCTACTGATGCAATTAATAGCAGTGGCTATTCCCTAAGTATAATTGATTAATAGCCATTAATGGACTTCTCCTCCAAGAACTTATCCAAACCTTTTTTGAACCCAGTTACACTAACTGCACTAACCACATCCTCTGGCAACAAATTCCAGAGCTTTATTGTGCGTTGAGTGAAAGAATTTTCTCCGATTAGTCTTAAATGTGCTACTTGCTAACTTCATGGAATGCCCCCTAGTCCTTCTATTATTCGAAAGTGAAAATAACCGAGTCACATCTACTCGTTCAAGACCTCTCATGATCTTAAAGACCTCTATCATATCCCCCCTCAGCTGTCTCTTCTTCAAGCTGAACAGCCCTAACCTCTTCAGCCTTTCCTCATAGGGAAGCTGTTCCATCCCCTTTACCATTTTGGTTGCCCTTCTCTGTACCTTCTCCATCGCAACTATATCTTTTTTGAGATGCGGCGACCAGAATTGTACACAGTATTCAAGGTGTGGTCTCACCATGGAGCGATATAGAGGCATTATGACATTTTCCATTCTATTAACCATTCCCTTCTTAATAATTCCTAACATTCTATTTGTTTTTTTGACTGCTGCAGCACACTGAGCTGACGATTTTAAAGTATTATCCACTATGATGCCTAGATCTTTTTCCTGGGTGGTAGTTCCTAATTAATGCTCCTAATTAATGCTGTGCCCAGAATTCTCTTGGGTCTAGGGGCTAGGAAAGTCCTATTTTATCTTGGTTTATTTGATTTTATTATTTTTCTGAGGAGCCTTGTTCCTAAGAGTAATACCTATCCAATCAACTCACTTCCTAATTATCTTAATCTTCATATCACTTGATAATGTATCGCCAACCCACTATCTGTATTGCCCCCAAGAGTTTTTTTACTTACTCTTGTTTATATCTGATATATTTGTAAATGTTAAAATATGTCTATGTTTCTAACAGTTCTGACATACTTAGACCTTTAACAAGTGTGTGTATATATTCTTTATAACTTTAACTCTGTTAAATCTGTTCATCTGAATTCAATGTATAACGTTGTTATAAATGTAAACCGGAGTGAAGGCCCCCGCCAATACTTCGGTATATAAAAACGTATAAAATAAAAATAAATAATTTTCAATAGGTTTATAGGTTTACTAATAGACATATCTCGTATGGTTAGTTTCAATTTAGAAGTTGTTTTTATTTTTATTTAATTTCATTTTATTATTGTATAATTCTAATATTTTATAGGCTTATTTGATGTATTCATGTAAATTACTACTATATGTTATGATTGTTTTGATGTAAATGCTTTGATTTTTATGGAAAAGCAATATAAGATAGTAAACTAAATTAAATCATTCTTACTGACTGCTTCATCTCCAGTTTTATCTTCGTTTCTTTGTCACTGAAGAGGATCCTGCTGGGTTTTTTTTCTTGAATTTGATAATGTTTTTGCTACCCCTTTTTAAAACCTCTTGGGAATTCTCATATCTGTCAGCTCTGTACCACCTGTGTTGTGACTACTCCTGGGGGAATTCTGTGCATAAAAACTTAAAATTCTGCATACTTTATATTGGTCAAAATAACACAATTTACATGACAGTCTTTAAGTAATTATATTTTAAATTAATACAGAAAAAGTTTTTACTTAAAGATGCCGAATTTTAAATATTTTGAACAGAATTTCCCTAGAAATTGTGTAAGAGTGGCCCTGCCACTCTCTCTCCCTACTCTCCTGGCCACTTTGCCCTCTCAGGTCCCAAATTCGACATCTGCCAGTATCTCTCCTCTCCACTTCTAGGCTCAACCCCTTCCACTGTATCGCACTCCCAGAGTTTGACCCCATTCTCAGTACTGCCCTTCACACATGCTCCCTCTGTCCCTCTCTCTCTTTCTCACACATGCTCCCTCTCTCTATAGTGCACATACACACACCCTCATAAGGCTCCCTCACACTCACACACACCCTCATACAGAGTCCTCCTCTCTTGCATACATACCCACACAAGCTCTTTCTCTGTCATGCACGCACCCGCACACAGGCACTCTCTCATGCACGCACCCTCACACAGGTGCTCTCTCACACATACACAATCCCTTCACCCAGGCGCTCTCTCACACACACAGGCGCTCTCACACATACACAGTCCCTTCACACAAGCTATCACCCTCACATACACATGATCCCTTTTTCATACACACCATCTCCCAATCTCTTACACACACACTCCTTCAGAATCTCCTCATATAGGCTCCCTCTCTGGCACCCCCCCTGCTCGCTCACCCCCACCTGCTTGCTCACCCCTGCTCTCTCCTCACACCCCCTCCCCTCCCCATTCTCTCCCCATCCTCTTTCACACCCCATCCCCTCCCCTCTTCTCTTTCAAACCCCCCTCACGCACACACCTCTCTTCACATACCCACTCTCACTGGGGCCTTTATCTTCGCTGTGAGCGGCGCATTTTCCAGTCGCAGCATGCCGGGACCTTCATCTTTGCTGCTTATGGTGCACGCTCCATTCGCAGCCCAGTGGGGGAGCCTTTATCTTCGCCACGAATGGCGCACGCTCCGTTTGCGGCACACTGGGGTCTCCTCTGCTGTTTGCTGCGTAGAATTGCCACAGGGGGGAATTCTGCGCACGGCAGTATTGCAGAATTCCCCAGGACTAGCTGTGACCATTATTTCCCTGGATTGTAATGTAATTATCCTTAATCCACTGTAAGTGTCCTAAATAGGCACTTTTCAATTTGCCGTGGATTGAGAAGATATTTTCTCAAGCTGCAAAGTATGTAATATTTTATCATCTAGCGTTATAGCAGTATGTCTTTCTCTGTGACATATCTCTTTTGCATCTGTGATTGATCTCCCTGGTGTATGTGTGGAGTCACTTTTATTCTTTTCCTTGTTTCTAATAAATACTTGTGCTTATGGAGCAGGTTTGTTTCTCAGTGTTTTAAGCATAGAATTGGGGCCCTGTGTCATTTGGCTAGCTCATAAATACTGTGCTAAATTGCAGTAATCCAAGGTTAGGTTTTTGTGTTTAGGGAGCTGTTTGATATGTTGCCAAGGGATTCCTGAGACCACTAGTAATAGTTTTAGGGATCCTGTTCCTTCTCTGAAAATCGGTGCCAATTTTGGTTGTTGCAGCTGTCGCCTGTAGTTTACTTTGCATTGATTTTCACAGTTGGAATAGGTTTTTCCCAGTTCAACTTTTGTTTTGACTCAGATCATGCTCTTTCTTCCTTGTAGCTCTCATTAAAAACTTGCAGTCTAAAAGAAAAGTTGCTATGTCTGTTGTAAAGTTTTAGATAAAAGGCTCCAGTGGAGGGTCTTTCTTATCTTTGTGAAGGTGCTGGAAAGAATTTTCATTGTGTGCATCATGACCTGATTTTGCATGCTGTCTTTCTCGTTTGCCTGCACTTCCTATGCCTCAGTTGACTTGTGCAGTTGGCATGTGCACTGAGGCTAAGCCCTGTGACCTCACTGTTTCAGGGAGCAGGCAAAGCATGTGTTAGAGGTTAGCACAGTTATCAGAGCCTGGGTTCTTACGTGGTTTTTCCTTTGCCTTTTCACTGCTTGCATAATTGAATGCCATGTTCTATGCTCATCTGTCTTGCGGTCTTTTATATTAATAGCCCTCATTGTTCTCTGAATTTATTTTAATAGTTCCACCACTCTGTAAATTGAATTTAATCTGAAGCTGTACGATGAGAGGTTTTGGACAGCTGGGCTGTCAGTGTGTCAAGTTAGGAGGTTTTCATTGTGGGGTTACCTGCCTGCTTTATAGGTGCTGACACAGAGCACAAAAAGATAAAATATTTTGTTCCGGGTAGGTTTAATTTAAGCATGCAAATATTCTCTTTAGTATAAATTCTTGCACCATTGCCAAATGTTAATTTAGGATTCTGTTTCACTCTGATAGTTCATGCTGAGAGGTGATTCTTCATGATTAGGGCTAACATTAGGGGTCACCAAAACAAAACTTCTGAACTTCTCTTCCTTTTCTTTATCTGCAGTACATACGTTCTTCATTTTGGATTTTTATAAAATGTTTTCTTTTTCAGCTGTTTATCTCAATCCTGGCAGCTGCAGGTTCCCCTAAGAAATCCAGGGACAGTTGTTTCCTTAGCATGTGCTGGAACCATTCTGCACTGCAGTCAGTGGTGGTGGTTTGACATGTGGAGGGGAAGGCTATATTGCAGAGGAGAATTAGTCCCTATACAAAATGGATGGGTGGATTCCATAGGCAGATCTATTCCACCAGTGGTTGGTTGAACCTGGGGTCTGTGGGCATCACTTCCAGCACTTTGAGAGGAATTCAGTGAACCAGGCAAGCTGGCTGCATTCCAGATCTACAGGGTATCCTGTTTGCCAGCACTTGAGCAGGCGTTAGATACCTAGAGATTAGAATAAATGTCCATTTATCCAATCAGCCTATATCTGACAGCAATAAGCAAAAGGTGCTTTGAGGAACTGTATAAGAAATAAGATATGGTAGTCTTGTCCATCTGCTGTCATGCATTTCCATCTGACTGTATAAGGATGCACTGAGTTCCTTCTTAGAGAGACATGATTCCTCTGCACTCAGGCAGGCCAGTCCACACCATTGGGTTATGCATTCCTACCAGCAGATGGAGACCGAGTAAAGCTGACTTACTGACATCAGACATATAACCCTGCCCCGACATCAGCCTGTAGGTATTCTCTGTCTCTTGCAAATGGTGGGCAAGTGGGAATTGCTTGTGGTTTAAAAAAAAAATATATAGAAGACAAGGAGAAGATTCAGGCGCACTACTTTGAGCGCCTGTGGTGACACCCGTTTGGTCGCTCCCTCAGCTAAGCGCTTTAAGTGTGGAATCTTGACCAGGTGTAGACTTAAAAAAAATTAAAAAATGCAGAAAAGAGGATGAGGGACTGCTTGGTGGTGAAGCTTGACTCTCTCCCCCCCCCCCCCCCCAAATCTCACAAGGTTACCCTTTAAGGGTTTTCTTTTGCTTGGAAGCAAGTTGGAGAAGATGGCAAATAGCTGGGGCGAGTCCAAGGTTCCTTGATTGCCGGAGGACAAGAAGGCAGCATCGTGTTCTTATGGGGTGAAGGGACACTCCAGGGAGTCCCATGTTTCGTCTTTTCACAGAGGAGCAACTTCTCAGAGGTCTTGTCCCTTCAGAAGATCAGTCCTTTCAGCCTAAGACACCTCATAAGGATATGGGCTCTGGGGCTGGAGCATCTCAATCTTCACAATGAAGGTATGAGGTTCATCTACTGGTTCAGGAGATAGGTGGATGTCACATTTAGCAAAGATGGGCCCAGATTATGACAGACCAGTGGGTCGTAGAAGTGGTAAGGGACAGCTATGCTCTAGAATTTCTCTGAATTTCTCTGGATGCATTTATGATCTCTCCATGCAACTCTTTACAGAAGAGAGTAGCAGTGGAGACTATGTTAAGGAGGCTGTTGAATTTGAAGGCCGTAATTCCTGTTCCCAGATCGCAAAAAATTATAGGGTGCTGTTCCATTCATTTTGTCATTTCGAAGAAGGAAGAGGGGTCCTTTTGGCCCATCCTGGATCAGATGTAAGTCAATTGCCATTTGTGTGTGACTCATTTCAAACGGAAACTCTGTGTTCTGTAATAAAGGCAGTACAAACAGGAGAATTTCTCATTTACTCAACCTGATGGAAGCCTATCTACATATTCTCATTCACCAGGAACATAGTTTCTTTCGCTTCGCCGTTCTGGGAAGGATCTGTCCTTCGGCTGGCTACTGCACCCAGGTCCTTCTACAAGGTCATGATGGTGATAACGGTGTGTCTGCGCAAGGAGGGCATTCTGGTCCATTTGTATCTGGACAACTGGTTGATTCGGGCCCACAGTGCAAACGAGAGTCACTTGGCATCTCGCAAGGTGATCTTCTTGTTTCAGGAGCTAGGCTGGGTGGTGAACTTGGCCAAGAGCATTTTACAGCCATCGCAGATGCTAGAGTATCTCAACATGCAATTTAATATGGAGCAGGGCAGAGTGTTTCTATCAGAGAATTGCATTCAGAAGTTAGTTGCTCCAGTTCTCAGGCCTTGAGAGACTATTTGCCCGACAGTGTGGTCTTACCTGTAGGTCCTGGGATCGATGGCAACCATGTTGGACATAGTCCCCTGGGCGAGGATACACCAGCGGCCCTTTCAGTGTGCTTTGCTCTCCCAGTGGAATCACCAGTTGCAGGAGTACACAGTGAGATTCCACTTGCCATTGGAGGTGAGCAGCCAGTTGCAGAGGTGGTTACAAGTGGATAATGTCATTTAGAGTGTTTTCTTGGAGACACCAAACTGGTATGTGCTCACAACAGATGCGAGCCTTCTGAGTTGGGGGGGCTCACTGACAAGAGTTGGTGGCGCCTGATTGGTTGAATGCCGAGGAATGGTAGTGGACCATCAATTGGTTGGAAATGCATTCAGTTCGACTGGCATACTTGCGGTTCGCCAAGTGGCTGGAAGCTCAAGCGGTAAGGATATCATTGGACAGTGCCACAACAGTGGCCTATATCAGTTATCAAGGCGGAAACAGAAGCCAACAGTTGCTGGTGGAGGTGGATGCACTCGTGGTGTGGGCAGAACAACTTCTCATGACATATCCGCCTCCCACACTGCCAGGAAGGTCAATGAAAGGGCCAACTTTCTCAGCAGGCGGGTCTTGGATCTAAGAGAGTGGGAGTTGGCAGATGAGGCCTTTCAACTCAATGACGTGCTGGGGTCATCTGAACCTTTTACTTCAGGTTGCTCCAACAACGTGAAAGTGCCACAGTTCTTAAGTTGCAGAAGGGATCCAGGAATGCCGGGCATTGATGCTGTCATTCAGGTTTGGCTGCAGAGCAGGGGGGTTATATGCCTTCATGCCATGGCTAATGATAGGCAGGGTTATTTGAATGATTGCGAATCAAACCGAAACTGTACTTCTTGTGGCTCCGGATTGGGCCTGGAGGTCATGGTATGCCGATCTTCAGAGGCTACTGGTGGACAGTCCTCTCAGACAGAATCTGTTGCATCAGAGGCCCATACTGCTTGATGCTGCGGGTTGGTTTTGTCTTAGTTTGGCGTTCAAGAGGGCTTGGTTGCTGAAGTGTACTTATTCTTCTGCAGTGCTTTCCAGTTCGCTCCAGGCTAGGAAATTTTCTACATCACTAGCTTATGTTAGGGTTTAGATAATGTTTCAGAGCTAGTGTGTGGAGTAAGGTTCTCACCTTCTTAAAGTTGAAATTCCACTAATACTGGAATTTTTGCAGGAAGGTTTGGTTAAAAGATTGGCCTTAAACACTCTGAAGGTACAGGTAACAGCTCTTGCTTGCTATAGAGGGTGATTCAGTGGTGAATCCTTGTCTTCCCACCCAGATGTGCCCCGGTTTTGAAGGGAGCTAAGCATCTATGTCTACCCTTGTGGTTATTGGTGCCTCTTTGGGACCTTGCATTTTTTGGCGGCTCCTACATTTTGGCCACTGCATGGTCACTTTGTGGCTGCTCACCTTGAAAACAGTGTTTCTGGTAGCAATCGGCTCGGCATGACAGATCTCCCAGCTGCAAATGTTTTCTTGATGTGAGCCATTTCTACGAATGACTATGTAGGTGGTACAACTTAGTACTGTACCTTTCTTGTTGCTGAAAGTGGTTTCAGAGTTTCAGTTCAAACAGTCAAACATGTCAAACATGCTGGACAGGAATAGAGATGTGTGATTGTTGCATGCCTTGGATGTCAAGTGACATCTGGTGCGGTACTTGAAGATTACTCGTTCTTTCAAGAAGTCTGACTGTTTGTGCTCCATGGTGGAGGTAAACAAGGAGAAACGGTGACGCGGACGACGTAGCCCATTGGGTGAAAGAAGTCATCACAGCCACCTATGTGGATGCTGATGTCCCATTACCTAGACAGGTTAGGGCTCATTTCACTAGAGCTCAGGTGGTTTCATGGGCAGAGCTTCGGTGGTGGTTTCACATCAAGATTTGCTGAGCAGCGACGTGGTCCTCCTTACACACTTTCTCCAAGCATTACTGCTTGGATATTAGGGCTCAGGAGAACGCAACTTTCATTCATGTGGTGTTGACAGGACTGTGTGCAGCCTCCCGCCCTTTTCAGGAGTAGCTTTGGTACATCCGACTGATGTGGCTTGGCCTGCCTGAATGCAGAAGAAGAAGAAATTACTACTTACCTGATAATTTCCTTTCCTCTAAGGAAGACAGGTTAATCCACAACCCACACTGAGCTGCCTACTTGCTTTTAGTTCGTCCTTTATATGTAGGACCATGAACAACATTATTTCTGTTAATTTGTTTGAAGGACTGGTAAGTGTCGTAACCAGCCCCTAAGATTAGTTGATAACTTTTTTACTGAGCTTAGTGTTTCCCAGTTGGTTGGAAGCATGAGTGGTTGACTGTTAATAGTCATGTTTAAGTATAATCAGTTTGTCCACAGTTGGCTTTTCTAGAGATACTGGCAGCTGATGTCAGGGCAGGGCTATATGTCAGTGACATCAGTGAGTCAGCTTTACTCCATCTCCATCTGCTGGTAGGAGTGCATAACCCATTGGTATGGATTGGCCTGCCTTCCTTAAAGGAAAGGAAATTATCAGGTAAGTAGTAATTTCTCCTTGTAACATAGTAACACAGTATAAGATGGCAGAAAAAGACCAATTGGCTCATTCAGTATGCCCAGTTACCTGTCTGCACTACAAGAATAAATCCCAGCTGCCAGCCATAGCATGTGACAGCTTGAAAGATCTATCCTTAACCAAAGCAGTTCTTGTTGTGTTAATGATTTTGTACTCCTCTATCTGGAACAGATGAACATACAAAATCCCCAACTTAGTTATGTAACATTACACACTTTTATATCGCCTTACTTTACAAATATAAACCCCAAGTTGTTTACATCGCAGATTAAAATTTTTTTTAAAAAAGGTCCCTAATGTATAGACGGCCCCATACCTTATTCTCCCAGAGGGATAGGCCAATGGTGTCATACCAAACCCCCCCCCCCCCCCCCCCAAAAAAAAAAATACCCCTTCAATACCCATTCATCATCTACTCATCATGTACAATATACTAAAGTACCAAAACATTAGCAACCTAATCTCCTTACACCTAAATTAGGGGATACATACCATATCTCGTACTGTATAACAATCTCTATTCCTCCAGATCATCTTTGAAGGAGATTCCCCAAAGGTTTGATCTGTCCCCAGTGGCAGTCTTTTTGTATAAAGTTCTGCAGGTGACATAAAGGTCAGAGCCACCAGTGAGGCCCGGGTCTGAGAAGGCATCAGTCAGGGCGGCATGCAGGCTAATAGTTATAGAGGGACCAGATTGAAAATCTCAACTTTCCTGCAGCCATAGAAGATGAAATAGTTATCTTTCCCAGCAGAGAACTCTGCTGCAGATAAGAGAATCAGAATCACCAGCAAGTCCCAAGTCTGGGAAAGTATTTGGAAAGACCGACAGGATGATCAGGTAGAAAACATCACACCTAGTCACCTTCCCTATGTCTAGCCAAAAAGCTTCTGAATAATCTAAGTAGCTACCAATACTAACCTTGCTGTTCCCTGAATATCTGGTCTTCTGGATCCCCTGTGTAGATTATCAGACAGACCCAGCTGTGTGGTTGCTTCATTTCCGCTAGAGCTTCTAACATTTCATATTACCCCTTTGGCCATCATTCTGATAGCACTTATTGAATCATTAGAGCACAGCATTTTAAGCACATGCCACTAATTTATACTTCTTCTGTCTCTTCACTTTTCAGCTAAGGATTCTCTGTGCTTAGCCCATGCCCTCATAAATCCATTACTGTTTTAGCCACCACCACCTGCTTCAAGCGTGCATCCACCACCATGTTTCACGCATTCACTACCCTTTCTGTGAAAAAATAGCTCTTGACATTGTTCCTGAGTCTATCTCCTCAAATCATGACCCCTTATTCTGGAGCTTTCCTTTCATTGGATCATCAATTGGCAGGAAAGTTCCTTGATTTCATCTCAGGATCTGTTACAGTTTGGAGCAAAATTTTGCACCATGAAAATCTTGGTACTCTTCCTGGGAGCCAAGATGTCCCTATCAAAACAAGATTCAGATGCCAATATCTCTGAGTACTCTGAGAATTCTGTTATTGGTAGTTTTGGATGCAAGGGACTGTGTAATTTGGGCCCCTTTCACGGTCACATTTGCGCTGTTCTTTTCTGTGTGTTGATATGCATGTTATCAATATACTTAAAGGTGAATTTTAAAAGCCCAGTGTGTGCATAAATTAGGGGATGTGCGCACAAGTTTGGGTTGCACATGCCGAGTGGATTTTAAAAGTCGCCCAGATATGCATGCATCTGCCACAGCATGCACATCTCAAAATTTTCCAAAGTGGGGCACAAGCCGAGCATGGACATTTCAGGGCATGTATCAGAGATGTGCGTGTAAATACATGCCCCGATGTGTAAATTTACTTCTGCTGTGGAGGAGGTTTAAGTTGTAAAATAAAGAAAACTAGGCAGAGGTTCAGGGCTAACTGGGGGGAGTAAAGCCAATTAAACCTAGCTGCTAACTGGGCGAACTGTGGATGAACTGGTGGCAGCACATGTCTCTTTTAAAATCCCCCCACTTACGTGGTAGAAGCAGCATTTGCACGGCCAGCATATTTTATAACATGCACGCATATGTGCATGTAAATTATAAAATCGCCATGTCCCTGGGCGCGTGCCTGCTCACATGCGCCCGCACACCGGTTTAAAGGTTGACCTTTTAGCAAACTGTATTGGAGCTATCTCTCTGTACATCCAGCCCTTTCTGATGGTGTGTTGTGCTATGCAGTAATGTGGTTCTCAGGTGGTGGTGAATCTACACAATTTATTTATTTGTTTTTATATACAGACATTCGATCGCGATATCACATCGGTTTACAGTAAACTGAGCATTCAAATAAGATGTGGATTCTTATTTTTCCAGGAAAACTTGTTTTTTGTTTTTTTTTTTTACAAGATAACTTAACTTTTACAATAACTTAAATAGAGATTACGCAATGTTGTAACTATACAGTGACAAGCATAACTGAGAATTTACAGCATAATTATAAAATTACATAATAAATGAGTTATCGCGTTTATAAAGTGGGGTGGTTGTACACTTGAGGAAATGGCATACAACTTTAGAGATTAGTCATTATCAGTGAGTATTAAGGTAGAGCATTCTTGGAGAAATTGATTACAGAGGTCACAGAGGCTTCCACTCCTCATGATAAAACTGGAATTTACTTCTGCTCAAGAATAGTCGTGTAGTTACCATGTTACTCCATGTAGCTATGTGGAAATAAAGGCAAACAAAGAAAGTGTAGGCAGTACCTTTACATTGAACTCATTTAATATATCTGTGATTAGCTTGTCAGAGTACTTCCTTCATTGGGTCAGATTTTTACCAGATGAAAGGCATACAACTTTTGAAAACTAGTCTCAAATGTATTTATTCCACTACAAAAGTATCACCTACAGCTTGTTAACCTTTATTTCTATTTCTGTGCAAGAAATTCTTTGAAAATCAAAAGTAACCTTAGTCTTATGTTAGTAAGAGGTGTCTTCTGAGCATATGTAGAAGGAAGTGGGGTCATTCTGTGCTTCTGAATCCTCTGCAGGCATCTCTAGTGAGGAGACATGCTGATTACTGATGACATGCATTTTTTTTCAGGAAGAAGAAATGCACAAATGGGTTAAATTAGCACATGTTTGAAACATAAGCTGTAGTGCCAATCATTAAGGCTTCAACCTCAACCTTGACAATTGGCGCTAACTGCTGAAAAGTTTCAGAATTGTGCTAATTCAGTCCCCTTGTGTGATTATTGTCATGTGTCCAATATATATGTGCATGTTTTTCTGTATTGATAGAAAAGAAAATTGTAAGTAAATCATTAAGAAAGCTTTTGTAAAAACTACAGTATACAGAAGTTAATTTAAATACATTATTGTAAAATCTTTCATTGTGTTTTCTTGGAAATGATTCATCCTGAGAGCAGTGCTAGAGTTTTGAGGTTTTTTTTTTTAATTAGAATGTTTTAATGGAAGTAATATGCCCCACAATAAGTCAATCCACAAAATATAACAAAAAGAAGCCAAGCATCATACCTGTAAATGCTCTGGACACTACTGAAATTTGTATCCAATCTTCGGTATAATAGCATTTTATTTGCATATTGTTTTAAGTATTTGATTGTAATTATAATTTATTTATTTAATGTTTTTCTAGACCGATATTCGTTGGGAACATCATATCGGTATACACAGAACATAACTACAGTGAATAGGCTTTACAATGAACAAAGTTGAAACAAGAAACAACAAGGGGGGAGGGTTGACTAAAATAAGGGAGGAACTGCGTACAAAATTGAATAAATATGGTAATTGAATAATATGGTATATAGGAGACAAAGTATTTACATATTAGCAAAGCGTGGGAAAATTGCTCGGAGATATGACGTGGTTAAAGGAGGAAATTGAGGAGGCCTTGCGGGAGAGGGGAGCCGGAAAGGGGGGAGGCTGAAGCGGTGCAGACAAGGGAAGATAAGTAGCAGGGTAATGCAGGGCGTATGTGAGAGTGGATCAAGAGAATGCCTGTATGAAGAGCCAAGTTTTTAGCTTTTGTTTGAATTTTTGCAAACAGTGTTCTTAGTGTAGGTCAGTAGGCATAATTTTCCAATATGTAGGCCCTGCAATGGATAGTACACTCTCTTTAGTGGAGGTGTGGTGAGTAATCTTAGGTGAGGGAAGTGTGTAGGGTTGCTAAGTAGCGGGATCGGGTGGGTCTGTTGGTATTGCAGAAAGTGAGGGAGTTATTGAGCCAGTGCATATTTTGGTTGTGTAAGGTTTTGTGTATGATGGTGAGGGGTTTTATATTGGATGCAATGTTGGATTGGGAGCCAGTGTAGTTCTTTGAGAACAGGGGTGATATGCTCGTTTCTGCGAGTGTTAGTGAGAATATGAGCATTTGGAGGGGGATGTTAGTGATTTTGGGAAGGCTGAGAAGGAGGGTATTGCAGTAGTCAATTTTTGAGAAAGTGGTGGATTGGTGGAAGTCATTGAAGTGGAGGAGGGGTTTTAGTTTTTTTAGGGTTTGTAGCTTGAAATAACATTTTTTTTTATTGTACATCGCCGTGGAAGAACTTATTGTAAGTCCTGGAAGGCAATTCATAAATTTTATACATAAATAATCATAGGCCAATAAAGGCTTCCATAATTTATCTACAAAATATATCTCATGCAGTACAAAACTGTTAACTACTAAGTCTTTCAGCAAAGGTTAAGGAATGAGGCAAATTGACCAGTTAACTTTGTTCCATTGTTATAATTCTGCTAATCAGCTACTTGTGTAAGAACAATAGCAATGCCAAGAGCTCCAGTTTTAATAATGACATGCTCCCACTGGAATGTGAAACCCACCGAAGCAGCATGCCTTGTGTACATAGCTGTGCATTATATACTGTGCCAGTTGTTGGAGTAGAAAAGGTCACGTCTCGCTTTCCTGGAATAGAATAAATAGCTGATACAATTGCTGAGACAGTTATCTGTTTAATTTGAGAAGACGCTACTCATACATAGACTGATGCAGAAATCTGTGCATTCAAACTGTGCGCTGAAGTTTAGCGCACAGTTTCCGAATGCGCACAAGCTCCTTTATTTTTTAAATTCCTGATGCAGTAATCTAATATGATGCTAATGCATCAAGATTTTAAAAAATGCGCTGACTGCAACGTCTTAATTATAATGTATGCTTAGCACAGACTGAACACATATTTTAACTCAGGGGAGCAGGGAGAATCTTTCACGGGTGGAGTACTTGGTGGTTGTCACAGTGCAGAGAACACATTCACCACGTGGTCCAAAGAAAAGAGAGCCACACTAAAAGGAAACAAACTCTTTATTTCCCCCAGAGTTCCCTCCCAGCTCATCTCTTGAAGGAAGCCTCTCTGGCCTTGGCAAGAGAAGGGGGAGTGAGCAAACAGGAGGAGGTAGTGTCTTTGGTGTCCTCAGGGTTAACAGGACAGATGCAGTGCAGGATTGGACCTGCCTGAGAGGATATCAGCTATGGGAAGTCAAACTGTATGCTGGAACAATCTCAAACTAGTTTACTTTGTATTAAAACATAGGGAGAAAAACCACTAAAATCAACATTTTTAAAAAGAGACTTAACTAGCACTGGAAACTTTATTTTACCTCAGACCAGGAATAAAATTTCTAGCACTAAGAAAATTAGTTAAGCTCGCGCATCTTTCTGCATCAAGAAGTTATTTATTTAAAAAAATATAGACAACCTAGTCAAGGTTCTAAGCAGTTCACAACATTGAGTATAAACCTGTTTAAAACACAAATATGTAAGACAATGTAAAGATAAATTTAAAATACATCACAAAGATAAATGCAATAAAAATAAGCAAATAAAAATAGCATTGATGTGCTATTGATGCTAGATTTGCTTTCATTTGCATAGAATTTCCATACCATGGCGCTAAGCAGGACACACAGTTTTGCATGAACACTTTATGTGCACAAAATTGTTTGCTGCATCAGCAGTAAGGATTACATGCACAAAATGTGTGCACAACTAGGGGTAAAAAATGTGCATTCTTTTGAATGCACCGTATTCCTTTGGCCTTTTGGAGAAGAAAATTCACCTATGCTGTGTACAATATGGTGCAACCTCTGCCAACAGCAAAGTACTCAGAGGGGAAGAGGGTCGACTGGCAAATACAGTGAGCTTCATAGTGTGGATCCTTGCTCTCAAGAATCCATGTGAGACTGCTCCCTTATAATAAAAGCACTTCTTTCATTAGTGTATGTTATCCTTCTGCTTATTAAATGGCCCTAAGAAAAATTGTTGCTTGGCATACCAGCATGGTTAACATCCTTTAAAGAAGCATCTGTGGAATTCTGCAGTAGATATTTCTTTGTAGTCATATTAATTTTATCCTTCTGTGAAGCGGATCAGTTTCCCCGGTTAGAATGTAGAGCATGCAAATGCAGTTATCCATCCCACTTTAAGCTCGTTATCAGTCTGCACTGATGGTTTAAAAGCAAGACTTCCTTTCATGTATTTTGAGCCCTGTTGTTAAGCCTTCTACTTTAGGATTTCCCTTCTAGTCTAAGGGCCCGATTCAGTAAGGCTTTTCTCTTATTCTGTGCTACAGGAAAGAAATCTTAGTAAATCAGACCCTAAGTCTCAGAATTTACAATCTGACACATTATATTCCTCCTCTGGAAGTGCAGTGTTTAAGGGTGTGGAGGAAGCAACATTGTTTTTATAATATTTCAAAACTGAATAGATTATCTTATTTATACCTTATCTTTTACTCCAACTGCACGCTAGTTGCCATTAGATAAAAGTTGTGTTCTTGTTGATAGTGGGGATGGGTTCCCCTAATGTATGAATCCCCCCTGCCCTTTAGAATTGAGCAATGAGATGAAACTCTACATCTAATGGAAAACCATTAAGTATTTAATTTATGCCACGGTAAATGACATCTTGTTTGATGTTACATTAACTCAATTTAGACTGTTTTAGTTTGTCTATTATATATGCATACGCACACATTTCTCTTGGTCCTTGGAAATTAGTGAACAAGATTGTTTACTTAGTGATACTTTAAAGACAATTCCTTTACCAACTGTATCTTCCTTATAATTGGTGATGGGGATCACAGTATATCAGTGAATTAAACCTAATTTATAATTAAATGGGAATTAAGGTTTGGAGAGCTCAAAGGAAGATTCAAAAGGTTGTCATGGTGGGGAAAAGTAGGTGGGTCGGATTGGGTTATCCATCTGCTCTGCCAATTATATTCTAATTATATTCAGGAATGAAGTCAGTGGGGCCAATCTACAGAAACCATGACATTTATCAACTCTTGAATTGTTTTTATTTATTTTGCTTTTCCTTTTTTTTGTTTTGTGGTAAATATAACTCCATAGACAAAAGGATATTTTTCAATAGTAAGCAGAGTAAGCATATCTTGTCAGATAAACACATAATAAGTAGGTGCACCTAAAGTTACACCTGTATTTTCAAATAAGTAAATATAACTGTGCAGCATGTATCTCCATTCTGAAAGTGCGTGCACATTTTTTTAATGCAGAGATCTGCATAGTTTATATACCTAGATTTTAAAAGTATGTGTATATTTTATGCATTAATTGTAACTGTGCATAAAAACCCTTAGTTTTTTGCATAAAATACATATTTTATAAAGTTAGCTGGTGCACATGTGCATCTCACTTATGACTCTACTTGCATGTGTACTTTCAAACACAGGCTATCCCACACCCTCCACCACTTAATTCAGACATCGACCCAAAAGCTGCAGACAAAAGTATGTGCACATGAAGACATGCTTGTATTCCATTTATAAAATACATAAATGTGTGTGCGTACTTGCAACCCTGCCCTGGAAGGCCCTTGAAACACCCTCTTTCCTGTTTATACCCCAGATCAATCCAGACAAGTGGGTTTTGCATCCCTACCAGCAGATGGAGTCAGAGAACAAAAACCTTTCTGAAACAGCTACATAAACTAGAGCAGCAGTTCTCAACCGGTGTGTCACCACATTTCCCAGTCCACCGCTGGCCCAGCTGCTGCTCCTGCTCCAGTAAAATGGAAGCCTGGGCAGAACGCAGCAGGAGGGCTGTCATCAGTGGCACTCGCAGCACGGTCTCTTCTTCCTGCTCCCACTGCCCAAAAGAGGAAGTGAAGTGCAGTGGCCACACGTACGGGAAGAGGAGATCCTGTTAGCTAAAGTCTCTGCAGAGTCTGCCTGAACAAGAGCAGCAGCAGCATCGGCCCGGAGCAAAGTCAGCCCCCGTGGCCTTTCTCAAGCCTGCGAGGGCTGGAAGAAGAGGAATCTGCTGCTAGTTAAGTGGGGAGAGAGTGAGTAAGTGAGCAAGCATATGTGTGTGGGTGACAGCATGGATGTGTGTGATTAAAAACCTGTTTGTGTGATTAAGTGTATGTATGTAAGTGTGATTGAGAACCTGTATGTGCAAGTGAGAGTATGTGTATGTATGATTAAGAGCCTGTATATATATGAGAGCATGTGTGTAATTGTGACTGAGAGCCTATGTAGGTGAGAGAGTGAGCATGTGTGTGACTGAGAAAGAGGAGAAATCTGCTAAGCCTCCCCCCCCCCCCCCACCCTTCTCCTCCTAATTCACAACAATATCAGGGCACCTGGAATCAAATGTTTCCAGTTATAGAGAACAGAACATTTTTTAATCCGTCTTTGTGACTACTGTTTTGAAATTTTTTTTTGGTGTCTAGAAATTTTTTTTATAAGTTTTTAATTATTGGATATTCCATTCAGCTGTTTTGAAATCTGTTCTTTGTATTAGTATGGTTTTATTGCTATTGAGTTTATATTTATTGCTTTATTTTATGAGGACTGGTGATTTTTTTCCTTTGTTGCACTACATACAGAGACTCTGACTTGTTGCGGTTTCCAGTTCAGTTTTTTGACTGCATGTTTCTATTTATGCTTTATGGTATCTCTATTATTTGTTAGGTGAGGGTCTGCACATGGGATTGAGGTGAGGTAGTATGTTTTCTGGGTAGGGCTCTATAGAAGCCTGGCTTGTTCCATTTTCCTAATTAAAGTATTGGTGTGTTAAGGGCTGGTGTAATATTTTCAGTGTTGCTGTTTTTTTTAGGTAAGGTGGTCACTGAGTACTGGAAGTTGGTGCTGTTCTGGTATGGGAGGTTTACTATTTATATAATTTATGTTCAGAGAGAGTACCTTTATCTTTTCCTTGTCATTCTTATCAATAAAAGTAATACGGGGCCTTTTTTTTTTTTTGCCGTAGATTGTAATAGCAGCGTGTCACGCATGTGAGAACCATTTGTCAGGTGTGTCCCAACTGAAAAAAGCTTGAGAACTACTGAACTACAGTGCCACCTTCAGTCCCTCAGTATTTCTCTGACTCCAGCAAATGGTAGAAGTGAAAATCCTGTAGTCTGAATTAGATTTAAAAAAAATGACAGAACAGGATTCTCGTGTGGGCTCCCTGAAGTGTTAGGCAGATTCGTGGGCCATCCCCAGTGCGAGCAAGGGGTTGGTATCCCTGGTTTAGCTCAGCCTGAAAACCAGTGGTTCTGGCTCCCTCCGTTCCCTGGAGGTCAACAAGGGGGATTGAAAGCCGGTGGTTCTGGTTCCCTCTTTCCCCTTGGACTGCTCTCACTGGCCCTCCAGTGTCTGAATCACCATCAAGAAAGTATTCCCTTTTTTTTTCTGGTGGGTATTTTTGCAGGGCTGTCTTTAAAAATAAATAAAAACGGGCAGTATGGGTGCAGACAGTCGGAGGAGGAGAGCGAGCGGTCAAGACCCCCACAGGGCACCCGGGTCGGGGGGAAGAGGGTTCAGTGTGGCCTGTTGGCCGGCAGTTTCCCTAAAAGCATGAGACATTTCTGGTTTGGACGAGCGCAAAGCATGCACATAATTGCAGCCATGGGACACAGCAAGTGCTGCAAGGCCGGCAGGGAGAAGAGTACACGCCTAAGTGTAAGCGCACAATGTGGCGGGTGCACGCATAATGTGGCAACCGCAGGACACAGCAAGGGCTACAAGGCCTGCAAAGAGAGGTGTACATGCCTAAATTATGCCTCAGGTAGGTGTGCGCATAATGGCGGCAGCCGCAAGGGCTGTGGCGATAAGTTGTACGTGCCTAAAATGTGCCTCAGGAGGGAGAAGCTTGTGAGACAGCACGGGATAAATCTGTCATCCGATCAGCTGTAGCTCGGTTGACAAACATGGAATGGTGGCAATTTTGTCATTGTGTGGCAATCAACAGGCAAAATTGGGAAAAAGGAGGGATTCCCTACCCTCTATCGCTGGCCAAGTATGATTTCCCTGCAAACTCAGAGAGGCCGTGATGAGGCTGGGGAGCTCATGAGGGAAGATTCCGATGGTTTGGCAGGAATTTCCTTGGACTTTGTCTTCATAAGGCATAAATATTGTTCAGCTAAAAGGGGAGCAGCCGGCAAGTGTGCTCTTCCACTGGGGGTACCATCACCAGGCTAAGGTGGGCAGGCAAGGCTCTAGGGGAGGGTCAAGTGCTTTTTTTTCTGTCTGCTAGACCTTCAAGGTCATCAGAGCGGTGACGTTGATGACATGGGTCCCTCAGAGGGGTTCAGGGGTCTAGAAGATGCCTTCGGGGGCAGCCAAGGTTAAGGTGGTTCAGGAAGGACGAGCTGTGGACTTTGATCTTGCATGTGCTGGAACAGTTTAGGAAATTGAAATTTCTTAGCTGGGGTCCAACCATGAAGGGAGGACCCTGTCAGGGAAGGTCTGCGGGGGCTCCCAAAGCCTTTCCTTTCCATAAAACAGTAAAGAAATTGGTTCTACGGACGTGGGATACTCCACAAGTGGGACTGAAGGTGGGGAGAGCTATGGCTAAGCTTTAATCTCTGCCAAAGGCTGATACTTCTGTCTGCAAGGTTGCTTAGGTTCTGAAGTTGCTGATCCACCTAAAAAGGATGTTTGAGGTTTCGACTTTGGGCATGCAGTGGAAGCAGACCTTGCAGGCAAAAGGATAGGTTTCCTTGGCCTCTACAAGGCAAGTGGCACGTTTGGAGGCAGCCGTGGCTTATGTAGCATATGCACCCTATGAGCTGTTTTGGACGACATCTAGGATTATGAGATCAACTGTATCGGCTAGGCGTTTTCCTTGGTTATGCAATTTGTCAACGGACGTCTTTTTCAAGTCCCAGTTCAGTGATCTCCTCTTTAAGGGGAGGTTAGTGTGCAGCTAGGATCTGGAGCACCTAGTAAATATTTTGGGGGAGTCCAAATGACTAAAGTTTCCCTTAAGATAGCCAAAGAGAAGGTATCGCTCCAACAGGGGGGGGCTTTCTCATATCAGAAGCACGTCCTTTCGGGGTCTGCGTAATTCCACCTGGGCTAACGCCGGTAAAGGGGCCGGAGGCAGCAAGGCTGCACAATGAAGGGAGGCTGATCCGCTCCTATCAAAAAATTTAAAAAAAGGACTGTTGGAGGGAGATTGGCTCGTTTTGAGGAGTGGACCAAGGTCTTTGGACCAGTGGGTACTGGACTTGATAAAAGGCAGCTTCACCTAAGATTTTGCTTGTCCGGTCCAAGAAGACTCTTGAGATTCCCTTGTCTGTCTTGAGTAAAGAGAGATGTCATGCACACCATGCTAGAAGCATTTACAGCATCTGGAGCTGATGGTGACTGTGCCTCTGGAGGAATGGGGGAAAGGCAGATATTCAATCAGTTTCTAAGTGTCAAAGAAAGAAGACACTTTACGGCCCATTCTAGATATGAAGAAGTGTGACATTCGGGGTACCTCGTTGCATGGAAACATTGAAATCAGTAAGAGCAGCAGTTTACAAAGAGGATTTTCTGGCATCGGACTGACAGAGGCTTCTTAGGACATCAGAAGCTTATGTGGTTGGTCCTAGGCAAGCAATTTTAATTCCAGGAGCTCTCAGGATTGGCGACTGCTCCTTGGACCTTCACCAATGTTGGTAGCTGCGGCCCTGCAAAGAGAAGGGTTCTTGGTACAGCTCCTCGAGGCAAAGTCAGAAAACATTCTGTGCCACGAGTGATGGGAGAAATTGTGGTCTTTGGGTTGGGGTGGTAAACCTAGCATAGAGCAGCCTTATTCCTTTCCAATCCCTGGAGTATCTGTGGGCAAGGTTCGATACCAGGTAAGGAAGAGTGTTCCTCATGGCGGAGAGGGTGACAAAGTTGCAGGCTCACGTCCATCATCTATTGCGGCTTTGGTACCCGAAGTATGGAGTTATTTGCAAGTCCTGGGTGCTATGGCTTCTGCACTGGATTTAATTCCGTGGGCATTCACACACATAGTCTCTCCTGAATTTGCTCTCTGAGGAATTTCAGCTCCCCGATAATGCTTCAAGGTATAGCCAGGTCCAGTCTTTCGCGTTAGCTTTTTTGGGCCATTTTAAAGCAAGGAGTGGAATTGGGGATCCCTGATAGGGGAGTGGTGAGCCACTGATGCCAGCCTAACCAAGGATAGACACCTCAGGGTTGATGGCCATCCATACAAGCATTATGGTCTATCGTTAGTGTGGTTCGGAGTTTTGACAGACAAAGCAGCAGCAGTAGGCCTCAGTGGCTGTTTAAGCAGAAACATACTTGGTGGCACTTGCAGCATCCCAGGTAGTCAGGATAGACAATCTCGGCTGGCGGCAGTTGGACCTGGGAAAATGGGAATTATGGCCAGAAGCAAAGGAGTTAATTCAGGCCTGTTGGGGAGTTCCTCAGTGGGATCTCATAGTGGCAAGGAAGAATGCCAAGGCAAGCAGTCGAGAATGTGCAGCTTGGAAGGCATCAAAGTGTTGGTTCTTCTGTGGCTGGTGAGAGTTCTGTTATATACTAGTGATGCCAGAAGGGGCCGTGTGGTCACTGATTTGCAGACTTGGTAAATCTCGCAGTCTGAGGTCCTCTGAAGTTAGGTCATCAAGTGCTGATCCGGCAGGGTCCAATCTTTCAGATTGGATGGATCGCTTTTGTCTCGTAGCCTGACCTTTGATAGGAGGTGGTTGCGATTGAAGGGTTATTCAGAAGCAGATTACTGCCTTACTTCAGGCCAGATGACTTTTCACTTTCTGAGCTTATATTAGGGGGTGGAAGGCATTTGAGGTCTGTGTTGAAGGAAGGGCTTGACCCAATGTAAGTGTCTGTCCCTCCTTTCTCAGTTACTTGTAAACCGACTATGATGTGTCCTACGAATGCCAGTATAAAAAAGTGTTTAAATAAATAAATAAAATTGGGCCTTTCTGCAGAAAGGAACTTGTGAAGGGGTTTGACATATAACTCTTTGTATTCAGATGGTAGACTTAGGCTATTTTTGTCAAGGTAAACGGGGATGGAGTTTCTTGCCAGTCCATCTGGATATGGTTTTCTGGTGGGCACTAAATGTTTAAGATCTCCTTTTAGTTGGGTGTACTCATCTTGAACCCTCTATTTGGTGCTTAAGAGGCCTCTTTGTAGTTCATCTTTTGAGCCATTATGGGGGGACGTCCCTGAAGGATCGATCTCTGAATGTGATGTTTCTAGTGGCTATCTGTTCGGCCAGACAAATATCGGAACTTCAGGCCTTGGTGGGTAGGGACCCTTTCTTCAAATTTCAGTAAATGGGGTTTTGTGGCAGATGGTTCTGTCATTTTTGCCAAAGGCTGTTTTTTTGCTGTTCTATCTGAGATAGCTGGTTGAACTTACTGCATTCCAGTTTCTGGATGTGGCAGACCCAGAGATTTATATTTGTTGGATGTCTGTGGGTGTTTACTTCGGTGTCTGAAGATTACCAATGGATTTTGAAGGTCTGATCACCTTTTTGTGCTGTTCAGTGAAGCAAAGAAGGGGTGCCAGGCTTTGAAAGTTAGGATTGTGCGGTGCCAAAAAGAGGCCCTGACTTCAGATTATATTTGAAAGGGTCTGAAGGGGTCAGAGCATAGGCAGCTTTCTGGGCAGAGTGTCAATTGGTTTCTCTGCAGGAGATCTGCCATGCGGCAACTTGGATGTCGCTTCACACTTTCATCAGACATTACTGAATAGATGTTCGGATGCCTGATGAGGTGCAGTTTGGGGAGCTTGTGTTGCGAATTGGTATTTCATGTTCCTGCCCAGTTTAGGGGAGATTGGGTACATCCCACTTGTCTGGACTGATCTGGGATATGAACAGGAAAGGACAACTGGGTCTCACTTGCTAATTTTCATTCCTGGAATACCACAGATCAGTTCAGAGCCCCACCCTATTGAATGATCAATATCTCTGCTATGTGTATCATAGAGAAAACTGAAAAGTCTCGTCATTTAACTTTCAGGGGTTTCAGGGGTCTAACCTTTATTCCCTGCTTCCCATAGAGGCGGGAGTTGGGTTAGCTTTTGAATTTGTCTACATCTTGGCTTGGGTGCAGGTCAATACTGAGAGACTGCAGGTGGAGCTCTAGCTTATGGCCCGGATTGGCCACTGTTTGAGACAGGATGCTGGGCTTGATGGACCCTTGGTCTGACCCAGTATGGCATGTTCTTATGTAGCATTTTCAGAATAGAGTTTTGTCTAACTCTATCTGCTGGTAGGGATACAAAACCCACATGTCTGGACTGATCTGTGGTATTCCAGGAGCAAATATTAGTAGGTAAGAACCAATTTTCCTTTGCTCATACTTACTTTTTTGTAGAGCAGTGATGGTACACGTGTATTCCCACCCCTCTGAAAATTCCTTATATATAGAGGCTACTTATGTGCACATATACCGATTTTGCACATTCAACTCCTGTGTAAGTCTTAAAAAACTCAGTCCTACTGGTTGAGTAGGGAAAAGCCTTGTTGTACATGGCCTGTCCATGAGTACTTGTAAAAGATACATAGGAAGGCCGTGTGTGGAGAAAAGAACCTACAGCTGTTCATGGCAGTGCTATCACTGGAGGATAATACCAGAGAATTATTCTGTAATGGAGACTGTCATTTGTGATCTTTTGTAAGGGATTTACAGAGTTCCAACCTGATTAATTGCTTTCATTGGCCAAGTAAAATGAAACTTTGGGCAACAGACCAATTGGAGAATTCGTATGGAGGAAGGAACTTAGTCCTGACAATGTTTAGGACTTTTTGCAAAGAAGCCAAATGAAGGATTAAGTTTGAATTCAGTGGGGCTTTCTATGTTGCACAAAGTAGAATTTGCAAGAGAGATTGAATTTACTGTTTCTCTTTTTTTGCTTTTTTATGCTTTTGAAAAATGATAGATGTTGTTTTTTAAATTTTACAGAATAACAGTCTTGGGTACATTGCAATTCATGACGCAGTGATCACTTAAAGGAGAGCTGGTAGAGCTAGTGCACATCATTTCAGAAGTCATCTCTGCAGTTTACTATGTGACTCTGGATTAATCATTCTGCCCTTTATGCTTTGCCCATTTTAACAAATCTTTGGGGCTGATGCAATACAGTGCACTTCCACAACGCACGTCCAACGCATGATGAAACTAATAGCGCTCATCACATGCAAATGCATGTTGATGAGCGCTATTAACCACTTGAAATGCAAAAAAAAAAGTGTTAATTTCCAAGCACTCCCAAAAAGTTGTACAAAAAAGCAGAAAATACTGCTTTTCTGTACATCATTCTACTTAATATCATTGTGATACTAAATAGGAGGAAGGAAAACTTAAAAAAAAAAAAAAAAGTTTAAAAAATAGTGCTGGCTGACAGGTTCAGGAAACCAATGCTGATTAGGAAACGAACACCGATAAATTCAGCATCTATTTCCCTAACTGGCGGACGGCCGCTGACAGCTGACTGCTTGCGGGCTCCCGCTGTCAAGGAGGCGCAAGCGCCCCTAGTGCCTCCTTGACAATGCGACCCCCTAATTTAAATGTTGCATGGCGCCCACAGGAGAGGTGCCTGGGGGGGGGCTCACTAAGAAAGTGGGCACTGAATACTCAATACCCGCATTCAGCGGTCTTTTTTTGCATCAATCACTTTGATTGTCATAGCCCTTTGTCTCCTGCAATTCTATGGCTGCAAGAAAGTTTGCATAATTAGCATCTCACATTAAAAAAAAAACCAAAAAACCCCCCCACAAATGGTGCGTGCCACAGAATTCATTTAAATTGTCTGTTTGCATTGTGCTAAAAACAGTTGCTTCCTCTTCCCTGCAGTGTGGAAAGCAATATTGTGCCATGGCTGATTGGCATGTGCTCATATCCAATCAAATTCCCACTAGTAGCAGAGAGAGCCAATCAGCATAGCTGTAGAAAGGAATTCAAAGTAAGGAAACAGTAATTGAGATGGAGAGGTGACTTTGACTCTGGGCATGTTGCCAGTATTGCTTCTGACATCTAAAGACCAGAAGAAAGAATTACAGGTTGTGCTTGGTGCAGATGAGTCTAAAGCAAAGGGGTATGTACACTGCATTGCTGCATATTATTTTTGCTACTATTATAATAATTAATTTTTAATGATTTGATATATAGCAATTTATTTTTACATATTGCTCTTTCTATGTCTCTCTCCTGTTTTTTCTCCCCTCAGTGGTATCTGCCACCAATTATCCTCAGATAGCATATCCAGGTGGCTCGGGGGATTTTGGCCAGTAAGAGCTGGAGGGGACATCACATTCAAGATGCACCCCCAGAGACACTAGTTGGCAGAGGTGGTCATTATCATTGAGACCATCTTCCTTCCCTTCCTGGACCAGAGTGCACCATCTCTATGGGAATCCCCTGTATTGCAGTGCAAAGTGCTGTAGCCAAAACCACAGGGCTGGCCCCCTTATGTATGTCATTTTATGTATGCATTAAAAATAGAAATGATTTTATGGTTTATTACCTTTTCTGATTACTGTACTTTCCATGTGTGGGTTTTTTGTTTTTTTTGCTCAAGCTGTTCTGCTCATATGATGTTTTTTTTATTCATTGTTTAAATTGTATTAAATTTATGATATCATCATTTCATTTGTTAATTTTAGTTATTTGCAGTATGGTGACACAGTTTGCTGATGCTCCACTTTGGCATATATAAATTTATATATGCAAATAAAATGAGAACTTTCCCAAGAAAATATAAAAAGGGTTGCACTGTTTAAGAGAAAAATATTTTAAAGTTAGTCTAACTTAAGAACATAAGAAATTGCCATGCTGGGTCAGACCAAGGGTCCATCAAGTCCAGCATCCTGTTTCCAACAGAGGCCAAAACCAGGCCACAAGAACCTGGCAATTACCCAAACACTAAGAAGATCCCATGCTACTGATGCAATTAATAGCAGTGGCTATTCCCATTAATGGACTTCTCCTTAAGTCTTTACATGTTAAGTAGTTTCTATGAGGATAGCAATTGTATTCTGTATACTTATTATTTGAGCACAATGTGAAAGATTTTGAGTAACAACTTGTGTTTTTGTGCAGATGAATATAGTAAAACATTATGCTAAAATAGCTGATTTGCTAAACTTTGCCACAGAACCTACCCGTAATCTACTATAGGAAACCAAGGACTTTGGTTATTAAATGGGAGATCACAGCTGTAGTTCTGTAAGCCATTTTCACAGGCTATTTCTCCCCTCCCCTGGTGTCTAGAAGAGTGTTTTAAACTAGTAATTAAATAATCTGTCCTAGAACAGGCACATCCATGGCCTTAATCATCAGCAGAAATATTTTTTCCTTGCTTTCTGTTTATAGTTGTTGGACACTTTGGCTGCTGTTTGCTTCTCTGTCCAGTAATTTCTATTTAATAGGCTTCCTTGTGTACAGAGACACCTGGAAGCACTGGATTATGTTTAATTAGAAGTGAATGCATGATACAGCGTCAAAAGCTGGTCTGACTGGGCCTGTCTTTGTAATTATCAACAGTAAACCATCCAACTAAATATTTCAGGGGGTTGTTTACTTCTGTCATTGTAGGATCTATTTAATTCTTCCTTTCATGACACCTACTGAAATCATTGTGTGAAACCAAATTCATTTGACAGCTTTTTTTTTTTCTTTTAAAGTTAACAGTTTTTAAATTTCATTTCATATAAATAAATTGGCCTTAGTGGTCTGTACTGAGCAGTGATATTAAATGGTAAAATGTCTTCTATATTGTCCAAAAACTATTTTCTCCCTAAAGATGTAAGCCATCACTAGCCTTCGCTGATGGCCGATCAGGTTATTGGCCGCATCATGACTCCAACTGAGTTAGCAAAAAAATGTTTCAGGAAGTGATTGCAATTTTTATTTATTTATTTATTTATACACTTTTATATACCGATGAACATTGGGAACATGTCATCGGTTCACATAAAACGTAACTGTAGCTAAACGAGCTTTACAGAGAACAAGGATCAAAACACATAACATTGTTGAACAGCGAGCAATGTAAAATAGCATACAAGGGAGGATGTACAAAGTTCATAATGGAGTAAACACATGTATACTGGTACATTTAACTTCTTTTTTTTTAATTTTTTTTATTGAATTTTTTTTTTTTGTCAATCATTTTTATTAGGGAACATGCGCCGACAGTTTCAACAGCCTCAATAGAGGCAAGTCAGGCCAACCAATAACAAAAGTAGAAAAGCAACAGAACGCAATAGACACTGGCATACAAGTAACCATACAAATGTGACAGCCCCGCATTTCTCCCTTCTTTTCCAATGGTTATCTACCCCCCACTCACGCCTCCTAATTACCATTTGTATTATTCCACATTAAATTTAGTGCAAGGTACTGCAGTTTAGTGAATAACCCTTGTAGTAACTTAGTAAATGATCACAGATAAAGAGCAATTGGCCCATTCAGTCTGCCTAGTTGAGATTCTTCCTCTGGTATTCTAGCACTCTGGGTAGATGAGCATACAAATTTCCATCTGCAAACCAACACCAGCTTCCTTCCCACGCCTCAAGTGTTCTGCCTGATAAGTCACCCCCCCCCCCCCACACATACACACACCACCACTGACCTCCATATCTGTTCCAAGCATGACTAAAATCTGGCACAGTATTGGTCTTCCTGCATTTGCTAGTTCATTTTAGGAACTGTTGTCATCCTCTTTGATTTTTAGAAAACCAGTACTTAATCCTTAATAGAAGGATTGGGGGGGGGGGGGGCACTCCATGAAGTTATCAAGTAGCACATTTAAGACTAGTTGGAGAAAATTATTTTTCACTCAATGTACAATTAAACTCTGGAATTTTTTGCCAGAGGATGTGGTTAGTGCAGTTAGTGTAGCTGGGTTCAAAAAAGATGTGGAAAAGTTCATGGAGGAGAAGTCCATTAACTGCTATTTATCAATTTGACTTATGGAATGACCTCTGCTATTACTGGCATCAGTAGCAAGGGATCTTCTTGGTGTTTGGATACTTGCCAGGTTCTTGTGGCCTGGTTTGGCCTCAGTTGGAAACAGGATGCTGGGCTTGATGGACCCTTGGTCTGACCCAGCATGGCAATTTATTTTGTTCTTATGTTAATCCAAATACCCAAACTCCTTCCATCTTTTACTATTAAGCTTTGTAATAATTCACACTGCCACCAAAATTAGTGAGGCCGTTGTCCAATGTATCTAGTCACTCTATGCTCTATTTATTTATTTATTTATTTATTTGTTTGTTGATTTTTATATACCGACATTCGTTGGAACATCATGCCGGTTTACATTGTAATAAGAGAATGAAATACAATAAACGGATGGGGGAAGGGGGAGCAGCAAGGAAGGAGGAGAGAGGACAGCAGTAGGAAGGATAGGGAAAGAGAGAAATTTGATAGGAACATTCGAAGAATATAAATTAACAATAGACAATATATGTACAGGTGGGCTGGTAGGTACCAGAACATTGATGGCTGTGAAAGGGGGAGGTGGGGGAGGGGAGGGAGGGACAGGGTAGGATAAGCTTAGAGTGGAGGAGGGGAACTTATAACACAGTATTTAGGAGTCTTTGCTTGGGGGAAGAAACACTGTATTTTGGAGCCTTTGTAGTAGATTTGTGTGTAGATTTTAAGCATGGTCACTCTGTACAAGCTAACCCAGCCACACATGATTTTATAACTGTAAGTTACCCTAGTGCCTTCTTGAAAGCCTGATGCAGTCATACCATTGCTGTTTAGGATTCTAACTGCCAATCTACTTCTCTTCCATCCTGGATAGATAAGATTCTATACTTAATTCCACACTTGGTTTCCCTCCCCAGCCCTCCACCATGCCTTACCACCAAGTTGTGTAATAATCTAAACTGCTATCAAAACTAGCAAGACTGGTACCTTAACATCTGGCCACCTAGGTCCTTGTGGACTGCTCCCTGCAGGGTCACTTGTGCTTTCATTCTCTGCCCTTTTGTTTTCTTCTCATCGCTTCTGCTCTTGAGGGAGTGAAGTATGTTTTTGTTTTTTGCAGTACAGCAACCTCCCAACTCTATTCTTACCACTATCATGGAATATAATAGTAGATAAGGATCATTTGGCCTATCTGCCCTACCCAATTCCAGTGTAATTGCAATGACATAGACCCCAGTGGATTTCCGACTTACTCCTCACTTCCTTGCCAGTAAAGATCCTCCCATGCTTTTTTGATTTTGTTGTGGTGCAGACAAAAACCATCTCTTCTGGGAGTCCATTTCCGTGAAGAAATATTTACTGATTTTTGCACCTAAATCTAGCCCCCCAGAAATTTGTGACCTCTTGCTTTAGAGCATTTTTCTTCTGAAAAAGATTTGCTTATTGTGCGTGATTTATACTTTTAATGGATTTGAATCTCTTTTGTCCATGGTATACATATTTATATCCTTAAATTGTATATGGCTTTTGACTCAGACCTTGCATTATTTTGCGGGCCTTTTTTCTGGATGGCCTTCCAGTTGTCTCAATCCATTTGGTGGAATGGCCTCCAGAATTGGTAACACTATTCTAGTTGGTCTCCCAAGAGGTATTACCACTTTTTTTTTTTTTTTGCTGTTTATGCTTTTTTAAATGCCCCCCAGCATCCCTTTTATTCTAGCCACCAACTTTATTACACTGTTTTACAGATTACTTTGCAATAGTGGTTTGAAAGAGGGAGGATGTAGATGATGTGTTAGCAGAGAGATAGGAAGGTACCATGAAACAGCAAACTTTGTAAGAGTTAGAAAGCCTTGTCTCTGTTAAGTCCTTTTATGTTTGTTTTGAAGTATCAGATAATTTAACATTATAACATCTTCCTTGGTTAATTCTGACTTGTCTTTAGAAATATCTAAGCAGCATTTCTTACAGAAAGTGTGGTGGATCATAGATCAGCCTCCTAGTGGAAGTGGTGGAGACAAGCACAATATCTGAATTCAAGAAAGCATTGAGCAAGCACAGGGAATCTGAGAGAGCGGTAGGGGTTGTAGAGCTGAGTAGTTGTGAGGATGGGTAGACTAGGTAGGCAGTATGCTCTTTTTCTGTGTCGTTTCAAAGTTTGACAAGAGCTATGACTCTAACGTTTAAAATGTTGAATGTCAGGCCCCCAACATATCTTTGGTTAAAGTTGAAACAATATACATCAGCTAGATCTCAGTTACCCTAAAAAGGTTTGTTTGCAACTACATACCAAACTGAGTGCAGGCTGAGCAACATAAAATGGAAACTGAGTAAAACGTGATGGGCCCTGTAGTTTTAATATGAATTCCAGTGAGATTACACCGAGAAGAAACCTGATACTCATGTAGAACAATCTGTCTTCGCCTTGCAAGCTGGACACAAACTTGCTAAGCTTTGTGGACTTGACAACATTGTATTCGGTCAAGAGGTCCATTTCAGTTCACCAGATGTCTTCCAGCACATCACCATCCACGTGACATCTGCGTGCATGTATTAGCTAGGAGAAAGCTGTATCAAAAACCTCACCAATCCTATTGCAGTGGAATTTGGTAATATCCAGTCACAATAATCAACTTTGTATCCTTACATGTACTCCTGACAACAGCCACAGAAAAACCCTCATAGGTGGCTGAATAACAAAGGATGAAGCTTTCGTCTAGGCTTCCTGCCTGAGGTGTCTTGCTAAAATTAATTGATGCTCAGCACATCCCTGTCCTGTTAGTTTGGAGGTACCTGCTGAATCATCCTTTGCAGGCCAAGCTAACATTTGTTCCTGTCTTCATATAACTTAAAGGTTCTGTAAGTGCCTCAGAATTACTGCCATGAAACTGTTGTTAACCTATCATTTGTCAGCTAGAAGTGCCTGGCTACCCTCTATACTAAGACAGGACCCTGACCTGATTCTCCAGAGGGATGACCAGGACTATGACTGAGACTGTTCAGACATCTTCAGCAATCCTGATCAATATAAGTGTGGCTAGTTACTATCTTTTTTTTTGCTGAGTAACTAAATTGCAATGTGTCTTTAAAGTGCAAGTTGGATTAGGGGCAGACAAATGATGTTTCATGGCATAGTAATGAGAGAGATTTACTCTTTTAAACCACAAAATTAAATATCTACCTTATCTGCTATAATCTTACTACCTCAAAGGTGTAGACATTCTGACCTCTTTATATGAACTTGGCTTGCATTTTATCAGTTTTAAAAAAAAGTCAGATTTACATGTATGATTAATATTACTTACAGGTATAAGAAGCACAATTAGAAACAAGGAAGAAAATGCCATAGGCCCTAGTCTCTGCAGTAAGCTCCCAGAGATGCTTAGACAGATGAAGGATTTATAATCAACTAAAAACCTGTGTTTGGGGAAGAGTAGAATGGCCAGTTGTCTTGTAATATGTTAAATCTGTATATTTATGAAAGTTTTATATATATATATAGAATTTCCCGTTGATAGCAGGGCTGAATTAGCCATGCTGTCATGGGAACTGTCCATCAAGGCCCAGGAGGCGGAGCTTCTGAGTAGAATACAGAGCTTTGCTCTGTGCGGCTGCGCGTGCCTTCCCATGCAGAAAAAGTCTCTCCTCAGTCTGTTTTTCCGCATGCGGGAGCGCATGCGGAGCTAATTTCTCCTCAGGCTAGTAGTAAAAAAACAGAGTAAATGTCCCAGAAATGAACGCCCAGGCTTCCAAGTTTCAAACCTTGTAGTTGTGGCAAAATCATGTCCATTACCGATGGACATGATAGCTGCTACCGCTGCCTGGGACTGGACCATCAACAGGCTGCATGTCAGCATTGCGCCAGGATGTCGCTGCGAGCCAGGCAACAGAGGGGCCATAAGATACAGGCCCTGAAGGACGCGCAATCGGGGTCCCTCTGCCCCACCGTCGGAGGCACACTCATCACCGGGACGAGGAGCATAAGACCCCTCAGTACAAAGGCAGCATCTGTGGAACCTCCATGACCAGACCAGGAAAGATGGAGGGTGGAGACAGAGCCTGGAGTCTAGGCCTTCATAGTCATGACTCGACGAGGCATATCAGACAGCGGCACTCGGAGTCGAGGCTGCAAGAAGCTGGGGACTCAATTCGCCTTGCGTCTGGGACCCGACCGAAGCGGGCTGACCCATTGGCGCCTAAACCAGCGCATTTGGACACATCGATGCATTCCAAGGCCTCGGCGTAGAGACAAAAAACATTGACATATACGAAGCCGATGCACACAACGTCGTCGACTCCATGGAGTGACGTGACTCCGCAGACATCATCGATGCCGAAGCCGATGCAGTCGACGCTGGAAGCGTCCAAAACAATGCAAAAACCGAAAAGCTAGACGCAGATAGCGTCTACTTCAACACAGAGTGTGATACCAATGACGCACAAATATAAACTAGTGGCTCACGTCATCTCGCAAAAACCACTGCCATCAAAATCGACACAGGGCAAATCTAAACAGGCGCATTCAAGGCCTATATCAAAAATGACTCTGCCACACACCTCAACTCATATCTCAAGGGAAAAAACCCACGCAATGAGTGGTCCACAGTCACAGGTCATAGGGTCTCAACACCCACGAGCAGCGGCCGAAAGATTCCATCTCCTCAGAAACAGGAGGAGTTTTTCACCCTTCCCCCACGAGCTTCCATAGCTCACATTCCTCGCATCACTCCAAGTCACCTGAGAGTAAACAAGGTGCATTGAGACCGCAATGGGAAGGGGGACTACATGAGACTTACCCCCTCATCCTCCTCCTCATCCCTAAGACGTTCAAGATCTCCTCCAGCAGGGGACGACATGTCACAATTTCTACCAGCCAAGAAAGGAAGAAAACTATGGTATGGGGAAACGACACATCGCCTATCCGAGAGAAACACATGGCAAACAGAGAATGCCCACTACAGACCAAGGAGGCATTTTTACAGTTGTTGTCAGCCCTCTTTGGGCCTTTTTGAGACGCGGCTGCAATCATCTTTTCAAATGCCATCCTCCCCATAAGTACTGCGGCCCCTTCGCCTCACCGAGACTCATCACCGGAGAGAATTCAAAACCCTTCTCCACTAAACGTGTCACCACCTCCGATACAAAAGACGGACACGGACTTGGATTCTCCTCCATCTTTCTCCCACATCATCAACTGGCTTACCCTTCTGATCCTCCAGAGGATACCCCTGCTCCTTATTCACCTCTGGAGGACCTATCCTATCCCAAATTCCCTCGACAAATTGGGAAAACTACTTAACCTACGGTCCAGAAACTACTTAACCTACAGGTCCAGAAACATTGGGCTTGCTTAAAATATTTGATGTTCCAGCTGAACCGCCTCGTTACCCATCCCACGAGGTACTGGATTTGGTGATGGAAAAATCGTGAGAGACTCCATATACAATCCCACGGTCATTCCAAAAAGACAGACCCTAAAATTCCAAATGCAAAAGTCTAAATTCTACTCTCCGACACAACTTCCCCATTCTTCGCTGGTCGTGGAGTCGGCAATGCAGTGAGCTAAGCGATCTAGGCTGCATGCATCAACACCACCGGGCAAAGATCAAAAGATCCTGGATGAGTTAGGAAAGAGATCATATCAGTCTTCTATGCTGTCCTCCAGGATTAGCCAACACCAATTTTACTTGGTCCAATATCTCTATGAGAATTTTCAAATGTTGAAGGCAGCTCTGCCTGCTCCGGAAGACCCAATCATAGCTCAGCCGATGTAAGACCTGGAGGAGAGCATTCGGCACCTTTTTCAGATGGTGTATGAATCTTTCGAGTCGTCGACTCATACATCTGCTGCAGCCATTGCTGCCCGCCGCATGGCTTGACTTCACTCTAGCGCCATTAGAGAAGACCTTCATGAGCGTCTAGCGAACTTACCGTGTAAAGGGGACAGTTTCAGGAAACTGTGGCGAACTGAAAGACCAAGTCCTGGCTGTTCAATCATTGACCCATTCCTCTTTGCACACACAAAAGAGGTATTACTCTGCTAACTGCAGACGACAATTCCAGCGACGACCCTTACAGGCAATACCAGCAGTTTCGTCCTGCTCCATACAACCCTCCGCAACGGACGGCGACCCCACCGCTGCAAGCGGGAAGGGGCAGAGCGAGACAGCAGAGAACACCGGCACAGCAGCCTCAACAGACGGCTAAACCAGGGCCATCTTTTTAATACCTACGCCATCATCACTGCCACTACATCTCCCGGGAAGAATCACCCTTTGCCTTCCCCACTGGAAGCCATAACCACGGATCTATGGGTTTCTGGAAATTGTGCAAAGAAGGATATCAACTTCGTTTCCGTACCAACCAACCCGATCTTACCCACCTAATTCCAGCTCGATTCCAAGTCATCAACAACAATTGACACGGAAAATTTCAACCCTACTTCAACAGGCCGATACAACAGGTCCCTGTCCATGCTCGCCACAAGGGTTTTTATTCAACTTATTTTCCTGATTCCCAAGAAACAGGGAGCCAGCGTCCAATTCTGGATTTATGGGAGCTGAACAACAGATGACAGAGGGGTTAAAGGGGCTCTTAGGACAGATAAGGCTATTGCAGAAAGACTAAATGAATTATTTGCTTTCGTGTTTACTAATGAGGATGTTGGGGAGATACCAGTTCCAGAGATGGTTTTCAGTGGTGATGAGTCAGACAAACTGAATGAAATCACTGAGAACCTGGAAGATGTAGTAGGCCAGATTGACAAACTAAAGAGTAGCAAATCACCTGGACCGAATGGTATGCATCCTAGGGTTCTGAAGGAACTCAAAAATGAAATTTCTGATCTATTAGTTAAAATTTGTAACCTATCATTAAAATAATCCATTGTACCTGAAGACTGGAGGGTGGCCAATGTAACCCCAATATTTAAAAAAGGCTCCAGGGGCGATCCGGGTAAATATAGACCAGTGAGCCTGACTTCAGTGCCGGGAAAAATAGTGGAAACTGTTCTCAAGATCAAAATCGTAGAGCATAAAGAAAGACATGATTTAATGGGACACAATCAACATGGATTTACCCAAGGCAAGTCTTGCCTAACAAATCTTCATTTTCTTGAAGGGGTTAATAAACATGTGGATAAAGGTGAACCGGTAGATGTAGTGTATTTGGATTTTCAGAAGGCATTTGACAAGGTTCCTCATGAGAGGCTTCTAGGAAAAGTAAAAAGTCAGGGGATAGGTGGCAATGTCCTTTCGTGGATTGCAAACTGGCTAAAAGACAGGAAACAGAGAGTAGGATTAAATGGTCAATTTTCTCAGTGGAAGGGAGTAGGCAGTGGAGTGCCTCAGGGATCTGTATTGGGACCCTTACTTTTCAATATATTTATAAATGATCTGGAAAGAAATACAATGAGTGAGAATCAAATTTGCAGATGATACAAAATTGTTCAGAGTAGTTAAATCACAAGCAGATTGTGATAAATTGCAGGAAGACCTTGTGAGGCTGGAAAATTGGGCATCAAAATGGCAGATGAAATTTAATGTGGATAAGTGCAAAGTGATGCATATAGGGAAAAATAACCCATGCTATAGTTACACAATGTTAGGTTCCATATTAGGTGCTACAACCCAAGAAAGAGATCTAGGCGTCATAGTGGATAACACATTGAAATCGTCGGTTCAGTGTGCTGCGGCAGTCAAAAAGCAAACAGAATGTTGGGAATTATTAGAAAGGGAATGGTGAATAAAACGGAAATGTCATAATGCCTCTGTATCGCTCCATGGTGAGACCGCACCTTGAATACTGTGTACAATTCTGGTCGCCGCATCTCAAAAAAGATATAATTGTGATGGAGAAGGTACAGAGAAGGGCTACCCCTATGAGGAAAGACTAAAGAGGTTAGGACTTTTCAGCTTGGAGAAGAGACGGCTGAGGGGGGGATATGATAGAGGTGTTTAAAATCATGAGAGGTCTAGAACGGGTAGATGTGAATCAGTTATTTACTCTTTCGGATCATAGAAAGACTAGGGTGCACTCCATGAAGTTAGCATGTGGCACATTTAAAACTAATCGGAGAAAGTTCTTTTTTACTCAACGCACAATTAAACTCTGGAATTTGTTGCCAGAGGATGTGGTTAGTGCAGTTACTATAGCTGTGTTTAAAAAAGGATTTGATAAGTTCTTGGAGGAGAAGTCCATTACCTGCTATTAATTAAGTTGACTTAGAAAATAGCCCACTGCTATTACTAGCAATGGTAACACGAAATAGACTTAGTTTTTGGGTACTTGCCAGGTTCTTATGGCCTGGATTGGCCACTGTTGGAAACAGCATGCTGGGCTTGATGGACCCTTGGTCTGATCCAGTATGGCATGTTCTTATGACGTATCTACCGGGAGCCGTCAACACTCAGGCCGACCGCCTGAGTCGTATATTCCACCCTCACGAGTGGTCACTCAATCAACAGGTTGCAGATACACTATTCGAACAATGAAGTCAACCATCGATTGACCTCTTCGTGACAGAACTCAATGCGAAGCTCCCTCGATTTAGCTCCGTCTGAACCAGCATCCATCGAGTGTCCCAAGATGCGTTCCTCCTTCCATGGACAGAAACTCTGATGTATGCGTTTCCTCAGATACCCCTTATTACGAGAACATTACAAAAGTGCATAAGCGACGCAGCACAGTTAATTCTGATAGCGCCGGCGTGGCCATGCCAACCGTGGTATGCCCACCTTCTACACCTATCAATAGTGCAACCAATTGCACTACCAGATTGCAGGGATCTGTTGACGCAAGAAAAAGGAACACTGCTCCATCCCATGCACAAATCGCTACATTTGGCAGCATGGAGATTGAGCGGCTCCTCTTGATGGAACAGGGAGTATCAGTCTCCGCACAGACTATAATTCTCGCCTCAAGAAAACCATCCACACGAAGGAATTATTGCTTCAAATGGAAGAGATATTCATCCTGGTGCTCTGCAACGGCTATACCTCCATTAGACTGTACACCAGAAGTACTGTTAGACTATCTTCACTTGTTATACACTTAGGACTGGCAACCTCTTCAATCAGAGTACATCTCAGTGCGATAGCGGCCTACCACCGGCTGCTATCGCACTGAGGACAACCTATCTCTGTCCAGCCCTGTGTCTCCCGTTTCCTGAAGGACCTGACTCACCTTCGACCTCCGATTTCTAAACACTGATACCATGGAATCTGAATGTCGTACTGGAGCAATTAATGGTACCGCCCTTTGAACCAATGGAAGTGGCTCACATTAAATATCTTACATGGAAAGTAGTGTTTCTCATTGCCGTAACATCCGCATGCAGGGTCAGTGAACTACAGGCTCTGATGCACTACAGCCCGTATATGCAATTCTATCATCACAAGGTGGTACTTCGCACACATCCTTCTTTCCTTCCGAAAGTAGTCAGCCAGTTTCAATTGATTGGTTCAAGTGGATTACCCACATTTTTTCCCAAACCTCACCAAAATGATAGAGAAAGATTACTGCACACCTTGGACTGCAAAAGAGCACTAGCATATTATAAACGACGAACGCATTCCGAGTCCAGAGCCTCTCAACTATTTGTCTCTTTCAACCCGAATGCTCCTGGTCTACCGGTAGCAAAACGGACCATATCTAGTTGGATAACACTGTGCATTCAATTCTGTTACACGAAACAAAACTTATCCTTGCCTTCACAACCAGTGCGCATCAAGTGAGGGCAGTATCGGCCTCCCTGGCCCATCTGCGACAGGTGGCGGCCATAGAAATTTGCAAAGCAGCCACCTGGTCATCTGTACATACATTCACATCTCATTACAATACACATCTGTACAAAGTTTAATTCAATTCTTAATATATTCAGTAAAAGTTATGCTAATATACATGTTTATTATAATACTATCCTGTTAAAGTTATATGTATTTAGCTAGTTACTCAATTAAGCTGTTACATTGTATCATGTCATTATAAGGCTAGCCTTGGACATCTTGTTATATGTAAACCGATGTGATATGTCAAATCGAATGTCGGTATAGAAAAATAAATAAATAAATTACTGTGAAGATCAACAAACAGCTGATGGTGCTAAACTTGGACGAGTTATTCTACAAACTTTGTCCACCTAAACCTGTACTTGACTATCCACAAACTTAAATCATGCATAATACTTTCCTAAATACCTGTGTGCGTGATTGGGAGCTTAGGACTCACATGACAGCATGGCTAATTCAGCCCTGCTATCAACGGGAAAAGCTTACCGTAAACAGTGTTTCCATAGATAGGATGAATTAGCCATGCTGACCCACCCACCTCCCTGGATAGTCATTTTTTCACTTACGTGTCTACGCTACTAAATCACAGACTGAGGAGAGACTGTTTTTTTCTGCACGGGAAGGCTCTGAATTCTACTCAGAAGCTCCGCCACCTGGGCCCTGATGGACAGTTCCCATGACAGCATAGCTAATTCATCCTGCTACCTACGGAAACACCGTTTATGGTAAGAAAACTTGCTTTTATATTTTGCTTTATTCTGTGTTATGCTTGTTTGTAAATCACATACATGCAGATGCAGAAAGGTACGTTCAGGCCAATGCAAGGTTTTACTCACATTTGAATGCTCGTTTTGTGAGCTTAAACCTTATTGCCGACGCAGCAAGGAATTGTATGCTCACAAAATGTGTTCTAAAATGGGGATGCTACTTAGTATCTTGCATGAAAATCTCATGCAAATGAGGACATTAAACAGTACTTTCTGATGCAGAGAGGTATGCTGGCTAAACTCTGTTTTTCTTAGTGCTGTAAACTTAACTCCAGCACAGTGTGGCTGAAGCTACCACTTATCCGGACAAGTTTATATGTATCTGGCTAAGTGGCAGCGGCTGCCACTTAGCCAGATAAGTATGAACTTATCCAGATAAATGGGGTTGGCTGTCAGGGTTGCCCTGCATTGGCCTGTCAGGGACACCACCCACCTCTCCCCATTTTTGAGTTAGTGTGCTTTTGGCCTATACACTCATGTGCTTTTTTTTTTTTTAAACTCTCAATTCACTTGTATAGCATTATCTTACCTTATTGGGAGTTAAAAACATTTTAATCTGGGTATTCAAAATATGCGCTGAAATCCAGTGCACAGTTGTTAAAGCTCAGATTATGGTATATGTAGCCAGGAGGAGACTGCCTGCTCCCCCTCCCCTTCCCTCTGGGGAATACTGGCCATGCTACAGAAACTTAACATTATTACTTTATATGCCATCCAAAAAGTCTAAGAAGGACACCTATTTGTCTTAGTCAGACTGCTTTGTTTCAGACATTTCAGGCTTAGAAGCTGGGACAGGATACACATGCCTCATACGTACTTAGCACATGTTTTATACTGAGTAAAGCTCTGCATCATTAGTAAACAGCTTTGGAAGCTTTTATTGTAAAACAAAAAACCAAACCCTGGAAAACGATTAACTTTTTAAAAATCAGAGATTTTAGCTTGCTTTGGGTATATTAATAAATATAACTAGCTGACTAACCCCATAACTTTAGGAAATTACCTTCCATTTCACCTTGAAGCAGTCTCTGAGGAGGCAGTCCTTGCCGAAGGGAGCAGGCCTTCTTAGCAAAGTCGCTTGCTGGGCTAAGGCTGGTCTGAGCCCTGGAGAAGGAGATAGGTGTTCGAGACAAACAGCCAGGTAACAGCAGGACTTCATATAGGTGCAGGACACTGGAGCTCATCTGCTTTATTACAGGGAGGGGCAGGGGTGATGCTTCAAGCATTGTCTTCTGCTGGTGTGTATGGATTTCGTCTGCCAGCTGTCCCCCATGAGCCCTTTTCTGGCTGCTCTGCATAATCAAGCAGCAGGGCGGACAGGGTCATTTCTCCATTTCAGACTGCTGGCCTCCCTTTCCCATTGGGGGGTTGGGGGTGGGTCACTGATCCTGCTGCATGGCGACTCCAGACCAGGACATGGTCTCAGTCCTGTAGCATCTTGACTAGCACAGCCCTGATGTGTCAGCCTATCCAAAGGGCAGTTTATCAGATCAGCTCACAGAAAAGCACTGCTTTTGCGTTGGTGACCTGTCCCTACCTGTGGCACTTACTTCATTATTTGTGGAAAGAAGCTATAGCTCTTAAATTAAGCAGGCAGATCAGATAGCCTGGGCCAATATTGTTGTTCTGGTCAAAGTTCTTCATTTTAGTTTTCTGTTGAACCATACTTGTCAGCATCTCTTATATGAAGTCAGTATTTGTATTTGGTTCCATTCAGTAGTGAAACGTCTAATATCCTACATATCAGCCTCATGGAGCCTTCCCATATGTTGAGATTCATAAATTGATCATAAGATCATTGATGTAATGCTCCGGTCCTGAAAAATGTTCCCCCATGGAGGTGTTGTCTTACTCTTCTTTGTGATGAGTTCTATTGTGTCTATGTACATTTTATTCTTGTATTTAATGTGAATCAGTTATTTACTCTTTTGGATAATAGACTAGGGGGCACTCCATGAAGTTAGCATGTGGCACATTTAAAACTAATCAGAGAGAGTTCTTTTTCACTCAACGCACAATTAAACTCTGGAATTTGTTGCCAGAGGATGTGGTTAGTGTGGTTAGTGCAGTTAGTGTAGCTGTGTTTAAAAAAGGATTGGATAAGTTCTTGGAGGAGAAGTCCATTACCTGCTATTAATTAAGTTGACTTAGAAAATAGCCACCGCTATTACTAGCAACGGTAACATGGAATAGACTTAGTTTTTTGGGTACTTGCCAGGTTCTTATGGCCTGGATTGGCCACTGTTGGAAACAGGATGCTGGGCTTGATGGACCCTTGGTCTGACCCAGTATGGCATGTTCTTATGACTTGTTTCCAACTTCTGAAATATTAGCAACTTTGTGACTTTATTTAGAATAATCTGTGACCATTGTCATAGAAAATCATTTAATGGTCAAAAGATCATCATTCAACAGTGATGCCTATGTGTCCTGTGCTCTTTGCAAGGGACGGGGGAGCACTATCTGTGGACCTATACTAAAGACTGTCACTGCATTGGCAGTTGGGTGAGAATTGGGCTTAATCAGGGGACAACTTTCAGTCCCATGTCCCTGTGTAATCAAATAGTTGTTTAATGCAAACTCCAGGATACGTGGGGCACCGCTGAGTAGGGTGGTGAAAATTAGAAATCATCCTTCAGATGCTTCTCATGCTCTGAAGGCTTTGAGAGATGCTGATAAGCAGGAGTCACTACTCATGTTGGCATGTAGCCCACCGTGCTATCGAGCAACCACTACCTCTGTTTTGTGCCAGTGTGCAAAATCCAGGACGAAGCCTATGTAAAGGGAAAATTACATAGTAGGCTTTGTCCTCTTGTGGAAGTCTCATTCTTTCCCTTCATCACTCTATTCATGGTGGAAGTGTGAAAGTTCTGTCAGTTTACATATCCAAGGCACCTAGTAGGATCATTCATGTTATTGCATTCAGGCTACTGCCTCTGCTTTGCTCTCCTCCCCCTCAAAAAAGTGCAGCCATAACATTTATTCAGAATAGGAAATCAAATGCATTACTCTACACAGGAGATGCATTGCTTTGAACCAGAAAGATGTATTCCTACCTTCTAAAGGGGAATGGATCTCCCATGTGATATCAGTCCTATTGTTGGAGAATGCCATGTATAATCCAGGTGTTATTCCTAAAAGTTTAATAAGGTTTGGGCTGTTTGTTTTACCCTACTCAATGCGAGATCGATCTTGAAAGCATTGCTTGCACAAAAATGCCCACACAATGTGGCATTTTTTGCAAGCAACACTGGTTTTAAAAAGCCGTGAAATAGTGCTTATGTACCCGTGCATGAAAAATAAGGGTACTGAAAAGGGGCAGGGCCAACACTTGTAACTACTGAATACCGCAGGGTGCATAGGCTATATGTCTAACTTTACTGCTGCTCCTGATGAGGAGCAAGTCTGTAGTTCTCGAGTTTTAGGGCTTCTAGGACAGGGTAAGGGTTCTGGGTCAACTGGGTAGTGTCCTGGATGAAGAACTAGAGAGGGGTCTGAAAGACCTCTACATTAACTGGACAAACCGGTGGACTAATTGTAAAACTGGGAATGTGCCTTGGACGAGCATATTTTAAAATCTGCTTACATACATGTGTAAAAGCCGACAAAGCCTTATGGAAGACATGCTCACTGGCTTTGCTCGAGTAACCTCGTAAAATTAGGAGCATACTTATGCGTGATTGGTGTATTTTAAAACATAGCGCGCAAGTGCATGCACAATTTTAAATTCCAGGGCATCTTCGCTTGCTTGCCAATATGCGTGTGTATGGACGCACTTGTGCTCAATTTAAAATTACCGTCTGTGGATAGATGTTATATAAGCTTGAATAATGGAATTGCATTTATTGGATCTGTACATTGTTATGGAAAGTTTCTATACAGAAAATTCAATAAAAACAAGGAATTTGGAATCAGATTATCTTTTCTCCCTATATTCTCTGCCTGAATTTCTTCCCTCATTTCTTTTGGAACAGATTTGTTTTGTATTTAGTGTTTGGTCACTGAGCTGGTCAGAGGATCCCCTTTGTTACATGTGGTGTCTGAGTTTCCTGATTCTAAGTGGAAGTAGCTTTGGAAGGTGCTCATTGAGGACTTCTGATCCAGGCTTTGGTAAAAGTCTCACTCCCATGGACACAGTATTCATTTGCCACCTTCTCTTCTTCCACACCTCTGCCTATTCTCCTTCACACTGCAAGTTTTCCATTACCGTATGCAGCATTGTTTCAAAGCGAGTGTGCAGTTGCTCATCTTCTTTTTACTGATAGGCAGCTCTGTCCTTGAACCCACCCTCCCATGTTTATAAAGTGAAGTGTGAGAACCTTGTGAGCAGCTGACAGAAAAGTGATATGTAAGCATCCTTTCCTCAGAGTGCCGGCATGCCAACAACACAAAGCACAGCCTGGCCAGGCCATTTGTAGCAATGTGTTTTGGTGGGCAAGGGTCACCAGAGAAGGGAGCAGTGTCCACTTTCAGGTTGCATCAAGCCTCACCAGCCCTTTCAGAATGGGTGTCGAGTTTTAATTTGCCCATGTGGTGCAGGAATTCCTTTCTGGAACAACATGGAATAATTTTGGCTGCTGTCAGAATAATTGGTTTTCAGGAAAAGGTTGCAGCCTCTGCTACAGCTGTCTACTCTGTCAAAACAGCGGCTTGTTCCAGGGTTAAAGGTCAACAAAAGCTGTGACTAACTTGAGAAGATTGATGTTGGAAAATATAATTAGTCAGTAAGGGCAATTAATTCAATCACTTACTGCATTAGTTTACCAGGATAAGAGAGAATGTAATTTAGGAGCACCTGTACATCAGAGGGGTTTAAAAAAATAAAAAGGAAACATTAATATATTTTCATAGTACAATTATCAGGAGTCAATGCTGTGATGAGTGTTAATAAATTGCACCAAAATTAGTGCAAAGATTTTACAGTATTGATGCACAATACATTGCATTCCTGTCTGATAATATCTGCTTTAGATCATTATAGCATTGTGTGAAACTCAGGCTGAGAACCGGGTGTGCTGTGAAACTGAGTCTTGGGGTGTTTGACCATGAAGACATTTGATTGGTTGATTCATTCATCAATTCTGTGTAATGTTAGAAGCAGAGAAACTTGACAGCAGAAAGACCACATGTCCCATCTAATCTATCCATAATCTGCAGTCAATTTATTTTGATATTCAAGTGTTCATATCTACCTGATAGGAATGTTTGATTGCATATTAATCATTATATCAATTTATATTTATATATTTTTTGTTACCTTATACTTATTTTACATACATTAGCTACATAGTTCAATTCCCGTTAGTTAAGCAACCTGCCCTATGTTATGTATTGATGTTAACAGTTCTTTGTAAAGCATATTCGCTTCATTTCCTGTTCCATGTAAACTGATGTGATGTTCCCAACGAATGTCGGTCTAAAAATGTTCCCAATGAATGTTAGTCTAAAAAAAACTTTAAATAAAATAAAATTATCTGGTTTGACTAATTTTATTTGTAAAATCATATAAAAATTCAACTTAGATCTGTATATTGCTGGGATGGTCTCCAAATGGGTTTGTGTTCGCACATGCATCACAGGAATAAAACTTGCTTGTAAGCCGGGGTATGTTGAGTATGAACTCAGTCTCTCATATTTACTATTAGTGCTCCTTTTACTTGTATTTTGTCAGAGCGTGCTTTCTGGAGTTCATATGGTGTGATATTTACAAGCAACATATTAAAGTGCTCTTGAAAGTTATTTACCAGGTTGGTAGCACCCATTACTTTTGGGAATATTTCCATATCTTCTGCCACATTTTTTTTTTTTTGTATTTGATGATCTGTCTGACTATATACAGAACATAAGAAATTGCCATGCTGGGTCAGACCAAGGGTCCATCAAGCCTAGCATCCTGTTTCCAACAGAGGCCAAACCAGGCCACAAGAACATGGCAATTACCCAGACACCAAGAAGATCCCATGCTATTGATGCAATTAATAGCAGTGGCTATTGCCTAAGTAAACTTGATTAATAGCAGTTAATGGACTTCTCCAAGAACATATCCAAACCTTTTTTGAACCCAGCTACACTAACTGCACTAATCACATTCTCTGGCAACAGGATAGTTGCTTGGTACTGATCCCTATTTAATAATGCTGTTCTATTCTGACTATATAGGAAGTTATTTATTAAAAAAAAAAAGTATACCGTTCTCTACATGAATCGTTTGCAGTTTACACATTAAAAGAAACACACAATTAAAATAAGACATATACAGTAAAAGCATAAAATCAAATTATAAGACTGCAGCTGATTTAGTCATCATACGGGGGTCAGGTCAAACTTGAACTTCGATAGTTCTTATGTAAGCAGTAATGTCAGGCAGAACCTAGCTAAAATGTGTAGAGAAACTTCAATAAAATGGATAAAACGGGTATCATAAGCCCTCTATTGCTCCATAGTGAGACTGCACCTTGAATACTGTGTGCCATTCTGGTCGCTGCATCTCAAAAAAGATAGTTATACTGGAGAAAGCACAGAGAAGGAAGACCAAACATAAAGGGCATGGAACTGCTACCCTATGAGGAAAGGCTAAAGAGATTAGGCTGAGGGGGGATATAATAGAGGTCTACAAAATCATGAAAGGATTTGAATGAGGAAATATGAATCGATTATTTACTCTTTCAGATCATGGAGTTGCCCCCTAGTCCTTCTATTAAGTTAGCAAGTAGCACATTTAAAACAAATTGGAGAAAATTTGTTTTTCACTAAATGCACAGTTAAGCTCTGGAATTCATTGCCAGTGGGTATGGTTATGGCAGTTAGTGTAGCTGGTTTTAAAAAAGGTTTGGATAAGTTCCTGGAGGAGAAATCCAAAAACTGCTATTAATAAGTAATAGTCACTGCTTGTTACCAGCATTAGTCGCTTGGGATCTGTTTAATGTTTGGATACTAGCCAGGTACTTGTAACTTGGATTGGTCACTGTTAGAAACCGAATACTGGACTTAATGGAGCCTTTGTCTGACCCAGTATGACACATCTTATGTTCTTTTGTTTTTTTGTTCAAGGCTTTGAAACACAAGGTAACATAGCTTGCCCACGAGGATTTTTATTTTATGGATAACTGGAGGCCTAAGTTTTGAGTGTCCTTGCTCAGTAAAACAGATTGATATATTTACCACAAAAATATACACTTTCATTCTTAAAATTCTGATTTTCAGCAGAGTTTGAAATAGTTGCTATTCAGTTTTTAAAATGGCCAACATCTGTGTGCAAAAAACCACCTTGCTTGTAGACTAATCATGATTGTTTCGAGAGCTGACCCTGGAGTGAATCAGCCAGTACAGGGCCCACTTCACATTTTGTGCTACTCGTGAACTTGAAGGAATGCAGGGGAGAAAGAGTCCTTTGCTTCCCCCCCCCCCCCCCCAACCAAAGAAAAACCCAAAACTTAATGAGCTGGGAAGTATTGCAAGTACTAATGCTGCTTTACCTCCATGACCTTGGTGGAGAGCAGCATAGAAACATGTCAGTAGAAAAATACTATATGGCCTATCTAATCTGCCCATCCGCCATTCTTTGACACTGCGTTGGCTACATCAGAGGGGAGCAGCAGCTTTGGCTTTCATTTTTCATCCCCATAGTCTTGTCGGAAAGAAGGTGGCATACTAAGCTTCAAGCTGTCGGGGTGGGAACTTTGCTGCTGGATATGTTGCTACTATGATGATACACAAGGCCTGGGACAGTTATACTTGTAAAATATTTGATGAAATTGCTATAACATTCTCTGTTGACAAGGCTGAATTAGCCATGACAAATTGGTGACATCTGATGGCACCGAAAGGACTCATCTCTCTAGCTTAGAAAAGTTTTATTACTGAGCATGTATGGGAGCTTCCATGCTCATACTGCCTTGTGACCCTCTCTCTCTCATTTTTTTAAATCTTTATTCATTTTATACAAGCCATATCACAAACATGAACAAGTGAATGAAAACCCTGATATAAGCAACAGAAAAGAACCCTCTCCTCTAGTCCCTAGCCCTCCCCTCGCAAACCCAGTCCCCAGAGCAGAAGTACCCACAGAGCAGAAACAACATAAAGCAAGACGTATTAACAGCAAGATTTCCTGTACTGTACTGATGACTGATCTCCTACCATCCTGAGAAGTAGCATCTAATGCAGAGGTAAATCTGTCTCTTATAAAAGGGGACAAAGGTGTGATATAAATACCCCATATTTTAGGAAAAGCCGCTTTTTTCCAGCATGGCTGTTGGAATCTGTGGGAGGGAGCGCTCCCAATTCTGGGGAGATGTGTGCTCTTGGACCACAACGCGACTGCAGAGAGGAGCTCTGTGGAAGCACCGCGGCAGGCAAGACGTGTTCAAGCATGGGAGGAGCGACTGACCACCGCCCTAACCTCTGCCGAACTTGCACACACCTGTAGAGACCCAGCAACACAATGCTGGTCTCTGGGGTAGTCCTCCGGCCACTTGATAGCCTTTTCGGACCTGCCACTGGGTAGCGGCAGATGTGGCAGGTCGGACAGAGGTCGAGGACAGGTGATGGTACTGGAGCTTGGAACAAGACAAGGCCTTGGTCTAGGCTGAAGACTAAAACAAGACGAGGAAGCTCGGAGGCTCAGATGAATCGAAGACATGTGGAGCTTGGGACTCAGACAAGACGAGGACACTTGGAGATTCAGAAGAGAGACGAAGACTCTTGGTACTTGGAGACTCAGATAAGACGAGGACATGAGGGAACTTGGAACTCTGGCTAGACAAGGACATGGAACTTGGAACTCGGAACTTGGAACTCAGATGAAACAAGGACAAAGGTAGCTTGGAACTCAGACGAGACGAGGACAAAGGTAGCTTGGAGCTTAGATGAGACGAGGACAAAGGTAGTTTGGAGCTCAGACTAGATGAGGACATGTGGTGACTTGAAACTCAGATGTAGATGAAGATCAGAGGTAGATTCTAGAGTCAGGCGAGGATCCGGATACTCCGATGAGGACTTGGAATTTGGGAAGACTCAGGTGAGGATAAGGACTCAGGACACTCAGAGACTTAGACAGGCGCTGCCCCTCAAGGTGCCCTACACAGCTGGTCATGGACCACCCTGTCCCATGGCGCGCCCTACACAACCTGAAGAGGCTGGTTGTGGACCATGCAGAGAGCAGAACAAGCACAAGACTGAGACTCAGGACGAAGGAAGGAATACGGGCAGTGCTCGAAGACAATTCCTGCCGGAAGAAGGCTCTAGCCACCAGGAAACGGACACCAGATAGATACGGATTTACTCCCAGGAAAGGTCAGCTGGAGACTAGTTCCGGGACGAGCGGGCTCAAACTGGAACTTGAGGACTGACGGTACTTCAGGATCAGAACCTGACAAAGGACATCAGAAGCGAGTCTTGGAACAGGGTAGGAAAGTAGGACATCGGATATGAATGGACACTGGTACCTCGGGGCATCAGGACATCTGTGGCATCTGGACATCAGAGAACTTCTAGAGAGGAGGACCACAGGGACAACTGGAACATGGCGGACCGAGACATGTGGACATCCAAAGACAAGGGGACGTCAGGACATCCGGAGACACGGAGACATCTGGACATCTGAAGACGAGGACGGGATCCGTCGAGACTAGGACATGGAACGAAGATGACAACGAAGGTTCAGGAACCATGGATGAAGACAAGGAGGACCAACGAGGAACAGAGTGCCTTGAAGTGAAGAGGGATCACGGAGGACTCCTGGAATGAAGAGCTGGAACTGAAGATCCAGGAGAGGTCCGACTCCATGACCAACTTCTGGCAAAGACGACTGAAGGCTGAGCCCTTTTTGTAGGGCTGAAGAGGAAACTCCTAAGGATGTCAGCAGGAGGAGCTCTGAAGGACTGCCCACCACTGGCCCTTTAAGAGCAGAGAGGAGGTGTGGACGCGCACCTAGGAGGAGGCAGGACCTTGGAGAGCGATGGCCTGCTGAATGAAGAGGAAGCAGGCCCCGACGTGAGCGGCTCCCTGCCGCGAAGGAAGAAGATTGACGGCGGCTCCAAGCTGCAAGAAGAGGAGCTCCAGAGCGGCCTCCAGACCGTGGAAGAGGACGTCAGAGGCAGCCTCCAGACCGCAAAAGAAGAACGTTGGCAGCCTAGCCAAGAAGGAACAGGAGAAGGCGGCACCCAGGCCACAAGGAAGGCGACGGAGTCTGCAGCGGTCTCTAAGCTGCAAAGAGGAGCATCGAGGGTGGCCGCCTGGCCGCGGAAGGAGGAGTGGCGGCAACGGCTCCCAGGCCGCATGGGAGGCCTGGTCAACGGCAACTTGTGCAGCGTGGAAACGCAGGTGTCAGCGGCGGCCTCCAGGCCACAAAGGAACAGCACCGGGAAGGCTGGCAAGGAAGGTAAGAGGCTGCTCGCGGCTAGATCCGCGGGCAGCATTGCAACAATGGCAAGCTACACCACATTTTAAAGTCCAACATCAGAAGCTCCAATATTTCTGAATGCCAAAAATTGAAAGTAGGGGCTACCTGTGAGATCCATTTTAACAATATACATCTCCTAGCAATACAAAATCCCCTCATCAGAAATAGAGCTTCAAATTATTACAACTGTCTCATCAGAAAACACTCCCAAGACAAAAATAGATGCGTGAGTAGGGATCAGAACTTCCAGTTTCTCGGCCATGAAACTCCTAATCTTATCCCAAAACACCTTGATAAGTGGATAATCCCACAACCCATGAGAAAGCATGGCTCTGACCTCTGGGCACGTCAAGCACCCCGGCGAAGCTATCAGCTTCATCTTGTGATCCTTATATAGGGAGATTATCAACCTATGTATTCTCCTAGGACAAGCAGGATGGTAGTCCTCACATGTGGGTGACATCTGATAGAGCCCGGCATGGAAAACGTTTGTCAAAGTTTCATGAAGCTTTGACCACAGACTGAGCATGCCCAGCCTGCTACTATCCGCATGTCCACGTGAGGTCTCCTTTAGTCTCTTCTTTTCCGCGGTGCAGTTACTTTGCAGTCTATGGAGCTCCAACCTTTTTCTGTTTTTCCTTGATTCATCGGGTTTTTCCAAATCCTCGTTGGGTCCTCCTGCTTGGTCGGTGTGTCCTCATTATGGTAAGTCCGTTTTCAGCCATATTTTGCCAAACTTTTGGTCTATTCCTGACTTCCCACCCCACGGTGTCCAGTCGACCGCACGCCGGGTGTTTTTCATGGCGTCGACTGGTTTTCGCCAGTGCCCCTAGTGCCCGTGGACCATTTCCATCATTGATCTGCACAAGGTTTGCATCCTCTGCCAGGGGGCCTTGCATAACGTCTGTGCAACCAGATGACACCCAAAGGGCGTCGAGTGCACCTCGCCAAAATGGAGAAATGTTTTGGGACTCCGAAGTCCTCCACGCCTGCATCAGTTCCTTCAATACCTAGAGATCATGGGGAATCCTCTGATACGCTTCCCCTCGCGGACCCTCTAGCTAGTACCTTCGGGGAGAGGATCGATCCTCGATCTCCCTGCTCTCCCGGACCTTGGGGTCATCGGCTTTCTTGGCTCTGGGGAAAGACTGGGCTGAGCACTGGAAACGATCCTGCGAGCATCGACATTGGTCACTGTCGGCACATGGTTCCAGTTCTGGACAGGCATTGGTGGCTGCCAAGCTGCCATTGAAGTGGCACCAGCCATCGGAGGCCCCATCCTTCGGTGTGCCCGGTAGCCCAAGGCGTTCCCCACCAACACTGGTGAAGGGTACCGTGCCACCTCAGAAACCCGAGGAAGGGCCGGTGGTGCCTCATCCCCCTCCATCAGTCCTGGCCACCCAGGACTTTCAGGAGGAGTTGGACTGCAGGGTACAATCAGCGGTGCTCAAACAGCTCAAAGCGTTGAGCTGCCGGTGCCACCGGTGCCCATACCGGTGCCCGAGCCTCCACCATGGATGTTGGCACCACTGCTGGAGCATCTGGACATCCTGGGCACCCTACCGATGCAGCCAGTGCCCAAAGGGCCCTTGATGCCCCATCGGCCACAGATTCCCTCCACTGGAGTGATCCCGATTCTCGGGTCCTTAGAGGAGGAAGATATGGCCCCTACCATGTTCCCTCACCCATGGTTCCTCGAGCCTTCACCGGATCTCTCAGGCTTGCCACGGCTGGTGATCCCCTCCATGTCAGGGGAGCCATCGATACTGGTGCTTTCAAGGCCTCCGAAGTCTTGTGACAAGCCTTGTGACAAGCAGGATGCTAGTCCTCACATATGGGTGACATCAGTAATGGAGCCCTATATACGGAAAAACTTCGATCAAAGTTTCTATGAAACTTTTGACTGGCATCAGAGTGCCCACTGAGCATGCCCAGCATGCCATGATATTCCCTGCCATAGGGGTCTCCCTTCGGTCTTCTCTTTTCTGCGGAGCCGTTAGCCTCGCGGTTAATCTGGAGTCCTGTGGTGAATTTCACTACACGTAAAACTTTAGAAAAAAGTTAGGAAAAACTTTCCACCACAAGGGTCTCCCTTCCGTTCCATCGCGGTAAGTTCTTTCCCCATGATTTTCTTCGGTTCCATACCGTTTTTCAAGCCATTGCCGTCGACGGCTGTCTGGCAAAAATGGCTTCTGGTTTTAAAAACTGCCCGAATTGTGCGCGAAATATGTCCATTACGGACCCGCACCAGGAATGTGTGCTTTGCCTCGGCGAAAAACATGACGTCAAGTCCTGCAATTTATGCGCCGAGATGACATCGAAAGGACGTCTGCTCCAGATGGAGAAAATGGAGCATCTCTTCAAGATTCAACTGCTCCCAACAACATCAACGTCAGCCCAGTCATCACCTTCTGGATCAATATGGCAAGTCGTTCTTAAAAGACGACTTCCAGGTGAGGCCGGAGATGCTTCTACTCCCTCGCCGTCGTCAAAGGCGTCCACCTCCGGCAGTGAAAGGCAAAAGGAAAAGCATCGGCATCGACGCCAGCACGCCATCAAACCGGTGCCAGCTGAGCCATCGACAGATTCGGCCTCCTCCGCTAAGAAAGCTCGGACGAGCGCGGAGGCTCAGAGGCCTACAGTATCAGGGCGATCCCCACTGATACCGGTGCAGGGCACCATACCTCCTCAGGGCTCTGAGGAGGTATCGGTATCGCCATCACCGCCTCCCCCCATAGCTGTTCTGATACCATCAGCTATGCGGGCGGAACTTGATGGATATATCCGTCAAGCGGTTCGACAAGCGCTCCTCGATGCGGTACCATTCCAGCCATCGACACCGATGTCGCCATCGCCACCAGCTCCGATGCCTTCGGATCCATCACCATTGATGCCGATACTTCCATCGATTCCGCCACCGATGCCCTCGGTGCCGCGCCCAATGCCTGCATCGATTCCATCGGTGCCATCCTCAGAATTTGTGATTCTTCAACCACTGATGCAGAAACTGGACTCTTTACTCGATGCCATATCGAAGAAACCAAAAGACATCGAGGATGAACCTATTCCAGGACCCTCAGGAATTCCTAGGCCTCATCAGTCTCGGTCCCCTTTACTTCCACCAATGCCAAAGGGGACACCGTTGGTGCCTACTAGGCCACAACCAGTGAGGTCCCCAAGAGATACAGGCACAGATACCGATACAGATTTCTCTTCAGAAGAGGACATACTGTCTGAACCATCACCTCCTGAGGACCGTAGGAAGTCTCCTCCAGAAGACTTATCTTTTCCACACTTTGTTAAGGACATGGCGGAGACTATTCCTTTCCAGTTACACGCAGAGGAGGATTCCAGGCAAAAGACACTGGAAGTTCTACAATTTGTAGACCCTCCCAAGGAGATTTTGGCAGTGCCAGTGCATGAGGTATTACAAGAACTCATGTACCGAATATGGGAACATCCAGGTTCACTGGCATCGGTAAACAAGAGGTCAGATGCCACCTACTTAGTCCAACCAATTCCTGGGTTCCAAAAGACCCAGCTACCTCACCAATCGGTGGTAGTGGAGTCGGCCCAGAAAAAGGCAAAAAGGTTAAAGTCTCACGCCTCTACACCACCTGGAAAAGATAACAGATTTATGGACAACTTAGGACGTAAAGTTTTCCAGGGATCTATGTTGGTATCTCGGATTGCATCTTACCAACTTTTTATTAACCAGTACCAACGCAATCTTTGGAAACAAGTCCAAGACCTCGTTCACACACTTCCTGATCAATATCAGGAACCATTTCATCAACTGGTGCATAAAGGCCTAGAGGCAGGCAAACATGAAGTTAGGGCGACTTACGACAGTTTTGAAACTGCATCACGTTTCTGCTTCAGAAATAACTGCTCGCAGATGGGCCTGGCTTAAGGCGTCTGATCTCCGACCAGAAGTACAGGAGAGACTGGCCGACCTTCCTTGTTTGGGGGATAACCTGTTTGGCGACAAGGTTAAGGAAGCAGTTGCAACTATAAAAGACCACACTGAGACACTTAAACAACTCTCATTACTGCCTCAGGAGACACAACCCCCGGCCAGGAGACCTCCTAGAAGGGATATAAGGCGTCTTTACTACCGCCAACGCCGCTACTATCCCCAATCAAACCGAGCAAGACCATCTCGCCCAGCTCAGCGACCTCAGGCTAGGCAAAGGCCTGCCAGGCCTCAACCTCCTCCTCAGACTGCATCAACGTCAGGGTTTTGAAAGACAATCAGAGAGCAGCAGCCCATCCACCAATCCACTTCCACACCTGCCAGTAGGAGGTTGTGTAGCCTTTTTCCATCACACCTGGACCTCCATAACCACAGACCAATGGGTACTTTCCATTACAGCTCACGGTTACCGATTGGATTTTCTCACTGTACCAAAAGAAACTCCACCAATCTCATCTTGGACAGTGAACCACCATTCCAAAATTATACAAACAGAATTATCCACCCTTCTGAGAGCCAAGGCCATAGAACCAGTTCCCAGGCCTCAGCAGGGCAGAGGATTCTACTCCCACTATTTCCTCATTCCAAAGAAAACCGGAGGCCTTCGTCCCATCCTAGACCTCAGAAATCTCAACAAATTTCTCAAAAAAGAAAAATTCAGGATGGTATCGTTAGGCACCATGCTACCTCTCCTTCAAAGAGGGGATTGGCTCTGCTCTCTGGATCTTCAAGACGCCTACGCTCACATTCCCATCTTTCCTCCTCATTGCCAGTACTTGTGATTTCTGGTCGAAGCACAACATTTTCAATACCGAGTGCTCCCATTCGGCCTAGCCTCAGCACCTCGAGTGTTCACAAAGTGTCTGGCAGTAGTGGTGGCACATCTCTACAAACAAAAGGTGCATGTATTCCCTTATCTAGACGATTGGCTCATCAGGAGTCAGACACAAGAAGGAGCTCTCAATTCCCTCAAGCTCACAGTCAACTTGCTTCACTCCTTGGGATTTCTCATCAACTACCAGAAATCCCATTTCACACCATCTCACCTACTACAATTCATAGGTGCAGATTTAAACACCATCATAGCAAAAGCTTTTCTTCCAAGAGACCGTGCTCAAACACTCGTTCTCCTGGCACACTCTCTTCGAAATCAATCTCAAGTTACAGCTCATCAGTGCCTCACCCTACTCGGACACATGGCCTCCACAGTTCACATATCTCCTATGGCCAGATTGACCATGCGACTAATGCAGTGGACACTCAAAACTCAGTGGATTCAAGCTATTCAACCATTGTCCACTCACGTTCAGATAACGCAGGAACTGCGTTCCTCCTACCTCTGGTGGACATCAATGAACAATTTGCTCAAAGGTCTGCCTTTCCAGCATCCAATTCCGCAAGTGACATTAACTACAGATGTGTCCACTTTAGGCTGGGGAGCACACATTGGTCATCTGAAGACCCAAGGGACGTGGACAAAAACCGAAGCCTCTTTTCAAATAAACTTCCTAGAGCTTCGAGCTATACGTTATGCGCTACATGCGTTCAAGGATTGCCTTTCACACAAGACTGTTCTGATTCAGACAGACAACACAGTAGCCATGTGGTACATCAACAAACAAGGGGGAACAGGTTCCTACCTCCTTTGCCAAGAAGCAGCGCAGATTTCGGACTGGGCCCTAGCACACTCAGTTCTTCTACGAGCCACTTACCTGGCAGGCATCCGCAACATAATAGCCGATCGCCTCAGTCATCAGTTCCAACCACACGAGTGGTCCTTGGATCCAGTGACAGCAACCAAAATCTTTCAACGCTGGGGTCAACCAACAATAGATCTCTTTGCATCCCATCTGAACTACAAAGTGGACAATTACTGCTCCCTGTTACAACAGGAGAACAGCCTACCAAAGGACGCCTTTGCTCGCCACTGGAGCTCAGGCCTGTTATATGCGTATCCACCGATACCGCTCATAACCAAAACTCCAGTGAAGCTGCAACAGGACAAAGGGACCATGATACTCATAGCCCCATACTGGCCTCGTCAAGTATGGTTTCCCACACTGCTAGACCTCTCAGTCCGGGATCCTGTTTGTCTGGGAGTAGCTCCCAATCTCATAACTCAGGATCAGGGTCGGTTGTGCCATCCCAACCTTCAATCCCTGTCCCTGACGGCATAGATGTTGAAAGCTTGATTTTACAACCACTCAACCTCCCAACCACAATATCTCAAGTGCTTATAGCTTCACGTAAACCTTCCACTAGAAAGAATTATTCCTACAAATGGAAACGGTTTACTTTGTGGTGCACTCAGAAATCTTTAGATCCTTTCACTTGCCCCACTACCTCACTACTAGATTACTTATACCATCTTTCAGACTCTGGTCTCAGGACTTCATCTGTAAGAGTACATTTGAGTGCAATCTCAGCTTACCCTAACAGGCTGGGAGATGCACCTATCTCTACACAGCCTCTCGTTAGTAAATTTATGAAAGGTTTAACTCACCTAAAACCTCCAGTTCATCCCCCAAGCATACAATGGGACCTAAACGTAGTATTAACCAGGCTCATGCGTTCTCCATTTGAACCCATAGATACCTGTGACCTTAAATATCTTACATGGAAAACTGTATTCCTCATAGCCATTACATCAGCTAGAAGAGTCAGTGAACTACAAGCACTTGTCACATACGAACCTTTTACAAAGTTCCTACATGACAGGGTGGTCCTCCGTACTCATCCTAAATTCCTTCCAAAAGTAGTCACAGAATTCCACCTGAACCAATCTATAGTTTTACCAACATTCTTTCCAAGGCCTCACTCTCACCAGGGAGAAAAGGGCCTTACATACCTTGGACTGTAAACGTGCACTATCCTTCTACTTAAACCGCACTACAGTCCAAAGGAAATCCAGTCAACTATTTGTATCTTATGATCCAAACAAACCAGGTAAAGCAGTGGGTAAGCATACTTTGTCAAACTGGCTAGCAGATTGCATACAGTTTTGTTATGAAAAAGCAGGCCTAACTCTTCAAGGGCGAGTAAACGCACATTCAGTCAGAGCGATGTCAACCTCAGTAGCACACCTTGGCTCTGTACCTATTCTGGACATTTGTAAAGCAGCAACATGGAGTTCTCTTCACACCTTTGCAGCTCACTATTGTTTAGACAAAGATGGAAGACAAGATTCAGCATATGGACAATCTGTCTTAAAGAACTTGTTTCCAGTGTAACCCCAACTCCTTCTACATCCATCCTGCTGTGATCTTCGGCTGATTCATTTCAACAACAATACTTCACTGTTGCCTCATTCCCAAATGACTCAGCCTCTAGCTTGCTAATCACCCATATGTGAGGATTAGCATCCTGCTTGTCCTGGGATAAAGCAAAATTGCTTACCTTGTAATAGGTGTTATCCCAGGACAGCAGGATGTAGTCCTCATGAAACCCACCCGCCACCATGTGGAGTTGGGTCCGATACGTTTTATTATTTTATTTTTGACTGACGCTAATTGCTACAAAACAGACTGAAGGGAGACCCTTGTGGCAGGGAATATCACGGCATGCTGGGCATGCTCAGTGGGCACTCTGGTGCCAGTCAAGTTTCATAGAAATTTTGATAGAAGTTTTTCCGTATATAGGGCTCCATTACTGATGTCACCCATATGTGAGGACTACATCCTGCTGTCCTGGGATAGCACCTATTACAAGGTAAGCAATTTTGCTTTATTGGCAGAGGAAATATCTGCTGGCCGCCTGGACTCACTCGCCTCGTGCCAGTTCCAGGGGTCGCCCCGCCAACAGCGGGTGCCTAGACCCCAACTGACTCTCCAGCAGGTCCTGACCACGGGCTTTTGCCTGGCGATGAGGAAATGTAAGTCAGTTGGCCATACCCCTGGCATCGGATCCCCCAGTTGGTGGCAGGCTCCTCAGCTTCGCCTGTCACTGGGAAAATATAACATCAGACCACTGGGTCCTTTCCATCATTCGCCAGGGGTACTGTCTGCACTTCAGCCGGCTCCCAGAGACCTTTCCCCCATGTCCATTGTGGGGCTCATCCACCCATTTTGGTCGTCCTTCAAATAGAGCTCTCTGCCCACCTTGCAGCAGGCATGGTGGAACTGGTCCCTCGTGTCAGCAGGGCCAAGGGTTCTATTCAAGGTATTTCATCATTCCAAAGAGGAATGACGACTTGTGCCCCATTCTTGACCCTAGGGTGTTGAACAAATTTCTCATAAGAGAAAAATTTAAGGTGGTCTCTCTGGGCATGCTGATCCCGCTTCTCTGACTGGCTTTGCTGCTTCGACCTCAAGGAGGTGTATGCATCACAGCCAGTCCTTCCAGCCCAGTGGGGTATGCCGGATGTGGACCTGTTCGCCTCCCCTCTCAATCACAAGGGGAGCAGATTCTGCTCCCTAGTACCGAGGAACGACCATCCGGCCTGCGAAGCCTTCTCCCTTCACTTGGGGCAGGGCCTCCTGTATGCTTATCCCCCTCTATCGCTCCTCTCGAAGACTGTCTAAACTTCAGGTGGACAGGGGCACCATGATACTCATAGCACCTTCTTGGCCTCCCAAGTCTGCAGGACCTGTCGATGCAAGCGCCCATCCAGCTGGGGACGGTGCCCAACCTTATATCACAGAATCAGGGAACCTATGCCATCTAAACCTCTGGGCACTGGCGCTCACGGCTTGGATGTTGAGCGCATAGTCCTCCAGCTGTTGCAGCTCTTGGACTGTTTCCCAGGTCCTGGTGGAGTCCCAAAAACCTTCCACCAGGAAGTCCTACAGCTCAAAGTGGAAACAGTTTTCCATTTGGTGCGGGGGTTATGGTCTTGACCATTTCTCATGCCCCCTACCCCAGCTGCTGGACTACCTGTGGCACATGTCAGAGTCTGAGCTCCAGACCAGTTCCATCAAGGTGCACCTCAGTTCGGTCACCGCATATCATTGAGGTGTCGCTGACACACCCGTTTCGGTCCAGCCCTTAGTGACCTGTTTCATGTGGGATCTCTTCCAGCTGAAGCCTCCTCTTTGGCCTCCAGTGGTGTCCTGTAACCTCAACATCGTCCTGGAAAGACTCATGAAGCCTTCTTTCGAGCCACTGCAGTCCTGCGACCTGAAGGTTCCTCACCTGGAAAATCATATTCCTGGTGACGGTCACTTCAGCCCATAGAGTCAGTGAACTTCAGGCTCTGGTTACATACGCAATGTACACAAAGTTCTTCCACCATGGTATGGTCTTGTGTATGCATCCTAAATTTCTGCCCAAGGTCGTGACTGATTTCCATCTCAATCAGTCCATCGTTTTGCCCAACTTCTTTCCGAGGCCTCATTCTCATCCAGGGGAATGGGCACTTCACACCCTGGACTGTAAGAGGGCTTTGGCGTTCTACCTGGATCGCACGTTGAGCCACAGGCAGTCCACCCAGCTCTTTGCATTCTTTGACTCCAACAGGCTGGGGGTGGTGGTGGGTAAGCGACCTTGTCCAATTGGCTGGCTGATTGTATCACTTTTGCTATGCACAGGCAGGCCTTCAGCTTGATGGCAGAGTAAAGGCTCACTCTGTGTGGGCTATGGCAACGTCAGTGGCCCATTTGCATGCGGTCCCCATTGTTGAAGTTTGCCAAGTCGCAACATTTGTGGCCCATTACTGCCTGGACAGGGATGGCCATCAGAAGAGTGCCTTCGGTCAGTCCGTCTTGTGTAATCTGTTTCAGACCTGAACCCAACTCTGCTCTTGCTTCTTGTGGGAACCAGACTGCTCCCTGTTTACCTACAGCACTGCAGTTGTTCTGTGCCTGTTGGCACCTTGTTCAGCCGCAGTTGGTTTCTCTGATTCGTGAGGCTGTCTGGAGCTTTGTACTCACCCACATGTGAGGACTACCATTCTGATTATCCTAGGAGAAAGCACAGTTGCTTACCTGTACAGGTGTTCTCCTAGGACAGCAGGATGTTAGTCCTCAGGAATCCAGCCCGCCTCCCCACAATGTTGGGTTCACCTTCAGTTTGTTCTATTTTTTCGCTCGTATTTTTGCTATCTTACGAGACTGAAGGGGATCCTCGCATGGATAGTAGCAGGCTGGGCATGCTCAGTCTGCTGGTCAAAGCTTCTAGAAACTTTGACAAAATGTTTCCTTTCTGGGCTCCATCGGATGATGTCACTCACATGTGAGGACTAATGTCCTGCTGTCCTAGGAGGAAACCTGTTTCAGGTAAGCAACTGCGCTTTGTCACGTGTTGTTCCCTTAATAGCACTGAAGGGATATTTCTAAAAAAACAGATCCAGACTTGTAAATATATCACTATCCTCTAGTTTCGAACTTAGATCTGCATTCCATACAGCTGCAGCAGCTGAGAGTGAACTGTATTTAGAAATTGAATAGAAAGAATGATATAAATTAGATAATGATTGTTTCCTTCCCTTAAAAATCTGAAGTAGTCTCTGAAAAGGACCCGAAGATTGAGTCACCCTTTTAATCTCCAGCTGCCTTGAAATAAAACTAGCAAGCTGGAGATATGGTAAGAAATCTTGTACCCGGAACATACAGCGCTCCCGACAACATTGGTGGGAGAACATCTGTTTGTTTGAATAGTAATAAAATCATTGAATGTCCCCTGATCTGCTTGCAGTAAGTAATTGTGCAAAGAATGTATTATTCTCACCTTGGGTTTCCACAAATAGGTAACCAAGGTGAAGCTTTCAATGAAAGAGCCAACATCTTCCTCACATTCTTACAGCCAAATTGCATATATTTTATCAGAATATTAGCCAAATAGTCTAGTAAATCTTTAGGTCCTGCATGCAGCAGGAATCGCAGCTCCCAAGGGTGCGTAAAGCAATTTTCAGTTCACATCCACAAAACAATTACTTCCCATCAGCCAATCTTCCACAGCTTGAAGGAAACTTGCTATATTATACCATCTCAAATTGGGGAACCACCATCTGAGGGAAGGTAACAATAACCTCGATAAGGATAATCTAGGCCTATGCTCCTGCCATATAAATCTCGAACAAATTTGCTGCAGTGTGTTGACATCCTTTCTATGTAAGACTAAAGTCATCATTTGTAAAGAGTATAGCAATTTAGAAAGAAGGGACAATTTATATAATGCTGTCCTTCCCATCATTGATAATGGAAACTTCATCCAACCTTGACTGCGTTGTTTGAACTCCCGGATTTAAGGAGGGGATACTGATGATACCACATCTCTGTATTCCTGTGGATATATATCCGTAAATATTTAATCTCGTCGTCAACCCATCTTAAAGGGAAGTTTCTCCATTCTCCCCTCATATGTCCAGTGATATTGAGCACTTCTGATTTTTCTAAATTCAACTTAAGCCCTGAGAAACTTTCATATTCTTGAAAAATTTGCAGCACCTGTGGCAGCAGGCTCTTTGCCTGAGGTATGAATAAAAAGACATCATCTGTGAAGATGAGAGGTCAAAAAAGGACTATTAAAAATAGTGTGTTTTTGAAGAATGTCATCCAAAGCCTAAACCAAGGGTTCTAGTGTTTTTATGAACATTAAAGGGGATAATGGGCATCCCTGACAGGATCCCCTAGTGAGTTGAAATGGGGTACAGATTCTAGTCATTGGGTTTGTATAAAGAACCAAAAGCACCTGTGTAAAAAAAAAAAACAAACCCCCAACAAACAAATTTCTCTGGAACATGTTTAAGAAAAGACCATGAGACCCTATATTTTCTGCATCAGAACCAACTAGCAGAGAGACTATAAAGTGATGGCGTTTACATATTACCAACAGTAAACAAATTCATCACACATTTATACTAGATCTGCAGCCCCTCACAAAACCCGCCTGACCCTTAGAAATTAGTGAAGGCAGAATATCTACAAGTCTGTTTGCCAACAGTTTCACGTAAATCTTAATGTCTACGTTTAAAAGTGAGAGAGGACGGTAAGGTGAAGCCAACTGGGGGATCACATCCTGGTATAAGGAGGACAGTGACTGCCATTTTAAGTGATTCTGGCATCTCACCCAAACATACCATGGCATCAAATAGCTGCTTCATGCTCGGCAACACTTGAGGGTTTAATGTGTTGTAAAAAAAAAAGGGTGGTCAACCCATCAGGCTTGGCAGCCTTCAAGTTTTTCAAGTCTTATCACAGACGCAATTTCTAAACCTTGAATAAGCCTGTTTAAACTGTCCAATTGAGACAATGTTAATGAATGCAAGATGACACCCTCAAAATACTTTTCCCTGATTTGTACATCCTACTCCTCTGCCGAGTACAGCTTTGCATAATAAACCTGAAATATTTCACTTATGTCTTGTGTTGAGCTGACCCTCCCTCCCTTTTGTGATTTCAGCCCAGAAAGAAATGTAGATTTCTGCTCCCCTCTAATCAGATCAGCTAATACTTTACTAGGCTTGTTTCCAAAAAAAAAAAGTTTGTTTTAGGGAAAGCAGAGATGCTTTTAGAAAAACTGATGATGGAGTTCATCAGAAGGATGATTGTTCAGCCTCTGCTTTAACTGGTTTAATTGTTATGTTAGGTCTAAAATTTCCTTATCTAACTCCCTTTTCATACAAATAAGATAGCTAATAATATCCCCCCCTAAGAACTACTTTTGCAGTTTTCCAGAACAGAATAGTCTCATCCTTATGCTGGGCATTGTTTACCTCAACATCCTGCCAGTGCACCAGTAAATAATTTGTAAATGCTTTATTTTGAATAAGCCAGGGAGGTATTTCCAATTAGAATAGTTTATACCACCATTGGGACGCTGAAGTACACATGATACTGGGCAATGATCTGAGATAGCCATTGATTTGATAATAGCCCCACTCAACTTTGAGAACAAACATTCTGATGTCAAGTAATCTAGCCTGGATTTGGAGTTGCTAGAACAAGCACAATGAGTAAAATCTTTGGAGCATGGTCTATAATCCGCAGGGTGAAACAGAGAAATAGGATACCCTTAGATCTACCCAGCGGCCTCCTTGCACTTGCGGATTGATGACCACTACTGGATCAGCCACACAGTCGCCTCTCAATATCACAGGAATATTTCCTAATGACAAGATGTGTGGCTACCTCTTTAAAAAAAAAAAAAAAGAAAAAAAAAACCTTATGGTTATATTGGTTTGGGCTTTAAATGATCCCAAGATCACCAGCTTTCCAGATAGCATCCCCATTAAGATAATATACCGCCCATTAGGATCCACTATATAATTCATTTGAAAAGAAATGGATTTATGAATTAGTATTGCTACCCCATGGCTGTTAAATGATCCCTGAGCTGCATACACATGATTAATCCCCCATTTAAGTTTAAAATGTTCCTTATTGGACACATGAGTTTCCTGTAAAAATATAATAGAACTTTTGTGCCTTTCAAGTGCGAGATGATTTTTTCTCTAATAGGGGTGCCCAATCCCGCTACATTCCATGTTACAAATTTAATTGCGCTCCCCATCATAGTCACTCAATTCAGCTATGCCAGCATTAGTATGCTTGTCATTAGACCTGTGGAGAACCCCCAGCAAGTTCCCCAGGTCCCAACACATCCCAGACACTTTACCCCTTCTCTACAAAAGCATGCTTGCCATCAGTAAGGTCCCTCCAAATTTGAAGAATTCTCCTCCTGCCCCTGCTTGATCTACCAGTCCCCTCTCACTCTGCCTCCATACCCTTTCACCCACCCCCTTCTGTACTATCTCTTCTTCCCCAATGCACACACAATCCAAACTTCCAACTGCTCTCATCCATTAGAGACCCAGCAGATGTGTTTAGGTGCCTTCCCCCAGCATCCTCATTATGCCCCCAATGAGTTCCAAAGCATGCAATCATAAACTCTGTTCGAATTTACTCTAAACCCCAATCAAGAGAGAAATCGGCATACCCCCCAGCATTACATGTGCTATCCCACACATAATACAGAATTCAGCGATACCCAATATAATCCCCTTCCCCATTGTAGAACATTAATTAAAGCATAGGATAAAGAGTATAACCTCCAAACCAAAAACTTTCAATTTGTATAACTGAACAATGAATATTTAGCCATTCCCCAGGAAACAGTCCACTTTTCCTAATAGCCACGAATACTGTCAGTTACCGTCACCAGCATAATAGTGAGCTTTTGTGTCTGGACCAGAAAACATGAAGGTGCCTCTTGTATGTATGGGAATTATCACAAGCCCAACATAGTGAAACCAGTCGCAAATCGTTTCAATGTGCATCCATAAAAGGCCCTTCCAACAACATCACTGAAGTAAATTTCATGTTGCGCTGTCTGTTCCCATATCTGCTTTAGGAGGCCTGTATAATCCCTGGATTTGATGATCCACATTGGCAATTGAAAGAACTCCCAATGGGTGTCTCATACGGAGTAAGAAGTGCTGCCATCCCTTCCAGATGTATATCGCACTTATCAAACTTACTTATTAGGAGTTGGGTGTACCATGGATTGTAGAGAAAAACTGGCTGAGAAACGAGCAATACAAACAAAAACCAAGGTTTCCAGATCAATCATATGATTCATAGACGCCAAATCTATAATGTTAATATTGATAATTTTAAATATGTAGGACTGCTACCGACTGGATCTGCTAATCAGTCAGACCCAACATAGGAGAAGTCACATTACTTTATTTAATAAGTATTTTTAGTCTTTTTATCATTTTTCAAAAAGTATTGCCATGGGAAATGAAGGCGCCACAACGGGCTTTCGTTTTATGTAAGAACTCACAAAAATGATTGCTTTTAAGTCCTCAACAGTAGAGTCACAATACTAATCCCAAGCGGCAAGCAAAACGGCATTTTTTCTATCCAGTATCCCGCTTAGGATTAGTATTGTGACTCTACTGTTGAGGACTTAAAAGCACCAACCCCTGAAGCAGGACCTAAAGGGTCCGAAACGTGATCACGTCGGGACTATATTTCTGCTGCTAAAGCTAAGTACTGCTATCATTTTTGTGCGAGTTCTTACATAAAACGAAAGCCCGTTGTGGCTCCTTCATTTCCCATGGCAATACTTTTTGAAAAATGATAAAAAGACTAAAAATACTTATTAAATAAAGTAATGTGACTTCTCCTATGTTGGGTCTGACTGATTAGCAGATCCAGTCGGTAGCAGTCCTACATATTTAAAATTATCAATATTAACATTATAGATTTGGCGTCTATGAATCATATGATTGATCTGGAAACCTTGGTTTTTGTTTGTATTGCTATTTCTGGTTTCTAGTACATTGGGCTGTTTGTGTTGAGAAACAAGCAAACCATAATTCTCATAGTCTCACTAGTATGTGCACTCTGAAATCTCCAGTTATGAGAGTGTTTGCAGAAAACTTTTAGCATCTTTCACCAAATCATACATTTTAGTTCCTTGAGCAGACCAGATCTTAAGTTTAGCAGGGTATAGTAGAGCAAATGTCAACTGCCGCATGACAAGCTCTGAGCAAATTGGCATGAATTCTCAGCACATAGAGGACATCCATATTGCAAATCCTGGAAGATTAGTATGTGCTGCCCAGCATAGAAGAAGTCTTTCTTTTTATGGTAGGCTTGAATAATTTGTGCCTTTTGTGCATAATTCAAAATCTTTGCAATGACTATTCTCGGTTCAGTCCTGGATGCTGATGCTGCTCTCATGGTGCGTGCACTCGATTTGCAAGTGGCCTACCAAAGCTATTAGGCCCAGTTCTATCCGCAGCTATTGTTCGGAATCTCATGCAATTTCCCGTCTGAAAGAGAATCTGCAAACCCCACAAATCAAAGATTAGATCTTCTAGATCTATTTTCAAGATTGTCTATTTTTGCATCGTGTTCTTCAACCTGTTTTTCAAGCTTAAACCAGTTTTCTCAGACATTAAGGATTCATCTTCTACTCGGCCCTCAACTACTTTGAATTTCGAGTGGAAGTCCATTAGCAAAACTTTTACCTCAGTTATTTGTGCCGAGAGGTGGTCAAACTGAGTCTTTAATGCTGCTACCACCACCGCAGTAAGATTGAACACAGCTGTTTCATTTAGAGTTACTGTGGAGATGTTTCTTTAGCGGCAGCCATTTTCCCCATCTGGTAAGCTCGACTTTTTCTTTTTTGTCAAGCAAGTGAACATGACCATAGTACCAATCCCAGAAAATGTCCCAAAAACTAGTTCTGGTCACTGCCAAGGAGAACTTTCAGCCAATTAGGCCATTCCTCATCCAGATGGTAATGGATTTAGAGGGAAGGCACCCAGAGCTCAGGGATTTACGTCTTCTGCAGCTCACCACATCACTTGACTCTCCCCTCTCTATCATTTTGTCCACACTGCCACATGAATGTGTACCCTCTCAAAATGTTTTTTTTGCCTTTTAGGATTTGTTTTTCTCTTTTCAATTGCTACCTAGGCAGCCTCTCAAATAGCATGTTCAGTGCTAAAAAAAAAAAAAAAAAAAAAGCCAAAATATTTTCTTTCTATTTAGGTTCCAGATTGCCCACTGTTGGATATCCCCCGAACCGATCTTGGGCTCCGCAGGTCAGTGGAAAGAAACTGTTTGCTGAGTTGAGCATAGGGCTTCCTCTCCCTATGGTACCGGATTCTGGATCCACCATAGCCACAGGAATGAGCAAGGCACAAATGCTGGGCATTGGAGTCAACGTCCCCCCTTGTGGGCTTGTGGTGAAAAGGTTCTGTTGACGGGGCACTCGGCACTGTCGACTCATGTGTTTTGGTGCTGCTGTCATAAGTCTTTGGGACATTGACATGGGCATGCTATGCCATTGGTATGAGTTGGTGCCCTTTGGAGGTGCCGAGTACAAGGCCTCCTTGCTGGAAATACCAGGGACAGCTTAAAGGATCCTCTTTAATGGACCTTACAGCTTTTTCTGTCCCATGATGTAATAATTTTTTCTCATTGTCTCGAGTCCCTTCCACCCCATGCTTTGACCTGCCAGGGTTACCAGCTGGGGGAGTTAGGCTGCCTCAGTTGGCAATCTGTCTGTGAAGTAGTCACAGATTGATAAAGGAGTAGCCCTCCCCTGGGAGTTTTCCCTTCTGAGACGACCGTGAATAAAGATGTGGATAAAGGTGAGCCACTTGATGTAGTGTATCTGGGTTTTGAAAAAGTGTTTGACAAAGTACCTCATGAGAGACTCTTGAGGAAATTAAAAAATTCATGGGATAGGAGACAATGTTCTATTGCGGATTAAGAACTAGTTAGCTGAGAAACAAAGAATAGAGCTAAATGGTCAATTTTCTTAATGGAGAAAGGTGAATAGTGGAACATTGCTTGTTATAAATGACTTAGAGATGGGAATGATGAGTGAGGTGATCAGATTTGCTGCTAATTCAAAATTATTTAAAGTTGTTAAATCATAAAAGGTGTGAGAAATTGCAAGAAGACCTTATGAGACTGGGCATCCAAATGGCAGATGACATTTAATGTGGACAAGTGCAAAGTGATGCTTGTAGAGAAGAGCACCCCAAATTATACCTACACAATGCAAGATTCCACATTGGGAATCATCACCCAGGAAAAGAGTCTAGGCGTCAGTCGATAATATATTGAAAACCTCTTATTGTGCAGCAGTAGCCATGAAAGTAAATAGAATCCTAGGAATTATTAGGAAAGCAATAGAGAGAAAAACAGAAAATATCATGCCTTTGTATCGCACCATGGTGAGACCACACCTTGAGTATTGTGTGCAGTTTTGGTCACTGCATCTGAAAAAAGATATAACAGAATTAGAAAAGATACAGAGAAGGGCAATCAAAATGAAGAAGATGGAACGAGTCCCCCTATGAGGAAAGGCTAAGAGGTTAAGGCTCTTCAGTTTGAAGAAGAGAGGCTGAGGAGAGGCATGATAGAGGTCTATAAAATGAGTGGAGTGGAATGGGTAAACACGAATTGGTTTTTTACTCTTTCAAAATACAAAGATTAGGGGGCATTCAATGAAGTTTGTAGGTGATACATTTAAGACAGTTAGGAAATAGTTTTTTTAACTTAACATTTAAACTCTGAAATTGGTTGCCAGAGGATGTGGTGAAAGATGCTGTTGTAGCTGGGTTTAAAAAAAGATTTAGACTCTTTCCTGGAGGAAAAGTACATAATTGTAAACAATACATATATTGAGAGAGCAAATTTTTATTATCACAAAAACTTTTAGATTACCAAACAAGTGTGTCATAAAAAAACACTCATACATTCACTCATTCACTCATTTAAAATCATAAATTAAAGCATAGTGAAGTAACAAACCAGAATACCTGATGTAGCATTTACAGATTGTAAAAAGATATTCAAAATGCAACTGAAAACATGTATTTATACATCCTGTGGTTATATAAAGCCACTTACAACTCTAAAGACTTTTACCTTCTTTGTGTTTAACTTATAATCATAATTACCACACTATATATGTAAGTAACTATGCCAAATACACGTGTGCATCTATATATCAAAATACTTGAACCCTTAAAGTTCTCTTCATCTGGCGGTCTTCATTATATGTTTTACTTCATCAAAATGTGAAGGCAATGCTTCATTTTTCACACGGTATAACCCCAAGAGGCCCTTGTTTCTCTGATATCAGCTTCATCAGGGGGATGTTGACCATCTGGGAAAACAAACCCATACGTCTTTACCTTAAATGAACACAATACCGTGTTAAGAGACACACTATCTGAATTACTTAAAAAAAAAAAACCTTTACCAATCTTGCTTCTGAAAAATTCTTTTGAAAGGACCTTCCGCATTGTTCATAAACTGACTTGCTTCATAATATCTTCCACCAGCTTGAGGAATGAGATTCTCACAGGCTAAATCCCAAATCGTGCATATCTGGTTCGCAAATAATTTTTCATACGAATTGCCCAGCACAACCTGCAATAATAATACATAACTAACTAACTCCCAACAAAGGCAATCATAGTTCTTAGCTTGCCAGCTCTCTGGCTGACTTGCCCTTAGCCCAACAAATACCATAACTGAACCCATACCAAACATACCTGGTAACTGCACCAACTCTTAATGACTTCATCGGAGATACAGCAACGTTTAGATCAGGACTTGGACCAACAGACCGCACTGTTCCACAAAGGATACCACTAAAGTTACTGTTTCATAATGCTTTTAAAGGGTTTATAATACTGGCACCGTCTTAACAAGTGCAAGCGGCGTACGGGCCAACACCCAAACGCACGCCTAAACGTACCTCAACGGCAAGCTGTTCATATGTCACATGACACTACGTGCTGACACTCTTGAGACATAAGAAAATCATGACATGGATCCCAAAGCAAAAATGCATAACTCTAATCACACCGACCACACAAAAAGTACATAAACCATTATTATGGTGGAGTTGGTGAAATTCTCTGCTTATCCTTGGAATAAGCAGCATGGAATCTTATCAACCTTTTGGGATCCTGCTAGGTACGTGTGACCTGGATTGACCACTGTTGGAAACAGGATTCGGGGTTTGACAGACGTTTGGTTTGACCCAGTATGACAAATCTTATGTTCATATATCCCCACCTCAATTGCCGTCTTATTTGTGGGATAGCGTACTATCAGGCTTTTACCTGGTCTGCCAGAACTTTTGTCCCCATCAGTAGATCTCCTCCAGAGTTCTGGATAATTGGGGAAAGGTGGAGTTAGTGTCTGGAGTCATAAAGATTCACATTGAGCCTAGTACATCACATTTGCAGGGACTTGTGATGAGAATGTGGGTCAATGAAGCCTACTGCTCTCCATAGCAAACTGATTTTTTATTTTTTTTTTTAGTTTCCTGTTTTTGGGATAATTCAGTTGTCACTCCAGTCTGAGTGGTGCAGTGGTCAGTCCAGTCGAGTAGGCACAGAAGTCCATTTATTTTTCCAGCACCCCTCTGTGGAAGGACTTCTAGATTCTAGATGTTTTGGGTAGGAAATCTTCTAAAGCACCATGTTGAATGTTTGTATTCTGACCCATTTGCTGCATGGCTGCTTTATATAGCTGAAGCCCCTCATAGTTTCCTTGGACAGGGAGCACAAAAGCTACTGCTGGGCTATAAAGAGTTAGCAGTCTTGGGTGCACATGGTGAGCTGAATGACTTTCCCATGCTCCATTGAAATTCTCTGGGGGGTGGAGGGAGGTAAGGTCAGAGTAACTATTGCCCAATAAAGGAGTAGCATGCAACTAAATCTAACAGCTTCCATTCAGAGGGCACTCTCTGTTTGCCCAAGCTGCCATACAGTCTAGAGCAGGCGCCAGGTTTTAGGGTCTCAGCCATGGAAGGAAGTCTTCAGCTATTCCTTGACAATGGAAGAAAAGTCAGCAAGTACTGTTGGGTCTTTTAGATTGCAGTGTATGGTTATTGTTTACACTTCTCTCACCTTCCAGTGCACCATTGTTTTGGCTTTCAATTCGGATTCTTCTCAGTTGAGCCAACTTCATCCCAAGGGGGAATTGCCCCTTTGGAAATGGACATTATATTTTATTCCTCCCAAGGAATATAGCAAGGTATTCTTATTCCTGCTACATATCTCCAAAGAATTTGGGGGTTTTTTTTGTTTTTTTGCGGGGGTGGGGGCTGGGATTTATCCTGGATTTATGAAGGCTAAATAAAAGGCTGTTCAGAGAGACGTTCAAGATGACACACTCCACACCTCTGGCCGCCTTCCAGGCAGGACACTGGATGCACACCCTGGATCTGAGTCTTTTTCCAATCGAAGGCTCTACCCTTTGGCCTCTGGCTGATCCGAAGATCTTTACTTCATGACTGGCAGTCACTTACATCGCCAGGGAATATGCATCTGCCCTTGCTGAGTTGACTTGCTGGTGACCGGACTGTCTTGGATGGGGTCCTAGACTCCCTGAAGGTATCTGTTCAGCTCTTTCAGTCCTAAAACCTTATAGCTTCAGGGTATAGATCAGGGATCGGGAACCTTTTTGGCTGAGAGCCATGAACACCACATATTTTAAAATGTAATTCTGTGAGAGCCATACAAGACCTACCAAATTAATTTACTACAACCCCCTACTCTCCTGACGCCCCCCCCCAAGACCTCCAAAATTAATTTACTACAATCCCCCACCCTCCTGACCCCCCAAGACCTGCCAAAAGTCCCTGGTGGTCCAGCGGGGGTCCAGGGCTCGCAGACAAATCTTTAATAAAAAAGTAAAAATCTAACAAAACCCCCCACCCTCCTGACATCCCCCAAGACCTCCAAAATTAATTTTACTACAACCTCCCACCCTCCAAATCCCCCCAAGACCTGCCAAAAGTCTCTGGTGGTCCAGCAGGGGTCCAGGAGCGATCTCCTGGACTTGGGCTGTCGGCTGCCAGTAGACGCCCATCGACGCCATTTGATTACTGGCAGCCGACAGCCCTTTGCCCTTACTATGTCACAGGGGCTACCGCCGCCATTGGTCAACCCCAGTGACATAGTGAGGGCAAAGGGCCGTCGGCGCCATTTTGACTAATGGCAGCCAACAGCCCAAGTCCAGGAGATCGCTCCTGGACCCCCGCTGGACCACCAGGGACTTTTGGCAGGTCTTGGGGGGGGGGGGGTTGGAGGGTGGGAGGTTGTAGTAAATTAATTTTGGAGGTCTTGGGGGGCGTCAGGAGGGTGGGGGGTTTTGTTAAGATTAATTAAAAAAGTAAAAAAGATTTGTCTGCGAGCCAGATGCAGCCATCAAAAGAGCCACATCTGGCTCGCGAGCCATAGGTTCCCGACCCCTGGTGTAGATAGACTCCGTAGAGGAAAAAGTTGTCCCAGACAAGTGTGGTTCTCTTACTGGTCCATTTACCAATCCCTCTGTGATCCGAGTTGACTCTACTAACTCAAGAGGAAGGTGGTCTCTGTCAACTGAGCCTCCCCTCCCTCAAATTGATGGCATGGAAGTTGAGCACTTGATAGTCTCCTTGTTGCATTTTCTAAGGCAGATGAGGACCTTTTGATTTCTGTCAAGCGTACAGTTTTAAATGGAAGCGTTTCTCATCTTGATATCAAGCAGGCTCCCTGAACCCGTTCATTTGTACTCTAAAAGATCTGCTTCAGTACTTGTTCTTCCCTCTCCCTCTTTGATCCTCATTACATCCTTGTTTTATTAATAATTTATTAGTAGCTAATTTTATTTTAAGGCATATATTATGCAAGTTTAAATATTACTTTTTGATTGTATTTCTCTCCAACTTTTATTTATTTTTTATGCTAATTAGTTATGAAATATCTTACAATATTATGATTTTATTTTATTTTTATTATCAATTGTAAACTGTTTTGGTCATTCTATATTGTTATGACAGTATATAAATACTTTAAAATAAATAAATAAATCTTCTGTTAAAGTACTTCTTGGTGCCATTACTGCTTACCCTCAGGTGGATGTAAAACTAATCTCCATCCATCCCTGGTATATGAACTCATGAAGGGCTTGTGGCATACACTGTTTCAAGTTGCAAAGCTACTATTGCCATGGAATCTGTGATGTCTTGACATGACTGATGAAGGCTCCTGTGAACTGTTGGAATTTGCTTTCTCAAAGTTTCTTAAAGCAAAGTGGTGTTCCTAGTCAGCATCACTTTGGCTAGAACTACAAGCAGTGTTTTTTTCATTTTCCATACCTATAGTCATACCTATCATTTTAACACACTAGGGTGGTACTTTCACTCATCCTAAGTTTCTGCCTAAAGTGATTTCTGTGTTTCATTTGAATCAAGCCATTGTTTTGCCCATGTTCTTTCCAGGGCTTCATGCACATAAAGGAGAGAAGGCCATTTGCTGGACTGGAAAAGGGCTTTAGTTTATCTGAAGAGAACTCAACCACATTGTCAGGCTTCTCAACTTGTCATCTTCTATCCCAACAGACTGTGTGTGGCTCTTGCCAAATGTATGCTGTCTAGCTAGCAGACTATATCACACATTGCAATGCACTGGTTTTCCTTCAGATCATAGTCTGTCAAGGCTTATCAAATAAGAGCCATAGCTACCTTGGCGATTCACCTAAGAGCCATCTCAGTCAAAGACATTTGCAAAGCTGCAACTTGGTCAGTTCACGTTTTCACGTCCCACTACTATCTGGACATTCTCTACAGAAGTGACAGTAACTTTAGCCATGCAGTTTTGTGATGCCTGTTCACCCAATAGTCCAGTCCATTCTCCAGAGAAGGTCTGGGGTGCTTATTCAGTAAGTGCTCTGCCACGCAACTGTCAGTCTAGAACTCTCCACATGTCATGGCTAATTCAGTCCTACTTGTCGATGGTGAAAGCGTGTTTGCTTACCATAAACAGAGTTCTCTGTAGACAGAACCTTCCATCACTCGTCTACAGATTAGATCCCTTTCTTCCCTCAAATTTAATGGAAAACTGTTCTATAAATTTGGAACAGCAGAATCTTCTAAAATTCCATAAAACATTAAAAACTTGGTTGATGAGTGGTGCTTTTCATTCTAAGTACTGGGGGTGTCAAGTTTTCTTAATTGATTTTTTTTTTTAAATTGTAATGTTTTTGAGCTATGTTGTACATCACTTAGGAAGATTTTATCAGTTAAATGATTAATAAAAGATTTAAAATACATTTTCCATACCTTATACCCACCCACGTTACTTAGCAAAAGCTAAACTCTACAATTGATTGTGGGGCTCAAAAGGCAGTGTATGTGCGGGAACTCCTGCGCATGCTTAGTAGTAAAACTTTATTGAGCTAAAGGGATGAGTCCTTTGGCTCCGTCTGATGACGTTATCCACATGTTATGGCTAATTCATCTTGCTGTTTATGGAGAACCCCATTTACGGTAAGCAAATTGCTTTATTTTACATAGTGTAAAATATCTTGTGATCTGGGACTGTCATAGTACCATCTCATTTTAAGTTACAGCAGCAGCTTCTTCCCATCTGCTGCTCTTCCTTGGTAGAGGATTCCTGGTAACATAACTTTGGCTTGTTCTGTTGCTAATGACAAGACAATGTGTTCTCTCCTCTGGGGTTCACTATTTGAGCTTAATATAATTATCTGACTGAGGCAGCAGCCACCTGCTCAGATCATTCTTATTAAAGGTCACCCTGTTGGTGCCTCAGTGTCTGACTCTAACAGCCCTGTATCAGGTTTGTTGTTGCCCACTGCTTTGTGTGATACTGGACAAATGTTAGGAGAGAGAATTTGGATCTCATTTCCAGAGAGAGTAGGAAAAATGGTCCAATTTTATTGTTAGGCAGTTGCAGTCTTTTGAGTGGCAGGTCAGGTGAGCAATTAATGCTTCTTACTATGGTTGCTTGCTTGCATCCCTCACCATGAAATTTTTTGGCAATGTCTGTGCTAAACTTGTAAAGGTTTGCTTGGTTAGTAGAGGCAGCAAATGCAGGAGAGAGGCAAAACTGGACTTCTCTCCAGTTTCTCTTGGCTTCCCAGGCTTCTCTGTTTTTTCCTTCTGCCCTCTCCCTCTCCCTCCTAGTTTCAGGCATCACTTTTTTTTTTTTTGCAGATGACAGAGAAATACAGTAAATAAGATCTTCAGAGGGGTAGCCATGTTAGTCTGGAATAGCAAAAAATGACAAGAGGTGGATGGCGCCTTATAACTAACCAATTTATCGAGCCCTGAACTTTCAAGGACAGTCTACTTCATCAAAATAAAAAAGATGGCTTATAAATTTCCTTAACTTTGTTACCCTGGCAATTCCTATGTTCTTATGATCCTTTATTCTTCTGACTTGGTCATATTAGATTCAGACATTATTACTATTTTGTAGATAAATGATTTCAAAACAGAGGAATTTTGAATTAAGAAAAACTTTTTTATAAGTAAATTCTCTCACTCCTTAAGTCTGATTGACATTTGCTTCCTGCCTGTGTAATTTTTTCTGTTATCCTTTAAATAAAGTTTATATTATTAACTTTCTAATAATTCTCTCCAATGACAACAGGATGGCAATCCCCAAAGTGGGTGATATCAGATGGATCTGAGTCCCAGAACTTCTGTGTTAAAATTTCTAGAGCTTTGACCATGCCCAATTGGTCATATGTGGCATGACATACCATGCATTAGTTCCTTCAATCTTATCTTTTCCGCAGAGCTCATCAGATGCAGATGTTTGCTCTTTTGCTTCTTCTGTCTAAAACCTGGCAGGAATCATTCATCACAGCAGTCCATGGTCTAGTTTTTTTTCCTTTTAGTGTTTCCTAGGTTAGTTTTTAAGTTTTCGTTTTGATTTTTTTTTCTTGCCCTGATTAGTACATGGGGGGCATCACATTTTTTGACTTGGTCTCTCTGCTTTTTTGTTGGCTCATGGAGAAGCCTGCCAGTGGCTTCAAATGATGCCCCTGATGTCATGTCTATTACAGATCCTCCTGACAGATGGTTCCTGTTACCTGGGCTGATCATGATGTCCCGCCGTCTCTCCTACCGCTGTGTGTATAGGAGCTGGTGCTATTATAGCAGTTATTGAATTTTCTCCTGTGTAGATTATAGAGGGCTATGTACAGGCACACAGTCCCAAAAGAATAGCCTTATTTAGATAGCTGGCCTTGTGCAGTTTATTGGGGAGACTGTACTGACTGCCTTTCTTTTCCTGGTTGGATACAAAATCAAGATTCAGGACTTGTTTGTTCACTAGGGTTGCAACATGAGCTTAAAATGAACACAAATTGTAAGGCGTGACTCACTGCTAATACAGAGGGTTGTAGCTACACTGCTTGTTTCCAGCAGCTGTTGAGCCCCTTCCATGTTCCCCAAAGAAAGAAAAAACCTAAAAACCTACTCTGTTTTGGAGTCCTGACTAATTCAAAATGAAGCCTCTATATGACAGAGCTAGGCCCATTAACCAAAAGAAAAAACCTCACATACAAAAAAGTTTCACTTTTTCTTTGCTGCTTCCTGCAGCAATTCTGGCTAGTGTGAGTCCAAGAACGGAGTAGAGGGGTTCTGGCAAACACTCAGGTTAGGGCCCTCGGGAATCCACACTGTTTATATTTGAATGGAAAAGTTTTTATTTACAAGACACAAGTTTATTTACATTTAGTTACTGACCTTAAATAGTCAATTACTCACTGTGACAGGTTCATCCAGGTCTGATCATAAGAAATTGTCATACTGGGTCAGACCAAGGATCCATCAAGCCCAGGATCCTGTTTCCAACAATGTCCTATCCAGGCTACAAGTACCTGGCAAGTACTAAAACACTAAATAGATCTCATGCTATGGATGCCAGTAATAGCAGTGGCTACTCTCTAAGACAACTTAATTAACAGCAGTTAATGGATTTCTCCTCCAAGAACTTATCCAAAGGGGATGGAACAGCTCCCCTATGAGGAAAGGCTGAAGAGGTTAGGGCTGTTCAGCTTGGAGAAGAGACAGCTGAGAGGGGATATCATAGAGGTCTTTAAGATATGAGAGGTCTTGAACGAGTAGATGTGAATCGGTTATTTACACTTTCGAATAATAGAAGGACTAGGGGGCATTCCATGAAGTTAGCAAGTAGCACATTTAAGACTAATTGGAGAAAATTCTTTTTCACTCAACGGACAATAAAGCTCTGGAATTTGTTGCCAGAGGATGTAGTTAGAGCAGTTAGTATAGCTGGGTTCAAAAAAGGTTTGGATAAGTTCTTGGAGGAGAAGTCCATGAAGGCTATTAATCAAGTTTATTTAGGGAATAGCCACTGCTATTAATTGCATCAGTAGCATAGGATCTTCTTAGTGTTTGGGTAATTGCCAGGTTCTTGTGGCCTGGTTTGGCCTCTGTTGGAAACAGGATGCTGGGCTTGATGGATCCTTGGTCTGACCCAGCATGGCAATTTCTTATGTTCTTATGTTCTTTTTTAAACCCAGCTACACTAACTGCACTAACCACATTCTCTGGCAGAAAATTCCAGAGCTTAATTATGCGTTGAGTGAAAAAGAATTTTCTCTGATTAGTGCTACTTGCTAACGTCATGGAGTGCCCATCCATCGACCAAGAAAGTTTGCTACAGAAGAAAATATATGTACATTACTTTACCAACATTCCAGGTCAGAGTCCAGCTCTTCCCTGCGGTTGCCAGAATGCTGGGCCTCTTTCAGTAACCCTTTTTAAACCCCTAAGGATCAATCCATATCCTCATGGGTCCAACCATGTCCAGGGCTAACACAGGTCTAAGGCTGCCTTAGTTTGCTACTCCGTGGTCTCTCAATCAGGGCACAGGTCTCGATAGGGTGAAACCCAGTTAAAAATCTGTCATACCACCTTTTTGCCCTGACACCTCCATCTTAATGAGAGGTCCTGCTCAACTGAAAAAAAACAGTAGGCCACGATACACCCAGAACCAGAGAGAGATTCTGGTCCCTTGGACTTCAAACCCTCCCCTTCTCTGATCACACACAAACTCACACTACAGAAAACTAAAAGTAATGGTCAGATAAGTGTTATCCTTTGCTGCAGAACCATCTACTCGTAAAGGATACTGGTAGAGATGGAGCAGTAAAGGTGAAATTCAATAAAGGGTACACTTATAGCCCCCAAATTTAGATCAGGTCTAGATATAGAAAAAATGAATAGAAAAACTGTCCATATTAAGGCACTTTTCAAAATTCAGAACAGTCTTTAAAGTGCAAAGTTCATTTTCAAAGTAACATAAATGATGGCATATAAAGACCAAACAGTCCATCCATCTGGTCCAACAAGTTGTTTTCGGAGGTAACTGCTGCTCCATGCGGGTTACCCCCTTGAGTTCTGTTAAGGGTAGTAACTTTCAGGTCATTGCCAAATTAACATTAAATATACCATTTTTTAATTCCTGCCCACTGTTTTATGTAGACAAAACCATCTGGGCATTGAAGACTCGTATTTTTTAACATAGCTGCATACAGAATTCTCAGTGTAGAAGTCCCCCTAGTCCTGCAATAGCGTGACTTTCATCACCAGACTAAAGATCATTTCTTCGCTATCGAGGCGCCTACCCCACAAGTTTGGGGTGGGAATATTGGTGCATGGTTGATTAAAAGGGAACAGTGGTGGATCTTTACTTTAACTACAGTGCAGCCTTCTGGGCTCAATCATGATATTCAATGGTCTGCTTTCTTCTGACTGGTTTTCTGAGTGGTTTTTGCCCCTTTCAGCTGTGTTTGGATTCTCCCTGTTTTTTATGTATTTTTTTGCCTTTCTTTCCTTTTGCTTTCCCTATGGTATTTTTTGCAACGTTTTTGTTCCTGGTCTGCCTCTTGGCCTTGTTTTTAGTTTTGGTCCTGACTTTCCCTTTGTTTTTTCTTTTGTTTCAATTCCCCTTTATAGTTGCCCTTTCAATCTGGTTCTTTGCTGTTTCACCCCCGCCCCCCCCCCCTTCTCCTCTCCCTTCCCCTCCCCCTCCCCCTCCCCCATCCCCTATCTGATTGTTTGCTGCATGCCCTATCTTCAGGTGCTTCTGTCTATCCCTGCCCCTTTTAGGTTTTATCTAGTCAGCTGTCGCTACCAGGTGAGCTTTCTGTTTATTCCAAAGATGGTGTCTATGACAGTAAGTTTTGTTTTTGTCTTTTTCGAGCTGCTGCAGTTATCCCGCGTATGGTGTTTTTGCAGTATTTGTTCTTGCTTTTTCCCTTGTGAGATGTCCTGCTCAGCAGTGTTTGATGGTTCCATGCCATATTTGTTCAGCGTTGCTGCATTTGACACCTGCCTCTTTAACCAATTTTAAAAAACACCAAAAAAAAAATATACACATCATATTTACACTATCTTTGTTGACTGATATGTACCCTTACTTTTAGTCTGGTTTGCCGTGTTGCTGCATTTGATCTCTGCCTGACTCTTTTCTGTCTCTTGGTTTAGGGAATTGAGTTCATTGTGTACCTGCCGGCACGGGCTATTTAGCCCATTCCACATTTCTATCGCGTGGTGTATATCCTCAGTTTCCATAGTTAGACTTTTTTCCTCAATCTGTTCCTTGACCCCTTTTTTATTCTTTATTTTCTTTCTTGTTCAGAGTTTGCAGCTATCATGATAGAATAGTCTACTGATACCGTGTTATTAGGTATGGCTTTTCATTACACATCTAGATGTCGCATGCTGTAACCTTAAATCCTCCTAATTAGTTAGATTTTATACTGTTAGGCCATAAATCAGAACTCTAAACTTTTATTGGTTAGCTGATATCTGTAATAAGTTATAAGTTATCTGTAATAATTTATTTTTAATTTTAAGGTCTTTCTTAGCTTATCTATTAGTTCTGTTATATGTTACAAGTTATATGTAATAATTTAATTTAATTTCAACTTTTAAGTTTTTCTTATCTTATCTACAAGTTCTTCGAAGTTATTTATTAATTGTTCCTTCCTGTTCGATGTAATTTCCAACTTAGTTCTATGTAAACCGACGTGATATGTACCAATACATGAACGTCGGTATATAAACGCCTTTAAATAAAAATAAATAAATCTCTCGTTCTCCACTTTTTTCTAAGCCTCCCTCCCCCCCCTGCATTCATCACTGTTATATACTTGTGTTACATTATCATATTCTTGTACTATTGCATTGTGATTTTCAGTGTAGTATTCATGTGTTCAGTTATTTTTATTAGTTTTACAATCCTTACTTTTTTTTCATATCGTTGTTTTATAGTTTAAATTAGTCTTTCTCTTCTGTACAGTTTATTATTGTTACTGTTTCTGTATTTTGTCATTCATTTTTTCTGGTTTTGTTTTACGCATGATGTAGCCGTTCTGCTATTTGTTTTGCTATGTTTGTGATGCTATTTTGGATCCTTGTTTGTCTACACTTTCCCTTGTATCTGTTGATAGCTTTGGGCTTCAGTCCCTCCTGACGCAGCTCTCGGTCCGTGCCGGGGGACAGAGATCTACAGCATCTTTGAATAAAGTGTTTGGAGATATTTCTCACTGATTGTGTTTTGAATCTCGTCATTTCTACAAGGATTCTACAACTTTTTAGCGCTATACTGTTAACATATGGTTTATCAGTAGGTATACCGCTCATCTTCTCCACTTCGTTATTTCTTCTAAGAAAAGAACCACCTGAGTTAAGATTCCAAATTAACCCTGTCATCTGATAAGCAGATTTATACCAATAAAAAACATATTTTGAAATGTCTGTATGCTAATGCCAGAATTCTAAAAAATAAGATGGGAGAGTTAGCATGAAGAGGTAAACATAATTGGCTCAGAGACTTGGTGGAAGGAGGATAATCAATGAGACAGTGCTATACCAGGGTACAAATTATATTGTAATGATAGGGAGGATCAACTTGGTGGGGGGAGGGGGGGGGGTGGATGGGATGCGTTGTGTTGATGGCATAGAGTCCAATAGGATAAAAATCCAACAGGAGACTAAATTCACAGTATAATCTTTGTGGGTCAAAATTCCATACGTGATGAAGAGTATAGCATTGGGGGGTATATATTAGGGATGTGAATCGTTTTAGGACGATTAAAATTATCGTCCGATAATTTTAATATCGTCTTAAACCGTTATGGAACACAATACAATAGAGATTCTAACGATTTATCGTTATAAATCGTTAGAATCGTGAGCCGGCACACTAAAACCCCCTAAAACCCACCCCCGACCCTTTAAATTAAATCCCCCACCCTCCCGAACCCCCCCCCCAAATGACTTAAATAACCTGCGGGTCCAGCGGCGGTCCGGAACGGCAGCGGTCCGGAACGGGCTCCTGCTACTGAATCTTGTTGTCTTCGGCCGGTGCCATTTTCCAAAATGGCGCCGAAAAATGGCGGCGGCCATAGACGAACACGATTGGACGGCAGGAGGTCCTTCCGGACCCCCGCTGGACTTTTGGCAAGTCTTGTGGGGGTCAGGAGGCCCCCCCAAGCTGGCCAAAAGTTCCTGGAGGTCCAGCGGGGGTCAGGGAGCGATTTCCCGCCGCGAATCGTTTTCGTACGGAAAATGGCGCCGGCAGGAGATCGACTGCAGGAGGTCGTTCAGCGAGGGTTCCGGCGCCTCGCTGAACGACCTCCTGCAGTCGATCTCCTGCCGGCGCCATTTTCCGTACGAAAACGATTCGCGGCGGGAAATCGCTCCCTGACCCCCGCTGGACCTCCAGGAACTTTTGGCCAGCTTGGGGGGGGCCTCCTGACCCCCACAAGACTTGCCAAAAGTCCAGCGGGGGTCCGGAAGGACCTCCTGCCGTCCAATCGTGTTCGTCTATGGCCGCCGCCATTTTTCGGCGCCATTTTGGAAAATGGCGCCGGCCGAAGACAACAAGATTCAGTAGCAGGAGCCCGTTCCGGACCGCTGCCGTTCCGGACCGCCGCTGGACCCGCAGGTTATTTAAGTCATTTGGGGGGGGGTTCGGGAGGGTGGGGGATTTAATTTAAAGGGTCGGGGGTGGGTTTTAGGGGGTTTTAATGTGCCGGTTTTGCGATTTTACGTTTTTTTTCGATTTTTTACGATTTTTTCACGATATTTTACCCCCCCAAACGGCAACAATACGATTCCCTCCCCCTCCCAGCCGAAATCGATCGTTAAGACGATCGAGGACACGATTCACATCTCTAGTATATATTACTGTCCACTTGGCCCAAAATGAACAGATGGGCAATGAAATTAGGAAAGCTAACAAATTTGGCAGCACAGTAATAATAGATTTCAATTACCCCAGTATATTCCTAAGCAGGACTTGCTTAGGAAGTAAAGTTTCTAGATGAAGTAAGTGACTGCTTCATGGAGCAGTTGGTCTAGGAAATGACATGAGGGGTAGCCATTTTAGATCTGATTCTTAGTGGAATGCAGGTTTTGGAGTGAGAGGTAATTGTGGTGATGCCACTTGGCAACTGTGATCAAATTTGATTTAATGACTGGAGGGAAGATATTAAGTTAATCTATAGCTCTAGCATTAAACTTTCAAAATATTAAAATGAAAATAGAAAAAACCTGAAAGTTGCATCTACAAAGGTTGAGTTTACATCAAGCATGGTCATTGTTTAAAAATACCATCTTGGAAGCCCAGTCCAGATATATTCCACACAATAAAAGTGGAGGTCAAATGACTACCGGCATATTTAAAATATAAGATGAAAGAGCCTATTTTAGCCAAAAACTTCTTTTGAAATTAGGAAAAAGGATCCATCAGAAGGAAATAGGAAAAACCATTGGCAAGTTAGATGTAAAACATTGATAAGGTCGGCTAAAAGAGAACTGGAAAAGAAGCTGGCCTTAAAGGTAAAATCTCATAATAAAACTTTAAAAAATATATCTGAAGCAGGAAGCCAGTGAGGGAGTCTGTTGAGCCATTAGATGATGAGGAGTTAAAGGGGACCTTAGGAAAGATAAAGCCATCACGGAAAGACCGAATTCTTTGTTTCAGTGTTTACTGAAGAGAATGTTAGGAAGATATTTGTGCCAAAAACTATATTCAGTGGTGATGATGTAGAAGAATTGAATCAAATCACGGTGAAGCTGAAAGATGTAATAAGGCAGATTGACAAACTAAAGAGTAGCAAATCTGAAAACTCAAAAATGAAATTACAGATCTGTTACTGATAATTTGTATCCTATTATTGGGATATAATCCATTGTGCCTGAAAATTGGAAGGGGAACCAGTGGTAACCCCAATCTTTAGAAAGGGCTCCGGGATGATCCGAGAAACTATAGACTAGTGAGAGTGACTTCAGTGCTGGGAAAAATCATGGAAACTATTCTAAACAATAAAATGAAAGAACATATAGGTAGACATGGTTTAATGGATTTACACAATGGAAATCTTGTTTCACCAATCTGCTATGTATTTTGAATGGGTTAATAAATGTGGATAATGGTGACTCGGTGGATGTAGTGTTTTTGGATGTTCAGAAGGCATTTGACAAAGTGCCCCATGAGAGATTTCTGAGAATTTAAAAGTCATGGGATATGAGGCAATGTCCTATTGTGGATTGCAAACTGGTTATAAGATAGGAGACAAGTGAGACTCATCAGTTTTCTCAGTGGAGAAGGGTAAACAGTGGAGTGCCTCAGGGATCTGTACTGTTTTAATATATTTATAAATGATCTGGAAAGGGGGGGACAATGAGTGAGATGATCACATTTGCAGATATAAAATTATTCCAAGTTGTTAAATCACAAGCAGATTGTGAAAAATTGCTGGAAAACCTTGTGAGACTTGAAGACTGGGCATTCAAATAGCAGATGAAATTTGTGGACAAGTGCAAGGTGGTACTCCATAGGTAAAAGTAACCCATGTTGTAGTTATATGATGTTTATATAGACAATTTATATCCTACTGATCCGCCAGTCTCAGCAGGTTCCAACTTAGGAACACAATTAACATATACAATTTGTTAAAACCAAACACAACTTAAAATAATAAAAACAAACAAAATACACCAAAATCAAAATAATGTTAGGTTCCATATTAGGAGTTACCACCCAGGAAAAGGATCTGGATGTCATAGTGGACAATATTTTGAAATCCTTGGTTCAGTGTGTTGCAGCATTCAAAAAAGCAAACAGAATATGTGGAATAAAGAAGGGAATGGAGAATAAAACGAATGCCAAAATGCCTGTGTATTACTCGATGGCTGTACCTGGAGTACTGTGTGCTATTCTGGTCACCGCATCTCAAAAAAAAAAAAGTTATAGTTGCAATGGAAAAGGAACAGAGAGAGGCGACCGAAATGATAAATGGTGTGGAATGGTTCCCTTATGAGGAAAGGCTGAAGAAATTAGGACTGTTCAGTTTGGAGAAGAGATGGATGAGGGAGCATATGATAGATAGGGTCATAAAATCATCAGTGGAATAGAATGGGTAAATGTAAGTTATTTACTCTTTCAAACAATGCAAAGACTGTGGGACACTCCATTAAGTTAAGTAGGATATTCAAAACAAAATGGACAAAATCTTTTCTCTCTGCACATAAATAAGCTCTGGAATTCATTGCCGGAGGATGTGGTTAAGACAGTGCAGCTGGTTTTAAAAAGATTTGGACAAGTTCTGGAAGGAGGAGTCCATAAACTCTTATAAACCAAGGAGACTTAGGCAATTGCCACTACTTATCACTGCACAATAGCAGTGTGGGATCTATTTACTGTTTGGGATCTTGCCAGGTACTTATGACCTGGATTGGCCACTGTTGGAAACAGGATGCTGGGCTTGATGGACCCTTGGTCTGACCCAGTATGGCATGTTCTTATGTTCTTAACTGCCACTCCATGCGGGTTACACCTAAAGCTAGCATAGGTTACCCCCTTTTTCATTTCCATTCTTTAGCCTTCCATTCTGCAGTTTCAAAAGTGGAAAAGATTAATAGCTAAACTCTTCTCTTTAGGTACAGCTGGGGTAGCTTTGTTCAAAATCTGTGTTTGAAATTCTCCAGTAGTAGTTCCATTGTCAACGGTGGTTTTCCTGCAACTAAAGTCCCTTTCTGTCATTCTTTGCTGTAAACTTTTATGTTGGAGGTTGGCTTCTCATTTCTAATAGACTCCTCCTGGTTTCAACAATTGCAGTTCTTTACATGGAGTTCCTCATTTTTTAAATTCCCGAAATGTAAGTAATGTGAACTTTTCCTTGTCTTCTTAACTGCCAGGTTGTACTTATGAACTGGATTACCAGTTTCTATCGCTGTTAGTTGATTTTAAAGTTTTTAGTAGATTTGTTGAAATATCCTCTGGCAACACATCTGGGATTAATGATTTACAATATTTTTGTATCATTTGTGGATTCAATTTGTAATTTAGTTTTCTATTTTGATCAGGAATGACTTGTGTATTACATATACGTAAATTGTTGCAATCCAGATTTTATTAGTTATGGTTATTATGGTATTTAAGAGATATTTTATTCAAGAATGATTTTAGAACTTTAATTCAAGCTTTCTTGTTAAATACAATTGATTATAGGAACTCTTTATTAATTAGTCTGCCAAAATATTTGTGAGCAGTACAATTGCTCCATAATGCTGCTGCCCATCTAATTGTGCCCACCCAGCATGGAGAGCACAATACCCCTATTTTGGTTCAATTGCATTGGCTCCCAATAGAGCAACAAATAGTTTAAAATTGTGGTTCTTCTTTATAAAACAGTTAAAAGTAATGGTCATTCATATTTAACTGATCTTTTTTTGCCTTACGATCAGTTAATGATTACTGGTTGTCCAATCACCAAAGCAGATGCGGTTAATGAAAACCCTGGCTCAGACATTTTCCATAATTGTGCCAGTTTTATAGAATTCATTACAGAATGAATTGTCTTATATTATATGAGGGGAGGGGGATGCCGGTGAGAGATATATATTAGAATGTTTTGCAAACAAAAGCCCTTCTGTTTCAGGAAGCATGTGGGAAGTTATATGCAGTTGCAAGGTTCTGTTGAATGTACAGTGTTATACTATTGTTTTTGAACCTTGGTTTTGATATTGTTTGTATTTTATTTTAATGTATATATTTTAATTTTGATTGTTTTTATATGTTTTAATGATGTACTAAGTGGCATACAATTTAATATATAACACATCTTTAGGCGGTTTATAAAACTGTTTACATCAATTAGCTTAAGAGACATTCATTTAACATCTTCCGTGGCTTAGACTCTATTATCCGGACTCTGGTTTCTAGAGTCTCCAGTTCAAATCTCTTTTCGGGCATAAGCATTTTTTCTCTTCCAACAGTATGCCTCTATTCATCAACTGGGGATTGCTTCTTCCCCATTTTGACAACCCCATGGATGGGATGAGATGGGTACTTGGAGGGTGGGAAGATTGGGAAGGCCTGGGGTTGGGGAGGGAGGGAGTTCTTTGGTATTTCAGCAGTGCTGGGAGTTTTTAATGAGTGAAGAAACTGGCCCCTTAGTTTCTTGTTTTTTCTGTTTTGTTTTTTTAAGTTATTTCACTTCAGTTAAGCAAAATGAGAAAATAAACATCCAATTGAAAAATTAAGAAAAATAAAACATTTTTCCATGCAATTACCTTTTAATTTTGATATTTTCAAACTGAGATGCAGACCCTTGATCCTCAAGGACCACAGACAGGCTTGGTTTGCAGTATGTCTATAATTAACTAGCAACTATATCTGTTCTACGCCCGGGTGGCGAGCCTTTTTATTGGCACATATGCTCTTGTATGGAAGCGTTAGCTGAAAAGGAAAAACTAAATTGTTTTCATCCAGGGCAAGGGACGTGGAGGCACATTTGCTAAAGCCAGGGCTGGCAAAGTTTATTTACCAAGCTGTCTCTCACACTCCCCCACACCCCCTCTTCTCTCTCACACACACATTCTCTCTCACCAGCATCCCCCTCCCCTTATATAGGTTCCCTCTCTCTGAAACCCACACTCAAGCATCCCACCACCCACCCTCTCTTACCTCCCATGCTCTTTCTCATCCCCTCCCACCCCTCTCTTACCAACCATGCTCTCTGTCACCCCCCCTCTCTCACGCATTCTCTCACCAGCATCCCCCCCATGCTCTCTCACACCCTCCTGCTCTTTCACCCTCCCCTCCCCGACACACATTCTCTCTCACCGGCATGCCGTGGGACCCGCGCCGTTCGCAGCGAAGATGAAGACCCAGCGCACCGTTTGTGGCACACGGGGGCCTTCCATTTTCGCCTTGAGCAGAAAATAGCAACAGATACCGGCATGCCGTGAACGGAGCGTGTCCCAGGGCACACGCTCCGTTTGCAGCGAAGATGAAGGTCCGGGCGCGCCGATTGCGGCACACAGGGGTATTCCCTTTTTGCTGCGAATGGCACGCCGAGCCTTCATCTTCGGCGCGAACGGAGCGTGTGCTGCAGGACGCGTTCCATTCGCGGCATGCCAGGGTCTCCTCTGCTATTTTCTGCCTGTCCTGCAATGGCCGCTGTCCTTCCGGTTTTGAATAGTCTTCCAGTGAGGGAGGAAATCTGCGGGAAGGAGGAATTCTGCACAAATTCTGCATTCCATAGTAATGCAGAATTCCCCCAGGAGTACCTCTTGTAGCTGGTGTTGTGACATGGCCGCTGTACGGCGTGTTTGAGCCTCCAAGGCGGCCAGGGAGCCACCTGCGCCATCTATCGGTGGGGCTGGGGAACATTCGCGAGCACTGATGGACACACTGCCAAGCCCGATATATTATAGCGCAATCTATCGGCGGGCTGGGGAACATTCGCGAGCACTGATGGACACACTGCCAAGCCCGATATATTATGGATATTTCAGGTATATTTGCATAAATCTGGCCTGAAAATTAAGGTAATCTGCATTACTTTTTTATTTGGAAATACAGACCTGTTTTACAGCCCTTGAGGGACCTGGGTTTCGCATCCCTTGTTTAGAACATAAAATGTGAAACTGCAAGGCAGAATTTAAAGTCTTGCTCCTGAACAACTTTGCTGGGAAAGCCCATGAGGACAAAAAAACATGTTGGCATGCTAGCAAAGCTTGTAGCATGTGATCTTAGTGTAGAATAACCAAGTTAGTGTAGAATAACCAAGATTTTGAAAAGCTGATGTTTGTCATTGATGAAAAGCAGTTCTAAAGTTCAGCTCTAAGTATATAGAGCAAAGCATGAGTTAATATGCAATGTTAGCTTGAGACTATAGCCCCTTACTTTTTCAAATGTTCTTCTCATGAAAGATAAAATTAATAAAAATTGGAAAAAATGCCCCCAAAAGAGCAGTCTTTATCTTTTATTTAATATATTTTTATTCAGCCTTTTGCAAATATATTTTATTTTTTCACATTTTTTACATGTTCCATACTAAGCATCTCTGCATGAGGAACAGCAATAAGTAAACAGTTATATTGGTAGCCCTGATATTTGATAGCTGCATTTGACCCCAGCACTTACATTATCCTAAAAAATTCCAGTAGGGAATTTCCTATAATATACAATCCTTTGTCTACTGGTGATGAAATACAGAAAATCTTGCTTTTACTTAAAACTTCCTGCTACTTATTTTCAGCCTACTTCCTCCTTTCTCCTTTTTTGGATTTGGTGTCTGAGCTATATTTTACTTTGTAATGCATTTCAGCCATTTTAAAAGGGGTAACTTTTGTTGTGGTTGGCAGTGAAAGTGAGGCTGTTCTGAATGCTGAAGGCCTTGAAATACTCGCTGATTTTGATGTTCATTTGGTGAGATCTGGAATGTTGTATTAGTGATGCACACTGACCCTTGTGTTACTGTTCATTTCCTTCTCCTTCAGGTATACGCTCTACATATCCTTGAGTAGTTAGTTTTTCTTGATTGTTACATAGTAACATAGTGATGACAGTAGAAAAAGACGGCCCATCCAGTCTGCCCAGCAAGCTTCTTATGGTAGTATCTGCTGCTACATGCAGGAAAGCCCCATGTTTCTCTCAAGGGTAGTAACTGCTGCTCCGTATGGTTAGCCCCCAAGCCTTATAAGGGTAGTAATATATACAATCCAAAGCCAAGCAACTGTCAAACTAATAATTACTGCTAGCAACATTTTTACTGGGTGAGGAGCCTTCTTGATAAAACAGACAATGTTGCTTAATGTTCTTTGCTTTGGGATTTGGCCATAGAAGCCATTCTGTGCTTTTTCCCTTATGTTTGCATGTCATTACACCAGAATGTAAAAGTCAGGACCCATGTTGGTGGTTGTCTGAATCCAGTTCCCCTGCCCCCTCCCCAATTCCCTCCTTTGGTGTGGGGAGCGATGTTGTAGTTGCGTCAAAAGCATCAAAGTTATTGATTGAGGGTAGTAATCCCCATGCCTTCTCTTAGAGGTAGTTGCTGCCACTCTGTGCATCCTCATGAATCCTCTTCTTCCTTTCTATTCTGTAGCTTTGAGGGATCCACGATGTTTTTTCCTTTTGACTTTTCTTTTTACCATCTCTGGAAGGGCATTCCAGGCATCCTTCACCCTCTCCATGAAGAAATATTTCTTGATGTTGATTCTGAGTTGTCCCTCCTGGAGTTTCATTTCGTGACCCCTAGTTCTACTGTTTCCGACAGAAAAGGTTTGAAGTTTGTGTATCATTAAAACCTTTCAGATATCTGAAAGTCTGTATCATATCTCCTCTGCAGCTCCTCTTTTCCAGGGCATATATTATTTAGATCCTTAGCCTTTCCTCATAAATCTTCCGATACAGATCCCATACCATTTTGGTTGCCCTTCTCTGGACCATCTCCATCCTGTCTCTATCCTTTTTGAGGTATAGTCTCCATAACTGAACACAGTAGTCCAGGTGAAGCCTCGCCAAGGACCTGTACAAGGACATTATCTGCTTTTTCTTCCTGGTTATCCCTCTCTCTCTATGCAGCCTAGCATTCTTCTGGCTTTTGCTTCGCCATCTTCAGATTGCCAGATACAGAATGATGGATTTAGGATTTTGGCATCCCTAGGCACTGTTGGTGCTGTTGCCATATCATCTCCTGACCCCCTTTTCTCTTCTTCCACCCTATGAAGCTGGTCAACAGGGAGCAGAAGGTGTAAAGCACAGTCCTCTTGTTTCCTGTGGCAGCTCACAGGTAGGTCCTGTGGCAAAACTTATGAAGCAAATTGGCAGACATTTTCATCTTTTACATTAAATTATAAAGTCTTATACTATAATTGTTAGTATTTTTTTAATTGGATCAAGAAAGGTAATCTCAAGTATTAGAACAGGGAGAAGACTTCAGGGATGGTGAGAGAAAGGGAGGAGGATCCAGGAATGGGTGAGGAGAAAGAGGGAGGATAGTGAGAAGGAAAGAGGACTAGGGATGGAGAGGATGGAAGTTTAGGAATCTGGTATGTGGATGAGGAGAGGGGAGTAGGAAGGTCTGGGGATTGGGTTCCAGGATCTGTAGAAAAGCGAGAGGTAGGATGGAAGGAAACGAGTTTCTAGCATCTGGTGGATAGAATCCAAGATCAAGGGAAGGATGACTGGGTGGGGAGGGTGATTGGGTGGGTATCACTATCATGCTCTGGTCTTGTTCCTCCTTGCATCCCTTTTCTAACATCCTACCCGATATGACATACACATGCACATACACACTTGAAACCAGTCCATTCTGTCTCACCCACACAAGCACTGACTCCTACCCTTGTTCTCCCTCTCTCAAACACAGACATACACCCCCCCAGCCAATCCTCTCATCCTCCATACTTTTTTCGCACCCTCCAATGATCTCTATTCAGTAGGCATGTGCATTCAGGTGTCCATCTGTTTGTCATTTGGGCGCCTTGTACGTATCTAACAAATAGATTACCATTCACAACAGGAATGTGAATGGTGTGCGCCCATAGACATATGCACACACCGTTTGTTTTGTGCTCACATTTGTCCATTCATTAGATACGCACTTAAGTGCCCAAACAAATGAAGTGAATGGACGCATATTTTTTTAATGAAGGCGCATCCCTACTACTCAGTCCCTCCTAATCTCCCCAAAGTGATTTCCCTCCAGCCCTCCTTTGCTCTATCTGCTACAGGCTGTCCTGTACTCTGCATGCTGCCTGGAGGGGAGAGGCTGGATCAGGAAACACAGGGCTGGTCTGTGCTGAGTGAGATTCAGCACAGCTAAAAGGCAGCAGATCTTCAGCCAGCCTGCTGCCTCCCAGATTACCGCTGCTCTAGGCACAGGCCTAGTGTGCCTATCGACAAATCTAGGCTTGCAGATACTGTACTATTATTCTAAGATCTCTCTCTCTGTCAGTGTTTCACTCCCTATCATATACATCTCTTTAGGATTGCCATATCCCAGATGCATGACTCTGTAATTCTTGACATTGAATCCCAGCTGCCATATCTTCAACCACTCTTCAACTTATTGACTTGAGATTATCTAGCTCTTTCCTTCCCTCTTTTCAGAATGCTTTCTCAAAAAATGTGTACTATTGCTTTAGGAAAACAAAACTTCCTGTTGTGAATGGTAATTTGTTTGTAGACAGTTACAGAAAGGGAGGAAAGGAGTATAGGAGAAGCAACATATAAATCAATTAGCTGTTAACCTGATGTGGATTTATCAATGCTGCTACTCTAAACCCTTTCTGTTTCCACTGAGACCTGATGCCTGCTTGGTCCTTGTTAACATGAAATTCATACTGTTGATGTGATTACTGAAGGGAAGACACTTTTAGTCTATTTTTATCAGCATGGATGAGATTGGCTTTATCACTGATGGGAGCGAAAATGGAGACACTGTTGGATCACCACCTAATTAGCCTTACAAATCAGTTAGACAAGGAGTGGGTCAGGAAGCCAAATTTGAACAGTTCTACATTTAATATTTGCTATTCAAGGGAGAGAAAATTCATTTTTAAGACCTGAAATACAGACCAGGCAGTTAATATTTTGTTACCAGACATAGGTTATGCAATTTTATGCTGAACACTCTCATTTTTTTCATACTTATGCTACCATAGTTAGGATTATGATCATGTTTCAATATTAACTTGTGTATTTTACTCAATTGGTATTTTGTCAAGAAAGGCCTCAGTTTTTCTGCGATAGGGCAAACAGGTCAGTGTGCTGAACTGCAGAAAAATCAATTCCGAATTCCAAATGGGCAAATGGTATAACATGTTGCTATCAGTAGACAAGTGCACATATTCTGAGATGTGTACAGCAGCCGAGTTAGGTTTTTATTCATGAGGCATTTAAACTTCACCAACTCAAAAGTTGGCGAGGTTGGATGCTCCTGAAGAATATAGAATGCAGTATTCTAAAATGGATGAAATGGGTTATTTCATCTGTGATTGGAGTGTTTTATTCCAAGAACTATCTTATTTCTTCCAAGCTGGCTCTGTTAGGGTTTGAGAAGGAACTAGGGGATAGCTATGGAGCTAGGTTAATAGGTTCTGTGGGGGCTTGTACTGTTATGAAGTGGGGATTGTTATTTGTCTTAGGGTGTGTATCAAATCCTGAATCATAGAGTAGCTAACTTTTAGTTTATAAACTTTCCTCCTTTGGAGGTTATGCAATGCTATGTTTTAGCACGTCAGCTGTGCTGACTGGGAAACCTCTTGTGGATTCTGTCTTTTTCACTCATTTTCTGCTATAGACATAAATACTCGCCACTGCTGCCCTTCAATGGTTTTGCTTGAAGCGTTCCTTGTTTACCATCTGTATAGAATACTTTTAATAAGCTCCCCTCCACAGCCCACTCTGATTTTTGTATTTGGAGTGGAGGAGAGTAGCCAAATTGTTAGAGCCATGGTCTGTGAACCAGGGAAACCAGGGTTCAAATCTCATTCATATACTGCAGGTAAATTGTTCCCTCTTAGAGCAAGAGAGTAAACATTGTAGAACAAGAATAGTAATGGAATTCAAAAGGGCATGGGTTAAGCATAGAGGATTCCTAGTGGAAAAATGATGGAGATCAAGAAAGGTTGACAAGGGTAACCTGTACAAAGAACAATTATGCTAAGAATTAAAAAAAAAATAATTGTTGGGCAGACTGGATGGACCACTTGGGTCTGTTTCTGCCTACATTTACTATTTTCTATGCAATATGTTCTGTCCTTTAAAAGTTGATAGCTTTGAAAGCTGTAGCCACAGTAATGGTACTTTATGCAACTGTTAAACATTTTGAGAGCTGAGAAGCATTTCTGAACACAGATGGGCAGCTCTGCTGATGAGTGAAAGGCAGTTTCTCCAACAACCGGGCATGAATTAACCTTTACATGTGGGTGGTTTCATTCATTGGTGCTGACAGGGACTCGGGTGTCAGACTGTACTGAGCATATGCCGAAGTTACTGCATTCTCACTCTGCCTTGTGAGCCCCTCAGTTTTTATTCATCCAACCAACTGCATGGATGTGTCCTAGTCTCTCTCTCTCTCTCTCTCTCTACAATTTTTTTTAAACTTTGGCCTTATGCCTTTTTGCTGCCTCATTGCTTTTCTGTTTTTTATGTCAATGTCTCAGTAGCACTCTATCAGAACTTTTCAGATCTTAAAAAGAAAAAAATAATTTAGGATAAATATAGCAAAGTCCAAGATCAGGAAGCCCACGCAAAACAGTTTCAAGTCCTATATTTGTGAGCAATAGATGTCCACCATGGATACGCACACCATCTGCTGTCACTGTCTGGTCCCAGACCATGATATCTCCAACTGTTGCAACTGTGGTCAGATGTGCTTCAGGATGCAGCAGCACCACACCTAGAAGATGAAGGCCCTAAGGAAGGGGCTAGTAGGTAAGCAGCAGAGCTGCTCTTCTGCCAAGAGCAAAGCATCAGGCTTTCAACATATAAAGTCGAGGCAGAAATACGCTCCTTGATTCTGCAAACTCAGGAATGCCCCCCTTTCTCCTCCCTCTGGACCTGGTTCCTGGATCCACCTCTGATTAGAAGTTAAATGTGGTGGAAAAGCCTGCAGCACTGGTTGATGAGCCAAGAAGAGTACCAAAGCACTGCAAGACACTCTCCCTTTGGGGCAGACCCTTCAATGCCAAAGAAGAAGTCTGCACCATCGGTATAGACCTCAGGGCTGAGGTGGGAGATATTCATTGGCGCTGGTCCCTTCTTCATGGTGCAGAAGATTCTCATGGCGGTCATTTGCTTTGTCTGGACCAGGGTGCTGTTTGTGACTGTGGTGTGAAGCTCATACTTTATGGTGGTGGTTCTCAACCTAATCCTCGGGGACTGCTCAACCAGTCTAGTTTTCAGGTTACCCCTAATATGCATGAGGTATATTTGCATGCATCATCTCCAACATATCTAAATATTTCATGTATTTTAAGGGGATATAATATGAAGCAGACTGACCAAGTTGAGAGCCATTGTTCTAAGACACATTCCCACTCAGCATGGCATGTTGGGGCACCATCTGTTGCATCGGAGAAGTGTATTTTTTCACATAAGCCCAGTTGTTTTACCACTGAAGCTAAGGTGCAGCAGTAGGCAGTCAGTGCTGTCCATGGATTAGGCCCACATTCGGTAATCGTCAATTCAAATGGCATGGAATTCATCAGAGCTGACCACTGTCATGGCAGAGACAGCTACCATAGCTCAATTTCTCCATTGCCCTTAGTGATGAACCAATCTGGATTTCTGATAGAGGATGTCTCTTCCAACTCCAGCACAGAAGGTCTCCAGGTCCATGGGGCCCAGCTGTCAGAGCTAAAGAATGTATTTGCCTTCTTAAGCCCTGTAGACCAGTGATGTAAATTAGAACTTCTTCTCTCCAATATGGATAAACATTTCTCACATATTGGGGTTGTCCAAGGTCCCGCACCAATGTGCCTTTTCTTACGAGTTAGGAGTCATTCTTCATTTTGAGCTGGTGGATTCTTCTCATCCAGGGAAGTTCCCTCATGAGTTGAAAAAGAATCAAGCGAATTCTGTCCATTCTGAGTTTCTTACAAGATTCTCCCTCAATACAACAGATTCTCCCTCAATACAACAGATATCTCCTCAGTTGCCATCATCCTTTTTTGGGGTTGTGTCTTAATGTTCTCCCCCATGGTCAGGGAAGAAGGAAGAATCTACAGGGGATTCCTTCAGGTCCCTTCTCTGACTTGTCTCAGAATACTTCTCTTTTGGAGGATGTTTGCAACTCCACGTTTTTGGATAAGCTGGCAAAGACATTGTCCATCAGTGTCAGAAAAGAAGAGGACCTGAGAACAGAAGTCTTTAGGCTTTATAATTTCCACCAACCTACAGCAAATTCTATGGCTATCCCTGCTCACTAGCTCCTTCATGTCCTCCAGATGAGAATTTGGTAGGCACAGATTTTATTTTATTTATTTATTTAAAGCTTTTTTTATACCGGCATTCATGATAAAATCACATCATGCTGGTTTACAGGAAACAGGGGAGTGATAACATTGAACGAAAAACTGGTGTTTATAGGTAGATATAAAAAGTTATGTCATGCCTGCTTATGGCCCAGAAACTGTATTTTAAATAGAGGGTCCAAGCTTTCCCAGTATTTAGGGTTATCTAACTTCCCCATGGTAGTGGTTGAGTCAGTGCTGAAACATGCTAATTACACTCACATTCAGATTCAAATAACTTTATTGGCATAAGTTTTACATGTTACCAAAATAATATACAGGATGTTGAGCGCTTTGGCCTTTAGCCCTTGGCCCTCTTGGACAGTGTCTGCCAGGTGCTGGGGGCTTCTAGGAAACCTTCCACCCAGAAGTCCTACAGTTTGAAATGGAGAAGATTCTCCATCTGGTGTGTGGGGCATGGCTTGGATCCATTCAGATACCCCCTTCTTCAGATGCTGGACTAATTGTGACACCTTTCGAGTCTGGGCTTCAAACCAGCTCAATCAGGGTCCATCTCAGTGCTGTGAGTGTGTACTATCAAGGCATCACCGGTATACACCCATATCGGTGCAGCCTTTAGTAGGTCGCTTCATGAGGGGCCTCTCCAGCAGAAGCCCCCTCTTTGGCCTCCTTTTGCACCCTTGGTCCTTAACATTGTCCTGGTGTGGCTCATGCATCCTCCCTTTGAGCCACTGCATTCCTGCGACATGAAGTTCCTCACCTGGAAAGTTATATTCCTAATGGTGCTTACTTCGGCTCGTAGGGTCAGTGAGCTTCAGGCCTTGGTTACGTACCCGCCATACACAAGATTTTTTCACGATCATGTGGTCTTGCGTACACACCCTAAGTTTCTGCTAAGGCTGTGACAGATTTCCATCTTAATCAGACCATAGTTTTACCCACCTTCTTTCCTAGGCCTCATTCCCAGCCAGGGAAACGGGCTCTTCATAGTCTGCACTGCAAGAGAGCCTTGGCTTTCTACTTAGATTGCACAGCCAGTCAAAGGCAGTCCACTCAGCTCTTTGCATACTTTGATTCAAACTGGCTGGGAGTGGCAGCGGGTAAACACTTTATCCAACTGACTGGTGGACTGCATCTGGCCGATAGAGTTAACACTCACTCTGTTCGGGCTATGGTGACATCGGTGGCTCATATGCGGCAGTCCCTGCCGTCGAAATTTTCTGAGCTGCAACGTGGAGTGCTCTTCACATGTTTGTGGCTCACTACTGCCTGGATAAGGATGGGCATCAGGACAGTGCCTTTAGTCACTCCATCGTGCGCAATCTGTGCCTTGTGCCTCTGGTGGGAGCCAGGCAGTCCCCTGCTCACTAACAGCACTGCAATTGTTGTGCCTGTTGGCATTTTGTTTGGTAACTGTCAGTCTCACCTGCTAACCGGGGACAGCCTGGAGCTTGGTATTCACCCTCATGTGAGGACTACCATCCTGTAATAGGTGTTCTTCAAGGACAGCAGGATGTTAGTCCTCAGGAATCCCGCCCGCCTCCCCATGGAGTTGGGTTCTCCTTCCGGTTTGTTTTATTTTTTTGCTCGTATGGACCTCGCATGGATACCTGGATAGTGGCATGCTGGCTATGCTCATTGTGCTGGTCAAAGCTTCTAGAAACTTTGACAAAAGTTTTCCGTGCCAGGCTCCATTGGATGACGTCATCCACATGTGAGGACTAACATCCTTCTGTCCTAGGAGTACACCTGTTACAGGTAAGCAACTGTGCTTTATCCTGAAAATTATCTGAAAGGTAGTACTAATGAATCTCCTTCTGAAACTTTACTTGATTCCACAGTAATTAAATGTATCTAAATTACTGTCTTGTGATACTCTGCCAACCAATGTCTACCCCTCTAACCTAGCGGGTTAGTCTATAAAGTTAGAAGTGTGTATATGTGTGTGTGTGGGGGGTGCTCCTTCTACTCTTCCTTTCTAAAGCTATGTAAAAAAAAAGCCTAAGAAACAAAAAAGCAATGCAAAAAAATCCCTTTTTCAAAAATTAAATGAACAAAAGGTTATCGCCCTTCAAAGTAGCAGTTGAATTCAGCCAGAAAAAACTTACCTGTTGTAGTTTATCTCCTCCAATAAAAGCAGATTAGTTCTTAGCTGTGGTGATCAGATCCTGATCAGTTAACACAGGCAATGAGCTCCTTTCAACTCCCAAGCTTCAAAGAAAAAGCTGTACCTTTGAACTACTAAATCCAAAGGCAATAACAAAAAGGCACTAGAGCAAGGTAACCCCTTCTCCTCTACTCTTCCTTTCTAAAACCAAGTAGAAAAAATGCTTAAGAGACAAAAAAAAAGCAATACAAAAATATCCCTTTTTCAAAAATTAAATGAACAAAGTTATAACAATTATCTCCCTTCAAAATAAGGTCTCTGCAGTTGAATTCAGACAGAAAAAAAACTTGCGTGTTGTAGTTTAGCTCCTCCAATAAAGGTGGTACAAGTAGGTATGAATGACATAGGAAGTGCAGGAGGGAGATTCTGGAGGCTAAATTCAGGCTCTTAGGTAGGAAATTGAAATTCAGACCTTCCAGTATGGCATTCTCTGAAATTTTCTATGTTCAATATACAAGTCCCCAGAGGCAGGCTGAGATCCAGAGTCTCAATGGATAGATGAGACTGATGCAAGGAAGACAGCATTCTGGAAGATGGGGAAGCCTTTTTTTTTTCTTTTTTAATCGTTTTATTAGCAGGCATAAACTGACAAGTCAGATGCAAAAATCTGACCATATTACATCTGTGCTAAGGCATTGAACATCTAACTTAATATCACGTGGAAAACTCTATTAACAGTGCCCAAAATATATTTTAGTACCCTCTATCAAAATTGTTCTCAAAAAAATCCCCCCTAGAATATTGAACAATCAGATATCATATCTCTTGGTTTCACCCCATGACCCTTGAATTCGCCCTTCCCCCCACACACACATTTTAGACAACTGTACATTTGCTCTTCCATTGCAAGTAAGAGTCCAAGTTTTCTCAAACTTTTCCAATTTGTCATTCTTCAAAACTGTGAGTTTCCCCCATATAATAAACTCTCTCAAGCCTGGAGCAGACCTCTGTCAGGGACGGTACCTCAGGTCTCCAGCACCAATAAGCAATCTCACACCTGACAATTATCAATATCTGCATAATCAAGTGTCATTGAAACTCTGTACCCACCCCGAATGTGATATTTAACAAACACAATTTAAGATTCTGAGAATCCAATAACCCAAATAGTTACCTTATAAAATCCATGACTTTATCCCAAAACTTAACTACTTCTGGACATGTACACCGTAAATGATAGAAAGTACCTCTGGCCCCACATCCCTTCCAACATTTATCACAATATGTAATTACATTTTATTTAGTGGAGCTGGTGTCGGGTACCATTTATTTAAAATTTGTACCCATGTTACTTTATTGAGGCCAAAAACCGAGCTCTGTAACACTGGGCCCTTTCACCCTCATCTAAAACTTCCCCCAAATCTTTCTCCCAAGCCATTTGATAAGCCGTTTGCATCTTCAGCTGTGCATTCAGCAATGCATAGATCCATGAAATGGGTCTTTTAAATTAATCTGCCTGTTCACAAAAATTCTCAAAGTGTTTTCCCTTTTTTCAATTCCAAATTAAGCTTCTCCATGCAAAAGTAATGAGCCAATTGGTTATAAGAGAATAAATCTTTTTGCGTCAAGGAATATGATTGCTGCAAAATATGGAAAGGAAATCATCCCTTACTCATCCCAGATTTGCTCCAGTGTGGTTATCCCTCTCCCTCTCTCCCTCCATCTCTATTTCTTTCCCTTCTAATCCCAGCCCAAAGTGTATAGTAAATAGAAAAAAGTTTGATGAAACACCTGCCTATCCCCTAATAACTTGACTCTCCATACCTCCAACACCATCCTGGAGAAAGGGGATAATCCTGAGGTCTGTGGCTTCCCTTCTTGCCATATTCTAACCTCTAGAGGGAGATCTCTCGCAATCACCTGGGCAATCTTCACCCAAGACTTCTGCTCCTATTTCATATGCCAGCCAATTAAGGCTCCCAACCAAGCTGCAACAAAGTACAATAGCAAGTTCGGCACAATTTCCCCTTAGTTTGCTTTAAAATAAAACTTAACTAGATACCCTCGAAGGTTTCTGTTTCCATATGAATCTAAGCTTATGCTACCATTATTTCAAGACCCCATCAGGAACCACAACTGGAAAGGTTTGAAAAAAACAAAAACGAGGTAAAATATTGATTTTAATAATAGCCACTGTCCCCAGGCAGGAGAAATCCATTCTATCACATATATCTAAATCCCTCTGTACTTCCTGGATCAATGGATCAATTAAAAGCAAACAGCTTCTCCAGGCCCGGGCCAATCTTAACCCCCAAATACTTTACCCGTTTCTTACTATTTTAAATGGAAGTTCCACAAATTGATGCTTGGGGACAAGATATTCAATAACGCTGACTTACTTTTGTTAACCTTGAACCCAGATAATCTCCCAAAGGCTCTCATTTCTTGCAAGAAGGCTGCCAAGGAGGTGTCAGGTTCTGTGATCATAAACAGTAGGTCTACAAAAAGGGATATTTTACAATCCAGCTCCCCGACCTATATATCCTGAATCTGGGGATCACATCTTACATGTTTGGCTAAAGGTTCCAGCAAAAGAGCAAACAGCAGAGGGTGATAGTAGACACTCCTGTCTAGTATTTTTTTTCTCTTCAGAGGATGTTGAATAACCCTCGTTTACCTTTATACATGCGTGCGGGGAATCGTATAGATTCCGGACCCTCCCAATAAAGCCTTCCCCTAGATGCATTTTCTCTAGCAGTTAAAAAAGGAAAGGCCAATGCACCCTATCGAAAGCCAACTCTGCATCCACTGCCAACAGGACAGCTGGCTCCTTCCTCTGTTGTACATTTCAGATCAATTCAGTTACTCTTAACATTGTCAGAGACCAGTCTACTCAGTACAAATGCTGACTGATCTGTGTGGATAAGCAGTGGCATTATTTTCCCCAACCTAACTGCCAGAACCTTAGCTAGAATTTTCAGGTCTATATTAATGAATGACATAGGCCGGTAAGATACACACAGTGTGTGATCCCTTCCTCCTTTTGCAAGAATAGTTATGCCCACCATATTAGCAACTGAGGAAATGGTGCCCCCCATTGCAGCGAATTGAGTATATGGACCAGAGGCTCTATAAGGACCAGGTAAAATGCTTTATAAAACTTGGCAGTGAACCTGTCTAGATCTGGAGATTTCCCAACTTTCAGCTTCTTAATAATTTGATATACTTCACTGGCAGAAATCTCTTTTTTCAGGAACTCTCTAATCTCTTCAGGAACCTCTGGCAGCTTCACCCAATCCACTGTTCTGTATCTTGTAACAGTATGTTCTTGTCTGAATCATGCAAGTCTTCATAGTATTGTATAATAGAGATGTGAATCGGAACCAGAATCGGTTCCGATTTCAGTTCCGATTCACATCTCTATAAACCTTTTACTAATTTCACCAGTCTTATATACAGATTTCCTTCCTGCCTTTTTAATTTTAGTAATATGGTTTTGAGATACCTTCTCCTTCAGCCTCCTAGCTAATAGTCACCCAGATTTATTACTATACCCAAAGTGTTTCTGCTTGAGTAGATCTAGCTGAAATGCCAGTTTGGCTAAATCTAATTCTTTCAATTCTCTTCTAGCCTCCAAATTTTTTCAGATTGTGGATGTCTGGTATCCTCTTATGATTTGGCTCGAGTCTCACGATCCTCTGCATAAGTTGTAACCTCTCTGTCTCCCTGCATTTTTTTAAGAAATGTAGTTTGTGAAATCAATTTGCCGCTCATCACAGCTTTTAAGCAATCTCATACAGTCCCCAGAGACGCATCTTCTCTATGGCCAGGTAATCCCATATATCCTCAATGAGATTTTGAGCAAATGATTTGTCATCCAACAAACTGTCATTACTCTCCAATAATGTTTCTCTTCATCTTTATGTGGAGAATTCAGAGATATCCAGATTGGAGCATGAGCTGACCAGGTGATTTTACCCAGGTCAGCTTCTGTTACATGGCCTACCAGAGATCTATCAATTAAGAAGAAATCTAATCTGAAGTAAGAATTGTGTATTTGAGAGAAGTAGGTATAGTTACAAACTATGTGATTTTGTAGCCTCCAGATATCTACCAAACCACGGTGTGTAATCAAATTCTTAAGGGCTTGTCTGTACTTTCTTGCCCCCCCCCCCCTCATCCCAGTGCCAGTGTGATCCAGGTAGGGAGTACCTAGTGATATTAAAATCCCCACCTACAACAAGATGTCCTTCTACCCACTCCCCAAATTAACGTGAAATCTTATCTAAAAATGGCCCTTGTTCTATATTGGGAGCATATAAGTTGATGAGTGTAAACAGGACATTGTTTATCATCACTTTCACTACTACATATCTACCTTCCACATCCCTCAAAACTGCCCAAACATCAGCCACAATCGACTTGGAAAAAGAATACCCACCCCACATTATTTCTTCCCCCACACACACTGAAGCAAGAAACTGCTGTAAAAATGCCGTTTCCCCCAATAACGTTTCTTTATATTTGGAAAGATGAGTTTCTTGACAGAAAACCACTGAGCCCTTGAGCCTTGACATTTTTTGAAAGAATAATCTTCTCTTTATAGGGAAGTTCAAACCTTTTATATTTATAGATACTACTTTTCGATTTCCCATCACAAAGTGTTGTTCCCTCTTCCCTCGATCTCTAACGCGCCTCCATCCATCCACAGAATAATTCTTCACTCAAACACACACCCATAAAAAACTAACCCTTCTCCAGAACCTTTGGAACCTCACCTGCCTTCTCTTGACCCATTAATATTGCCTTTCCCTCACCCCTTCCCACCCACCTGCTTCTACACCATGTCCACCATTCTACAGAGTGGACTCCCTCCAAGAGGAGTAGCACCATCTTGCCAGACCACTACTTTATACTCCCCTCCCAAACCTGTTTATTTCTTCAAAATATTTCTTTACCTCTCATCTTAAAGGCAGCTCCACATGTCCTGAGCACAAAACTTGTGCAATCCTTACTAAAAGGTCTGCATATAGATGACCCCAATGTTCATAGATATCGTGTGTTCCTTCACTTGGGACCTCTTTAGATGAACTTGATCTGCCCAGTTGGTGCCTCAGCCATCTTCCTCCTTTACTCACTCTCTGCCATCTTGGAGGGACGTCACATTACTTAACTTCTGGCCCTTTTGTAGCCATCTCAGCTAGTGGCACAAATATACCCGCCGATCTCAGGATCTTCGCCGCCTCTTATAAGGTCTTCGCACTTGATGTTACTCCACTTATTGTAAAGCTCAGTCCAATTGGAAACAGTCATCAATATTTTAAGTTCCTTTTACACAGGAGGGCCAAAATGTCCCGAAATTCTGTTCTTTTCCATATTGTGGAGAATTCAAGCTTTGGGAATATCTCAATTTTATAACCTTGCCTCTCTATTGACCCCGCTGTTGTGGCCATATTTGCAGTTTTCTCCTTTAGGGTAAAATGATGAAAACAGGTGATAATGTCCCTGGCTTGGTTATTTCACATTGTTTCTAATGATCTATGAGTTCTCTGTAATTTAATCGCGGGGATGGTCTCAGTATCGCCAGCTGAGCCCAGCACCGCCGTGCAGATACTAGCAACCACCTTAAAGCAGTCTCCAAACTCTGCTTCTTCTGGTATTCCCCAGAAACATAGATTTACTTTGCAAGATTGGTTCTCCATATCTTCAATGTGGGCAGAGAGCTCTTCATTTGTTTCTATTAACTTTTTCTGCACCTCTTACCATTTAGTTGTCTGTGGCTTGCTCCTCCAGCCTCATTTCATTTTCTTCCACCCTACAGCTCCAATCTGCCATTTCATTCTGGATATCTGCAACCATTTCTCCTATCTCTTTCCTCATACTGGCCAAATCATCTTTCAAGTCCTGAAACCATGCCTGGAATTCTGCTCGTGATTGCGCACTCTCATTCACAATCATGCTCTGATCTCGGCCTACTTCTAAGGATTTCTGTTCTGATGCCATTACCTCCTCAGGCCCCAGCGCGTCCGCCACCACCGAGCTGGCAAATAAAATGTTTGAGATTGATCTTTTTTTTTTTTTCCCCGATGCCATCTCTGCTGCTGTCACTACTGAGACACTCTATCGAGCTTTCTTTATGGGCTCAGGGTTTGCAGATTTTGAAGATTGATTCAGATTTGGGCTGGGAGCAATCCTCCTAAGCAGCCATCTCGCCTGATGTTGTCACTTCCTCTGGGGAAGCCTATTCTAACGGGATATGTTCCACCTTAACCAGAGTGGAGCCAGGCTTCTGGGGCTAACTTTTAAAAAGGAGATAGAGCAGCTTTTAAATTAGAACATGGGGGGAAGCCAGCAGTCACTCAGTGGCTCATGGTTTGGAGGGAGGTATCTTCAAAGGATATTGATAAATCAAGTAAGTTAGAATGTCCCAATATAGAGGTGATTGGACAATTGGACAGTTTGATACCGGGATACAAATTATATCAACATGATATGGCAGTTAAAATGGGTGAAGGAGAGTGGTATTATATGTTAAGGATGTCATAGTTAAGCAGGATAAAGTTTTGCAGGAAATAAATTGTACTCTGGAATCCTTATGAATAGAAATTCCAAGGGTAAAAGGGAAGAGTATAGTAATGGGGATATTTTACTGCCCACTTGAGGAAACAGATTGTAAAATGACGACAGAGTTTAGACTAGCTTAATAGAATGGGCAACACAATAATAATGGGAGGCTTCATTTACCTGAATATTGATTGGGTAAATGTCATTTCAGGATATACAAAGGAGGTAAAGTTTCTAGATTGTATCAATGGCTTCTTCATATAGCAGTTGGTCATGGAACCAACCAGAGGGGGGAGCTACATTAGGTCTATTTCTCAGTGAAATGCAGGATCTGGTGAAAGAGATAAAGTTGATGGTTCCCTTTGGCAACAGTGATCATAATGCAATTAAATTTGATATAATCACTGAGGGGTGAATAATAACAAATGCTACTGTAATATTTAAATATGAAAAGGAAAACTGTAATGAAATTAGGACATTTGTTAGAAAACACTAAAAGGAGCAAGTCACAAGGTTAAAAACTTGCAGGAGGCATGGACATTGTATAAAATTGCCATCCTCGAGGCCCAGATAAAATGTATTCCATGCTTTAAAAAAAGGTAGAAGGAAAATTAATGACTTCCTTCATGGTTTATTAGTGAGGCGAAAGAGGCAACTAAGGCCAAAAAAGGCATCTTTCAAAAAATATGGAAAGTAGACCCAAATGAGTAATATTGGGATGAACATAAGAATTGGCAAGTCAGATACAAAAAAGTAATTAAACATGCTAATAAATGCTTTGAGAAAAAGCTTGCCAGTAGGGCAAAAAAAAAAGTCAAGTATATTCAAAGCAAAAAGCATGATAGTCAGTTGGGCATCTAGATGATGGAGAGGGAAAAAGGGTGTTCAGGAGGACAAAGAAATAGAAAAACTAAATTAATTCTTTGCTTTTTTCTTCACTAAGGAAGAGGTTGGGGGGTTACATCCACACCAGAAACATTTTTTGATAGTATTTACACTTTCGAATAATAGAAGGACTAGGGGGCATTCCATGAAGTTAGCAAGTAGCACATTTAAGACTAATCGGAGAAAATTCTTTTTCACTCAATGCACAATAAAGCTCTGGAATTTGTTGCCAGAGGATGTGGTTAGTGCAGTTAGTGAGCTGGGTTCAAAAAAGGTTTGGATAAGTTCTTGGAGGAGAAGTCCATTAACTGCTATTAATCAAGTTTACTTAGGGAATAGCCACTGCTACTAACTGCATCAGGAACATGGGATCTTCTTAGTATTTGGGTAATTGCCAGGTTCTTGTGTCCTGGTTTGGCCTCTGTTGGAAACAGGATGCTGGGCTTGATGGACCCTTGGTCTGACCCAGCATGGCAATTTCTTATGTTCTTATGTTCATTTCATTCATAAAACATAAGACACCACAATCAATGGTACAGTTTAAGTTCCTTATTATATGAGGTCTTTTTAAGTAAATCTTTAAATATCTGCTTTGCTATTTTTGGTGAAATTTTATTTTCATGTTCACATAGCAGCATCTGTTTGCAAGGCAGGTTGTACGGGGCATTTAGGAAGCCAGATGTTTGGGCAGCATTCACATTAGTACTGGTAGCTATTTAGACTATTACAAAACTTTGTAGGATCAGTACCAAGCAACTATCCTGTTGGTTAGTGATGTGGTTAGTGCAGTTAGTGTACCTGGGTTCAAAAAAGGTTTGGAGAAGTTCTTGGAGAAGTTCATTAACTGCTATTAATCAAGTTTACTTGGGGAATAGCCACTGCTATTAATTGCATCAGTAGCATGGGATCTTCTTGGTGTCTGGTTAATTGCCAGGTTCTTGTGGCCAGGTTTGGCCTCTGTTGCAAACAGGATGCTAGGCTTGATGGACCCTTGGTCTGACCCAGCTTGCCAATTTCTTATGTTCTTATGATTGAGTGAACTCACTGTGAAACTGGAGGATGTAATAACTCAGAATACCTAATCACTGGGACTAGTTGGTATTCACCTCAGAGTACTGAAGGATCTCAAACATGAAATTTCAGCATGTTTCTGGTGATTTGCAACCTATCATTTAAAACAGCCAGGATATCTGAAGGCTGTAGGATGGCTAATGTGACGCCAATTTTTAAGAAGGGCTCCAAGAGTGATCCGGGAAGCTGATCCTGACTTCTCTGCCAGGAAAAATGGTAGAAGCTAGTCTTAAAAACAAAATTACTGACCACATAGATAGATGTGGCTTAATGAGGGAGAGTCAACATGGTTTTTGTCGAGGAAAATCTTGCCTTACCAATTTACTAGATTTTTTTAAAGTTGTAAATAAATATGCAAATAAAGGTAAACCGTTTGCTAAAGTATATTTTGATTTTTAGAAAGCATTTGACAAAGTTCCCGATGAGAGATGACTCTGGCATGAAGTCTAAATGAACTACAGGCTTTGGTTTTATGTTCACCATACCTTCAGTTTTTTCACAATAGGGTAGAGTAATTCTGTGAACTCACCCTAAGATTCTTCCAAAAGTGGTATCTCTGTTCCTCATTAAGTAAGCTATTGTGCTATTTACATTCTTTCCAAGATCATATTCACACAAAGGAGAATGAGATTTTTACTCCTTCAACTGTAAGATGGCCCTGGAATATTACCTAAAAAGGACTTAACCTCATCGGCAAGCTTCTGAACCATTCATGTCTTTCAATCCCAAAAGATTGGGAAGGGCAGTTTATTTCAATTTCTTACACTCGCTTCCAAATGAAACTGAGTGACTTCCAATTCAAACCTAAAATTTACAATAGACATACATGGAAAAAAACCAACAACAGGATAAAAATGAACAAATAAAATATGACCAGTAAATATTAACCAAAACTAAATTAAAATTCTGACAAATTACAGTATATTAAGAATCAGATTAATCAGCATTTGCCATTAATTACTGAAATTAATTCTAAAATGCCATTCTAAAAAAATACACTTTACATTGTTTACAAAAACTCAAATAATCCTGCTCAGGCTAAGCTTGCTAGGAAAAGAGCTCCACAAATATGAAGCAACTTAAGAATGCCCTCTTCCTAGTGAAAGCCAACATTACTTCTGCCAACGGGGCAACAACTAATCATTGAACTTGTGAAGACTGTGAAATTCTCTGTGGGAGATAGGTCTTTATTCAGATATCAAGGACCTGCAGCATATATCACTTTATGTGCAACAGTCAAGATCATAAAATTCATTCAGGAGAAGATCGGTAACCAATGAAGAAATGTCAAGGCAGAGGACATATTCGGGCTGCAGTGTTCTGGATATATTGTCTAGTTAATTGTTTCTTGTCTGACCCATCCAACAAGGCATTACAATAGTCCTGTCTTCAAAAAATAAGGCCTTTGACAATCTTAATCAAATCTTTTCTTGGTAAGTATGATTTGAGATTTTTCTGTGGGTCCTCTGTCCAATTGGCTAACAGACTGCGAAACGCACTGTTATGCACTGGCTGGTTTACAGATTACAGACTTTGTTGGGCTCTTCAAGTGAGAGAATGGCAGCTTGGGGAGCTGATCTGAGGACATTTGCAAAGCTGCTTCTTGATTATCTGTTCACACCTTCATGTCTCACTACTCTCTGGTCATAGAAACATAGAAATGACGGCAGAAGAAGAAGACCAAACAGCCCATCCAGCCTGCCCAGCAAGCTTTCTCACTTTTTTTTTATCCATACTTATCTGTTACTCTTTGCCCTTAGTAATCTTTTGGTTCTATTTCCCTTCCACCCCTGCCATTAATGTAGAGAGCAGTGTTGGTATTGCATCTAAGTGAAATAGCTTAATTAGTTAGGAGTATTAAGCGCCACAATAAGCAAGCTACATCCATGCTTATTTGTTTACCTAGACAATGTATTTCTGTCCTTGGTGGTTGTCTGTATTGATCCCCTTTTCTTCATTCCCCCCTGCCTTTGAAGCAGAGAGCTATGCTGGATATGCATTGAAAGTGAAGTATCAGGCTTATTTAGTTTGGAGTAGTAACCGCCATAAAGCAAGCTACTCCCCATTTTTTTGTGTGAATGCAAATCCTTTTTTCCACATTTCCTCTTGCCGTTGAAGCTTAGAGCAATGTTGGAGACGCATTAACCGTGTGTGTGTTTATTGAACAAGGGTATTATCTCCAGGTAGTAGCCATCATTCCCGCGAGCCACCCACTCTTCATTCACATCCTCTAGACTTTATGGAGCCACAGTGTTTATCCCACGCCCCTTTGAAGTCCTTCACAGTTCTGGTCTTCACCACTTCCTCTGGAAGGGCATTCCAGGCATCTACCACCCTCTCCGTGAAGAAATACTTCCTGACATTGGTTCTGAGTCTTCCTCCCTGGAGTTTTAAGTCGTGACCCCTGGTTCTGTTGATTTTTTTCACCCATTAGTCTATTCTCCATCTGATGGGTCCAGGTTGTCATTAAATAAAATAATGGAGTGGAGGGAGCAGTGTGGTGGTTAGAGCAGCAGACTGCAAACCAAGGAAGCCAGGGTTCAAATCCCACTGCCACTTCTTGTGATCTTGGGTAAATCGCTTCACCCTTCATTATTTCAGGTAATAACTTAGATTGTGAGCCCTCTGAGGATAGGTAAATACCTAGAGTACTGGAATATAATCTGCTTTTAAGGGAGTGAAAAGTGGAATATAAATCAAATAAATACGTTTCCGTTGTATAATCCCCACCTTGGGACTCCGACATGTAATGGCACATGCCTGCTACTTGATGGAGAAAGCAAGTTTCCATACCTGTAAACTGTTCTTCATAGACGGCAGGTGGATTAGCCATATTTAATATTTTCCCATTTTCCTGGAGAGTTGACCGCCTTGCTAAAGCTTAAGCTCTGGAAGAGACTGAGAGGCTATGAGGCAGCATACATGCTGGAACTCCCACGCATACTCAGCAAAGTATTTATTGAGCTCTGAGAACTTGGACTCTGTTGTCACTATCAAACATCACAACCTATGTTTACAGGTAAGCAAGCTTTCTTTACAACAGTGGAAGTGGAGTTGTCCTTCAAATTACAGAAGATAGCCTTCATTGCACATTTTTACTCAGTAAGTGGCATCTCGGATAGGACGTTATTTATAAAACACCTCTGAGCATTTCATTTGTTTATATCTAGCTTTCCTTGTGGCAATTTTGCTTTAAAAACATATCTTCTCTGAAACAGTCCCAAGAAGGTAGCTGCTCCATGTCAAAGGAGGGGGGAGGGGGGGGGGGGCAGTCTGAGTCGATCTTTGTTTTGCTGCATTGCATGCATGGAGATGTCCTGTTTTTTTGTAGAGAAATCAATTGGAGAATCAGACCTACATTGTAATGCCCATCACCCTGGCATTAGTGAATTGAACAGTTTTATTTGAATGAATACCCGCTGGTGGTTTATGATGTAAATATTTAACATATAGTAGCTTCATGGCTGATTCTTTACTATGCATACCCAAGCCTTCTCTCAGTTAAAAATTACTTTCTGCCATTGTTTTGTTAAAATGTTTCCAAGTTTCTGTTAATTATTTTGAAGTAACTTGGCCAACAGCAGCATTTAGCTACATGAATAGAATAGAAGCAAGGCTGCAGAGATAGAAGGATCTTCTCACTGGAGTGGCTGTCCCTCAAAGCAAGGCTGAAGTCCATTTTCCAAGGAATTGTGGGGTAACTCATCTTGGTTCTGATGCCTGTGCTATATCCATTCAGCAGATATTTTGCATAGTGCTATTAATCTCACTCCATTCACAAGCCCCAAGGTCACTAGAAAAGGAAGAATAAAAAGAAAACATAAAAAAAAATGATTGGAGCTTCAGGATATCAAATCAAAATCTCTTCTATTGGATTACTTCAAGTAATTTTTATTACAGTGGGGGATGTAGCCCCTTGATTTTGAAAGCTTTGAACTAAACCAAAATAAGTGTGCGAGGATAGGTTTTTCTGCAGAGAGAGAGAGGCATAAGCTCCTAACAGGGGAGTTAATTGCCTTTAGAAGAGCAGACACCTACTATATTTTATTTGAAACTAAATATTTAAATGCTGGTAGGGTTTCAATGCTGTTTTAATTACTAATTCTCTCGCTCCCCTTTCTTGCATGGTTATAAGAAACATGTACTGATTGATATGATGGCAGCACTGGTATTCTTAACACACACACCATACACACACACACAATTGTGGCTTTTTTGTTCTATGTATTTTAATAGCGTCCCATTAAGGCTGCATTGCTGAGTGAAATATCGGCATCAAGGACTCTCACTGAGCTGAGCCCAGGAATTAAGAAGTCAGGAAATCTGCTGCTGCGTTGCCAGAGAGCCGTCTCTGACACACAATCTCCTGATTGGGGAGATCATTACTGCTATTATGACTCGACTTGTGTAGGAATTTTAAATTCCATCTGAATGTCAGTAATAACCCTCTTAGCCAATTATCCTGAATAAAATCACGAAGGCATTTTATATAATAGGTGTTGAATTACTGAATAGATTTGCTAATTAAATACTCTTTGTTCTGCTGTAGTTGACATTACAGGGTAAGATCTTGAACAATTATTCTCAACAGCTGTACTTTGTTAAGGGAAAAATTAACTACAAAGTTTATTTTTTTACACTTGAAGTTGGCAGATTTTTGAAATGTGGTTGAAAAAAAATTCCATCATCCAATTGATAATGAGTAGATAAATATGCAGGTGTTGCTGTAAAATCAGATAAGTGCAGACTGCCTTATTAATGAATCTTGCAAGCCTTTCTAACCCTCTGTTTGCTAGCTGCTGGCACTTCCCAGTGATCCTCTGTCAGAACGGCTAGCATTAACATTATGTCTGTCATTTTAAGAGCCTAACCTGTCAGTGGCCCCCCTGTAATTATTTATATCCAGGGCTGTCTTTAGGGACCATTTAGAAATAGTCTTTGCCTGATCAAGCTTATTTTTAATCTTAATTAATGGTGAAAAGTCACAAGCAGTATGTAAGCAGTTTTTATAGCTGTTGCTGGATTCAGTGATATCAAGACATAGCTGAATAATATGTATTACCAAAAGGAAATGCAGTCTTTGGAATTTAAGGTATTGGATTTTTCTATAAGAATATTTTGAATATTAAAGAACTGCAGTCATAATATACACTTTATTTTTCTTCTATGGTGGCAATTTCAAAAACTGCAAAGTGTAAAGATCAAAATAGTCTCTGCTTGTGTTTCATTGATTTCTAATATACTGATAGACAAAATTAAAAGTCATTGACATGGGGGCAAGAGGTTTCCAAGCATATGGAAACGTCCATGTTCTGCAGATATTTGGAGATGAAACTGGAAATGGATTTTGCATCACATACTCTGCTTTGTCTGAATATTTGTTCCGTGGTGAAAATTAATGTATAGTAGTCAGACTAATAATAAGAACCAAGAATAAATAACATTTCCGAAAGGAGTTAGGGATATTGAAATTTTCCTAAATTAGTGGATCACATTTTTTATTTATAACATAGGTTTCCACAGAGTTTCTGCCATACAGTAAATCAGGTTCATATACTAATACCAAAATTAATGGGAATTTTTATGGTACAGTCACAATTTTTCAGCCCATCTCTAATGTTTTCATGTACTATATGGGGCTGAAGTGGGGGAATATTTCAGTGTCAGACAGGGGAAAAGTGACACCTAAGTAATTCAGACAAGGCTGAAATCTTAGAAGTGAAAGACTGGCTGCCTGCTGGGATAGAAATGACCTGCAGAGTAGAGAAATACTATGATATTGTACGATTCCTCTGTACATGGTAACATAGATGATGGCAGAAAATGACCAAATAGCCAATCCAGACTGCAGGGTTCCTCAGGTAGCCCTACCTTCCTGCTGATGACACAAGCTAACTGCTGGGTTTAAATTGCAGCCTGACTCCAGAGTTGACTCATCCCTGATATGAGTCAAAGGGGCATGCTCCTTTGTGCGCTTCTTTGTGTGCAACCTTTAATGGGCCAGGGCTAGTGGGTTGACACACTTTCAAACAAATGTGCATAGCGGCATACACATGTGTATATGGCTGCAAGCAGATCTATGCAGGTATTTTATAACCCATTCATCTATATATGCGTTTTATAAAATAGGCATATCTCTACCCTACAATATACACATATATGTAAGCTTATGTGCAAATACACGCAATGCATTGAAAGAATGTATATTGGGGCACTTGTGAGCTACTGGAAAGATGGCTTCCTAAACAATTTGTCCCTACGGCCCCCTTACTGGATCACAATACAGCGCTGTGTGTCCTCCGCTGCCCAATTTCTGTGTGACTTCTAAATCTCTCCTATGTCTAAATCAAATTGGGGAAGATCAAAGCAGCTTTTTGTAATTGCTTTGGGAACTAAACGGTCAAAAAACGATCACTACCCTTCACCCATCACTATAAAACTCAGTACATGGAAGATTGCATTTTATGGCCAAGCATTCGCAGTTGAAAGAAATGCTCAAACTGAATGTGGAAACATGCAAGATCAAAATAGCTATTGGACATGACAAATCAAATTTCTGCCTTCTCCGAACATTATGGTAATATTGAGCTTTGGATTGATGCAGTGGAGGAAATTGTAATGCATCTACAGGCTTCAGCTAAGATGATAGAGCTGCTGCGGCAAGATGTAGAAGACTTTTCTAATAGAAACCGCCAAAATAATATTTGGATTTTAGGCCTTCAAGAAGGCATTGAAAGTAGACATGATCGCTTATTTTACAATGCTAATCCTGTCCTGTTTGGAGTTTCAATTTACGTTCCCTCTGGAAATTGAAAGGGCACATTGAGTGTCATCAAGGACCTTGAGGAATGTTAGATACCTGTGCCAACTGGTTCTCAAGCTTTTGTGTTACCCTCGGGTCCTTGAGATACTTAATGTAGCCAGACAGAAATTGGGCATAATGATTGAAGGCAACAAAATCCTATTTTCCCCAATTTGTCTAAAACAATGGTACAGCTCTGGAAATCTCTTTTAAGCCTTTAACCACTGCTCAAGCAATTAGGGGCACAATTTGATCTATTTTACCCTGTATCAAAGAAAGTCACTTTGAATAAATGTACTCAGACATTTGAATCTTCTGAAGACTTACAGAAATTCTTACAATCATAGAAGAATTCAGATTCTGTTGCTACCTGATTGTTTCTATAATGTTTGTGTAGTATGGATCTACGTAATAGTCAACATTCTGTTTTTCTCTTTCTAAACATTCCTTCATCAGGGCTGTTCTGCAGTCTCTCTGTTTAGGATGACAAATGGTCTAAATGTTGCACACTCTCGCTAGTTACAGGCCTCTCATGTTTTCTGTATTGTTACCATCCTCTCTTTTTTTTTTTTTTTAAAGATGAGGATTCTTTTGATTTGGTTGAGGAGGCTGCTCTATTCACCTGACAATGTTGTTTTTCTAGCAGGGAAAGTATTGACTTTCTTTTACTGCAAGCTGTTTGGTATGGCTTTGTATTGTGTGTGTTTTCACTGTTAACAACTGGACTTTAGTATGCATATCACTGAATATTAACCACCTAAATCATCCTCCCATCCATCAGAAGAACCTTACTTATCTAAAATTCCTAGAACCAGATATTTGTTACAGGAGACCCATTTATTGCAGGCAGAATCTCTTAAATTGAAAAGAGTCTGGGTGGGAAAGGTGGTTTTTCCCCAGTGCTGCACATAAAGAATGAGGTGGCTATCTTATTTGACACAGCCTTGGATGTAAATATATTTTCTTCTGTAGCAGACTTTCTTGGTCGATGGATGGGCACTCCATGAAGTTAGCAAGAAGCACATTTAAAACTAATTGACGAAAATTCTTTTTCACTCAGCGCACAATTAAGCTCTGGAATTTTTTGCCAGAGGATGTGTGCAGTTAGCATAGCTGGTTTAAAAAAGGTTTGGATAAGTTCTTGGAGCAGAAATCCATTAACTATTAATCAAGTTGACTTAGAAAAAGCCAATGCTATTACTGGCATCAGTAACATGGGATCTACTTACTATTTGGGTACTTGCCACATACTTGTAGCCTGGATTGACCACTGTTGGAAGCAAGATGCTGGGCTTGATGGACCCTTGGTCTGACCCAGTATGGTAATGTCTTATGTTCTTATGAGCTTTAGTTCAAATTAGTGGGAAGATGATTTTTGTACTTAATTTTGATGCTCCAAATGTTGATTATGCCTGAATTTTTCCAATTTTTCTACTCTTATTGGCATACCTGGAAGTAGATTGTATTATAGGTGGGGATTTCATTTGCCATCTTGATTTAATTTTAGATAAGGCAGTCATCATGTAACGATAGACCAAGTAACTCCCATAAAACGATCATGGTGCTAATGTCATCCACCTCAATCATATTTACATATTGGTTACTTTTTTTATCTAATAATTTGTTACTCGGTACTGGATGCTTTTATTTTCTAAATTCTCGTCTCAGATCATGTGGCAGTCTCCTTGTCTTTTGACTGGTCAGTTATTTCCCTGGGGCATAAAAGCTAGCAATCTAATATAGGCCTACTGGAGGATTTCCATTTCTAGAACATATGCACACAGCTCGAGCATTATTTTGTTACAAACTCTACAATTGACTTTTCAATGCAAACTTTATGCCAGGCCTTTAAGACTGTACATAGAGGGAATATAATTAGTTATTCTGCTTTTAAAAACAGGGAACGTCAAACAGAAATTAAAAGTTAGAGGAGGAAATTACACAATTGGAGGTGGCTCATATCACTGGCAGAAGTAATGCTGTTCTCATGTCACTGCTTCAGCTTAAATATAAATAAAATAAGTTAAGTGAAAGAGTGGGATGCTTAGAAACATAGAAAAACAAGATTTTCCATACTGGATTAGACCAAAGATCCATCAAGCCCAGTAATCTGTTTCCAACAATGTCCAATCCAGGTCACAAGTACCTGTAAAGATCCCATGCTGCTTATCCCAGGAATAAGCAATGGATTTCTGCAATTCCATCTTAATGATTATGGATTTTTCCTCTAGGAACTTGTCCAACCCATTTTTAAATGCAGCATGTGCTAACCTTTCATCGCATTCTCTGGTAGTAAATTCCACAGCTTAATTATGCATTGAGAGAAAAAATATTCTTTTATTTTAAATGATTCACCTCGTAACTTCATTGTTTGCCCCATAGTCTTTATACTTTTGGAAAGAGTAAACACACGATTCATGTTTACCTGTTCCACTCCAATTTTTAGTTCATCAAGGCCTCCCACCTAGTCAGTACTACATAATAAACATTTTTAATATCACTCCAAATAATTAGATGTAAAAATGTGAATATATTGGCAAATGTACATGCGTGTCTTTTAAAATTACAACTTATGTGCATAAATATTGGGAATGCCCTTAGACTGCCCCCTTTTTACATGTTTGTGAGTGCAAAAGTGTAAATACTTGCAGATTTTCCACTTTTATAAAATGCAGAATACCTGGATACCTGGATTGGACATTGTTGGAAAGAGGATGCTGGGCTTGAACCCTTGGTCTGACCCAGTATGGCATGTTTGTTTGTTTGTTTATTTATTTATTATTTTTATATACCGACATTCGATCTCAATCGAGATATCACACCGGTTTACATTCAGGTACTGTAGGTATTTCTCTATCCCCAGAGGGCTTACAATCTAACGGGTCGATACAGTAAGGCTGCGTTAGAAAGAGTTCGGCAGTGCCGGGTGCACCCTCGTTTGCCCCACGCACTGTTCTGATCACATACCGCTCGATACTCTATTTAAATTGCTTGCAAGTGCAAGCTGCGTCTGCAAAGTGTTAGGCGAAGCGTTAGGCCCGCTCTACCCATTTTACTGTATAGGCGCTGTATTAAGCGCCTATACAGAATCCTGGGTGCGCTGGTACCTGTCATTTCAAATGACATTTGAAATGACAGGCACCAGGAAGTGGATCCCAACTTTAACCCATGAAAACCTAAAAACCGAAAATCCCCTCCGGAAGCGACTCGACATGTGCCAACTTACCTTTTGTTGCTTTTCAGCCCCTTCCCTTCTCTGCCGCCCTCCGGAGGGGGCAGCCGGCGGTGAAACCGGCTCGCAGCGGTCCCCCCCCCGCGCAGGTCCCGGTTCTCCTGGAGGAAAAATCCTCTCCCCCCCCCCCCCCTCGGAGAACCCAGCTGGGGTTGAGAGGCGCGAGTACTGAGTAAATCCCCTTCCCCAGGGCAGTGCCCCCGACAGGGGCTGCAAGGTTGTGAGGGAAGCGAAGCGTACTTTCATTGGCCTGAGCGCCCGTCAATTTGGGCGCTCCGGCCAATGAAAGCACATAGACGGGCGCGCGTGACGTCACGGCGTGCGTCACACGCGCCCGTCTATATGCTTTCATTGGCCAGAGCGCCCAAATTGACGGGCGCTCAGGCCAGTGAAAGTACGCTTCGCTAACTTGCAGCCCCTGTCAGGGGCACTGCCCTGGGGAAGGGGATTCACTCAGTACTCACGCCTCTCAACCCCAGCTGGGTTCTCTGGGGGGGGATTTTTCCTACAGGGCACTGGAGGCGCTAGGACTCCAGTTCCTCCCAAAAGATGCTGCACATGGTCGCGAGGGAACGCTGCAAGCCGCTTTCGCCGCTGGCTGCCCCTCTGGATGACGGCAGAGAAGGGAAGGAGCTGAAAGCAACAAAAAGTAAGAAAACAACAAAAAGTCGCTTCGGGAGGAGGGGATTTTAGGTTTTTAGAGGTTTCCTTTTGGGGGAAAGTTTGCCGCCTACCCTTACCCCTGCCTCTAACGCAGGGGTAAGGGTAGGCGGTAAGTTAGCAGGTTAAACGCGCGGCAAAACGGCAGGGTAAAATAGCGATAGTCGGGGCGCGCGTTACTGTATGGGAGGGAATAGCTAATTCGATCGTTTACATCTGATATACATGCCGTGTGCGGAAGGGGTTACCCGGGGCTTTAAAGAGGCGGTAAGGATGGGTTAAAGGGGATAGTGTATCGCAGGAAGGGCTAACGCGGCCGGAAAGTGAGTAGAAAGCGGGTTAGGAGCGGGGTAACCGCGGCCCCACTTTACTGTATCGGCCTGTAAGTTTTTGTACCTGAGGCAATGGAGGGTAAAGTGACTTGCCCAAGGTCACAAGGAGCGACAGCAGGACTTGAACCCTGGTCTCCTGGTTTATAGTCCACTGCTCTAACCACTAGGCTATTCCTCCTCCAAAGCATGTTCTTATGAGTAGATGCTACTTGTGTGTGTATATGCCAGATTTTACATGCAAAAGTTTTGAAAATTCACCTCATTGTTTCTTTGGGATAATTACTGTCAGTTGTTTGGTGGGTCTAATTTTTCAAGTAAATATAATTTGTAGTATGATTGTATCAAGGTACTATTTTTTTTGACCTGCTTAGCTGTCCCCACTAGTTTTCCCGTGTGTTGCAGTAAGCCTCATTTGCCTGTATAAGACCTTGGAGGATCTTTGCAGCCACAGTAGGCTGATCACCTTATTTTCTCCTTTTCCCCACTAACTCCTGGAACTAACATGGAGCTTGAACCAGCAGACTTGAGAGAGGATGGGACTAGATGGCATCATCTGATGCTGCTTTGTGTCACCAAATCTCAGTAGTTGATGTGGATGGCAGACTAGATAAGCTGTATGGTCTTTTTCTGCCGTCATGTTTCTATGTTTTTCCACCAGCCTCAAGACAGTTGACCGCGTCCTATGGGCTACTGTCAAGGACTTAGCTGAGGGGACTGCACCTTGGCAAGCTCCTTAGCAAGCTCTTTTGAGTTATGAACTTTGAGGTCAGTAACTCACATTTATGACTCTTAAAGAAGGAGATAATCTGGTTTAACTACTTCGGTGATTTATGTCTCCAGTTGTTTTTCTTAAGATTGTGTGGATTTCTTAAGATTTTTTCCCTGAATTTATTCTGTAGATCGCAGTTAGAGGCATCATTTGAAGGTGACGGGTTTTAGAATATAGAGGATATTGGTATCAGTGTTAGAAATGCTGCATAAATGATTTGTGATACAAAGAAATTTTGAATATTTTAATTTAGTTAATATATTGCTGGTTTTTTGGGGGGCCACACTTATTTGGGATTTATTGGTGGCCTGGGTGTGTGATTTTACTTTTTAGACAAATGAGGAAGATTGAAATTATTATGGGAAGAGTAGATATGGAGATTAGGTTTCACAGCATTAGTTAGGAAATCATTGTTTATCCCCCAAAGTATCTTTCATAGTGAAGCCAATTGGAGTATCTGAGGTTACCACAGGGAATAAGAAACATGTTTATCTGATCAATGGTAGATCTGTTAGGGGCAAAGCCCAATTTTTTATTATAGGCTGAAAATTTGATTTATTTCTTATCACAGAATCATGGCTAGTGAGAGCAAATAAAGTATTATTGTTACAACCCTGCCTCCAGGCTATAGTTTTTATTTATTTATTTAAACTCTTTTCTATACCGTCGTTAAGCTAGAGCCGTCACAACGGTTAACAATAAGGCACTTAAAAATGTAGCTTTATTTTAACATCTAGACAGGTGCCTGTAAGGTACGGTACAAAGTTTCATAATAGCTATAAGATGCTAGGTGAGGTTGTGTGTTTAGGTTTATCAGGTCAGTTCAAAAATATTAATAATCTACATGTTATCTGTTACTGCTTAAAAGTAAAAAACACTCATAATGAGTAGGTGTGTTGTGTCAAAGAAAGACTCATCGCTTTCTGCAATTCTTTGGATTCTATTCTCCCTTCTCTTTGTGGTATGCTTGTTTAAATAGCCATGTTTTTAGGCTCTTTTTGAATAGTTTGATGTCTTTTTGCAGTCTGATTTCTGATGGCATGTTGTTCCATAATGTAGGCCCTGCTAATGATAGGGCTCTATCCCTTACTTGAGTTAGTCTTGCAGTTTTAACGGAGGGAATAGTTAGTAATGCCTTGTTTGCAGATCTCAGGTTCCTGTTGGGGACGTGTACGTTCAGTGCAGTATTTAGCCATTTGTATTGTATTCTCTGTTCAATGGGTAGCCAGTGTAGTTCAATTAGGGTATCAGTGATATGGTCACTTCTATTTTTTTCAGTCAGAATTCTTGCTGCTGTGTTTTGCAGTATCTGGAGTGGTCTAATTGTTGTGTATGGTAAGCCTAGGAGTAGGGCATTACAATAGTCAGTGCTTGCAAAGATTAGTGCTTGTAGCACTGAACAGAAGTTGTTTGTAGTTAGCATGGGTTTTAATCTCCTAAGAGTCATATGTTTGTTGTAACCTTCTCTTATTTTAAAGGATATATGTTGTTTCATATTCAGTTCAGTGTCAATCATCACTCCTAGGTTGCGTACTTTTTCAGCTAGTTCAATCTTTTGGTTGTTTTTGAGTGTAATAGGATTTTGGATGATTTCTAGATTTTTTCTTTCTAGATGAAGAAATTCTGTTTTCTCTATGTTAATAACTAACTCCATTTGGTTGAGAAGCTGTTTGATAATATCTAGATACATGTTGGCTAGGTCCAGAGTTTCTTTTATTGTGTTGTCAATGGGAAGGATTAATTGAATATCATCAGCGTGTTATGCCCAGTCCAGCTAAAAGGTGGCATAGTAGCAGCATGTATATGTTAAATAGTGTGGCGGATAGGGCCGACCCTTGTGGGACTCCTGTTTGTAGTTCTATTTTATTTGACATTGTATCTTTGATCTGTACTTGGAAGTATCTGTTATTTAGGTATGATTTGAACCACTTAATTGTATTGTTGCTTAGTCCTATTTCTTCTAGTCTGTTTAGCAGTATTCCATGGTTTACTGTATCAAATGCAGCTGATAGGTCTAGCATTACCAGTATAAAATGTTTACCGCTGTCAAACCCTCTCATGATGATGTCTGTTAGTGCCAGCAGGAGAGTTTCAGATATGGAATAAAAGCAAAGGTGGAGGCATTTTAGCTATTTTTAAGAGGGAATTTCAGTTTAAAACCTTAGACAGCCAGCCAGTAGGATCAGCGTGTCCACTGTTGGAAAGAGGGGAACAAGATTTGCTAGGAAATACTTGTGCTTTATAGAGCACAAAAAAATCACTCTGTTGACCCAGCAAATCTTATACCAAGAGACAAATTTGGAAATTAAGAATCTCTTTATTATGGAAGATTTCAGTCTGCAAGTTGGTTCCTTTTTTTTCTAGACCTGATAAATTCTTGATCTTACTCTCTTCTATGGATTCTAACAGTTGGTAAAACATCAAGCACATATTGCTCATCATACTCTGGATTGAATCTTCTCTCCTAAAAATGACCTGGGTACCAGAGAAATTGAAAATGGTTATCTCCCAGGTTATATGGCTAGACCATTTTTTTAATTCATTGGGTTCTCTTATCTGTCCATAGTCGAACAGCTTAATAGGAAATTGCCTGTTAGATCATGTTCGAGATTCATGACCCCAGAATACTTATTATAGGTGTTTGAGGACTTTCCCTCTAAGTTTGTGATGTAGAGTCTTTGGTTATCTTTTGTGATTTAGAAATGAATGTGACCATTAACAAAATTGGTCCAATCAAGTGGCATACGCCTCCATCACCTGAGCCAATTCATTGGTTTACTGAAGCATAGAGTAATGAAACAGAAAGATAGACTGTTGCAAAAGTCAATTTAGAATATTTATAAATGATCTGGAGAAAAGAACAGCAGGTTTCCAAATTTGCAGATGACACACAATTTTTTCAAGTCATTAAAACAGCTGAGGATTGTGAAGAACTGTAGAAGGAAACTGGGCATCTAAATGGCAGATATAATTTAATGTGGACAAGTGCTAAGTAATGCATGTAGGGAAAAATAATCCCAACTGGATTTTGTGTTAGGAGTCACCACCCAGGAAAAGGACTTTACAGTCCTTGTGAACAGTATCTTGAAATCTTCGACTCAGTCTGTGGCAATGGTCAAAAAGGCAAATAGAATATTAGGTATTTGGAAAGGAATCAAGAACACAACTGAGAGTATCATAATGTCTTTGTATACATCCATGGTGCGACTGCACCTTAAGTATTGAATGTAGGTCTGGTTGCCACATCTCAAACAGCATAGCGAACATACCCAAGGTACAAAGAATGGCGACAAATGATAAAGGGGGATAGAAAACTTCCCTTATGAAAGAGGCAAAACAGATTATGGTTCTTCAGCTTGGAAAAGAGGTAATTAAAAGGAGATATGATAGAAATTTATAAAATCATGAGTGGGGGGAATGAGTAAATAGGAAAACGTTATTTATGCTTTCAGACAACACTAGGACTAGGGAACACTACATGAAATTAGCAACTGATAGATTTATTCTCACAGGACAAGCAGGATGGTAGTCCTCACATATGGGTGACATCATCAGGATGGAGCCCAATCACAGAAAACTTCTGTCAAAGTTTCCAGAACTTTGACTGGCCCCTTCTGGGCATGCCCAGCATGGCACTAACCCTGCAGCCAGCAGGGATCCCCCTTCAGTCTTCTTTTTTCCGCGCTGCAGTAGTCTTGCGGTTTAGGAGCTCTGTGGAGATTCCTGACAGGAATTTTCCTCACAGAATTAACTAACGTTAAATTGCCCCACAGGGGTCCCTCCTCTATCTTCTCTCTAGCCGCGGTACTCTGGTAAGTTTGACAGTTTCCCGTCAAGTACTGTCTAGTTTGGCCCTTGCGGCCTACTGGCCGTTATCCATCCCGCGGCTCGATTTTTTTCTATGGCCATGGTGTCTGGGTTCCGCCGGTGCCATGCCTGTACTCGCACCATGTCTATTACAGACCCTCATAGTGTCTGTGTAATGTGTTTAGGCCGGGAGCATGATGTCCTGACTTGCACCAAATGTGCCCTCATGACACCCAAAGGTCGCAAGGCAAGGATGGAGAAGATAGGACTCCTCTTCCGTGCTCACACCCCGACGCCGTCCATCGCAACGACGTCATCGGAACCGTCAACGTCACACCAGCATCGACCACCGTCTGGTGACCGTCTGCCATCGACGTCTTCACGGCATTCGGCGCCCGTTACTCCCCCTCAGGATCGAGGGGATCGTATGGAGAAACATCGGCATCGGACCTTCAAGGGATCGAAATCATCGACCTCGCCACCGTCCAAGCCACCATCGAAGAAACCCCGTCCAGGAACGGTACTGACCATTCCTGCGACCGGGGCATCGAGGCCACCCACCCGATCGGGGTTTGGGAGTCGCGATTCCGCCTGTAAAAGTGGTCCCTCCGACTGTGCCTCCGCCTCTCTCTTCTGTCACGGAGCCGGGGCTGCTTGCTCCAGGTCTCCAGGAAGAACTGGACTGGCTGGTCCAGGAGGCCATCGACAAGGCGAAGCAACGACTCCAGGTCCCTTTGGCACCGACACCAGCACCGATTGTGGAACCGGTCATCGACCCGATTCCAGCAGCGCTGGCACCGCTGCTATCCCGGATGGAGGCGTTCATAACCGCCCTTCCACCGGTGGTTCCCGGGTCTCCGATGGCTCTGGTGCACTCCCCGTTGACAGCTTCATCGGGAGGAGAAACACCGTTCCGCATCCCTCCTTTGGGAGTTTTGCCTCAGCCATTGATGCCAATTCGTCCCTCGCCACCAATTCATTCATTGGGGGCGATTTGTACATCGGCACCATCGATGCTTTCGATCCGGCACCGATGCCCTCCAGGCCGTCCACGGTGCCCCCGGCGATTCCTTCGATTTTCTCGGAGCCTCGGCTGGGGCCTTCGGGTATCCAACCCCCTTCTCGTCCTACAGGTCAGTCTGCTGATCATTATGACATCTGGGGTGATGATACTTCCACAGGCACCGATGACTTACCTTCACCTCCCTCTCCTACTGAAAGTAGAAAGCGTTCTCCTCCAGAGGACCTCTATTTCATTAATTTTGTGAAGGAAATGTCTGAGTTGGTCCCTTTTCAGCTTCAGACGGAGCAGGATGATAGGCACCAGATGATGGAGTTGCTCTAGTTCCTGGATGCCCCTAAAGTGATCACTTCTATTCCCATTCATCAAATTCTTCTTGACCTCCTCAAAAAGAAATGGGAAAACCCTGGATCCATTGCCCCAGTCCATAGAAAAGCTGACACTACCTATTTAGTGCAGTCAGCCCCCGCTTTCAAAAATCTCAGCTCGACCACCACTCAGTTGTGGTAGAATCGGCTCAAAAGAAAGCAAAAAGGACGAAGCCTCACTCATCTACCCCTCCTGTTAAGGAACACAAGTTCCTAGACAATATTGGTCGTCGAGTGTTCCAAGGGGCCATGCTCATCTCCAGAATTGCTGCTTACCAGCTGTATATGACCTAATACAATAGGGTCATCTTCAAACAGATACAGGACTTCTCTGAAACCCTGCCTGAACAAGTCCAAGACCAGCTTCAAATCCTTGTCAACAAGGGGTTTGAGGCAGGAAAGCATGAGATAAGAACTGCTTAGGATATCTTCGACACCTCTACTAGAGTGTCTGCAGCTGCCATTTCAGCAAGATGATGGGCCTGGCTCAAATCTTCTGACCTTTGCCCAGAACTACAAGACAGGCTATCTGACCTACCATGTGTAGGAGACAATCTGTTCGGTGAGCAGATCCAGTAAATGGTGGCTGAATTAAAGGACCATCATGAGACCCTTAAACAGCTCTCATCGATACCTTCCGACTTCCCCCTAAGACAGCCCTTCAGGAAGGACTCTAAGAAGTCATTCTTGCGTCCAAGGAAGTACTATCCTCCACCAGCAAGGTCCCGAACTACGAGACCTTATCAAAAGCCTCAGCCTTGCCAGGCCCGAAAGCAAAAGCCACAAGCAGCTCCCCAGCCGGGGCCTGCTTCAGGTTTTTGACTTTCACTTGGAGAGCAGCAGCCTGATTCCTCTGCCAAGCATACCGGTGGGAGGTCGATTATGCCACTTTCACATGTGGCAATCAATCACAACCGACCAATGGGTGCTAGCAATCATTGCTCAGGGTTACCACCTAAACTTTCTTGCTCTTCCACCGGACTCACCACCTCTGCAGGCGTGGAGAGTATCTGACCACTCTGTCCTTCTGGAGCAGGAGGTTTCCCTTCTCCAGTTAAGAGCAATAGAACCCGTCCCACTCTCGCAGCAAGGCCTAGGGTTCTATTCCCAGTACTTTTTGATCCCCAAAAAATCCGGGGGGCTTCGTCCAATTCTGGACCTACATGCTCTCAACAAGTACCTCCAGCGGGAAAAGTTCAAGATGGTAACCTTGGGCTCACTTCTACCTCTTCTACAAAGAGGAGACTGGCTCTGCTCTCTGGACCTCCAGGACATATACACATTGTGATCACTCCAACTCATCGCAAGTACCTCAGGTTTTTAGTAGGCCCAAAGCACTATCAATATCGAGTGCTTCCCTTCGGCCTAGCGTCTGCACCACGAGTCTTCACCAAATGCCTCGTAGTTGTAACAGCTTTCCTCAGGAAAGAAGGTGTGCACGTCTACCCCTATCTGGACGACTGGCTAATCAGGGCTCCAACCCAGCAAGCCGCTTGGTCGTCCCTCGATTTCACCCTACACACTCTAATTTCTCTAGGATTTCTTGTCAATTACGGGAAATCCTATTTAATCCCATCTCAAAACTTGTCGTTCATTGGGGCAGACTTGGACACTTTACAGGCAAAAGCCTTTCTACCTCGACAACGAGCGCTAACACTCATGGCCCTCGCTCACCAGTTGCAGTCTCAACATACAGCAACAGCTCGCCAATTCCTCATCCTGCTAGGACACATGACGTCCTCCGTCTGTTACACCAATGGCCCGCCTGGCCATGAGACTCATGCATTGGACTCTGAGGTCACAATGGATTCAAGCTGTTCAGACTCTGTCGACCATTGTCCACATCACCAACTCACTCCGTCTGTCTCTCACTTGGTGGAAAGATCAGACCAATCTCCTCCACGGACTGCCTTTTCAAGTGCCAGATCCTCAACTCGTTCTCACCACCGACGCTTCCAACCTCTGGTGGGGAGCCCACGTGGACAATCTACAGACACAAGGATCTTGGTCTCCAGAGGAAGCCAAACATCAAATAAACTTCCTAGAACTTCGAGCAATGCGATACGCTCTCATGGCTTTTCAGGAACGTCTATCAAATCACGTCATCCTGATTCAGATGGACAACCAGGTGGCCATGTGGTACATCAACAAGCAGGGAGGCACAGGCTCCTTCCTCCTGTGTCAGGAAGCTGCGCAGATTTGGGCGGAAGCACTCTCCCACTCGATGTACCTCAGGGCTACCTACTTGCCGGGAGTGGACAATGTCTTGGCAGACAAACTGAGTCGCATCTTCCAGTCACACGAGTGGTCTCTCAACCCCTCGGTAGCGACCTCAATCTTTCGCCAATGGGGATACCCCCAGACAGACCTCTTTGCGTCCCCTCAGAACCACAAGGTGGACAATTACTGCTCCCTCATTCGGAGCGAGTGCTCTCAGCCCAAAGATGCATTCTCCTTCTCGTGGGCAACCGGTCTGCTCTATGCATTCCCTCCACTTCCTCTTCTTTCGAAGACTCTCGTGAAGCTACGTCAAGACAAAGGAACCATGATCCTGATAGCACCTCACTGACCACGCCAAGTGTGGTTTCCCATACTCCAGGATCTCTCCATCCGCAGGCACGTTCCCTTGGGAACAGAACTGCATCTGATCACTCAAAATGACGGATGCCTACGCCATCCCAATCTTCAGGCCTTGTCCCTGATGGCATGGATGTTGAAAGGTTAATCCTTCAACCACTTAACCTTTCAGATTCGGTTTCTCGTGTCCTGATTGCTTCACGGAAGCCTTCCACAAGAAAATCTTATTCCTATAAATGGAAAAGGTACACATCATGGTGCACTTCGCAGTCCCTTGATCCCTTTTCCTGTCCAATCCCAAGGTTTTTGGACTATCTCTGGCATTTGTCAGTCAGGTCTAAAAACCTCTTCCATCAGAATGCATGTCAGTGCGGTAGCCGCCTTCCATAAAGGGGTCTGGGATGTCCCTATATCAGTACAAGCCCTCGTAACACGATTTTTAAAGGGCTTGCTCCATATCTCAAGCCACCTTTACGTCCTCCGGTCCCTTCTTGGGACCTTAATCTGGTTCTCGGTCGGCTCATGAAAACTCCATTCGAGCCTCTTCACTCCTGTGACCTAAAATATCTCACATGGAAAGTGATTTTCCTTTTAGCTATCACTTCAGCTCGCAGGGTTAGTGAGTTACAGGCCCTAGTTACCTATCCGCCTTACACTAAACTCCTGCAGGACCGGGCGGTACTCCGCACTCACCCTAAGTTTTTACCCATGGTAGTTTCGGAGTTTCACATTAATCAATCCATCATACTACCTACCTTTTTTCCCAGGCCCCATTTCAATCCAGGGGAACAGGCTCTGCATACCCTTGACTGTAAACGGGCTCTAGCTTTCTATCTAGACCGTACACTTGCCCACAGGAAGAGCACTCAGTTATTCGTCTCTTTCGATCCCAACAAATTAGGGCAACCTGTGGGTAAGCAGACTCTCTCCTCCTGGTTGGCGGACTGCATATCTTTTTGCTACCAGCAAGCAGGCATTCCTTTTCAAGACCATGTTAAAGCACACTCTGTGAGGGCCATGGCGACTTCAGTAGCACACCTAAGATTGGTGCCGCTTCCTGACATTAGCAGGGCTGCCACCTGGAGCTCTCTCCATACCTTCGCAGCCCAATATTTCTTGGACAAAGCCGGAAGACAAGATTCCATCTTCGGCCAGTCTGTCCTGCGTAACCTATTTCCAACGTGACGTACCAACACCCTTCCGCCTGCCCGGTGGGGTTCAGGATGCCATCTACCAAATTCCACCCCAGTTGTTGTGCCTGTTGCACGCTGTTGGGTACATTTGGTGCATGTTCGGACATCTTCAGCTCGGTACTCACCCATATGTGAGGACTACCATCCTGCTTGTCCTGTGAGAAAGCAAGTGTTGCTTACCTGTAACAGGTGTTCTCACAGGACAGCAGGATGTTAGTCCTCACGAAACCCGCCCGCCGCCCCACGGTGTTGGGTTTGTAACGTTTTGTTGTTTTATTTTTTCGGCACTGCCTGTAGCTATCAAATAAGACTGCAGGGGGACGGACCCCTGCTGGCTGCAGGGTTAGTGCCAGTAACCCAGTAGGGGCCAATCAAAGTTCTGGAAACTTTGATAGAAGTTTTCTGTGGTTGGGCTCCATCCTGATGATGTCACTCATATGTGAGGACTAACATTGCTGTCCTGTGAGAACACCTGTTACAGGTAAGCAACACTTGGTAAATCATAGGAAATATTTTTTCACTTAGCACAAAATTTATGGAATGTGTTGCCAGAAGATGTGGTCAAAGCAACTAACAGTGGATTCATATACTTGATTTAGTCTTCACCACCTCCAGTATTTCTTTACTTGAACATTGATTATCTATTTCTCAATCAGTTTGGATAAATCACTTTTAATCCAATTTTCTTTGACATATGACCCCTAAATCAGACCTGGCCAATATCAAAATTCCAATAAGGAAGATTATAAACCTTAATATAGAGACACTTGCTCACATCAATTTTCCTGACAGCTTTTTTGATCTATCCTTAGATGATCAGGAATAAATAACTTACGGAAGCTTTTAACACCTGTTTTGCTTCAAAACAATAAGCACTGCTTGGAATCATTCTGAACTTCGGATCTTGAAAAGACAATGTAGATGACTAGAAAGTAGATGGTGTTGCCTGAAATATACAGATGTCATAAGAACATAAGAAATTGCCATGCTGGGTCAGACCAAGGGTCCATCAAGCCCAACATCCTGTTTCCAACAGAGGCCAAATCAGGCCACAAGAATCTGGAAAGTACCCAAACACCAAGAAGATCCCATGCTACTGATGCAGTTAATTCTTCAACATACACCAATATAAGGGAAATGCTTGTGTAATGGTGATTTTTCTGTACGGTGGCTATATTCAAGGACAACCAATTTGTGGCTGTCCTTTTTATTCGCCCCGTCTATTACTCTTTATTATCGTAATTTTGTGATGATATAATTTTTCTATGACAATTTTTTCTTTTTGATAAAACCCCAACTCCCTGTTCACTGAGGCGACCCGTTGGTTAGTGATTGAATACTTATCGAGGCATCTGTCTCTATTTCTTCTTACAGGATCGCATCTGCTTGCGATCTGCTTGCGATCCTGTAAGAAGAAATAGAGACAGATGCCTCGATAAGTATTCAATCACTAACCAACGGGTCGCCTCAGCGAACAGGGAGTTGGGGTTTTATCAAAAAGAAAAAATTGTCATAGAAAAATTATATCATCACAAAATTACGATAATAAAGAGTAATAGACGGGGCGAATAAAAAGGACAGCCACAAATTGGTTGTCCTTGAATATAGCCACCGTACAGAAAAATCACCATTACACAAGCATTTCCCTTATATTGGTGTATGTTGAAGAATTATTACTGAAAGGGAAGAGGTTGGTTGATGTATACTGATGCAGTTAATAGCAGTGGTTATTCCCTAAGTAAACTTCATTAATATATAATGGACTTCTCCATGAACTTATCCAAACCTTTTTTGAACCCAGCTACACTAACTGCACTAACCACATCCTCTGGCAACAAATTCCAGAGCTTTATTGTGCGTTGAGTGAAAGAATTTTCTCTGATTAGTCTTAAATGTGCTACTTGCTAACTTCATGGAATGCCCCCTAGTCCTTCTATTATCTGAAAGTGTATATAACCGATTCACATCTACTCGTTCAAGACCTCTCATGATCTTAAAGACCTCTATCATATTCCCCCCTGGTCGTCTGTTCTCCAAGCTGAACAGCCCTAACCTCTTCAGCCTTTCCTTATAGGGGAGCTGTTCTATCCCTTTTATCATTTTGGTCGCCCTTCTCTGTATCTTCTCCATCACAGTTATATCTTTTTTGAGATGCAGCGACCAGAATTGTACACAGTATTCAAGGTGCGGTCTCACCATGGAGCGATACAGAGGCATTATGACATTTTCCATTTTGTTAACCATACCCTTCTTAATAATTCCTAACATTGTTTGCTTTTTTGACTGCCGCAGCACACTGAGCTGATGATTTCAAAGTATTATCCACTATAATGCCTAGATCTCTTTCCTGGGTGGTAGCTCCTAATATGGAACCTAACATTATGCAACTACAGCATGAGTTTAGAGCATACTAGGGATGTGAACTTCCCTTACTTGGAGCCTTGTTTTTGGAATGCCCTTCCCTTTATTTTGTATACAGATAAAGATTTTAACAAAGTCAGGAAAAGTCTAAAGACCTGGGTATAGAGTTTTTAACTCTTGATTATTTTCATTTTACTGTCAAGTCTTTATCTGTACTATTGTTTTTGTCTCTTACAATTTTTCTGGATTAAATTGCATTGTACCTATGTTAAATATTGTACATACAAAATAAATATGAAATTATTGTATAATGCTTAGTTTGGTCAATCTAGTGTGTGTGAGGAGGGGGCATTGCTCTTGCATCATGAAAGTAAAGGATATTTTGGGTAAGATACAGAACTCTGCTGAAGTCATATCAGATTTTTAGAATTTTTTCCAGCCTTGTACAACTGGAAGCAGGAAAATTTAGATCTTAATTGTGAATTAAAGAGAGATTTTAGGTGGCCAATGCTAAATAATCACTTGGTGTTGTTGAATTAAGTCTATCACAGATTCAGAGATATTTTGTGTGATTTAGGATTTCAAATTGGGCAAGGCACCTGGGTTAGATGACCTAGGGCTGGAGTTTTATAAGGTGTTGAAATTTCCAGTTTTGGAGCCCTTGATCAAACTTTTAAATGAAGATCTACTTCATTAAAAAGGAATTAGAAGGAGTTAGAATTCTAACTTGTATTGGCCTGTGGCTTACAAGCAAAGGCCTTCCAAGCCTTTGCTAGAACGGTTAAGCGGGTACTAGGGAAGACAACTTGCTACTGACATGACCATAGATGATATACAAAGATATTTTCAGACTTTACATAAGATTAATGTAGATAGTACTGTGAAGGAGCTGAGATTTACATTTACACCATGCCTTTCTTGATAATGTTAAATAATACCATATGAAATTAGATATGGCAGAGAATTGTAACTAATCATGGTATCTATGAGGCAGTGCCCCTAGTGTCCCCTTGTGAGCATGTGCAGGACCAGGCTGGGAGCCGGTTACCTTTTAAATCCCCTAGAGGGAGAATGTATATGGGCGGGACTTGCTCGGAGGGCGTGCTTAGTACAGGGGAGAATAAGTTGCTGAGCCAGCGGGGAGAGGATGGGCCCCCATATTTGCTGTGGGAAGTTAGAAGGCTGTGATAATATGCCTTATTTTTTCAGTATACATTTTAAGAACCAATTTGTGCTCCCTAAGTTGGTGTCAGACTTTTTGTTTGTTTACTGTGCTCCGTCCATTCTTTTATGTTAGCCAGTTTGTTGAATTTTTGTTTGGTGACATGTATATCTGTTTTTAATTAAAAAAAAAAAAAAAAAAACTTTGAAGAAAAAAAAGAATGGAAATGGAAGTATTATATGGATGATGGATAGTATGTAGATGGAGGAATTGGGAAGGAATTGGAATGGATGGAAGACAAAAGGAATAGAAGAAGAAAGTGAGATAGGTAAGAGTTGAAAGATGGAGTGAATGAAGTACAAAGACAGAGCTTGGTCCTTAGTGGTGGGCTAGCAGCAGTAGGTAAGTAGTGGCTTTATTGTAGAAATAGACCCCCCCCCTCCTCTCACCCCTGCTCATGTGCAAAAGTTATGAGCCTACACTAGGGAACATTGAACCTCAGACATTGGTTCTCAGCATAATCATAAACGGTTAGAGAGTATATTTATTGGAAACAATACCAAATTACCCTCTATGAAGCTCATAGTTTGCTTCTCAACATCGTGAACTACTGCAAAAGGAACTCTCCTCCCACTTAGAGGCCAATGCGGTTGAACCCATTTCACTAGGGAAAAGAGGGATGAGGTACTTTTGTGATTCTAACGTAAACCGGGGAACTCCATTCCATCTTAAACTCTCTAAGGGCTTTGAACAAATTCCTGGTAAAAGAGACGTTCAGCATAGATTCCTTTCCTGGAAATACAGTGCCTTGTTACACATTTTTCATATTCTGCTGTCTTAAATAAGATTCAAAATGCATTAAAGTAGGAGTTTGTTTCACTGAATTACACAACAATCTCTGTAATTCAATTGTGAAAGAACAATTATAGAAATATTCCAAAGGTAATTAAGAATAAAAAAAAAAACCCCAGAAAGACTTGAATTGCATAAGTCTTCACAACCCTTGACTCAATACTTGATAGAAACCCCTTTTTCAGCAGAAACAGGCATGAGTCATTTAGGACAAGCATCTTAACAATTTTGCATAATGGGATGGTGCAGTTGTTTCTTCTTGGCAGAAGAGCTCATGCTTTTTCAAGCAGTCCTCAAGTCAAGCCACAGATTTTCTGTTGGATTCAGGTCTAGGCTTTGACTGTCTGGGCCACTCAAGGTCTTTCACTTTTTTGGCTAAGCCACTCCATTATTGCTTTTGCTTTGTTAGGATTTTAGGTGACTCTTCTTCCTAATCCCAGCTCTATGGAAAACTGGAACAGAATTTCCTTTGCACCATCCATCTTCCTTTCAGTCTTCCTGTCCTTGCTGTTGCAAGGACAGGAAGCATCCCCACAAGCATCCCCACAACATAATGCTGCCACCACACGCTTTACTGGAGGGATGGTGTTAGGGAGATGAGCTGTGTTTGTTTTATGCCACCCTTAAAGCTTAGAATTTAGATCAAAAAGTTCCACTTTAATCTCATCAGACCTCTAAAACCTTCTCTGATATGCCGATCGCCTTTGCCCTCACTATGTCACACATAGTGAGGGCAAAGGCGATCGGCGCCATTTTGAGATGCGATCACTTTGCGTCTCAAGACGCGATCACTTTGCATCTCAAAATGGCGCCGATCGCCTTTGCCCTCACTATGTGTGACATAGTGAGGGCGATCGGCGCCATTTTGAGTATTGGCATCGGACGGCCGGCGTGCAGGAGGTCGTTCCCGGACCCCCCTGTCACATGGTAGGAGCACAAGATGGCGCCGGTGACCATGTGACATGGGCTGACCAATGGCACCGGTAGCCCCTGTGACACAGGCTATCAGCGCCGTGATGAAACCGGCAAACGAGGGTGTGAGAATGCAGGGACGGATTCTGGATTCCCTGCTGGACCACCAGGGAGTTTTGGTAAGTCTTGGGGGGGTCAGGAGGGTGGGGGGTTTAAATTTTTATTTAGGAGGCCGAATAAAACAGAAATCTGTTAAATATGTGGGGAGTCGCAATGCATTTCACCTCCCCAAGTATTTAACAGATAGGACAAAATAAGTTGCGGATTACAAATACGTGGAAAACGGATGCACACCTCTAATATCCCCCCTCAGTTGTCTCTTCTCCAAGCTGAAAAGTCCTAACCTCTTTAGTCTTTCCTCGTAGGGAAGTTGTTCCATTCCCCTTATCATTTTGGTAGCCCTTCTCTGTACCTTCTCCATCGCAATTATATCTTTTTTGAGATGCGGCAACCAGAATTGTACACAGTATTCAAGGTGCGGTCTCACCATGGAGCGATACAGAGGCATTATGACATTTTCTGTTTTATTCACCATTCCCTTTCTAATAATTCCCAACATTCTATTTGCTTTTTTGACTGCCGCAGCACACTGAACTGACGATTTCAATGTGATATCCACTGACACCTAGATCTCTTTCTTGGGTTGTAGCACCTATTCTCACAGGACAAGCAGGATGGTAGTCCTCACAAATGGGTGACATCGAGGATGGAGCCCTGTACGGAAAACTTTTCTGTCAAAGTTTCAACAAGCTTTGACTGACACTGGCACACTGGGTGCACTGAGCATGCCCAGCCTGCAATTATCCCTGTGAGCCACAGGTGTCTCCCTCAGTCTTCTTTTTTCCGCTCTGCAGTCAGCATAGCGGTTGGAGCTCTGTGAGGATTTTTTAACTAATTACCTCATGGAAACACTTAACTTTTCACTTCAAAAAACACTTTTCCCTGCACAGGTCTCCCTCCGCGTACGTTTTTACGACGCTCGGTGAGTACTAATTCTTATTTTTCGGTCGGTTCCTGTCACTATCTTAAGGCTGTTAACTGACTGAAGCCTTCCCTTCCCCCATTTTTCAGTTAGCTTTAAACAGCTTGCGAGTATCTCTGTGACACTCTGCTTGCTTATGCTAGTGGGGTAGGGATTTTTTCCTTAACTTTAGGACTTCTGTAGCTTCAAGTCCTTCGTTCCCTGGTACCCTCACGCAGTCGATACCCTATCGCTACACCGGGACCCTCCTAAACCGCCCTGGGCTTTTATATGTCATCAGCGCCCCTCCCCCCACGGTGCCCTGATGCCTTTATCCATGTTTTTTGCTTTTCAGTGCTACCAGGCTTTTTCCTCCTACGCACTGTTTTTTTCCTTGGGCTTCCTCGGTGCCGTCCCTACCCGGATGCACGCCATTGACGCACACGCTGTTAGTCACTGCCATGCATACTCGGGTCGCCGCCACCGCTGCCCGAGACACTTTTTAACGATCCCAGGGTCACTTCATCGATGCCACCCCCCCTTTTGGGGATGCCATCGATGCCCCATCCTCCCCACCGATGTCAGCCCTTTTCCATCGGTGGGCATCGGTGCCACATCGATTCGTCGGTGGGCATCGATGCCGGATGGTCCCCATCGGTGGACATCGGTGCCGGATGGTCCCCATCGATGGACATCGGTGCCGGATGGCTTGTCCGTCGATGGCATTGGTGCCGGATGGCCGGCCGTCGATGGCATCGGTGCCGGGTCCTTTTGCATCGATGGACACCGATGCCCAGGTGTTTCATCCATGGGCATCTATGTTAGAATGCATCCATCGAGGGCAGTCGATGCCAGGCTGCTCCCATCGGTGAAATTCGATGCCCAGGTGGGTCCCATCGGTGGGTATCCATGCCGGCTCGATTCCAGGACTGGCGTTGATGCCGGGATGGAATTCATCGACTGGGAGATCCATGCCATCGATTCCATACGTGTCCATATCAATGCCACCGACACACGTGTCTGGGGCACCGATGCCATGTACACTTGGAAATCTGAGTCTGTCCAAATCGATACCGTCAACGTCTGTGGCCCTATAGTTGATGCCCGTGGCCATGCCACAAACGGCATAAATGCCCGCCTCCATGCATCGATGCCCTCGACACCTCCGTTTTCCTTCGGTGTCCTTGACGCCCTATTGATTCGACTTCGACTCAGTCGATGCCGGTATCTTTTTCAATAACGGCAATGTTTTTCGATTATTCGATTCCACATCGTTTCAAAGATACCTATGCCACTGCTGTCAGTGCCCGTCACTGTCATCATTCTCCTGGCCAGTCATCGACGATATTTCATACCCATTTTGATGATATCCTCGAAGCCCCTTAGGTTGCCTTCAATATCGTCAATACCGACATAGCACCCGCCACATAATACCCTCGCCTCCTCACATTGCTCCACGCTTTGGGTTCTTTTTTAAGCCCCGTATTAGCTTAAGACACTCCATTGTGTCAGGAGCAGAGCAGGCGTGCTGACAGTTCGTCATCGATCGCCTTCCAGGACGACGAGGGCTTCCATCTCGGCGCTGGGGAAAGACCGGGCCGAGCACCGTGGCACCCATCATCGCCGACATCGTGATCGTCCGCCGCTGACGCCATCCAGCACATCGGTGCCATCCTTCTCCAGGCTGGACAACGCTCGGGCAGAGCGACATCACCACTGCCATCAGCACTGTTCCTACAGTTTTGGCAGTCCTTGGTGATCCAGAACTTCCGGATCCAGGTCCGACAGCTTCTGCATTGGCGTCACGACACATCGAGCCGCTGTGACGAGGGAAGGGAACATGAGTTCCGTTAGGGCTCCTCTGTTCCTGGCGTGCCCCACCGTCAAGTGGTGTGGGACTATGGCCATCTGTTACACTTAGCAGTCTAAACGCCACTCACGCCTGGCCTGTCTCCTCTGTACCTGTGCCACCATACCGGGTTTCAGAGCGAGATGGACGTTTACGTCCCCGGCCTTACCCTCGAGGACTCCGGAGACCGTCAGGGTCAACAATCTTCACCGGCTCGTCTTGCGGCGATCCACGTCGGATGGTAAGTACCCGCTTCGGCGGCATTCCCATAGAGTTGTGTTCTCCCATTCGGACCGTGGTTCGAAAAGTTCTGGGTCATGTGCCTTTTAGAACTGTATTAGTGTCACATATCACAATGTTAGCTATGTTAGCCACAATATCAGGAGAACCCCTCTATCTTCTTGGGATTGCAGCAGGGCTTCTTCTCTTGTCAGTAACAAGTCCCTGTGCCGACCAATGCTCTGACTCTTGGTTCCCTCCCAACCAAGGTCCAGCTGCATTGGCTGATCTGCTAAACATGAGATTCAGCAACCATTGCCCCATGTACAAGTCCACCTTGAGGCCTGGCCACAGGTCTCAGTGTCTCCTTGTACAGCATACAGAAATGCGGGTACCACTTACCGCTCACACACCTGCAGGAGCCTACATGATATCCTCCATTGGGACACCTCCTGGTCTCCCATCTGGTCAGATATCAGAGCGGCCACCCCACCTTGTACCAAAGTCCCGGTACACTCCCCCAGGCGCTACGAAGTGCAGAGGGGAGAAGGGAGGGGGGTTGGGGAGTTTTAATTGCACTATTCTTTCTTTTAACAGAAAATAGTTACTCTCCGCACATCCTGGACCTAAGAAAATCCAACTTTCTTTAGACGTCACAGGTACAATGGTATCTTTGGTTACCATCACTCCATACTGCAGTAAGTACATTATTTTAATGTTTCTATGTGCTTTATGGTGAGTCAACATTACAACCCCAAGCTCTGCCGCCGGCACCAGCTTCGGTAAGTGAACTGTCTCTTGCATCACTGTTGGTGAATGCTGTTTTCTCTGCGGAGTGTAACATCATTCACTTTCCTTGCATAGACTACTGCTAACCACTTTCAGTACATGCAAGGAGCTCTCACTTTTTTCAGGACTCACTATACATTTACTAACTGGGATTACTGTCACTGCCATAAATCCCTTCTGTAACACTTCTGGACACCACAGTCTTAAGACCCTCTTGTCCAGCATGCGCACAGACATTCTGATACATTGTTATATGTCCCTGCGCATATTTTCCATAACCTCAACCTTTCAACTTTTCATGGTTGGGCTATGGGGTTTCTTCCCACTATGCATTTTTCTCATAATTCAAAACTGCTATGGGTTATATTCAGTGACATTCTATACTCAATGGACCTAAGTGGTTTCATTGCTTTCGTCCCTGATTCTTATCCCAGTTCGAACTAGGACCTAGTCTCCTTCGACTCATGCTCGCAATTCCTTAGGGTTATAAAGTTTCTCCTGAAAGCTGTCAACCCATTATGCATCTATTGCACTCCAGCATAGTTTCTCATAAACTTCCTGGACGTTGCACCCATGAGTTATGCCCTTATGCCTTCCAATACTGCTTTTGCAACAATTCTTTGTGCATACAGACAGCATAGGGACAATGTGCTTTCCAACTCATAAGCACGCACAACCTCTTAGCTGCTCTGCTAGACAGCTGCGCAGCTCTACCCTTGGCCCTTGTTCACTTCATGCGTCCTTGGGCCACATATCTAAGAGATTTAATGAACGCTCTATCTGACCTTCTCCACGTAGGTTCTATCCTCTCGAATGGTCTCAATTACATGTGTACAGGGCAAATCTTTTAACGCTGAGTTTAACTAAACTTTCCTCGGCGTCTGCATCATTCCATACGATGCACAGGTTCTGCTCCCTACACATGTTTCCTATGCGTTCCCTTAGATGCCTTTTCTTCCATCAAAGGCCTCTTCAATATATCTCTTCTGCTGCCTCTCGTAGCCAGCATTCTTCTAATGTTGAACTGGGATGGGGTTCAGTATTCTTTTCCCCACTCCCTGACTGAGATCAGTATGCTTCCCATACTTCTCAATCCATCATATCAGTAACCTTTTATTCCCTCACCAGTCAGTCCCAAATCATAGACTTACTGATGTTCTTAGGTTCTGGTAGCGTCACAAAACCTTCTAAACATAAATCTTGCCGTTTAATATGGCAGGCTTTACCTCCTGACGCTAAAAAAAAAAAAAAAAAAAAAAGAGGTATTACCCCTTTTACTTTTCCACCATTTTTTCTTACTCCCTCGGATTCTGTTCTCCAGACATCCTCCACATAGATACACCTTTCTCTTAGGAGGTGTATCGTTTTGGGAGTTGGGTTCCCGTTTTCGGTAATCCTCTCTGAGTCGGCTTACCATGGATTATCCACTGATCAAGCCGCCTCTATTTCTCTAATCACGGAATGAACATATATATTCTCCTTATAAGTCTCATACATTCTACGTTTGAGCCTTTCCATTCCTCTCTTCCACAGTTTGGCAAGGGAACTTCTTTCCCTCTTAATGTCATTCCTGCCAGCAGGGTCCGTGAGTTATGCACTCTTTCCATACTCACCTGACTCCGTTCCTCTGCCACTGAGTAGTTCTACGCATTCAACTTTCTATCCTTTTCAGGTAGATGTTGTATCTCCTTTCCTCAGGAAATACTCTATTAATTTTTCCTAACCTCTCTCTCTCGCCCTAGGGAGAGACTGGGTTTTCCACATTCCTGGACAGTAATGCTGCGCTTACATTCTATCTACATTGCACTGCATTCCATGTGAATTCCACTTGACTCTTTCCTTCATGCAAGGGTCAAGCTGCTACTTCCAGTGGCCACACAGACCTAATCCTTCTGATTAAGTGGTCTATATTTCCTTTCCTACCAACAAGCAGACATTTCACTACAACACTGTGGGTATCCACATACTGTTGTGTCCGTCTTAGCCTTAACAGCTTCCCTTTGGTTACTGCTGCTTGTACTTTTTTATCAGGTTGCAGCCTGGAGTCCTCTCCATACCTTCGCAGCCTATTATTGCTTACATTTGACTAGCCGGCATGCTCCATGTTTGGCCAGTCCGCCTACTCTTACTTTTTTCAATTCACTACCCAACATCCTTCCACGAACCCATTATGGTGTTGCGGATGCCCTCCGTTCCCATTTCCACCTCAGTCGTTACGCCTTTGCGCATCTGCGGTGTATCTGGTGCATTCCCGGGCATCCTCAGCTCGGTACTCACCCATTTGTGAGGACTACCATCCTGCTTGTCCTGTGAGAAAGCAAATGTTGCTTACCTGATGTAGCAGGTGTTCTCACAGGACAGCAGGATGTTAGTCCTCACGAAACCCGCCCGCCACCCCGCGGAGTTGGGTCTGTATACTTTTATTTTAGTTTCGCTTGCGCTTTTTAGCTATAAGACGAGACTGAGGGAGACACCTGTGGCTCACAGGGATAATTGCAGGCTGGGCATGCTCAGTGCACCCAGTGTGCCAGTGTCAGTCAAAGCTTGTTGAAACTTTGACAGAAAAGTTTTCCGTACAGGGCTCCATCCTCGATGTCACCCATTTGTGAGGACTAACATCCTGCTGTCCTGTGAGAACACCTGTTACATCAGGTAAGCAACATTTGCTATATGGAACCCAACATTGTGTAATTATAGCATGGGTAAATAAAGGATAGTTGTTTACCCTTTCAAATAATACTAAAACAAGGGGGACTATCAACCAAGCAGATTCAAAACAAATCTTAGAAAGTACTTTTTCACTCAGTTCACTGTCAAGCTGTGGAATCCCTTTCCAGAGGACGTGATCAAGATGACGAGCTTAGCGGCATTTGAGAGGTTTGGACAAGTTCCTGGAGGAAAAGTCATAAATTATTAGCCAGGTAAACTAAAGAAAGTTATTGCTGTCCCTGGCAGTGAGTAACAGGAATTAGATCTACTTTATGGGAACTGTCAGGTACTTGCAACATGGATTGGCCACTGTAGGAGACAGGATACTGGGCTCCCTGCACCTTGGTCTGACCCAGCAGGGCACTTTTTATGTTCTTATGAACATAAAAAGTCAAGACGTATTTGTATTCTTACAGTAACTACTTTTGGAATGTTTCTATAATTGTTTTATAATAAAGTGAAGCATATACTGTGTAAATCAGTGAAATTCCTACTTTAGTGAATTTTGATTTATGTATTTTAGAATATTAATGCTTAAGACTGTGAAGACTTTTAGAAGGCACTGTTCATGACTAGGTTAAGCTGTCTGGCTGGTTTTATGGATTGTAATTCATTTTCTGATTTTTCACATTTACTATGAAATTATGTGTATAGTGATACTATGTGTTTTTTTTGTCAGCATGCTTAGAGATTTATTACGTTTATCGTGCTATAAAAATATTGATAAACCAATAACAGTTTTTCTGTATTGGCAGCTGTATTTATGTCAGTAGTAAGTCTGATTGTAGCTTTGATTTGGAAATTTCAGGAATACAGTAAATATTGGTTGCATAAATTGTAGTTTCACAACTGAAAAGGGAATGTTCAAATTAGTGAGTGTGTTGTGGTAAAGCTTATACATCTGCTGTTTAAAGAATCCTTTTTGTGGTTTCAAATTCTCAAATTACTTTTTCAAAAATCAAAGTATCCAGTGTGGCGATTTGAAAAAAGAATAGATTATAACATTTATTTTATTTTATTTATATTCTACTTTTCGGCACTTCAAGGTAGATTACATTCAGGTACTGTAGGTATTTCCCTGTCCTCAGAAGGCTCACAGTCTAAGGGGCTGATGTAAGAAGGTGCGCTGTAGCTGCCATGGATTTGTGCGCGCCTATACGCGCATTTTTCCATGGAAAGTTCTATACAAGTATGTAATACTTTTGAACGCAAGAAAAAGCACGTACAAACGCACTTACTGACCCATGTTTTTTCTGCATGAGTGCATGCTAATGGCATGCAAAGGAGGTGATTATTCATGGACAATGTTAATGTTTCCTGGAAATCTTTTCTTTTAATCCAGCATATATCCATATAGTAACCAATGTTTCATCTTATGGAGTCAACTGGGGTCTGTGGCATTACAATCGGAATGGCACTGAGCAGACCAAATGGACTTGAGGTTCTTATCTGCTGTTGGGTTTTTCTTTCTAAAAATAAATTACAAACTTATATCTGGGTAGGACTCTAAGCTTTTCACACAATTAATTTTCCACTGCATTTGCTCAGTTTTTGGTGGAATAAAATATGGAAGCTAAGGTAAATAGTTTAAAGATAAAATTGACTACTTTTGCTTTAGTTCATACCTTAACTTTGGTAGCTCATGGTGAGTTACTTTCAGACACAGTAGCTATTTCCCTGTCCCTAGAGGGCTTACAATTTGTTCCTGAGGTAACAGAGGGTAAAGTGACTTGCCCTGGGTCATAAGGAGCAACAGCAGGATTTAAACTCTGGCTTCCTTGGTTCTCAGCTTGCTGCTCTAACCACTAGGCTGCTTCTCCACTCCATGTTTTCCCTTGGTTCCAGTGATGTGCACAGCATAGGAATATATTGCATTGCCTTGGTGGTGGGATACTTCACAGATAAAATGAATAGCCCTCAGGCCTGCTACATTGCTCCAGTGACACTCATCACAAATGCTTCCCATGTTCAGCTCCTCTATGACAATCTTACAACACATGAGGTGCAGAAGCAACCATTGTGGTTATCTAGAATAAGGGTTAAGGTTGATGTAAGGTCCCTGGTAGTGATTGCAGAGGATTAAAAAGCAAATTTTAGTAGTGGACTCATGATGACGGGTGTAAAGCTGAGAGAGAACTGTGGAGGGAGAAAGATTTGGGGTCCTCTGCATACTACACTTTGCAGACATAGGCAAAAGATTCCAGAGAAGCGCAAAGCTTGTTTAATGGATGATACTGTCTACTTTGACATGAAGAATAACTTTATTATGGTGAGGTAGTAACAGTTCCAAAGCAGTTGTCAGCATTAAGATGGAGAGAAGGCATGAGGCCTTAGGTGGTTAAATCCAGTGACTATAACAAGGGAATAGATCAAATTATCTGCACAAAATATGTAATGATTGAAAGATTGATGCAGAGAAGGAGGGTTTGGTTATATTGGGACTATATATCTGTGAGGATAAGGATATGTATACAAATGGGATGGTTTGCATTCATTCAGAAAAGGTACTGCAGCTCCTTATCATAGCTACAAAACCTAATTTGGCCAATATTTAAACTGAGAGAGAGGAGGCCCAAACCGATAACCCACAGAAGAAAAAAAACACTCAGGTAAATTGTGGAAGCTCTGAAGAGATAAAAGCCTCAAATCAACTGTATAATATACAGGAGACAAAAAGTCAGAAGTAAAGGGTTATGTAATGAAATGATTAATGGTATAAAGATTCTGGAACAAAAGGAAATCAAGAGAGAGAATGGCAAAGGAGCACATCACCGTAAGTCATGTGTACAAATGATTGAAGTCTTGTTAAAATCAGTGACCTGAAGGCTACCATAGCAGATCCAGGTTTGGATGTGGTTACAATCACAGATTTTTGGTATAATGGAAATCAGATTTGGGATGCAATTGTCCCAGGCTATAATCTTTTCACAAGAAAAAGAATAAGGAGCAAGGCAAGAGCAGTGGCTCTTTTCAACAGACACAATAGTAGTCACTGAAATACAGTGAGACTTGGGAGAAATGGAATTACTGTGAAGATTGCTGCATAAACCTAGGAAAACCTCTGTTTACATGAGAATAGTATAGAAAACTCTGGCACAGAGAAAAGGATAGATTCTAACATGAGCCATAAAAATGGTGCTTAATGTAGAAGTGCTGCTTATAGATTTCGTCAGTCTCCTAGGAGTAAGTTTCAGCCTATCTGGTAGAGTTTCAGCTAAGAATGAAGACATCCTGTAAGCCCTATAAAGCTGATTACATGTCTCAGCCAAGGAAAAGGAATGATATCTTGCAGGTGGCTAAGCTTGGACAGTTAACAGCTGGGAGATATTACTAACAGAATTGGTGGGGGTAAGTAAGGGTGATAACTAGATCTAGAACATGTTTGCAGTCAAGCTTGAATAACTAAAAGCAGGGGAGGTGTCCTTAGCTAAAGTAGTAGAGGCAGGGGAACTGTGCAACCTGGCTAGGCTAAATGTTCCTTATCAGCTGACATCTACTGTGTTACAACTCAGTTGAATATACTGTTTGAATGAACTATGCATTCTAGTCCTCTTTTTAAACATCAGTATTAATCATGAAATTGCTTTTAGTTGTTTCTCGTTACTAATGCTTCAATCCCATATTAGATAGTTCCATTCTTGTAGCTCTTCACAAAGAAAGATTTTTAGAAGTATTTTTTCGTTCAGTGATTTTGTTTAATATTTGGAAAATGTTCTTCTTAATTTAGAGCTTAACTTTAGAGATTTATGTAGGTCATTGCTACCTACATATGTTAAGGTGGAGAATAGCTGATTTTGTGTGTGTGTGTTTATATGTAGTAATTGTATTCCACTAGTATCCATGTGGCAGAAGAAAGCAATCTGTCTAGGATTAAATTTTAAAAGTAGAATGTTATTGAACCGATTTGATGGCATAAATGACAAGTGCTGCACACTGCTATACAGAACACCTGGGCCTTTGCACCACAGGTCAGATGGAGCTGGGAATGCTGCAGAGGCAGCCCATAGGAGAACTGAGTTCCAGTCATCACACAGTGGTAACATCTAGTGACCAAATTTCCGTTCCACATTGGTCAGGTTCTGGAGCGAGCCACGGTTTGTCTCCCCTGTCTTGCTGTTGCAATTGCTGGGCAGAGTTGGGAGGGAATATAAAAATGAGGAAAATCCATAAGAACATAAGTGCCATACTAGGTCAGACCAAGGTCCATTGAGCCTAGCATTCCATCTTCAACAGTGACCAGTCTGGTTCACAAGTAACCGTTAGACACACAATATTTGATCTGTTTCTAGTATCTCACTCCAGGGATAAACGCTTGAATTCCCAAGTCTTCCTGGCAAATAACTGTTTATGGACTTTCCTTCAGGAACTTATCCAATTCTCTTTTGAACCCCACTATGTTAATTGCTTTGATTACTTCCTCTAGCAATAGATTCCATAGTTCAATTGTTTGCTGAGTGAAAAAATGCTTCCTTCAATTTGTTTTAACTCTGCTAGTTTCATGGAGTATCCCCTAGTTCTATGTTGTTTGAAAGGGTAAATTATTTATTTATTTATTTATTTTTTAATTTAATATTTATTCAGATTTTAACATTTATTAATACAAGATCATTCTTGATTAAGAAAAGCATTTTGGAGACAATTATAATTACTGCTTAAGTTAACAATACTAAAACAAATACATCCACTATGCAATTTAGTCCTCAATATTTAAGGTAGCCAATTTAAATAGCTCTGAAAGACATTTTTAATTTATCATATTTATGTCCCATACTTCGTACTCTATATTCTTTTAGGGCTCACTGATCTTATAGGCACTACTAGGGTTCCAACTCAAGATTCCCCACTTGTGTTTTTGTCACTCAGAAAAATTGATAATTGAGGGGGAGTGTAGAAAACAAAGGATTTACCCTTATATCCTATACTACATTTACAAGGGTATTTAAGGCTAAAGGTTGCCCCTATTTGGAGGACCTTTGCCCTAAATAAAATAAATTGTTTCCTCCTCCTTTGTGTTATTTTAGAGAGATCTGGATATACTCTTATAGATAGGGTCAAAAACAATTCCGTCCTATGTTTAAAAAAATAAACGGAACACCCAATCACGGTCAGTTTCAAATACAAAAGTGGTCAATAATGTAGCACTCTGTACCATTTCACTATCAGATGTCTCCAAAATTTTGGAGACATCTAAACTAGTTTCCAACTTATCCATAACTTGTGATCCCTCCTGTTCTTCCTGCTGTACTGTACTGTGGTGGAAGTGACTTGAACAGGTCTCCTCCAGAACTGTAAGTAATCCTCTCATTGTAACCTCTCCTTCCTATAAGGAGCCAAGAAATGAGTACCTAAATGGGAGCCTAACTAGGTCCTAAGTTGTTTTTTTGTTTTTTTTTTTTTAAATGCCACATTCTGCAAGGAAAAGGAGGGCCAAGGAACGAGTTGAGCCTACGACTGCTCCTGGTACCCATGTAAAAGGGCCTATGGACTCCCATGTACAACGTACATCTCGATCGGAAGTGGTGCAGATGGAAGGGCCTCTTGAATTTATCTCTGAGGCCTTACCTTCGGACCTTTCAACATCTTTTTCCCCGATCCATAGGGAACCACCTGCTAACCCGGCTACAACCAGAGCCCATGGACCTTGGATGGAGAACCCAACAGCGGAAGTCGCTGTATTGGGCTCTCCAATAGTAGGCCCGAGCTCCTTGGATTTGTCTGGTATGGAAAGTCCGGCGGCGGTCCAGATTGGACAGACCACCTCACTGAGTAAGGTACAAGGAGATTCCCCTCAAGATCCAACAAAGATGGACAACTCTGTTTATTTACCTAAAATATGTGTCCCACAGATAACTAAACCTGAGGTAGTTACATTGGATGTAATAATGGAAGCTATAGTGAGTTTACAGAATTCGATGGTAGTTCAAGTAAACCCTATTATAGAGAAAGTAAATAATATACAAGGAAAAATAATTAACATGGAGTTAAAAAAAGATAAAGAAAGTAAAGAACTAGAGGAAATTAAAGGAGATTTGGATAGTACAAAAAAGGTACAAGAGGCAATGATTAAGGAAAATCAAATATTGCAAATGAAATTGGAGAACTTAGAAAATGTTAATAGAAAGAAAAATCTTCGTTTTGTGAATTTCCCATTGCTCCCATATATAACACCGAAAGAAATGTTTAAGAAATACTTATTAGAAATTCTTAAAGTTCCAGAAAATTCAATACCACCATTAGTAAAGAGTTATTACATTCCAATGTATAGAAAAGGAGTACAGCATTTATTTATTTATTTAACACTTTTCTATACCGACCTTCATGGTTGAGGACCATATCAGATCGGTTTACATCGAAAGGGGGAAACTATAACAAAAACCATTGGTAAAAAAACAGGAAGGACAAAGTTACATTCAACAGGGGTAGAAAACTTGGAAGCCAAGACTGCTAGAAAGAAAGGTCTAAGGAACATAGAGATTAGGATAATAACAACAGTTAGAGACTGAGTAGGCTCTTATTCAGAGCTTGAAGTTGGTATGGAGATCCATACGACCCTTCCCTATCTAACTAGATAAATGAAGCTTGACCGACGTGCCCGCAAATGCGCAGTAGAGAGCAGCTCTACTGCGCATGTGCGGGCGAGCACGTCAGTCTTAGGCAGCGTCAAAAAAAACCAAAAAACATGGCGGCAGCGGTGGTAGCAGCGGCAGCGGGCAGCGGTAGCGGCGGCGGTAGCGGACGGCAGCGGCAGCGGTGGTGGGCGGTGGCGGTAGCGGGCGGCAGCGGAGGTGGTAGCGGCGGGCGGCAGTGGCGGCGGTAGCGGGCGGCAGCGGCGGCGGTAGCGGCAGCGGCGGCGGTAGCGGCGGGCGGCAGTGGCGGCGGTAAGCGGGCGGCAGTGGCGGCGGTAGCGGGCGGCAGCGGCGGCGGTAGCGGCAGCGGTGGTGGGCGGTGGCGGTAGCGGCAGCGGGGGCGGGCGGCAGCGGAGGCGGTAGCGGCGGGCGGCAGTGGCGGCGGTAGCGGGCGGCGGGCGGCGGCGGTAGCGGCAGCGGGCAGCGGCAGCGGTAGCGAGGGAGGGAGGAGAGAGAGAGGGAGGGAGGGAGGGACGGACTAAGTGGGAGGGACGAAGAGAGAGAGTGGGAGGGAGTGACTGAGTGACAGGGAGGGATTGAGTGAGGGGGAGGGACTGAGTGAGGGGGAGGGAGCGGGACTGAGGGAGAGGGAGGGAGGGAGTGGGTGGGACTGAGGGAGAGGGAGGGAGGGAGTGGGGTGGGGACTGAGGGAGTGGGACTGAGGGAGAGTGAGTGGGACTGAGTGAGAGGGAGAGAGGGGGAGGGAGTGAGTGAGACTGAGTGGGAGGGAGGGACTGAGTGAGAGGAGAGGGAGGCTGGGGAGGAGTGGGTGAGTGGGTGGGAGGGAGGTAGGGGAGAGAGAATGAGGGAGGTAGGGGAGAGAGAATGAGGGGGAGGTGAGAGACAGAGGGATGTAGCCCGTTTTAACGGGCTTAACGGCTTGTTTATCCATAAATAACCTTCCCTATTTATCCCTTCCACCTCACTCATGATTTTATACATTAATCACATCCCTTCTGTCATCTTTTTTCCAAGCCGTTTTCTTTCTGCATAAGGGAGCTTTTCCATCCCATTTATAATTTTCATTGGCCGCCTCTGTACCTTTTCTATATCCGCTATGCCTCTTTTTGAGATGATCTCAGTTTTGTTTTACATTTATTTTCAAATAATTCCTAATATTCTATTTGCCTTCTTGACCACAGCCGCACACTGAGCTGAAGTTTTCAAGGTAGTGTCTTCAAGAACTCCAGTATCCTTTTCCTGGGTGATGACTCCTAATATGGAGCCCAGCATCGTGTACTTGTAGTTGGGATTAACTTTCCCATCCCAGTCCCCCTTTCTCACAAGGTCATTCTACAATCCACTGCTATTATAATGACTCAAAACAATATTATACAAACCTGTAGATTTGGTTATCTCACTCATTCCTTTCTCCAGACCAATTCTGAATATGCTAAATAGCACAGGGCTGTGTGGCACTCCACTAAAAACCTTTTTCCATTTGGAAAACTGACCATTTAGTCCTACTCTCTGTTTCCCGTCTTATATCTAATTACCAATCCACAATAGGTTCTGCCTCTGATACCATGACCTCCCAATTTCTTGAGGAGCCTCTGAGTGTTTTTGTCGAATGTTTTCTTAAAATCCAAGTATGCTATATCAACTGGTTCACATTTGTCCACATGTTTATTTCACTCTCAAAAAAAATCTAATAAATTGGTAAGGCAGGACTTCTCTTTGTAAAACCCATGTTTATTATCTCCCTTTAATCCATGTCTTTTTTAATGTAGTCAGCAATTTTGTATTTAAGAATAGCTTCAAACATTTTGCCTGACAGATGTCAAGCTCAGTAATCTATAGTTTCCCAGATCACCCCGGACCACTTTTTAAAAATTAGCATCACATTGGCCACCCTCCAGGCTTCTGGTACCATGGCTGTTTTAAATGATAGGTTGTAAATCACCAGAAATAGGTCTGCAATTTCATTTTTTGAGTTAATTCAGAATTTTGGGATGAATACCAATTGGTTCCAGTGATTTGTTATTCTTTAATCTGTCATTCTGAGTTTGTCCTTCACTTTCACAGTGATTCCATGTAATCACTCAGAGTGATTACTATCAAGAAATATTTCTGGTATAATTAATTATGACCAGGACATCTTCCTCCATAAAGACAAAGGCAAATAATTTAGTTTTTCTGCTGTTTCCTTGTTCTCCCTAACCACACCTGTGTAGTTGTGAATGAAGGCTCATTGCCCAGCAGCACAAGAGGTTGGTGCTAGCTGGATGCCCAATGAATAGGAGGAAACAGCTGAGCCAAATCTCCACCTATGATTTATTTTTTGGTTTCATCTTCAAGTTCTCTTGTAGCTTGACAGTATTTGCAATGTAAAAATACAAACTTATGCACTTGAAGGGAGATTTTCTATTTGGAGTTTTTCAAGCTTGATTGAGTGACAAAAGAATTGGATCGAGAAAGAGCCTTTAATGTGATCTACTTGGATTTCAGCAAAGCTTTTGATATGGTCCCGCATAGATGGCTTGTGAATAAAATGAGAAGCTTGGGAGTGAGTGTCAAGGTGGTGGTGTGGATAACAAAAAGTTGACGGATAGAAGACAGCATGTAATGCTAAATGGAACCTACTCTAAAAAGAGAATAGTGTTAAGTGCAATGCCACAAGGGTCGGTTTTGGGACCAGTTCTGTTAAATATCTTTGTGAGCGACATTGCATAAGGGATAGAAGGTAAATTTGTCTGTTTACGGATCATACTAAGATCTGCAACAGAGTGGACACACCGGAAGAAGTACAGAAAATGAAATGTGATTTAAGAAAGTTTGAATAGTGGTCAAAGATATGGCAACTGGGATTCAGTGCCAAGAAGTGCAGAGTCATGCATCTGGTGTGCAGTAATCCAAAAGAGCATATGTGATGGGGGTGTGAAAGGCTATTGTGCATGGACCAGGAGGGAGACTTTGGGGTGATAGTGTCTAACATTCTGAAGACAGCAAAGCAATGTGACAAGTCGATAGCTAAAGCCAGAAGAATGCTGGTAACCAGTAAGGAAATAGTGCTAATCCCCATGTTTAGGTCTTTGGTGAAGCCTCACCTGGAGTACTGCGTTCTGTTCTGAAGACCATATCTCAAAATGGACAGAGGATGGAGGGGGTCCAGAGAAGAGTGACCAAAAGGGTGGGGGGGGGGGGGGTCTCCATCAAATGATTTATGAAGAGAGGACCTAAAGATATATACTTTGGAAGAGAGGAGTTGCAGGGGAGATATGATACAGACCTTCAGATACCTGAAAGGTTTTAATGATACACAATCAACAAACCTTTTCTGTTGGAAAGAAATCAGTAGAACTAGGGGTCATGAAATGAAACTCCAGGGAGGATGACTCAGAACCAATGTCAGAAAATATTTCTTCACGGAGAAGGTGGTGGATGCCTGGAATGCCCTTCCGGAGGAGGTGGTGAAAACAAAAACAATGAAAAAATTCAAATGGCATGGGATAAACACTGTGGATGCCTAAAGGCTAGAGGATGAAATGAAGAAAAGAGTGCATAGGGGCAACTTGCTGATGTGGCAGTTACTACCCTTAACCAATAAGCCTTCATACTGTTGATGCAACTCCATCAATGCTCTCTGCTTCAATGGCAGGGGAAAAAGAGTAATTGGATTCAGACAGCAACCAACGAGGACCATTTACAGTCAGGGGAAACAGGCATGGGGTAACTTGCTGATTCAGCAGTTATTACCCTTAACCAATAAGCCTTCATACTGTTGATGCAACTCCAATATTGCTCTCTGCTTCAAAGGCAAGAGGTAATAGGGAATTGGACTCAGACAGCAACCAACAAGGACCCTGACTTTTATGATCTGGGAAACTGATAAGTATGGGGGTGACCTGCACAGCATGGCAGATACTATCATAAGCTTGCTGGGCAGACTGGATGGACCGTTTGGTCCATTTCTTGCATCATTTCTATGTTTCTGAAGCATAAGGGCAGCACCTAGTAGGTTCTGGGTCAGATCTGCTAAGTTAACATAATATAATATATGATCTGGAAAAAGGCCAAAAGGCCCATGTAGATTGCCCAGCAGCGATTTTATGCGCATTTACCTAGAATAGATCAAATTCCCACATGGAATCCAGTCACATTATAAAAATTTGATCAGCTCATTTGTCATTTTCATTCCAGATCATTTATGTTAAAAAAACAAACCCAAAAAACCCCAAAACAACCCCCCCCCCCCCATATATTCCAATACCATTCCCTGTGCATTCCATTAATGACCTTTCTCCATTTGGAAAACTGTCCAGTTGATCCTACCCTCTGTTCCTGTCTTTTAACAACTGACCACATTCACTCATCATTCACTCACTTAAAACTACATACCCCATTGATATTGTTGGAACGGAGAGGAAGTGAGTGGAACGGCGGCTGGTAGTGGTGGTGAGTTCGTTTGGTAAAAAAAAAGTGAGAGGCCAGTATACAGTGGTGTGACATCCGTATTTTTGCACAGAAAGACTGAGCTCCTTGAAGTGTGTCCGGTCAACCAGTTTTTCACCAATCGGTTAAGAGGAGTAAAATGGAAGTGTTTGGATGTACCTTATAAGCGTGGGCATTGTGGTCCGGATATGTGGTGATTATAATTAATAGGAAATACTCACTCATCAAGAATGATATATGATTGGAATTAAGAAATGATCCCCTGAAGAAGCCTGATTAGGGGTGAAACGAGGTGCCTTGTCAGGTGATTGGTGTTAAAATACTTGTTGATGAAGATTTGGGTGATCGGTGTAAGAAACTTTGTTTTTGAAAGACTGAGAAGTAGTATTGAAATGGGTGATCATTTGGAAACACTGTTGGATTGAATAAACTATTTGGTTTTGATTAGATAAATCCCTATGGAATATATGGAGAGTACTGTTTAGTAATTGAAACAACAATTGAAGTATACCATTAGATGATATTGAATTTATTTATTTATTTATTTGTTCAGTTTTATATTCCGTCATTTGGTGCAGCCATCATAACAGTTTACAAAAATCAAACAGAGAATAAACCATTAAAAACATTGCATAAATTAATAGTGGGAAAGAAGAAGGGATCGGGGAGAGGTTGGTGGAGAAAAAGGGAGCATAAGGAAAAGAAGGGAAAAGGATTATGGTAACAGTATTGGTATTTAAACATCTTCGGGATGGTCTTCTAGTGTTAATTATAAGTTCATATTGCTATTATAATGGTCATTGCCAGATGATATTTCATTATCTCTTTTGCATGAGTATGGTTGGTAGTCTTGGTTAAAATTAGATTGTTGAAATAAATAATCGTTAATATAGACTTTATGAAAAAGAAGTCTTTAGATCCTTCTTGAAAGTTTTTATGTTAGTTTTGGTTCTTAAATAAGGTGGTAAGTAGTTCCATTTTTTAGGACAGGCAATGGAGAAAGCTCTATTTCTTGTTGTTGAAAGATGAGCATCTTTAATGGGTAGAATTATTAGACGAGAAATATTATTTGATCGAAGATTCCTGTTGTTGTTCTGTAGCGTGATTTTTAAGCTTGTTTGTTTGTGGTGATCGGAATGAATTAATTTGTGTATAATTATTAAAATCTTATAATCAATTCAAGATTTAATAGGGAGCCAGTGTAGTGAAGATAATATAGGGGTAATGTGATCATTCTTTTTTTTTCCAGTTAAAATTCTTGCTGCAGAGTTTTGAAGAATCTATAAAGGCTTGATGTTGATATATGGAAGGCCAATCATAAGGGAATTACAGTAGTCAATGGTTGAGAAGATAATTAGTTGTAAAACTGTTCTGAAATCTACTAAATTTAGAAAAGGTTTTATCCGCCGTAGAATTAGGAGTTTATGATAACCTTCTTTGATTTTGGTGGTAATGGGGATTTTTATAGGATAAGTTATTGTCAATTATTACTCCAAGATTTCTGGCGAGATTGACAGGGGATATTGGCTTAATTTGATTGTTAGTTGTGAATAATGGTGGTGGTAATAAAATGGGTTTTTTGTTCATTATAAGTATTTCGGTTTTATCAATGTTGATTATTAGTTTTAATTTTGTAAGGAGTTGCTTGATTGATTCAAGTAATAAAGACGTGTCTTTATAAGTATCATTAATGGAGTTTTTTATGGGAATTAAAAGTTGTATGTCAGCATAAAGGTAGTGGGTGATTTGCAGATCATTTAATAGCTGACAAATTGGTAAGAGGTATATGTTAAATAAAGTCGCAGATGACGCTGAACCTTGAATAAGATTATTTAAAGGGTATAGGGATATTTTAATGGGGTATGTAGTTTTTAAGTGAGTGAATGATGAGTGAATGTGAGTATGTGTTATTAGGGGGTTAGGGTAGTGGCTATGGGTGATTAGTGTTTAGGACATATCTGGACTAGGTGCATATTAAAATCATCATTAAAATTCATTATTAAAGTTATTATAATACATAGTGTGATGATATATGTTTATGTTGAGGGGTGATATGTACTAATGTATATGTACTGTTGAATATGGTGCTGTTTGAAATTATGTACTAAATTGCTGTTTATTTGTGATGTTAAACGTAATACAATAATATTCATGTGGTTTGATATGGAACAATAAAGTATATCAAAATTTATTAATTTAAGGTGATATTGAACATCAATTTAAGGTGATATTGAATATTCATGTTAATAACCTTAGGATTCCCTAAGTGTGTTGGGTTGTATAAGAATGGCTTTTGCCATTTTGCCCAGCACCAACTTCGAGCTCACTGATCTATAGTTTCCTAGAGCACCCCGAAGCCCCATTTAAAAATCAGTATCACATTGGCCACCTTGCATTCTTCAGGTATCATGGCTTTTTCAAATGATAAGTTACAGATTACTAGTAACAGACTAGGAATGCTATCTTGATCTGGTGAATTTTTTTACTCTTTAGTTTATCAGTCTGATCTATTACACCCTCTGTTGTCATAGATACTTATTATTTCTCAGAATCTCCACCCTTAAAGATTGATTTAGTGTAAGTTGTTCCCAGCATCCTCAATAAAGACCAGATGCATGACTCAGGGAATGCTTTCTAACATAGCTTTGTAGAAGGGGGTTGTTGTTGGAGATAGAAGTTCTGCGGAGCATGTTTGGGGGAAATGGAGGGTGTGGGTGTATGGTAAAGGTAGGTGTTTGTGGATGGGCATTTGTGTATGGTCGGGCTCTATTTAGTGTGGGTGTGTGTAGGAAGGTATCTGGGGGGATAGATGTGGGTAGAAGAGTTGTGTTTTGGGGGTATTTCTTTGATTTTTGTTTTTGAAAAGTGGTATAGCAAAAGCAAACTAAACTGTTTATAGATATTGGACGTTGTGAGTGTGTGTGGGTGGGGTTGTGTGTAAGTTGCTTGTGTATGTGGGTGTCTAGGGAGTATGGGTGTGTATGTATATGTGGCAGGAGGGGTTACAGTGTGTGTTGGGTAGGTCTGTAATTTGCAGTTGTGGGATTTCTGGGTGGTCTGGCTGTGTGTGTAGGTGTGGGGTGTGTCATTGGGGAAGTGTGGGTGCAGGGAGATGAATTGAGAAGTGTCATTTATTTTCTCTTCCTCTGGAAGGGTGTGTGTGTGTGGTAGAAGGGTAGGGGTGAGGAAGCATCTTTTTGAGCTGCCCTTGCCTCAGTGATTTTCCCTGTTGTCCTGTCCCCTCCCCCCCCCCGCCGGTGTTACTTTGTGGAAATTGTTGGAAGGGTTGACGGGGGGGAGGGGTATTTGGCATTGAGCGCTGGTCAGCATTTTGAATGTTGGAACAGCTTCTAACGTTTCCTCTAGAAAACTGTGGGGAGTTTTTGGAGATTTGGCTCTGAAAATACTGATCTGATTCTGGTGTTCAAATTTATCTGAGATGTAAACATTTTCTTCCTACATGCCAAATTTGATAAATTTCCATCCCTTTTTTTTTTTTTTTTTTAAGTTAAGTTATTGCACCAGAGGACAGACTGATGGACTGATCCCTTTTCTATAATTCTTTCTAATATTTTGTATGTTGGAAAGCATTAAAAGGAAGTGGTGATACTGTTTTATGGGTTGTATTTGAGACCTTGCTAGAGGATTGTCTAATTATGGATTCATTGAATACCCTTCTGGAACAAGTAGTGGAGACTAAAAGAGTGACAGACTTGAAAATGGCATGTGATAAGCATTGAGGATCCTTAGTTGCAAAACAGTGAGGTGTGTGTAACAATTAACAACTGGTAGACCAGTAGTGCTCAAACTACTCCTTGGTACCCACATCAGTCAGATTTTCAGGATATCCCTAATAAATATGTATGAGCTATATTTACTTGCAGTGCATCAAATGTCTGCAGATACATTACATATATATATATATTCATTAGGGATATCCTGAAATCCTGACTGGCTCGGGAGGCCCAGTGGCTAGTTTGAACATCTCTGTTGTAGGATACATTTGACTCGTATTGACTGGGTGGTGGTGGGGCACTGTGCAGAAAGGCCATGGGACTTGAGACTGGATATGTGGGTACCAGCTGCGTTGGTGGTGTTGGCTGTTTGGATTATGGTAGGACTTTGTGACTGGACCTGTGAGGGGATGGGAGGGGTTCAGATATGAACTCAAAAGGGGGTCTTGCATGCTCAGCTACCCTGTCAGAAAATGACACTGTCTTGGATAAAGTGTGCTATCTACAGGCAGTTACACTCAATGGCTGGCAGCTGGGATGCATCCTTACCAATGTGGGCAGACTGGACAGGATTAATTGGTCCTTTTCTGCTTTTAGCTACTGTTACTAGTTCTTTGACTGCTGCTCTCTGGTTTGCGAAGTATATTTTTCCAATGAGTCTCAGTACATTTCACCGCCCTGCCATTCTGGGTGTTGAAATACTGTAGTCTTTGTACTCTTCCAGAAAGTCTGTTTGGGAACTGTGTGAGAACTGTGGGATTTTATAATACCAAACACTGGACCTCAATCATGGCAAATATTCTGTGAATCGCTGGAGCAAGTGATTGGGTCAAACCAGATTGCGATGGAGTTTTTGCCTTCATAAAATGTTTTCATTCATAAAATCCTTTTCTATTTAAACATAAGGATAAATTATGAAAATGGATTTTATTTTAGGGTACAGTTGAAATCAAGTAATAAAACTTACAAACCCACTATAGTAATAGATAAAACTGACCAAGTATGGCTTACATCACAAGATAAAACCTATTAAAGCACCTGGCCCATTTTAATGAGAATATAACCTTATATTCATAATATATTTCTTTAGGTCAGGGGTGGCCAGCTTCGGTCCTCAAGAGCCACAAACAGGCCTGGTTTTCAGGATATCCACAGTGAAATATGCATGAAGAAGATTTGCATACAATGAAGGCAGCAAATGCTGATCTCTCTCATGGTTATTTATTGTGGTCATCCTGAAAACCAGGCCTGTTTTTGGCTTTTGAGGTCCAAAATTGTCCACCCCTAGTTTGTGATTTGTCATTTTTTAATTCTGCAAATTCTCTTCTTAAACTCTGACTTGTAATGAGAATTATTTCTGTGTAACTGTATCAAATATTAAATGTTTTATCTGATAATTTTCTCCTCCTCCACTGGGCTTCCGATTCAATCAGAGCCCGTTTCTGCTGTGTAATGGTGCCAGGAGACTTCATTTGCAGCTACCCAGGGTCATTTCTCCTTTCCCCTGTAGCCCAGCCTTTGCAGCATTAATCTGCTATCAGGGGCTGCAGACGACAACTCCCTCTGGAGCCTGTGTCTGCACCCTGAATCTATTTGTTGCCATTGAATGATCGCTATGATCTGCCCAACTCTTGGGGGCTGAGATGCAGCATCTGCAGCCTGAATGAACAGAAGAAGCCTGACTTGGGAATCCAATCTGGGTCTTCCACTTGACATTGCACAGGCATTGGGCAAACCGTACAGATTAATTTATGAACATAATTGTGTGTAGGGGGAAAGGTTTAAAATGTTTTGTTTTCATCAAGATGTGCTATTAATTTTTTCATCTTGTTTACTCCATTATAGATATTGATGCATACCAAGGACCTGGTGCAGAAGGTAAACATCGAGTGTTTTTAGTATTCACAGCAACAATTTCTTTAAACTTTTTATGCTTTGAAATTGTAACCCAAACAAACTGGAAAACAGGTCTCCAAGGATGCCGGGCTCACTAGTGTAATCCTACCTTAATGGATTATAGCTTTATGCTTTTTTCCAACACAGATATGATGTAGCGCTGCTTGAAGCCTCTATGTGAGTGTTTGCAGCAAATTAGCAACAGTGCTAATTAGAGTTTGCTCACAGCTCTGCGACATTGTGCGAGCCACAGTGTTGTGTTTATTATGATTGTTTTTCTGGCTCCCTTCATCTTTTACTGAATCATTTCAGTGTTTGATACCATTGAAACCTGAAAATGACTTTCTACCTACACCTGCTCATTTTAAGTTAACCCTGCCTCCTCCCAGTAGTGCTGTTTTGGGACTGGGTTTTAGGCTGTAAAATAAATTGTGTTTGGGCAATAACTCTGCTTATTTCCACCCTCAAGGTGATAGCATTTTTGTTGGTCGTGAAGCAGGAATGAAAGCAGTTACAGGAAACTCTGCAGCCATATAGTTGTAATTCTACTTTGTGCAAAGGATTTTGAGAATCTGTGGAATGATCTGTTAATACATTTTTAAATTCTTAAATTATTTTTTTATGCTTTTCTTTTTGTAACTTTTTAAGCTATTTCTTGCTGCTGTTTGTCAGAGCAATGCTCAATAGGAATTATACCTCATGGTTGTAGCAGCCTGTGATCGGAGGGCAAGTGAGGAGTGGGGAAACAAAATGACATGTTAAGTGTTAATTTCAGTGTGCTCTGGAGTTTCAAATGTGCACCTTGCCCGTAGACATGGCAACTGTTTGACACAACCAAGATTCCCACCCCCTACCCCTAACCACCCACTTCTCCTATTTTTGTGTTTGGACTCCAGCTTTAAATAGGGAAGGAATGTCCTGCAATGAGTCAAGCATCCCATTTCTTTCAAGTACAGATTCCAAGGATTTGGAAAGTAGGGTTAGAAAGCAGCGGCACAGCGCTGGCCTTCCTCCTCTTGTTTTACAGTGCAAGATGTACTGGGCTTTGTACTTTGAAGATCAAGCCAGACATTGCAATGTTAAAGGAAAATCCACTGCTTTAATTATTGCCCATGGATTTCTGCTTTTACCTAACTTTGTGTAAATGTAAACTGTTTGGAGGAAGGTTTATTTTTATACATACATATTGTGCTCAAATCTGCTTTATTTTTTTTTTTTATTTATCAGATGAACCTGGAAGTTATTTATGGAGACACAGATTCTATTATGATAAACACCAATAGTGTCATCCTGGAAGAAGTCTTCAAGCTGGGGAATAAGGTCAGCACTCGGGAGGAAACTTCCTTGAGACAGCTGTGCACGTTCTGTACTACTTGGAGATCTCAAGTATAGCATGAAAAATATAACTCTGTGCTCTGAATGTGACGACATACAAGACTGGTTTCCAGCTGAGTGTCAGGATGTCAGGTGTACACAGTGCATAATTAACACACAGTATGCTTTGAATTGAAACAAATGTTTTAGAAATGGGATCATTCTTGAGAGAACTATTTTTTTTATTTTGGCATTGAATTCTTTTTGTCTGTTGACCCTGCATCTCAATTAATAGTTACTCCTTTTTTGGAAACTTCCCACTAGCTCATAGTGGACTGGCTTGATAATGTCATTTAAAACCACAAGGATAAAGGCCTCCCATGTAACAGGGATGACTGGTAAGTGGGAGGTTTGGTTATATCTATCATGGTTTGCCAAGGTTTCCACTGAAATCCTAGTTTTTACAGAAAGAAAAGGGCACTGGACCAGAGCCTGGTGCACATGTTTCAGTGACAGTAAATTCTACAGACAGAATTTCAAAGATTTAGAGGCCAATTATTTAAAACAAAACAAAACACTAAGCTCCTAAGTTAGGCAATGATTTTCAGATGAACTTAGGAGCCTGAGTTTTCAGCTGAAACCTCATTGAGACTTCTAAATTCAAGCCTACTATTCATGTACCTAAATTAGGCTCCTAGTTCTGAAAATCCATGCTAAACTCCTAACTTTATTTCCCTGCCTTAACTCCACCCCTGTAGCCACCCACTTTCTAGGGTCCTAAAACCTAAATTTAGGGACTAATGTTTTTAGAGGGCAATTTTCAAAAACAGTTTACATGGGGAAAGTGGCTTTTTGAAAATTATATACTCTATATGCAGGTAAAGGTACGTTCGTAGTTTCACAGCACAAATACTTGTACCTGCATTATAGTGGTGACATTCCTGTGTAGGGAGAGAAAACCACATGCACTTTTGGTCAGCAAAAGTATTCACAGGAAAAGGAGGTACAGATCTCAGCGGTGACTTTTTCCCTTGGGCAGTTTAAGGAAAAATGCCTGCAGACTTTTTACCTGCTCGCAAATTACTCCCTTGATTCATTTTGGTCAGTGAGGAAGCATTTTTCTTACTTTGATTGGCCAGTGTGTACTGTGAAATATTTTGTTTTGGTGTTAAAATATGAATTGGTTTGGTTACTTACAGTGCATTTGCCTCACTGTTCTGCACCTATATTGATCCATCAACTGCACAGCATTGTAGAGCATGCTGATACCCAATCTCTCTATTGCTGCTGCAAATGTTTGCACCCAGTGTATGGTCTAAATATGGCAGCATGCACACGTTACTAGACAAATCATTGAAAATAAGAACACATTTTTTTGCATGGAGCCCAAAATGCTGCAAAATGAGTTTCCAGAGCAGGCAGACAGCCCCATGTGCATTCTTGCTCGTTCTCACACTTCAATAGGAGGCATGACAGCTCTGCATTTGCTGTTGAGGGCATTTGGTAGTAATTTCTTCTCGTTTCTCTGAAATTCTTGAGACATACACCACAATGCATTCAAGTACTCTGAACCTTGTCAAATAAAAATCCCTGGAAAACATAACCCTCGTGCATTCATGCATTTACCAGAGATTTAGCAACACATCTGCAGTTTGCTGTTCCGTTGAGTAAATGTTTGATTCATGTTGCTTGTCCAAGAGCATTTTGGTCAATTTAAGTATCCCGTTTCTTTCCTGTATGCCTCCACTTTGGAAGGTACTAAATCCATTCAGTATGCTAATCTGAATGCCTTTATATTGAATATCAAGTGGCAGCCGGCAAAGGGATCAGCTGCCACTTTTTTGCACCAATGGGTCCAAGAGGATGATATAGGACTGCGCTTATTTTGATGAAACTCTGCTTTAACTTTTAAAGTAATTTTGCTACTTGGACATAATTCTATTAGACACTAGGAAAAATGGAACTTTGAAATAATTTGGGGCCAAATCCAGCTCTGTATACCTTTACAGTTCTCAAACTATAAGCATTATTTTAAAGATTGATAGCGTATCACTAATTGTATTTGAATAACAATTTTGTCCCCTTTGAACTGTGAATTCACATTTGACATCACGTAATAAAGCTGCTATGATTAGCATGCCTAGTTGTTTATAATGCAAATTTATTATTATCCCTAATGTTAGCTCTGAAATTTTTTATTGCATTTGATTCTATAACTTGGATACACAGATGAAATTGTGAATAATTCAGTTTTATTTTAATTCAGCAGAAGTACCTGATTAACCTATCTATGAACTATCTGATTCCAGGCTTAAACCTGGGAAATCCAAACATTTCTCACCAAAGGAAAATGTTTACATTTTGATTAAATCAGATATCTGTAAGGACCTTCATTTTCAGATATTATTTATTTTTCATGGGAATTTCAGTGTTTGTTACATCAGGAATAAAAATGGGAGCAAATCTTTGAAAAAAACCCCTCATTTTTCTAGATATGTATTGGATTTTTTTTGGTAGATAGAAGTCAGGACATTATTTATTTTTATTTATTTATTTATTTAGTATTTTTCTATACCGGCATTCACGGAGTTCGTATCATGTCGGTTTACATAAAACAAGGGGTGAGAACTACATTATAACGTAAATAACTAATAACATAAGAGTATACATTAAAAAGTAAAACAAGTGCATGGAAGAAAAAGTTACAATAAAACGGGAGTCATTCTAACTGGGATTAGAGTTAGAGGAAAGATAAAAAGTTTAACCAGAAGTAAAACATTGTAATGATTGGTAGATAGTGACTGTTTCAGTTTAATAGGAAATGTTCAGTAATGCTGCATTTGATGGTAGTGAATCTTTAAGGGTCCGGAAATGCTTTCATGAACAGCCATGTTTTCAGTCTTTTCCTGAAGGTTGGAAGACATGGTTCCTGTCTTAGTTCTAGGGGGATGGAGTTCCACAGTGGGGGACCTGCTGTGGAGAAGGCCCGATCTCTCAATGTTGTATGTTGGGTGGTATTGTTGTGTGGTACCTGTAGATATTCTCTATATGCTTCTCTGATGGGTCTGTTGGAGGAGTGTTTTTTAAGAGCTATTTGTAGATGGAGTGGAGCCAGTCCATGGATATTCTTGTAGATTGTGGTGAGGGATTTATGAATTATTCTGTAGTGGATTGGTAACCAGTGTAGGTCTTTAAGGACTGGTGTAATGTGATCTCTTCTTCTTTTGTTTGTTAGAATTCTTGCTGCGGTGTTCTGTATTATTTGGAGCGGTTTAGTATGTGATGATGGGAGGCCTAGTAGGATCGAGTTGCAGTAATCAATTTTCGCAAATATTATTGCTTGGAGCACTGTTCTATAATCATGGAAGTGAAATAGGGGTTTTATTCTTTTTAATACGTGCAGTTTGTGGAAGCAGTCTTTGGTTGTTTGGTTGATAAACGATTTCAAATTTAGCCGGTTGTCTATGGAGACTCCTAAATCTCTTACTTTTGAGGTTTGCAAGTTGGCTGGCGGGTTTGTAGTGATTTTGCAATTATCTGGAGAGATTAGAATGAATTCACTTTTTGATTGGTTTAGGATTAGATTTAAGCTGGATAAGAGCTCGTTAATTTCTTGAAAGCAATTTTCCCAAAGTTCTAGCGCTTTAGTGATGGATTCTTTGATGGGGATCACAATCTGGACGTCGTCGGCAAATATGAAGTGTTTTAGGTTTAATTTGTTTAGCAGTTGGCAAAGCGGGAGAAGGTATAAGTTGAAAAGTGTTGGTGAGAGAGAGGAACCCTGAGGAACTCCTTGTGATGATGGGTATCTGGAGGATTCTTTGTTGTGGATTTTAACTTTGAAACCTCTGTTTTCTAGGAATGTTTTGAACCATGTTACTGCTGATCCTGCAATACCGATGTTCGCTAGTTGATTTAGTAATATGGCATGGTTCACAGTATCGAACGCTGCCGATAGATCCAATAAGATCAGTAGGAAGGCCTGTCCTTTATCGAGGCCCAAAATAATGTAGTCAGTCAGTGAGATGAGAAGGGATTCGGTGCTTGAGGCTTTTCTAAAACCGAATTGAGTGGGGAAAAGAATTTTGTGTTCTTCTATGTAATCTGCTAGTTGTGTGTTAACTAGTTTCTCCATCACCTTGGCAATGAAAGGCAGATTTGAGATTGGACGGAAGTTGTTAGGATCTTTGGGGTCCAAGTTAGGCTTCTTAAGTAGCGGTTTGATGGATGCTATTTTGAGGTCGTCTGGGTAGAAACCCTGGATGAATGAGCAGTTTATAATGTCTGCTAGGGTTTTGGTTATGGTGTCCGGGATTAGCAGTAGTAATTTAGACGGAATCTGGTCTAGTGGATGCGATGAGGGTTTCATTTTCTTAAGAAGTGTTTGGATCTCTGAGGAGGAGGTGAGTTCAAGAGATTGGAGGGAGATGTCTTTATTATGAAGAATGTAATTGCTGGTTGGTGTGCCGGTATTATGCTTTAATTGTGTTAGTAGGTTCGTGATTTTCTTACTGAAGAAGAGTGCCAGCTCATCAGCTTTTGTTTGAGCTTGGTTAGGTGGTATGTCAGGAGGGTTTGCCTGAGTTAGATTGGAGACAAATGTGAATAGCGCTTTGGAATCGAATATAATGTTATGAATCTTGTGTGCATAGAAGTCCCTTTTTGTTTTTAAAGTGGAGCTCTTGTATGATTGGAGGGCGAGTTTGTATGTAGAAAGTGTGGAGGGGGAAGGGGCTTTACGCCATTTACTTTCTTTTTGACGCAGGTCAAGTTTGAGGTTTTTAAGTTCATTTGTAAACCATGGCTGCCTTTTTGACGCACCTTGTTTGACTTTTTTTGTTATCCACGGACATAGTTTGTTTGCCACGGTTTCTGTTATGGAGGACCAGGAATTAACGGCTATATTGGGTGATGTGAAGTCCATGTGTGAAAGTTCCGTGATTAGATGATTGCTGAGTTCATCCGAGGCGCATACTTTTCTGTAGAGAAATGAGTGTTGAGGGGCGTGATTATTGTTCATTTGGGTCATTGAGAAGGTGGTGGAGATTAAAGAGTGGTCTGACCAGGGAACTTTTTTGTAAGTGGGATGTACTGAATGTGTTATACCTGAGTTCACAAAGATAAGGTCCAGTGTGTGACCTGCCTTGTGGGTAGGTTCATTGATTATTTGTTTGAATCCCATTGCAGACATGGCTGTAAGAATGGTTTCGCAGCTGGTTGAGAGTGTGGGGTTATCAACGTGCAAGTTGAAATCTCCTAGGATTATCGTTGGGAAGTCTGGTTTTAGATAAGATGCTAAGATTTCTAGGAAGGGTGATGGGTCCGTTTCTAGAAGTCCTGGAGGGGCATATATTAGAAGGATTTGTAGTGAGTCTGATTTGAAGAGACCGGTTTCCAATTTCGATTTCGAGTCAGATTTGATTGGGTGATGAGTGAATCTAAGATCTTTCTTAGCTGCTAAGAGAATGCCCCCACCCCTTTTTTTCTGTCGTGGGATTGAGAAAAAGTCGTATGTCTGAGTAGGTAGTTGATTAATTAAAGCTATATCTGTAGATTTAAACCACGTTTCTGTTATAGCACATAAGTCTGGGTTTGCATCTAGGAGAAGATCATTTAAAATTAGTGATTTCTTGGATAGTGATTGAGCATTAAATAATATCAATGAGAACAGAGTGAATCCTAGAAGTTGTGTGATTGGAGTAATCATGATGGGGAAAAGTGATTTGTAGGTGCGTTGATTGTAGATTATGTTTGATTTTCCTGTGAGTAGTGTTCTATGATGGAGAATCGATATTGGGAGACCGTGGTACATTGTTTGCGTTGTTAGGAGCGAAAGTGGTGTTAGATGGTATTAGCTGAGATGAATGCTGGAGAGGCTGGAAGAATGCTGGAGTGGCTGGAAGAATGCTGGAGTGGCTGGAAGAATGCTGGAGTGGCTGGAAGAATGCTGGAGCGGCTGGAAGAATGCTGGAGCGGCTGGAAGAATGCTGGAGCGGCTGGATGAATGCTGGATGAATGCTGGATGAATGCTGGATGAATGCTGGAGATGCTGGATGAATGCTGGAGTGGCTGGATGAATGCTGGAGTGGCTGGATGAATGCTGGAGAGGCAGGTATGTGTATGAGACCTGGAGAATGAGATCGCTGGACGAATGCTTGGGTGATGCTGATGTAGTGTGCTTTGGTTGTAGAGGCAGAGTTACGTGGCAGAGTCGTTTAGCGTAGGTGTTTCTGGTTGTGCTCCGGTTCACACGAAGGGGCACACAAAGGGGCAGGCCCCTTTGTCGTGCTCCTTCGGCGCGCGACGCCTATCAGGGTGGGATTTAAAGCTCTGTAGGGCGTTATCTGGTTGGCCGGCTTCCTTATTTTGGGCGGGTCTTAGCGTGTTTCCCTGATTTGTTTTTGTTTACTTTTTGGGTTTTTTTATATTTTCGTTGTGTTGTGTTCGCCGGATTGGGCCTCGGCGCGCGCGGCTGGCGTTGGGGTCCCCCGGGTGGGGAGGCCGAGCACTGACCTGACCTTCCCCCGGTGGGGCTCCGGCGCCGGTCGCGCAGGTCTTCGGTCGCCGCGTGGAGAAGGAGGAAATGGCACCTGCAGTCTGAATTTAAAGCCCTACCGGGCTTTATCTGGTTGGCTGGTTTTTTTTCTTTTTTGGGCGGGCCTAAGCTCTTTTCCCTTTTTTTTCCCTTTTTGTTCGCCGGATTGGGCCTCGGCGTGCACGGCTGGCGTTGGGGTCCCCCGGGTGGGGAGGCCGAGCACTGACCTGACCTTCCCCCGGTGGGGCTCCGGCGCCGGTCACACAGGTCTTCGGTCGCCGCGTGGAGAAGAAGCATTAGAAAAATATAGAAGAAACATTAGAAAAATATAGCTATGCCTACATATAAAGCAGAGTATGATCCCTAGTCGGGGATGCCCAAACTTTATGCAAAGGGCCACATTACTTGCAAAATCATTGACATAACTAGATAACATTTTTAATAACCTCATCCCCAGGCATTTGATTTGGTATGGTACAGTATATTTTCCATTTCCAGACTGCCTGCCTTATATAAAACAAAAACATAGTATAATAATAATAATACATACATCAGTATATCATTGATCTAATACATAGAGCCATCGGTTGGGGGAAGGGGGTTGATAGAGGCAATGATTTCAGTATACCAAGGCCTTACTGTAGTTGATTCACCTTGGGCTCTGCACCCTGTTAATACATCAAGAAACTAATACATTAGAAAAATACATCATTATATTAATCTGAAAACATCTTAAAGCAAACCTTACTCTCTTACTAGGGAGGCTAAGCCATAAAACAGGTGATACTAGAATAACTACCCAACCACTTCCCAATGCCCTCAGACACCCAAAACTCCTAAGTGTTAGCCCCCCAGTCTTTCAGTTGTTCCTAAAGAAGCCCCCAAAGGGTTTGCCCCTGTAGTCAACCTTCCATCACAGTGGGGTTGTTTAAAGACATCACAGAGAGGGGCAGAGTCTTGCCAGCAGAGGGAACCACTGGACAGCTGTAGCATTAGTAAGTCTAGGGCCAAACTCACTCCTGAAGGATCAGGAGCAGGCTGCAAAGTTGTCTTCCAGCAAGCAGTATCTTTTCCTCTCTGCTGCAGGGTAGGCAAAAGTCTCCCAGAATGACATCACAGGGAGAGGGTGGAGTCACGCCAGAATGGATTCTCTGGATTTGTTGCAGCATCTCTCTCCAACAGATTCCCTCCTCCCCAAACATCTCCCCTTTTCTTTCTACCGCTCATATCCCACTCTTCTCTTTTCAAACCTTCCCCCTCTTCCAGTGACCCCCTTATTTCCAGCTTTCCCATTTCCCCAGTATTTTCCTGCTTCCCAGCATTCCTCCTCTTCTCCTAGCATCTCTCCTCACCCAGTGTCTGCCTTCTTTATCTCAATGTTCAGCATCTTCCTTTTTTTTATTTACCCCTCCCATTATCCTAGTCACTCTTTGAGCAGGACACAGTTCCCTGTATCTCCCTCCTTATTGATGGCTCCAGTGACAGATCTGGCCCTCTGTCTGCAGTCCCCACTCTGGCAGTTGATCCAATCTCCCTCCTCCTCCAGCAACTTTCTTCTTCCTCCTGCAGTCATGGCAGGAACAGCATGCATGTGCACATTGGTCCCATATTCTTTTGCTGCGTGTATGATTCAGGCCCAGTTACTGTGCATGCCCAACTGTTGGTGTTCTAGGGGAGGACTTGCTGGAAAACATCACAGACCTGCAGCTATATTTTTGAAATTAGAGTGAAAATCAGTTTAAATGATAATAGCGCACCCTAGTTATCTGATACTATTTCCAAGATGCCTTAAGTATCTGAATGTAATCTACTTTGAAGTGCCAAAAGGCAGAATATAAATCAAATATATAAGGATACCTTTTTGTCCTTCAATGTGCTATACAGAGGAATGATTGACATTTCAGCATCTGAATTTGGATTGGGTTGTATTCAGATTGTGTGCATGCTAAAGAGCAGAGAATCTAGTTCTTTATTTTATTCAGATTTGACCTGGAAAAGCACAGATTTGTTTGCAGCTATTTACACTCAATTTCTTTTTAAATGTAAGCTTTGACAAAGACAAAAAGATGCTGTAAATCAGCTGGCCCATCTGTTTTCTATAAAATATTGGTGGCATGAATGAGGTGTGCTGAGAAGCTGCTTGTCAAACTGACTTGTCTTCAAGCATTAAATATCTATGGCTAAGTGATGCATTATGTGACTACTTTCTGCAGGTTAAAAATGAGGTGAACAAGCTATACAAACTGCTGGAAATTGATATTGATGGGGTTTTTAAATCGCTCCTGCTGCTAAAGAAGAAGAAATATGCAGCACTGACAGTGGAGCCAACAGGGGATGGGCGATATGTCACCAAACAGGAACTGAAAGGTCTGGATATAGTCAGAAGAGACTGGTGTGACCTTGCCAAGGAGACGGGAAAGTGAGTCCCACCTTTAACTTTTCTTTTCAGCTTACACCTTACCTTCTCTTGGAATTTATGCCATTCTGTCTAGTAATAGGGCATTCGTGAATCCCCTAACACAGCAAAAGCTTGCAAGAAAACATTGAGGGGAAGAAGTTATTTTCCTAGCGTGTAGACAGATGGACTCAGGACCAGTGGGTTATGCTCCCCTGCCAGCAGATGGAGACAGAGCAAGCTGACATCACAGTGCATTTCTCTATGGGGATTGCTTCAGATTTTGGAAGGAGAATTTAACATAAAAAAAGAAAAGCCCTATTCTCCTGCGGTGATACCAAATTGTCCCTCCCCAGTTGAGAATTCCTGAGGTGATTTCCGTGGTCCCTCAGATGTGTGCCTTGGTCCCGGCGTGGACTTAGCTGATTGTACAGCTTAAAGGCAGAGGGTACAGGAGGCCGAGCTTAGCGATGATGGCACATGCCCTCTCCCCCTGCAGCTGGAAGACCGTCTCTGTACTCGGCCAGTAAGAGCTGAGCTCAGGTAAATTAAAAAAAAAAAAAAAAAGTTTGTAAGATACAGACAGTATAGAGGGGTTTACAGGACTTCTTCCAATCTCTGTGCTCGGCACGCCGTTCTGATGTTCATTCTCGCTCCTGTGAGGGTTAGGGGAACTGGGCAACCTGACAGGTTGAGCAGCCTCGGTGGGCTAGGCCCTGCAGTTAGGCTTTTTGCCTACACGCTGTGTGGTAGGCCGCAACACCATTTTTGCATGCTTCTGTGCGCGCCTTACTGCCCTCTATAGGATGTTGGTGTGTGCAGTGCATCAGCTCTGCGCAGCGTTGTGCTCTGTTTCAGGCGTGCCTTTAGTGCGCACAAATTTCTAAGTGCTGGTAGTGCTCCCAGGCCTTGACACACAGTTTGTGCGTGTGTTTTTTGCAGCTCTTGCTTTTGGGGTGCCTAGTTTTTGTGTGCGTAAATTTTATGCACTTGAAATTTTTTCTGCATGAGCCGGCTGGGCGCACATTTTCCGTATCTGTGCACTGATGGCGCTGATTAGCAAGAACCAAATCACGGTGAACCTAGAAGATGTGGTAGGCCTGATTGACAAACTGAAGAGTAGTAAATCACCTGGACCGGATGGTATACACCCCAAAGTTCTGAAGGAATTCAAAAATGAAATTTCAGGCCTATTAGTAAAAATTTGTAACCTATCATTAAAATCATTGTACCTTAAGATTGGAGGGATAGCTAATGTAACCACAATATTTAAAAAGGGCTCCAGGGACGATCCAGGAAACTAGACCGGTTAGCCTGACTTCAGTGCCAGGAAAAATAGTGGAAAGTGTTCTAAATATCAAAATCACAGAACATATAGAAAGACATGGTTTAATGGAACAAAGTAAGCATGGCTTTACCCAAGGCAAGTCTTGCCTCACAAATCTGCTTCACTTTTTTGAAGGAGTTAATAAACATGTGGATAAAGGTGAACTGATAGATGTAGTGTACTTGGATTTTCAGAAGGAGTTTGACAAAGTTCCTCATGAGAGGCTTCTAGGAAACGTAAAAAGTCATGGGATAGGTGACAATGTCCTTTCGTGGATTGCAAACTGGCTAAAAGACAGGAAACAGAGAGTAGGATTAAATGGACAATTTTCTCAGTGGAAAGGAGTTGGCAGTGGAGTGCCTCAGGGATCTGTATTGGGACCTGTACTTTTCAATATATTTATAAATGATCTGGAAAGAAATATGACGAGTGAGGTAATCAAATTTGCAGATGATACAAAATTGTTCAGAGTAGTTAAATCAGAAACAGATTGTGAAAAATTGCAGGAAGACCTCGGAAGACCCTTCGCGCCCCCCCCCCCCCCCCCCCCCCCGGCAAATCCATCTCTATTCCATTTACCACCTCCTTTCCTGATTTCTGCCATTTTTGTTATTCTCTCAAATGTTTTAATTTATCTGTCTGTTTTACTCACCTTTTCCGATGCAACTTCCATATGCTTCCCGATGCAACCTCAATACGCTCTCTATTTCCATCTCTATACTCTATTACCTCTCCTGATGCCACCTCTGTACACATCCTATGACAATCTCTCCTTATGTTTCCAACCGCCCCATTATACGTCTATACCCCCATGATACGTTTATACCTCTTTATAATAAGATCAATGTCCTTGGTAAACTGTAGTTTTGTACATAGTTCTTAAGTTGATCAACTTAAATACTTCTTACTTATACTATACTTTTATGATGTCAATTTGATCCATGTACCTGTGTCAACTTGCTCCTTGTATCTGTATGCCTCTTACTATAATCACTAGGCCTTTTTGTAAACTATTATGATGCATTTATCTATTATGCTCCATTTTAAATGTACTGTATTATGCTCCATTTTAATTGCAATTTTCTTTGTAAACCGATACGATGTGCAAACGGCAATCGGTATATAAAAATCTTTAAATAAATAAAATTGGGTATCGAAATGGCAGATGAAATTTAATGTGGATAAGTGCAAGGTGATGCATATAGGGAAAAATAACCCATGCTATAATTACACAATGTTGGGTTCCATATTAGGTGCTACAACCCAAGAAAGAGATCTAGGTGTCATAGTGGATAACACATTGAAATCGTCGGTACAGTGTGCTGCGGCAGTCAAAAAGCAAACAGAATGTTGGGAATTATTAGAAAAGGAATGGTGAATAAAATGGAAAATGTCATAATGCCTCTGAATCGCTCCATGATGAGACTGTACCTTGAAATACTGTGTACAATTCTGGTCGCCGCATCTCAAAAAAGATATAGTTGTGATGGAGAAGGTACAGAGAAGGGCAACCAAAATGATAAGGAGAATGGAACAGCTCCCCTATGAGGAAAGACTAAAGAGGTTAGGACTTTTCAGCTTGGAGAAGAGACGGCTGAAGGGGAGGGGATATGATAGAGGTGTTTAAAATCATGAGAGGTCTAGAATAGGTAGATGTGAATCGGTTATTTACTCTTTCAGATAATAGAAAGACTAGGGGGCACTCCATGAAGTTAGTATGTGGCACATTTAAAACTAATCGGAGAAAGTTCTTTTTCACTCAACGCACAATTAAACTCTGGAATTTGTTGCCAGAGGATGTGGTTAATGCAGTTAGTGTAGCTGTGTTTATAAAAGGATTGGATAAGTTCTTGGAGGAGAAGTCCGTTACCTGCTATTAATTAAGTAGACTTAGAAAATAGCCACTGCTATTACTAGCAACAGTAACATGGAATAGACTTAGTTTTTGGGTACTTGCCAGGTTCTTATGGCCTGGATTGGCCACTGTTGGAAACAGGATGCTGGGCTTGATGGACCCTTGGTCTGACCCAGTATGGCATGTTCTTATGTTCTCATGCCTTTCTCTCTGTTGCTGTCATATTTGGGCATCTCAGCCTGACATGTCCTCTAACCTAGAGGCACAGGGAGAGTTGGTTTCCTCTGATTTCGCTAAGCCTGGAACCTCCCAGCCTGATGATGGTCTGGTTAAGGATCTGTCTAGAGGTATGCTAGATCTTGGAACTTCCTTGACTGGTTCCTCCACAGGGGATGGCAGTTCAGTAAGCCCCACTCCTGTTCCTTCTGGGTTTGGCCTGGATCGGGCTGCTTTTTCTTAGGTAAAGTTTTTCCAGGGTTTGCAATCCTTTCTTCACTCGCAGTCCTCAGCTTTGCCCACTCCTATCAGGTCGACCCTCAGCAGGTGACCCCTCCCTTATCCAGTCCTATGTTTAGGCACCAGAGCATGCCTCAGTTCGCTGTGGGTAATCCTGACTGGAACCCGGATGCCGCTGATGATGAAGCAGATCCTGATTCCCTGGAAGATGGGGAAATTCCTCCGGGTTTGGAACTGTATCAGACCAAGTTGTGGTTCTTTCATAGAGATGAACTGCTGGCCCTGGTTTCCCAGACCTTGAAGATGCTGGGTGTTCCTGGTGCAGATTCCATGTCTGAATCGAAGAAGAATCCCACTTTGGTTTCCTTGCGTAAAGCCTCTTTTTTTCCGTGTTATGGATACCATTCAGGAATTGATTGATCTTGAATAGGGAGCCCCAGAGGCAAGCTTCAAAGGGGTTCAGATATTGGAAGGGCCTATACCTCCTGGATCCAGCGGTGAGGGACGTTTACTTTTTCTCAAAGTGGATGCGTTGGTCTGTGCAGTCTCTAAGTGGATGACTATCCCTGTGGAGGGAGTAGCAGCCCTGAAAGATATGCTGATAGGCAGATTGAGGCTATCCTTAAGTAAGCCTTTGAAGCAGTAGTGATGACTTTACAGATAGCTTCTTGTTGTGCTCTAGTGGCATGATTTGCTTCTCTGTCAGTAAGCTGATGATTCCGTAGTGAATTCCAGAGTGGTTATGGAACCCGCTGCCACCTTTTTAGCTGATGCAGGCTGCAATTTGGTCCATACCTCGGCCAGAGGAGTGGCTTCGGTGGTAGCAATCAGGCGTCAACTATGGTTGTGACATTGGTCAGCTGATGCCACCTTCAAGGATAATCTTAAAAAAATGCCCTTTAAAGGCTCGCTCTTGTTTGGAAGCGAGTTGGAGAAATTGGCCAATAAGTGGGGTGAATCTCTGATTCCTTGGTTGCTGAAGGGTAAGAAGCAGTTGCAGCGCCCCTCTAGTATGAGTTGTCGTCTCCAGGGTTCCAAGCGTTTTTGTCCCTACAGAGGACTCAGCATTTTGGTCCTTTCATCCCAGACAGCCCAAGAGAGGAGCCGGCTCGAGGGGAGGATCCTCCCGAGCTTCCCAATGAAAGTTTGCTGATCTACCTTCAGGAACAAGAGAAGCGGGGATGCATTTCTCTTTTATTAGAGGTGGGTCAAGATCACATCGGATCAGTGGGTCCTGGAAGTGATACGAGAAGGATATGCGCTGGAATTTCACAGAAATCTTCAGGACATGTTCATGGTTTCTCCTTGCCACTCCCCGCAGAAGAAGCAAGCAGTGTAATCTACATTTGTAAGGCTCCTCGGGTTGAGGGCTGTGGTTCTAGTGCCTACATCTCAAGAAAGTATGGAGCGATATTCCATTTATTTTGTTGTGCTCAAGAAGGGAGGGCTCCTTTCATCCCATCTTGGATCTTAAGTGTCAACCATCATTTGAGGGAGACTCATTTTTACATGGAAACTTTACGCTCAGTGATAATGGCCGTGCAGTTGGGTAAATTTCGGACCTCCCTGGATCTGACCCCGAGGCCTGCCATCATATGCCCATCTATTTGGAGCACCAACATTTTTCTGCATTTTGTGGTGCTGGGGCACCATTATCAGTTTCGGGCGCTGCCTTTTGGTCTAGCCACTACTCCCAGAACATTTTCCAAGGTCATGGTGGTAGTAGTGGCGACATTGAGAAGAGATGGGATCCTGGTACACTCATATTTTGATGGCTGATTCAAGACAAGTCTCAGGAAGAGAGCCACCTGGTGACCCACAAGGTGGTGATCTTGTTGCAGGTGCTCGGTTGGGTGGTGAATCTGGCCAAGAGCATTCTTCAGCCATCTCAGTCATTGGAGTATCTGGGTGTTCGGTTCAACACGAGGCAGATCAAGGTTTTCCTGCTAGAAGTTCAGATTCAGAAATTGAAGTCACAAATGCATCAGTTGGTGAGCACTATACACCCAACAGTGTGGTCCTATCTACAGGTGCTCGGTTTGGCGGCAACCCTGGAAGTGGTGCCGTGGGTGAGGGCGCATATTCGTCCTCTTCAGGGCTCACTGCTGTCTCGTTGGAACCCGTAGTCTCAGGACTATTCAGTCGGCTCCACTTGCTGATGGAAATCTGCTCTTGCCTCCAGTGGTGGTTGCAGGAGGCTCATCTGAGAAAGGGTGTTTCATTGACCTCCCCGACTTAGTTGATACTCACGACAGATGTGAGTCTCCAGGGTTAGGGAGCTAACAACCCAAGGGCGTTAGAATGTTGAAGAGTCCCTCTGGAACATCAATCGCCTGGCAGCCCGGGCAGTCTGGCTGGTATGCTTGCAGTTCAGCCACAGACTGCAGGGTCAAGCGTCCAAGTGATGTTAGGTAATGCAACGATGGCAGCCTACATCAATCGACAGGGAGGAACCAAGAGCCAGCAAGTGTCGCAGGAAATAGACCAAAGTATGGAACGGACGGAAGGACATCTACAAATTATCTCAGCCTATCACATTGCAGGAAAAGACAATGTAAGAGCAGACTTTCTCAGCAGGGAAAGTCTGGACCCAGGAGAATGGGTAGTGTTGGAAGAGGCATTTCAGCTGATAGTGGATCGCTGGGGCTTTCCATTCTTAGACCTGCTGGTGACTTCTCGCAATGCAAAGGTTCCTCGATTCTTCAGTCACAGGAAAGATCTGTGGACCCTGGGCATAGATGCTCTTGTACAGGTCTGGCCGGAAGACACGTTGCTTTATGCCTTTCCTCCATGGCCCTTGTTGGGCAGAATGGTTCGCAGGATTGAAGGCCACAGAAGAATGGTACTTCTGGTGGCACCGGATTGGCCCAGGCAGCCATGGTATGCAGATCTTCAAAGACTACTAGTGGAGACCCCCCTTCATCTTCCTGTGAACAAGAATCTGTTTTAGGGACCTGTCCTTCACGAAGATCTGACTTGGTTTTGTCTTATGGTTTGGCCCTTGAGAGGGCTTATTTGTTGAAGCAGTGATTGCTACCTTGCTCCACGCTTAGATGTTCTCCACTTCCTTGGCCTATGTGCGGGTTTGGAGAGTGTTTGAGGCCTGGTGTGAGGATCGGGGTGTTCTTCCTCATTCAGTCAAGATCCTGCTCATTCTGGAATTTTTGCAGGATAGATTAAACAAAGGATTGGCTCTTAATTCCTTGAAGTTATAGGTTGCAGCTCTTGTTTCTGGGGCCTGGTGAATGGTGATTCCTTATCTCATCCTGATGTGGCCCATTCTTTGAAGGGAGTGAAACATCTTCGGCCTCCCTTGAGGTTACCGGCTCCTTGTGGAGTCTTAATCTGGTGTTGGATATCTTGACATGCCCTACGTTCTGACCATTGTGTAGCCTTTCCTTGTGGTTATTGACCTTGAAGACAGTGTTCCTGGTGGCTATCTGTTCTGCATGTTGAGTTTCCAAGCTACAGGCCTTGTCTTGCCGGGAGCCATTCCTTCAGCTGTCTCCAGAGCGTTACAGCTGCATACTGTTCCATCCTTTTGCCCAAAGTGGTGTTGGAATTTCATTTGAATCAGTCAGTTTACTTGCTGTCCCTGGATAAAGTCAGAATGCAGAGGAGTATCACCTCCTGCATCCTTTGGATGTCAAGAGACTTGTCATGTGCTATTTATTTATTTGTTTATTTATTTATTTATTTAGAGATTTTTATATACCAACAACCGTTTGCACATCGTATCGGTTTACAGATAACTTAAAACTTTTTGGCAGTGCCATTACATATAACAATAACTATGAGTACAAGAGAATAACAAGATAACATGGAAACTGGGTAACTATTTACAGGGTTCGACGGTGTATCAACCAAGAAGTGGTTGAGGAAAAAGTCCACAATCTAAGCAAGGAACTGGGTAGGCAGAGGAGAAATACTAGAATTACGATTGAACAAACTGGTAGCAGAAAAGGTTTCAAAGGGGTATTAGCAGGGGGTGGAGAGAGGAGAGGGAAGAGCAATTTAAATTGAGAGAAAGCACAAGGGGCAGCAGGAGCACATTATAAGAGGTAATACAGGGAAAGTACTATGCACAGCTCAGGAGGTCATCAGGAACCTTTCCGAAACTTTCCAAAAGACGGATCGCCTGTTTGTCCTTCATGTTGGAAGGAAGCAGGGCGAACCAGCTTCATGGGCTACTATAGCTCACTGGATTAAGGAGGTAGTCATGGCCGAGTATGTGAATGCTGGAAAGCCATTGCTTACTCGGGTTAAGATTCATTCCACTAGGGCTCAGGCAATGTCATGGGCGGAGAGTAGATTGTGGTTGCCCATCAACATTTGCAGAGTTACAATGTGGTCCTCCTTACATACATTTTCCAGGTTTTATTGTCTGGATGTGCAGGCCCAGGAGGTTGCAGCCTTGCACGCGAGGTGTTGAGTAGACCACGGGCAGCCTCCCACCCTACTTGCGAGTAGCTTTGGTACATCCCACTGGTCCTGAGTCCATCTGTCTACATGCTAGGAAATTACTGCTTACCTGATAATTTTGTTTTCCTTAGTGTAGACAGATTGACTCAGCTTCTTACCGTTGGCTGCCTATTGAATGAGTCAGTGGGTCCTCCGTGGGGCTACGTGTTCCAGGAGATTACTGGTAAGTGTTCATCCAGTCCCTGGATTGGGGTACATCTATTCATTGCTTGAGTTCAGTGTTTCTTGTTGGTTGAATACAGTAATGGTTGACTGTTTTTAATCGTTTTTTGCTAGTCTGTCCACTGTTGCTTTTGAAGAGAATACTGGCAAGCTGGTGTCACTGCAGGAGTATATATACTGGGACAGCTTGCTCCATCTCCATCTGTTGACAGGGGAGCATAACCCACTATTCCTGAGTCCATCTGTCTACACTTAGGAAAATAAAATTATCAGGCAAGTATTAATTTCTTCATTTCTGTACCTTAAATCCCAAATGATGTTAATGGAAGTTTTCACCTGTGATCCCATTCTGGTGGATTTGGTACGCTTAGTGACAGATACCAGCCCTAGTCCAGGTCAGACTCTCAGCACTAATGTTTTCCCATCTGCAGTAGAAATTAATATCCTAGAAAGGGTTTGCTGGTAGAGAAGCATTGATTAATCAATGAGCACTGTTACCTATGGCATAGGATCTGACTGGGTGCTGTAGCCTGTTCAGTCACTGGGAGAAATGCCTGCTGCACTATAGAATAGGGTCTTATGAGCAGCATTTGTTGAAAGCTGATAAAGTGTAGATATTAATAACTGAGTACACTGGTGACTTTTCATACTGGAGATCAATGTTCTTGTTAGTTTCCCAATAGTAATCTTTTCATCAAGTCCCATTTTCTTCCATCTTTCTACTGCAATAGATGAAATTCCTGCCATTGTGAAGCTGCTGACTAGGCACAACTCTTCCACTAAAGTAGGAAGGGAAAATTGACTTAAAGTACTTTTAGAGTTCAGGTACAATAATTCCCTACCCTAAAGATCTTGCCTGAGGAGCCTGTGTAGTTTGTAATAGGAGACCATGACTTACCCATGATCATAAGGAGTGTCAGTGGGAGAAGTAGGATTTGAATCCTGGTTTCCCTGGTTCGAAACCAGTTACTCCTTTTCTTTACCTGTTTGCCAATTAAAAGGTAAGACGCAATTGTATCTTGACAGTGGATGGCTGCATATGGTTAGAAATGGATGTATTTAATTGTTCTTCCATGATGCATACCTACACTATACTGTGCTCCTGTTTCTGACAGGCTAGGGACAGGAGACTCCTGTTATTGTATAGAGAATTTCTCTGAACAGTAGGAGATCACTTTCAGGGAGACCATGCTCGTGTGAAATTGGTTCTCTGGTAGTCACAAAGGGTGCTGGGAACCTGAGAAGGAAGAAATCGGCAATTTTATGTGCTTTTATTTTATTCTAAAGGGCGGATCTTTTTCATTGAAAAATACATGCTGATTACAGGAGCTCTGTATACAGCAGCTGTTTTACTGAAAATGAGCAGTTACAACTGCTGATCAGCTGCATTTTACATAATTATTTTGCATTGTTGTTAAGTTTTACAAATTTATAATTACTGTTAAGAAAAGATTTTTTTCTTTCTCGTGCTTCCCCCCCTCCCTTAGTGTTCTTGATTTCTTCCCTTCTTTCCACAGAGGTAGAGATGAGGTCAGAGAGAGTGGACAGAGGTGTGACACACATCCTCTTTTACTTTGGGGAAGATCTGCCAGCAAGCGCAGCTTTGCCTTTTATTTCTTTTATTTCATTTGCCATCAATGAAAATAAGAGATGGAAAAATGTGCAAAGCATTAATTACAAATTGCCTCATTCCTAAGCCGGGGAAGGCTCTTGTGATCGCACATGCTGTTCTTGGAGAATGATACTTTTCCAGGAAGTCTGATGCCTTTTGGGAGCTCGTACGCATGTATAATTTGCTTTGCTATTGCATTTCGGTTTTTGGTAACCTACAGATGGGTAATATTTTTATCCTTATGTTAATTGCTTAAAATTACTTGTGGAAAAGGATTAGTATTGTAAAAACTATAATTGTATGCTAAGTGTAGAACAGGTTGTGGGTTGGCTTTTTTTTTTTTTTTTTTTGGCAAGGAGGGTTTTGTCAACACTTTTTTTGAGAATTTATGGTAGTTTACTTTTCTGTTTAACTCTTTTGTTTATGATCAAAAGAAGCCAATCATAGTTTATTTTTCTTATCTTAACTGGTCTTCATTGGTGTAAAGCTCTGGTTGCTTTTCAGTTGAATGATCACGCAACTACCCAGAATGCCTGCAAAATTGCAATGTACTCCAGTGCCATTTTACTCAGTGGGTGGTTTGGGTGGGAAAACTTTGTAGGGAACGTTGTGACTAACTATGAAATTACCTAGTTTCAGAAATCTAACGTCTGTTGTAATGCTTTATTGTTCAAATGCAGAAATAGACAGCATGGGACAGCTATGCCACAGCCAAGGGCTCAGTTTATTTCTCCCCCCATGTAAATAGCATATAAACATAAGATTTGCCATACTGGATGAGACCAAAGGTTCACAAGCCCCGTACCCTACTTCTAACAGTGGCCAATCCAGATCACAAGTACCTGTCAGGATCCCAATGGGTAGATAGATTTCTTCAACTCCTCCTTAGTAATGGTTTATGGACCTTTCTTCCAGGAACTTGTTCAAATCTTTTTTTAAGCCCAGCTACACTAACAGCTTTCACCATAGCTTCCAGCAACAAATTTCAGAGTTTAATTATGCATTGAGTAAAAATGTATTTTCTCTTATTTGTCTTAAATGTATCACCTAGCAACTTTATTGAATGTCTCCTAGCCTTTGTAAATTTTGAAAGAGTAAACTGATTAGCGTTTCCTAGTTCCATTCCACTCATTTTATGTCTCTATCGTATCTTTCCTCAGCTGTTTCTTCTCCAAACTGAAGAACTCTGACCTCTTTAGTCTTTCCTCATAGGGGAAATATTCCATCCCCTTTACTATCATCTTGGTCACCCTTCTCTGTACATTTCTAATTCCTCTATATCTTTTTTGAGATGTGGTGACCAGAACTTCACACAATACTCAAGTTGCGGTCGCTCCATGGGATGATACAGAGACATGATGATGATATCTGTTTTATTCGCCATTCCTTTCGTGTAGTTGCCACAGGTTTTGCAAGACCAGACAAAGTAAAGATTTTTAACATGATTGAGATGTCTTCCCACAAAACAATTGTCCCCTGTAACTCTTTTTGAAGCATAATAAATGCATTATAAATGTTCTCAAATGCTTTTGTTCAGGATCCAGGTAGAGACTGTAGCAAAAATCTCAGCACCTTCTGCATGATAAATTGGATTCAAAATATAAACCAAAATGTAGATTTTCCTTTGGTTGCTATATGTAAAAATGTGTAATCTGCTATCCTTTTGTTTTGTGCTTGAGAGGTTACAATAATACTTTCTTGTGCCCCTCCTGTATGTCATCTGGGCCATCTGGATCTTGGGAACCATTGTCCCATTCAGAGAAAATGCTGTAATTAAGGAACAGAACCTTGTAAGCCCCAAAGTAGGCATTTTATTTAGTTTGAGAAGATGTAATTTGTCAGATTGCAGATGTCGCAGGAGGTATGGGCAAAAGTCCTACCAGCTTCCAAAAAACACCAAGGCATCCCCACCCCTCCTCTGCTATAAAGACATCCTTACCACTAAGTATATTTATTGAAACCAAAGTCAACTTGGATTTTAAGGAATTTTGGCTATCCATGATCCCTCTTACTCTGAATCAAATGTGGAATTACTGTGGATTTGGTGTCAATTCTCCAGTTGTTGTAAATTCCTCCCCTGCGGTTCCTGCAGAGCAAGGGGGCTCAATTGCAGCCACCCTCTGCTCTGGAGGCGTTTTCCGACTTTGCTTGGGGACCCTTAATTCTGCTAGCTCCAGTTTGAAATGGGTTTTATTTATTTAAAGTTTATTAACCACGTCCCCAGCCCATCCAATTTGCCCAAAGTGGTGCATAGAAAAATTGTACATAAATTTCGCAAAACATAAAATAGAGGATCAAATGGCATTTTGCAAATTGGATCTACTGATTAGCAGTAGATTGATTTATTTTTCACCAATTCCTCTTCTACATAGAATGACCTGTGTAATGCAGTGGAACACTGTCCACTTGTTTTGCTGCAATTTAGTAAGCATTTTGTTTTAAATTATTTCAGAAGTACATTTATAAGCATCTGCTGTTAAGGACAGTGTCACTTCACTCTAGTTTGGGCAATTACATGAAAATCATAATCAAATGTGCACATAATGTCAACAATTGAACAGTGATGTCAGTATCATTTGGTGACACATTTTCTATTAAATAATGCATAACCCTACTATTTATCATTTACAAAGCTCTACTATATGGGGCCCCTATATGCCACAGAGTTGTGCAAGGCTTAATACAAAAAAGGATGTGTTATATTAAAGTTGTGATTTTCCTCCTAAAGGAAGTCCTTTTAGTAAAGGTTGTGTCAATGTGGGTGAGAAGATTCCTGTGAGAGAGGTTCCTACTAAGGGTAGAAGGTGTGACAGACAACTGTGTGAGTGACAGCCTGGGTATTGTTTAGAGTAGGATATAAAAGCCCTATTTACACGTGGGACTAGGGCTTCTCCAAAGTGATTTAAGTAACAAAATGATATAGCTGAACCCTTGCCCAGGGAATATGCTGGGGAGAAGCAAGAGATCAGGTGAAATAATACTATAGCATCACGAGTTCTGAGAGCAACCTTGTAATTTGGTGAGCTGAAAGGGGAAGCAGTCAGAGAAAGATTTTAACTGTCAGAATTGGTGGAACCAGGAGACAAAGTATGCATAACTGGAACTTATCATCTGGCTCGGAGGACTTCACTGCTGAAGAGAAAAAGTGTGAATCTTCCTAGCGCTGTGCTGGATATCTGTGACTGCTAGAAATGGGGAAATGCAACTGCATCTGAAGACTGACAGGACTAGAAAGGAAACTGCCTGCTTAGGATTTAGCACAGGGCTCTGGAGGTTTCAGCCTGCAGCTAATGGAGATCATCCCTAGAGTTTTAGACATTGTGAGTACTGGAAGAGACTGTGAGGGAGAAAAGTACTGAAACTATTGGAGTTGAGTGACCTGCAGAGATAAACTATGATTTATTTTTCCTAGTGGGTTTTTTCTAATTTTTTTTTTTTTTATCCAGATCTCAGTAAACTATCTTTGTTTTGGTGTGGACAACCAGTTATCTCATGGAGGTTTCCTTGGTGCAGTTTTGGCCGTACAGATTATCCTGACCCCAGCCCATGCCCTGAAAGACACTTTTCCCCCACCTTAGGAGAACTGCCCCAGTGTGCTCCCCAAGGCTAAGAAGATGACCCCAGAGAAAACAGGGGTTACATGTACATACGTAGCACTGTACAGATACACATAAGCAGATCCTGCTTCATGGAGCTTATTGTCTATTCAAGTGTATTTATTGAAGAGAAAGAATTAGGAGTTAAAAACAGCCTTAAAAATGTGAGTTTTTAGACTGAATTTGAATGTGACCGCTGAGAGCATGATATGCCAATTCAGGGAGTCTGTTCTAGTCGCATGGCAAAGCAAGGTGGAAAGCACAGAGTTGGGCATTGACAATGAAGAAGGGCACAGATAAGAGCAACTTACTTGATGAAGTTCATGAGGAAGGGGGAGAGAACTGAAGATAATGACTATCTGCAGAATGAATACATTTGTAGGTGAGCAAGAAAATATTGAACCTCATGCAGAAGTGGACAAGGAGCCTATGTGGCAACTTAAGAAGAGTGTTCTAGTCCTAGCAATGTTCAAGGAAGATAATAACATAGTAATGATAGCAGAAAAGGACTTAGTAGTCCATTCAGTCTACCCAGCAAGTTTCTTATGGTAGAATCTGCCGTGCCATGCAGTTATTCGTTGAGCCTTCTTGAAAATTCATATAGTGCTGATGTGTTTTGCTTTATGGTCTTGGCCTTAGAAACAGTCGTGTACTTTTTCACTTATGTCTGCATATCAGTACCCCAGACCATAAAAGTCAGGGCTCATGTTGGTGGTCATCTGAATCCAATTCCTCTTCCATCTTCCACCTTCCCCCCCTCCCCACCACCACCACCATTAAAGCGGAGAGTGGTGATGTAGTCTCAAAAGCATCAAGGCTTATTAGTTAAGGGTAGTAATCCTTTGCCTTCTGTTAAGGGTAATTATTACTCCATGCAGGTTACCCCCATGCATATTAATTCCCCAGACTGTAAAAGTCGGGGCCCTCATTTAGGCCGATATAGTACGGTGTGCTTGTCTGAGTGCACTGTTTAACACCCGTTTGGCTGCATGTTTTCAACGCGCTTTTATTACCCCTTATACTGTAAGGGGTAATAGCGTGTTGAAAATGCGCAGCCTAACCCCCTCCCCCCCCACCCCCAAAAAGTAATAGCGCTCATCACATGCAAATACATGTTGATGAGCCTATTAGTTGCCCAGAATACTGAAAGTTAAATGTGCGTCCAAGCTGCACATTTTACTCTCAGAAATTGCCTACCCAAGGGCAGGCATTAAGTTCTAAACAACCCGGAAAAGTGTACAGAAAAGCAGAAAAAACTGGTTTTCTGTACAACCTCTGACCTAATATCCTAGCGATATTAAGTTGGAGGAACCTAAAATTTAAAAAAAACCAAAAAACTGCCCGCTGATCAGTGGGTTAGAAAAATGGACACTCAATTTTACCAGCATCTGTTTTCCTAACCTGTGGCTGTCAGCGGGTTCAAAAACAGACACCGGTAAAATAGAGCATCTGTTGTTGGACCCGCTGACAGCCAGCTCTACTGCTAATGAGGAGGTGCTAGGGACACGCTATTGTCCCTACCGCCTCCTTATTAGCACATCGCCTCATTTAAATAGAGAATCGTGCGCCCAGGAGAAGTGCCAGGGCGCGAGACGGGAGAGCGGGCACTCAACATGGAGCTCTCCCGCGCTTTTTACAGTATCAGCTTGATTGTTGAGTGAATCCTTTTCCCCCTGCCATTGAAGCAGAGAGCAATGTTGCAGTTACATCAAAAGTAGCAAGTTTTGTTGATCAAGGATAGTAACTGCCGCACCAGCAAGTTACCACCATGCACCCTTCTCTTCATTTCCATCCTCTAGCCTTTAGCGATCCACAGTGCTTATCCCTTGCCACTTTGAATTCTTTGTGTTTTCATCTTCATCACCTCCTCCAGAAGGGCATTCCAGGGATCCACCACCCTCTCAGCGGGGACAGTCTGTTCCATTGATGCTGTCAGTGGATAGGAGCACTGGAGACTGGCCACGCTTGGTCTCCTCCAGGTCAAGGAGTACAGGTTCCTTGTCTTCGACCTCGGCACCGGGGAAAGACTAGACCGAGCACCGAGGGAAGCCGAGATAGCATTGGCACTGGTCACTTTCAATGCACGGTGCCGAGCTCGGGGATGTTCCAGCTCATGCCATGATGCCCCCGAAGCGACCTGTCTACTTTGGAACTACTGCAGGAACAGCTCAATGTGCTCATCAGTGTGTTATCGACCCGGCTGGTGTAGGTTCCCGGGAGGCCATCAATGCCCGGCAGGGAACCGATAATTCCCTTGACCGATACAGTAGTCATTGCCAGCTCCAGCTGGGCTGGCAGACACACCGCAGCCTGATGCCACCCCCCACCCCCCGTCCAACTTTGCCGAGCACCCAGGGCCTCATTCCCTGTAGATTACAATGAGGATGAGGGTCTCTATGACCCTGGGGGGACTGATACTGCAGAGTTCTTCTCTGAGGGCTTGAAGGGTCTCCACTCAGAACTATCTCTTCCAGAAGAGTGAAGGAGGTCCCCACCGGAGGACTTAGCCTTCACAAGTTTTGTGCGTTTCGGTTATTGACAGAAGAGGATCTCAGGCACAAGATGCTGGAGATCCTTCAGTTTGTGGAGCCTCCTAAGGAAATTGGCACAGTCCCAGTGCACAAAATCTTTAAGGAGCTGCTGCTGAGGATATGGGAACACTGCCTCAAGTACCGCCTGTTAACAGGAAGGCAGATGGGGTCTACCTCGTCCAGTAGGCTACCGGATTCGATAAGCATCAGCTGCCCCATCAATCGATGGTCATAGAATCCACCCTCAAGAGGGCCAAGCACTCTCGGACCCATTCCTCTGTACCACCGGGGAAGGACCACAGGGCGTTGGACGCTCTTGGGAGGAAAGTGTTCCAGCAGCCTTGCTTATTGCCCACATTGCCTCCTACCAGCTCTACATGAGTCAATACTCACGGAACCTCTGGAAGCAGATGCAGATGCCTCAGCAGCAGCAGGACTCCCTCATGGTGCTGGTGCATAAGGGCCTGAAGTGTAGAAAACATGAGGTCTATGCAACCTACAATGTTTTCAAAACAGCAGCGAGAGCCTCTGCAGTGGGAATTGGTGCCCACAGAATGGCATGACTGCAGGCCTCGCATCTCCATCCAGAGGTTCTCCCCAGTACATGGCACATGTACTGGGGAGAATCTCTTCTGAGATAAAGGTGAGGGACGTGGTGGACCCAGTTGTGGGACCACCATGAGACCCTCCAAAAGCTTTCTGCCAGCACTCCAGACCCGTCATCCTCATTCAGGAGGTCAGCGAGGCAGGGATAGAGGAAGTCTTTCTATCACCAGAGGAGGGGTACTATCTTTGGCCCCCCTCACTCCTGTCAGCAGCATGTGAGCTCCTGCAGCCGCCCCAGGTAGCAGAGAGCTTCCAAGCCCCAGCGAGTGCCTCAGTCAACTCCAGGGAAGGGGTTTTGACTGGATCAGAGGGAGCATAAGCCAGTTGCCTGTACCCAAGACACTGTATCCCCCAGTCAAGGGCAGGCTACGGTTCCTCACAAACCGGTGGTCCAGTATAACATTGGACCAGTGGGTTCTGTCCATTGTCCATTAAGGGTACCAATTAAACCTATTGTGTGTCCCACCAAATTGCCCTCTGTACCCATTTTGAGAGCCAGTAGCACATCAGGAAGTACTGCTTGTGGAGCTCTCCACCCTCTTAATGGCCAGAGTGGTTGAACCTGTTTCACCAGTGCAGAGAGAGCGGAGTTTCTACTCCAGGTATTATCCCAGGACAAGCAGGATGCTAGTCCTCACATATGGGTGATGTCATTGATGGAGCCCTATTGCGGAAAACTCTGTCAAAGTTTCTAGAAACTTTTGACTGCCACTCTGAGCCTTCTGAGCATGCCCAGCATGCCATGATATTCTCAGCCACAGGGGTCTCCCTTCAGTGTTCATTTTTCTGCGCTGCTTTTGGCATCGCGGAGCAGGAGCCTGTGTGAGTTTTCTCACATACTTTCTGACTAAAAATCAGATTTAAAAACAATTTCTCTCCCATATCGGGGTCTCCCGCGTTACCACCGGCCGGTGAGTAAATTTTGTCTCAATTTCACTCTCTTGAGTAAAAATATTTTTCTTCTCATTTTCATCGATGGCTGTCGAGGGAAATATGGCCACGGGATTCAAAAAATGTCCCAATTGTAATCGGACCATGTCCATTACAGATCCACACCTCGAGTGTTATTTGTTTAGGCCAAACACATGATGTAACATCTTGTCCAAAGTGTGCCGAAATGACCGCAAAGGGTCGAAAGGCCCAACAAGAAAAGATGGAACACTTATTCCATCTACAACTTTTACCTTCTCCATCGACGTCTACTCAATCATCTCCGGCTGGAGTTTCAAAACATCTAATTTTCAAAAAACGTCGTCCAGAAGGTTCGGGAGATCGTTCATCACAGACACCATCAGTGGCATCGACAAAGTCAGCGGCGGAACATTGACCAAAGCATCGGCATCGACATCGCCACCCAATCGATTTCAGAGGCTCTTCTCTCCCCAGAGAAATCGACCGCCAAACGGCCTCGCCTTCAGGAAATACCGAGGCCTTTGACGCCGAGGCGTTCACCTCCTCTCGATGTGCCGACCATCGAACCTCCACAGGGCCCTGTGGAAGGACCGATAACACTTCCACCGCCACCATGTGTAGCTGCTCTGCCTGCACCAGCTATCACGGAGGAATTGACCAGATTTATCCCACAAGCGGTACTCCAAACATTACAGGATCATCTACCATCCATGCCCGCACCGATGCCGGCGCTCCCGCCGATGCCGGTACCAATACCGAAGCTGCTGCCTACATGGTACCAAAACATCTGTCAACGCGACGCCTCTACCATCGCCGATACCCGGACCAATGCCGGAACCAGTTCCGACAATACCGATGCCAGTGCCTGGGGCCCAGGACAGCCAGAATTGGTGATATTTCAACTTCTCATGGATAAATTCGATGCAATCGTCGGTGCTCTCCCACCGAAATCGATTCCATCCAAACCACATGAAGAAGTCCCTGGACGATACTGTTTGATGATCCACAGCCAGGACCTTCAGTGCTTTTTCGACCACTGAGGTCTTCTCCTACTTCTCCTTGTAGAGAAGATCCATATGAGTCCTGGGAGGACAAGAATACGGATACTTCCTCCAAGAGCTTCATGTCTGACCCTTCTCCGGAAGGTAGGAAGAAATCCCCACCGAGGACTTGTCCTTCACTAATTTTGTTAAGGACATGGCAGACACAATACCATTTAACTTGGTATCTGAAGAGGACACCAGACAACAAACTTTGGAAGTTTTACAGTTCATGGTCCCTCCAAAAGAGGTCCTGGCCATCCCTGTCCACGAGGTACTGTTGGAGTTACAGCATAGACTCTGGGAACATCCATGTTCAGTTACATCTATTAACAAGAGAGTGGACATCACTTATCTAGTCCAAAATGTTCCTGGATACCAAAAATCACAACTGCCACATCAATCAGTTGTTGTTGAGTCTGCACAGAAGAAATCCAAGAGAATAAGACCTCATTCCTCCACTCCTCCTGGGTAGGATCATAGATTCCTGGACTCCTTGGGCAGGAAAGTGTACCAGGGAGCTATGCTCAATTCAAGGATTGCGTCATATCAGCTATATATGACGCAATACCAGAGGAATCTTTGGAAACAAATGCAGGAACTTTCCAGCTCCCTATCTCAGCAGTACCAAGAAGCAGCTCAGGCCATAATACAAAAAGGACTTGAAGCTGGAAAGCACGAAGTCCGAGCCGCTTACAACAAATTTGAAACAGCTTCAAGAGTAGCGGCCTCAGGCATAAGTGCATGTCGCTGGGCATGGTTGAAGGCCTCTGACCTCAGGCCTGAGGTGCAGGAAAAACTGGTTGATTTGCCATGTATAGGTGACAACATCTTTGGGTCAAAGGTACAGGATGCTGTGGCCCAACTGAAAGAACAAGAAAGCAAAGAGGAAGGTGATCTATGATAGCCGTTAGGATAAACACAAAAATTAGATGCCTGGATCTTTTTCAATTGTTTATTCAAACAGAAACTTGTTCACAATTCGCCCGACTCAGGCCGAGTTTCGCAGCTCAAATGCCACTGCCTCAGGGGCTTTAACAATCCACAGTCGTAGAACTTAGAGGTTAGATTCTCATCCAATATACAATCAATGATTGTCAGCAATGCAAGAGTCAACTTTCACAGCAGTGCACAGCTTCAGGTCTAACCTCTAAGTTCTAATTATGACTGTGGATTGTTAAAGCCCCTGAGGCAGCGGCTTTTGAGCCGCGAAACTCTGCCTGAGTTGGGCGAATTGTGAACATGTCTCTGTTTGAATAAACAATTGAAAAAGATCCAGGCATCTATTTTTGTGTTTATCCCAACTGAAAGAACTTACAGAAATCTTGCGGCAGCTGTCGTCAGTTCCGCAAGATTCTGCTGCATCATCATCTCCATGTCCTCCAAGGAAGGAATCTCGAAAGCCTTTCTACAGACAGAGGCGTTGTTACCCTCCAGCATCCAGGGGCAGATCTTCTCATCCGCAGCAAAGGTCTCAACCCACACAACCTAGAGCTTCCAGGCCTCAACCTCCACCACAGACGGGACCGGCTGCAGGCTTTTGAGGCCACCACCAGAGACCAAAGCCATCTCCACAACCCAAAACCGGATCTGCCAGTAGGAGGCAGAGTTTCCTTCTTTTACAACCATTGGTTACAGATAACAGACCAATGGGTACTCTCAATAATATCTCAAGGTTATCAACTCAATTTCCTCTCAATTCCAAGGGATTCTCCTCCAAAACCTCTTTCACTAAACGAAAATCATATAATTCATCTACAAGCAGAATTATCCACCCTTCTGAGAGCCAGAGCCATAGAGCCGGTGCCCCGAACTCAGCAGGGCAGAGGATTCTACTCCCGTTATTTCCTCATTCTAAAGACAACCAGAGGCTTACGCCCCATCCTAGACCTCAGAAATCTCAACAAATTTCTGAAGAAAGAAAAGTTCAGGATGGTATCTCTAGGCACCATGCTTCCACTTCTTCAAACAGGAGATTGGCTTTGTTCTCTGGATCTACAAGATGCTTACGCTCACATTCCAATCTTCCCTCCTCATCGCAAGTATCTGTGCTTCCTGGCAGGTCATCAACATTTCCAGTACAGAGTACTACCGTTTGGACTTGCTTCAGCTCCCATAGTATTCACAAAATGCCTGGCAGTAATAGCAGCACATTTGCACAAGGAAAGTGTCCACGTCTTCCCTTATCTAGACGATTGGCTCATCAGAAGTCAATCTCAACAAGGAGCACTAACGTCTCTCAACTGAACAATTGCTCTACTTCACTCCATGGGTTTTCTCATCAATTATCAAAAGTCCCATCTCATTCCGTCTCACCTGCTTCAATTCATCGGAGCAGAATTGAACACCATCCTCTCAAAAGCCTTTCTACCCGACGATCGGGCAGAGACACTTTCCCTATTGCCAAACTCGCTACACTCGAAGAAACAAGCAACAGCTCATCACTTTCTAACCTTACTAGGCCACATGGCCTCCACAGTTCATGTCACTCCTATGGCAAGATTAGCCATGAAAATAACCCAATGGACTTTAAGATCACAATGGATCCAAGCCATTCAACCACTGTCCTCTCCAATTCAAGTAACCCACCAGCTGTGTTCATCTCTACTTTGGTGGGCGAACAAGGACAACTTGCACAACCAGTCCCACAGATAACTAACTACAGATGCATCCACCTTAGATTGGGGAGCTCACATAGACAATCTCCAAACCCAAGGTACTTGGACAAAACTCGAAGCAACATTTCAAATCAATTTCTTGGAACTTCAAGCTATACTTTATGCTCTGCATGCGTTCAAGGACTGCCTTTCACACAAGACTGTTCTGATTCAAACGGACAATACAGTAACCATGTGGTACCTGAACAAACAGGGAGGGTCCGGGCTCGTATCTCTTTGTCAAGAAGCCACACAGATTTGGGACTGGGCCCTAACACACTCAATGTTTCTCCGGGCCACTTATCTGGCAGGCATTCACAACATAGTGGCAGATCGACTCAGTTGTCAGTTCCAACCATAACAAGTGATCCCTGGATCCCTTAGTAACGACCAGGATATTTCAATGTTGGGGGCAACCAACAGTAGACCACTTTGCATCACACCTGAATCACAAAGTGGACAAATTCTGCGCTCTGCACAGACACAAACACCAGCCAGCCAAGGACGCCTTTGCTTGCACTTGGAACTCAGGCCTTCTATACGCGTATCCGCCGATACCACTCATAACCAAAACTCTAGTGAAGCTACAACAGGACAAGGGGTCCATGATACTCATAGCCCCGAATTGACCTCAACAATTATGGTTTCCCACACTTCTAGACCTCTTGATCAGAGATCCAATTCGCCTGGGTGTAGCTCCCACTCTCATAACTCAAGATCAAGGTCGGTTGCGCCATCCCAAACTTCAAACCCTATCCCTGACAGCATGGATGTTGAAAGCTTGATCTTACAACCACTCAATCTTTCAACTAATGTCTCTCAAGTGCTTATAGCTTCACATAAACCTTCAACACGAAAGAGCTATTCTTCGAAATGGAAAAGGTTTACCTTGTGGTGCATGCAAAAGAACATTGATCCTTTTTCCTGCCCCACAACTTCTCTACTAGACTACTTATGCCATCTTTCAGACTCTGGTCTCCAGACATCTGTAAGAGTCCATTTAAGTGCAATCTCAACATACCATAACAAGATGGGAGATGCATCAATATCCATACATCCTCTGGTCAGTAGATTTATGAGAGGTCTAATTCACCTTAAACCACCAATTCGGCCACCTGTCACAGAATGAGACCTGAATCTGGTTTTAACAAGGCTCATACATTCTCCTTTCGAACCCATGACTTCCTGTGCTCTTAAATTTCTCTCATGGAAGACTATCTTCCTCATAGCCATTACATCGGCTAGAAGGGTTAGTGAGTTACAAGCACTTGTCACGTACTCACCCTATACAAAATTCCTACATGACAGAGTGGTTCTCTGTACACATCCAAAATTTCTCCCTAAAGTAGTTACGGAATTCCACTTGAACCAATCCATAGTTTTGCCCACATTCTTTCCAAAGCCCCATTCTCACCAAGGGGAACGGGCCTTACATACCTTGGACTGTAAGCGTGCGCTAGCATATTACTTAGACCGCACTGCAGTCCACGGAAAATCCACTCAACTTCTTGTATCTTATGATCCAAACAAACCAGGTAAAGGAGTGGGTAAACATACTCTGTCCAACTGGTTAGCAAATTGCATACAGTTTTGCTATGAAAAAGTAGGCCTTCCTCTCCAAGGGCGAGTAAAAGCGCATTCAGTAAGAGCAATGTCAACCTCAGTAGCACACTATCGTTCAGTGCCAATTCTCGACATATGTAAAGCAGCAACATGGAGTTCTCTTCACACCTTTGCAGCTCATTACTGATTGGACAAAGAAAGACGACAAGATTCAGCCTTTGGACAATCTGTCTTAAAAAACTTGTTTCCAGTATAATCCCAACTCCTTCTACATCCAACCTGCTGTGATCTTCGGCTGCCTCATTTTCACCAACAATACTTTAGTGTTGCTTCACTACAAAATGACTCTGCCTCTAGCTTGCTTAATCACACATATGTGAGGACTAGCATCCTGCTTGACCTGGGATACAGCAAAATTGCTTACCTTGTAATAGGTAGAGATGTGAATCGTGTGATCGATCGTCTTAACGATCGATTTCGGCTGGGGGGGGGAGGGAATCTTATTGTCGCGGTTTTGTTTTTTAAAATATCGTGTAAATCGTAAATCGGGGGAGGGCGGGAAAACCGGCACACTAAAACATCCCTAAAACCCACCCCGACCCTTTAAAATAAATCCCCCACCCTCCTGAACCCCCCCAAAATGCCTTAAATTACCTGGGGTCCAGAGGGAGGGTCCCGGTGTGATCTTTTACTCTCGGACCTCCGGTGCGTTGTAGAAATGGCGCCGGCGCTACCTTTGCCCTGTCATATGACAGCAGGGCAAAGGTAGCGCCGGCGCCATTTTGTTTTTTTGTCCCCCGACGCCAGGAGCGTAGGAGATCGCTCCCGGACCCCCGCTGGACCCCCAGGGACTTTTGGCCAGCTTGGGGGGGCCTCCTGACCCCCACAAGACTTGCCAAAAGTCCAGCGGGGGTCCGGGAACGACCTCCTAAACTCGAATCATTTTGCCGTACAGCAAAATGGCGCCGACCATGTACGGTCGGCGCCATTTTGCTGTACGGCAAAACGATTCGAGTTTAGGAGGTCGTTCCCGGACCCCCGCTGGACTTTTGGCAAGTCTTGTGGGGGTCAGGAGGCCCCCCCAAGCTGGCCAAAAGTCCCTGGGGGTCCAGCGGGGGTCCGGGAGCAATCTCCTGGACGCGTGACGTCGGGAGCTAGGAATCAAAATGGCGCCGGCGCTACCTTTGCCCTGTCACATAAGGGCAAAGGGCCACCGGCGCCATTTCTCTTCACAGCAGCCGTGGGCAGAGAGCGGGACATCGCGCCGGGATCATCGCGCCGGGACCCCAGGTCATTTAAAACATTTTGGGGGGGTTCGGGAGGCTGGGGGTTTGTTTTAAAGGTTCGGGGTGGGTGTTAGGGTTTTTTTGGTGTGCCGGTTTTCCCACCCCCTATTTAACAATACAATACAAATGCCCCTGACGATAAATCGTGGGCATTTGTATTGTATCGTGCACTCTAACGATTTTGGACGATTTTAAAATCGTTCAAAAACGATTCACATCCCTAGTAATAGGTGTTATCCCAGGACAGCAGGATGTAGTCCTCACGAAACCCACCCGCCACCCCGTGGAGTTGGGTCCGATACGTTTTATTATTTTATTTTTTGCTAAAGCGTATTGCTACATATGAAACTGAAGGGCATGCTCAGTGGGCTCAGAGTGCAAGTCAAATGTTTGTAGAAACTTTGACAATGTTTTCCGCAATAGGGCTCAATCAATGACGTCACCCATATGTGAGGACTACATCCTGCTGTCCTGGGATAACATCTATTACAAGGTAAGCAATTTTGCTTTTCCTTGATTCCAAAAAGAACAGGAGGACTCTGTCCCATCCTAGACCTAAGAGCCTTGATCAAATTTCTAAAAAAAAAAAGAAAAGTTCAAGATGGTTTTCCTGAGCACCTTGATTCCCCTTCTACAAAACAGGGACTGGCTATGCTCCCTCGATCTAAAGGACGTGTACACCCATGTCGAGATCTTCCCAAGTCACAGGAAATATCTCCAATTCGTAGTGGGCAAACAGCACTTCAAGTACAGTGTGTTGTGGTTTGGGCTAGTGTCAGTCCTACGTGTCTTCACAAAATGCTTGACCGTGGTGGGGGGCGCTCCAGGCTAAGAGTGCATGTTTTCCCCTCTCTGGATGATTGGCTGGTCAGAAGCACATCTCAGTCAGGGTCCATGAGCTTGACCATTTGGGTGTTGGAATCACTAGGGTTTGTCATCATCTACCCAAAGTCTCATCTTAGTCCATTACCTCAGTTGGACTTCATAGGAGCCCTGCTAGACATGGATCAGGTAAAAGCCTTCCTCCCTAGTTCATGGGCTGCCACCCTGGCGTCCTTAGCAGCAGAGATCTAGGGGAGCCAGCAGGTGTCAGCGCGGCACATATTGAGGTTGTTGGGCTGCAACCGTCCATGTCACTCCCTTGGCACATTTTCACATGCACAGAGCTCAGTGTGCTCTGAGGTTGCAGTGGTGCCAGGCCAAGCCTCCAGGCTTGCATCCAAGTCATCCCGTCTCTCCGGGACTCTTTGTCCTAGTGACGGGTATACTCCAATCTGGAACAGGAGGATCTCTTTCTGGATATCCTCCTACATAAATTGTCCTAACCATGGATGCATCCACCCTGGGCTGAGAGCTCATGTCAAGAGGCTCTGCACCCAGGGCCTCTGGTCCGCTCAGGAAAGCTGTTGCCAAATCATCTTCCTGGAGCTCCAGGCAATCAGGTACACGCTATGGGCTTTCAGAGATAGGCTGTCCAACAAAGTTGTACTGATCCAAACAGACAGCCAGATAGTGATGTGGTATGTTAACAAGCAGGGAAGTACGGGATCATACCTTCTGTGTCAGGAAGTGGTCCAGATTTGGTCATGGGCCCTTTCCCACAGGATGGTGCTCAGGGCAATGTATCTGGCAGGTATGAAGATTGTGGTGGCAGACAGACTGAATTGTGCCTTCAGACCCCATGAGTGGTCCATGAGCGAATCAAATCTTCTGCCTCTGTGGGAGCCCAGACTTGGATCTGTTTGTGTCCCCCTGGAACAGGAAGGTAACACGATTCTGCTCCCTGTCCAGGACAGACAGCAAACTTGCCTTGGATACCCTTGCCCGTCACTGGGGCAAGGGTCTTCTGTACATGTATCCTCTGATTCCCTTGTTGGCGAAGACTCTTGAAGCTTTGCGAGGACAGAGGACTGTGATCCTCATAGTCCCTCATTGGCCGAGACAGGTCTGGTTTCCACTCCTGTGAGAGTTGTCCATCCGCATGATCGAGGGATGTTGCAGCATCCCAACTTCCAAGACCTGTCACTCACAGCCTGGATGTTGAAAGGTTAATTCTGCAACTGCTCAATCTCTCAGAAGATGTGTCTCGGGTCCTGGTGGCTTCTAGAAATCCTTCCACGAGGAAATCCTATGGACTGAAGTGGAGGTGGTTTTCCATGTGATGTGAGCAGAAGGCTCTAAATCCGTTCTCCTGCCCTATACAAAAACTGCTTGATTACTTTGTACACCTTTCAGAGGCTGGCTTAAAAATCAACTCTGACAAGAGTTTTGTCTGACAAGAATTTTGTGCAATTGGCACATACCACCACGGTGTAGATGGTATGCCTATTTCTGTACAGCCTATAGTTCTTCGCTTCATGCCTCCCCTAAAGACTCCCGCTGTGTCTTGGAACTTCAGCGTCATGTTAGCTCAGCTGATAAAAGCTCCTTTTGAGTCACTGCGCACCTGTGACCCGAAGTGCCTGACCTGGAAGCTCATATTTTTGATGAGTCACTTCAGCATGCAGGGTCAACGAACTACAGGCTTTAGTGACTTATCCACCTTTATACTAAATTTTATCCTGACAGGTGGTCTTGCGTATGCACCCTAAGTTCCTGCCTAGGATGGTGACTGACTTCCATCCTAACCATTCCATCGTTTGTCAACTTTCTTTTCCAGCCCCAATCACACTAAGGCGAGTGAGTACTGCACAGTTTGGACTACAAGTGAGCTTTACCTGGATCGAACAGAAAACCATAGACAGTCCACCCAACTTTTTATTTCTTTTGATAGCAATAGATTGGGAGTTTCCGTTGCCAAACACACTATCCAGTTGGCTAGCAGATTGCATCTCCTTCTGTTATGCCCAGGCGGGACTGCTTCTTGAGGGTCATGTCAAAGTTCATTCTGTCAGAGCCATGGCAATCGTGGCCCACTTGCAAGCAGTTTACATAGAAGAGATCTGCAAGGCCACAACATGGAGTTTCTGCCACATATTTGCATCTCACTATTGTCTGGATAGGGATGGCCCAACTTGACAGTAAATTCAGCCAGTCTGTCCTTCGGAATCTCTTTAAGCTGTAGAACCCAACTCTCCCTGCCTAGGGCCCATTGTTTGGGTTCAGGCTGTCTCCCCCTTTGTTACCAACAGCACTGTTATTGTGCCCATGGGTACCTGGTTGGTGTCTGTTGATCCCCTTTTGTGTTGGGGAGCAGCCTGTAGCTAGGGATTCACCCATGTATGAGGACTACCATCCTGCTTGTCCTCTGAGAAACCAGAATTGCTTACCTGTAGCGGGTGTTCTCAGAGGACAGCAGGATGTTAGTCTTCACGAAACCCGCCTGCCACCCTGTGGAGTTGGGTTTCTCATTTTTGTTGTTTTAAATCTAATTCTGTGTTATAAGACTGAAGATGGACCCCATATGGATGCGTGGTATAGGGCATACTGGACATGCTCAGTATGCCAAGTCAAAGTTCTGCAAACTTTGACAGACATTTTCCATGCCAGTCTCCATCTGATTATGTCACCCATGTGTGAGGACTAACATCCTGCTGTCCTCGGAGAACACCTGTTACAGGTAAGCAACTCTGCTAAGTTCATGCATAAATAAACCTTTCCTGTATCTGAAGGTCTGTATCATATCTACCCTGCACCTCCTGTCTTCCAGGGTGTATATATATTTAGATCCTTCAGCCTCTCCTCATATCTTCTGATCTGACTTTGCACTATTTTGGTCACCCTTCTCTGGACCGCCTCCATCCCGTCTCTGTCCTTTTTTGAGATAAGGGCTCCAGAACTGAGCACAGTATTCCAGATGAGGCTTCACCAAGAACCTGTACAAGGGCATTATTACCTCCTTTTTCTTACTAATTATTCATCCATGCAGCCCAGCATTCATCTGGCTTTAGCTATCGCCTTGTCACATAGCTTTGCCATCTTTAGTCACCAGACTCTACCACCCCAAGATCCCTGTCTTGGTTTGTGCACATCAGTCTTTTGGATTACCACATCCCAGATGCATGACTCTGCACTTCTTGTTATTGAATCCTAGCTGCCAAATCTTCAACCATGCTTCAAACTTTTCTTAAATCACTTTTCATTCTCTCTACTCCTTCAGGCATGTCCACTCTGTTGCAGATCTTAGTATCAGCTGCAAATAGACAAACTTTACCTTCTATTCCGTCACTCAAAAAGATATTGAACAGAGCCAGTCCCAATACCGATCCTTGTGGCACTCTACTTAACACCATTTTCTTTTCAGAGTAGGTTCCATTTACCCGCTGTTTCCTGTAGGTCAACCAGAAAACACTCCACCAACTTGGCACTGACTCCCAAGCTTCTCATTTTATTCACAAGCTTCCTGTGTGGGACTATATCAGAAGCTTTGTTGAAATCCAAGTAAATCACATTGAGTGCTCTTCCTCGATCCAGTTCTCTATTTACCCAATCAAAAAATCAATCATTTGTCTGACAGGACTTTCCCCTGGTTAATCCATTCTGCTTTGGATCCAGCAACTTACTGGACTGTAGATAATTGAATATTCTTCTTTCAGCAGAGTCCCCATTAATTTTCCCACAACCTAGTTGAGGCTAACCAAGCCAGTAATTTCCAGCCTCCCCTCTCCTACCACTCTTGTGAAGGAGGACCACAACTGCTCTTCTGCAATCTCATAGCACCACTCCTGTTTCCAGGGATCTTTTGAACAGGTCTTTCAGTGGACCAGCTAGGAAATCTCTGAGCTCCCGTAGTATCCTGGGGTGTACCTCATCTGGCCTCATGGCCTTGTCCATTTTCAGTTTTCCTAGCTCTTCCTATACATTCTCTTCTGTAAAAGTTGTGATTACCCCATTCCCATTTACTGTCTTATCAACCAGGGTTGCCTCTAGTGAACACAGACCTGAAGTATTTGTTTAATATTTCTGCCATTTCTTCATCTATCTCTACACCTTGCTTCTTGTCACCTTTCAATTTCACTATACCACTTCAGGCCTTCCTTCTTTGATATATCTGTAAAATGTTTTGATATCTCTTTACCTCTTTGGTAATCCTTTCTTCTGCTTGACATTTTGATTTTCTAATTTCTTTCATTTCCCTCAGTTTCACCAGGTGGTATTCCCTGTGTTCCTCTTTTTGGGATCCTTTATATTTCCTGAATGCTGTTCTTTTGGCCTTTATTTTTTCAGCCACCATCTTTGTGAACCCGTGTATTTTCCTTGTACAACTGTTTACTTTTCTAACATATAGATTTGTTGCCTTTGTAATAGCTCCTTTTAATTTGGCCCACTGTTGTTCCTCCTCACCCATTTTTCCCAATCTTCTAGTTCTTCCTCCAGGTACATCCCCATTTTGTTAAAGTTTGTATTTTTGAAATTTAGAACTTAGGTCTTCATGTGACTTTTCTGTATCTTATTTATGTTTTCAAACCATACTGTCTGATGATCACTGGTTGTCAAGCGGTCACTTGTCCGGACATTAGAAACATTATCTCCATTAGTGAGCACTAGGTCGAGTATCACACCCTCCCTCATAAGTTCCATTACCATTTGTTTGAGTAGAGCCCCTTGAAGGGCATCCTCTCTCTACTTCTTGCAGATTCTGCAGAGGGATACTCCAATCCACATCCGGCAAATTAAAATCTCCAGTAATTGACACTTCTCCCTTCTTTTCCACCTTTTGGATGTCTTTCTCGATCTTGATCCAGGTCTTCAGTTTGAGTTGGAGGCCTGTAGACCACGCCAGTGTAAATGGAAAAACCATCGTCTTGTTTTAGAATAGCCCATAATGCTTCCTCCCTACCCCACATCCCTTGCATTTTAGTTGCATTGGTATTGTTTTTGACATAAAGTGCTGCTACTCCCTCCCCCCCCTTTCTGTTTTCCTCTGGCTTTCCTTAACAAGTTATATCCCAGGATGGCCGTATCCTAGTCATGAGACTCCGTGAACCGTTTTTCCATAATGGCGGCGATGTTAAAATCTGCCTCTACCATTAGGGCCTGTAGATTTGGATTTTGTTGCCCAGGCTACAAACATTTGTGGTCATAACTTTCCAACTTTTCTCCCTTGGTTTGCTGATCTTCATAGTCACCTTTTTGCTTAAGTATGGAATGTAGAGCTGATTGATTTTGTTATCTATTCTCGCTTCCTGTATTGCTTGGAGGTAACATTCTAATTTTATTGGCCACCTTCTGCACCCCAATCCTGTAGTTTAAATGCCTCATGTATGAACAGAATTTCTAACTTAAGATCTTCTTTCCTACCACCGTCAAACATAGGCCTTCCTTATTGTAGTCTTTTATTGTTCCATATATGACCCCAGCCTCCAGTGTATCCAAGTTCACTTTCTTTTCACCATGTATTGAGCCATGCATTGACATTTTCTGTCTGGCTTATCCTTTCCTTTCCGTGAACAGATAATATTTCAGAAAAGGCAATGAAAAAGATAAATTGTGCAGCTGAGTTTTGAATAGATTGCAGTGGAGAAAGGTGGTTCAGTGGGAAGCCTGCAAAGAGAAAGCTGCTGTAATCTAAGTGGAAGATAAGTACATGAGCATTTTGGTAGCATACTCAGACAAGAAGGAACAAGTTTTAGTAATGTTATAAAGTAAGAAATAGGCAAATATGTGGTGTGAAGATAAAATGGTCTAATGAATTCCAGTAGTATACAAATATTGTTCTTGGAATGTTACTTTAATTTTTAATGGTAAATGAATTAGAATCCAAATCACATTAGATGCACAACACATTCAGAATGAGGATTAGAATACAGCTCTATTGATATGGGACCATGTTTAGCCAAAGCTGCATCAGGAGGAGCAATTGAGCATTTATCTAGTGAGAGGATCAAAACATAAAGATAGAGACTACAATTGATGGCTAACAGCAGAGGTAGCTTTAAAACGAACTACATATCCTGATTAAACATATGTGCAGTGTAAGTGATTACAGCAATATAAATTCTGCAGACGATGTTTACTTTACTTCTTTGTCCCTGAAAGTGAAGCTTTCAAATCTTTATCTAGCGACTCTTCTATCATCATTAAACCTGCTGATAAGGGATGTGGTACTGTTGTTCTCAATAAAATTGATTATCTCACAGAAGTTGATTGCCAGCTAGCTGGTACATGTTTTTTTTTTTACAAACCTTTACCTGCTGACCCTACCAAGCACTCATTTCATCCTTTGTAAAAGAGGGTGTCGACACTCATTTTTTTGACGACATGAACCAGTTTCCTTGTGGAACCTCATCCGACTACCCTTACTTTTTATATCCTCCCCAAAATTCATAAATGTCTATCCAACCCACCCAGACACCCAATTGTCTCAGGCATTGGTTCCCTTTTAGAACCCCTATCTATTTTCACCGATAAACTTTTGCACCCATTCATGATTACTTGCTTATCTCATGTAAGGGATTCAGCACATTTCATTATGTGTCTTCAACAGATCATACTTACCTCTCATTCTTTCTACCTTTTCACCTTAGATATTGAGGCTTTATATACCAATGTTCCACAGGAGCAAGCTTTCCTTATAATTGAATCCCTTCTTGATTCACGCCTGTATACCTAACGACTTCATTCTTCGTTTAGCCACGATTGCTCTTACCAAAATTATTTTTTATCTTTTAGGAAACCTATCAACAAATCAAAGGGACTGCCATGGGGGCCACTGTGGTACCAGAAATAGCCTATTTATATGTATCTCAATTTGAATCCCAACACAATTACTATTCTTCCTTTTTTCAGCTTTTCATTCCTATTTGGTTACTCTTCATTGATGACTCTTTTTTATGGACAGGCTCTCAATCAATTTTATGCATTTTTTGATTGGATTAACCATTGTGACCCTAATTTACATTTCACTTATCCCATATCATGCCATTGCATACCCTTTTTGGATATTTTGGTCTCTCTTCATGATAGTCAGTTGGTCACATCTTTCTACTGTGAGCCCACCGATTGAAATACTTTCCTGAAATTCACAAGTGATCACCCACGATCATTAAGACAGAATATCCCAGTAGGCCAATTTCTTCGTCTTCAACATTTGTATTCATCAGCTTCTGATTTTATCACACAAGCACAAACTGTTTTCTCAATTCCTCTCTAGATGCTACCCCCATCATCTTATCAAAAATGCCTATAAACAAGCCCTTCATGCTTATCAAGAATGGCTCTTTTTACCCCCTACTGTCAATTCAGATATCTGAATCACTTGTATCCTTCACTTTTCTAGCTGCATTATGAAATCTGCTCTATTATCAATATATACTGGTATGTGCTTCCCCAATCTCAATCTTCTTAGACTTACCAAGATTTGCTTTTAAAAGGGGCAAAAACCTCCGGGATACTTTGGTTTCTTCTTTTAAACATCCAATAGCCACTCATGACCAACCTGCAGGCTACTCTCTCTGTGGCCATTGATCAATCTGCCTGATGTCCTTTACACTGTCTACATTTACACATCCGTGTTCTAAGAAGCATTACACTTTGTATCGTACTTCTCACTGTAACACTATGGGTGTCATTTATGTTCTTTGCCCATGTAATTTTTTTATACATAGGCAAGACTACCCGATAGTTAAAAACAAGAATTTTTGAACATTGTTCCTGTATCAGAAACTGCAAATTGGAAGCTCCCTTAGTATCCCATTGGCTAGAAAGGGACCACTCTGTAATCGATTTGCACTTTTTTTGCTGTAGAGGTTGTTTTTCCCTCCCTCCCATGATGGTGACTCTGGATTCATGAATTGAATTCTTTAATCCCTTTTGGTTTAAACAGAGAAATCGTGGTCGGCTTTTCTCTAAACTTTACTTTTCATCCCATTACTAGATAGTTTCTTTCAGACCCATTTTGTCATTTTCTGGCCCCAGCCCCTGTGTTCATTCATTGGTTGCTTTTTCATGCACATTTCATCTGATCTTTATCTTTCAGCTTCATTTTACTCTTTCTTGCTGTTAAGCCACAAGAATATAACCCTATGCAAACACATCTCTTTAACAAGGTTTGTACATTCACACTGTTCCAGTTTCTTCTTTTCTAAGATGTACCTTTGTTATAACCTAATGACATGTTTTAAATAAATAAATGGAGCTTTTTTAAAAATAAATGTTTTATTTCATTTGCAGAATTTATATTGCTGCAATCAGTTACACTGCATGTATGTTTAACCAGGGTATGTAGTTAGTTTTTAAGCTTCCTCTGCTGTTAGCCATCGTTTGTGTTCTGTATCTTAATTTGTTTTGATCCTTTTTCTAGATAGATACTCAATTATTCCTCCTGAAGTAGCTTCGGTGAAACACAGTTCCGTATCGGGGGACAGAGCTGTATTCTAATCCTCATTCTGAATGTATTGTGCATCTAATGTGATTTGGATTCAAATTAATTTACCCTTAAAAATGTTACACTACAAGAACAATATTTGTACGCTACTGGAATTCATCAGACCGTTTTACCCATATAGCACACATTTGCTTCTCTATTTGATATATGTGTGCCCTGCGCTTCACTCCACAATTTGTGTGGTGTTTATAAAGTAAGAAATAATAACATAAGAAATTGCCATGCTGGGTCAGACCAACGGTCCATCAAGCCTAGCATTCCGTTTCCAACAGAGGCCAAACCAGGCCGCAAGAACATGGCAATTACCCAAACACTAAGAAGATCCCATGCTACTGTTGCAGTAAATTAAGTGGCTATTCCCTAACAGGCCGATATAGTACAGTGCCTAGCGCCTCCGGGGGAGCGCACTGTTAACCCTTATTCAGTAAGGGGTAATAGCACGTCGAACATGCGCAGCCAACCCCACCCGAAAATAATAACGCCCGCAACATGCAAATGCATATTGATGGCCCTATTAGTTATTCCCGTGCGATTCAGTAAGTAAATGTGCGGCCAAGCCACACATTTTACCTTCAGAAATTAGCGCCTACCCAAAGGTAGGCGTTAATTTCTGCCGGCACCGGGAAAGTATACAGAAAAGCAGTAAAAACTGCAGTAAAAACTGCTTTTCTGTACACCCTCTGACTTAATATCATGGTGATATTAAGTCGGAGGTTCCAAAAGTAATAAATAATAATAAAAAAAAAAAAATCAGCCGCGGCTCGCGGATTGAAAACCGGATGCTCAATTTTGCCGGCGTCCGGTTTCCAAACACGTGGTGGTCAGCGGGTTTGAGAACTGATGCCGGCAAAATTGAGCGTCGGCTGTCAAACTCGCTGACAGCCATCGCTCCTGTGAAAAAGGCGCTAGGGACGCGCTAGTGTCCCTGGCACCTCTTTTTACCGCAGGCCCTCATTTGAATACAGAATCGTGCGCACAGGAGAGTGGCCTGTGTGCTTGCTGGGAGAGCGGGCACGTGCGCGCCGGGACAGCGGGCACTCGCCCGTTGTCCCGCGACTTTCACTGTATCGGCCTGTAAGTAAACTTGATTAATAGCAGTTAATGGACTTCTCCTCCAAGAACTTATCCAAACCTTTTTTGAATCCAGCTACACTAACTGCACTAATCACATCCTCTGGCAACAAATTCCAGAGCTCAATTGTGCTTTGAGTGAGAGAGAATTTTCTCAGATTAGTTTAAAATGTGCTACTTGCTAACTTCATGGAGTGCCCCATAGTCCTTCTGTTATCTGAAAGAGTAAATAACTGATTCACATTTACCCATTCTAGACCTCTCATGATTTTAAAGACCTCTATCTTATTCCCTGCCAGCCGTCTCTTCTCCAAGCCCTAACCTCTTTAGTCTTTCTTCATAGGGGAGCTGTTCAACCCCTTTATCATTTTGGGTGCCCTTCTCTGTACCTTCTCCAGTGCAACTATTTCTTTTTTGACGTGTGGAGACCAGAACTGCACACAGTACTCAAGGTGCGGTCTCACCATGAGGCAATACAGAGGCATTATGATATTTTCCATTTTATTCACCATTCCCTTCCTAATAATTCCTAACATTCTGTTTGTTTGTTTGTATGTCTGCCGCAGCAATTTCAATGTATTATTCATTATCACGCCTAGATCTTTTTCCTGGGTAGTAGCTCCTAATATGGAACCTAACATTGTGTAACTACAGCAAGGGTTATTTTTCCCTATATGCAATACCTTGCACTTGTCCACATTAAATTTCATCTGCCATTTGGATGCCCAATCTTCCAGTCTTGCAAGGTCCTCCTGTAATGTATCACAATCTGCTTGTGATTTAACTACTCTGAATAATTTTGTATGTCCGCAAATTTGATAACCTCACTCATCGTATTCCTTTCCAGATCATTTATATATATATATATATATTGAAAAGCACCGGTCCAAGTACAGATCCCTGAGGCACTCCACTGTTTACCCTTTTCCACTGAGAAAATTGACCATTTAATCCTACTCTCTGTTTCCTGTCTTTTAACCAGTTTGTAATCCATGAAAGGACATCGCCTCCTATCCCATGACTTTTTAGTTTGCTTAGAAGCCTCTCATGAGGGACTTTGTCAAACGCCTTCTGAAAATCCAAATACACTACATCTACCGGTTCACCTTTATCCACATGTTTATTAACCCCTTCAAAAAAATGAAGCAGATTTGTTAGGCAAGACTTCCCTTGCATAAATCCATGTTGACTGTGTTCCATTAAACCATGTCTTCCTATATGCTGTATGATTTTGATTTTGAGAATAGTTTCCACTATTTTTCCTGGCACTGAAGTCAGGCTCACTGGTCTATAGATGCCCAGATCGCCCCTGGAGCCTTTTTAAATATTGGGGTTACACTGGTCACCCTTCAGTCTTCAGGTACAATGGATGATTTAAATGATAGGTTACAAATTTTAAATAACAGATCAGAAATTTCACTTTTGAGTTCCTTCAGTGCCCTAGGATGCATACCATCCAGTCCAGGTGATTTCCTACTCTTTAGTTTGTCAATTTGGCCTACTACATCTTCCAGGTTCACAGTGATTTGGTTCAGTTCGTCTGACTCATCACCCATGAAAACCATCTCTGGAACTGGTATCTCCTCAACATACTCATTAGGAAACACGGAAGCAAAGAATTAATTTAGTCTTTCTGCAATGGCTTTACCTTCCCTAAGAGCCCCTTTAACCCCACTGTCATCTAATGGCCCAACCGACTCCCTCACAGGTTTCTTGCTTTGGATATATTTTTAAAAGTTTTTGAGTTTTTGCCTCTATGGCCAACTTCATTTCAAATTCTCTCTTCACCTGTCTTATCAGTGTTTTACACTTAACTTGACAATGCTTACGTTTTATCCTATTTTCTTCAGATGTTTGGCTAAAATAGCCTCTTTCACCTCACCTTTTTTTTTTTTTATTTAATCTTTATTCAATTTTCATTTATATCCAAACAAAAATGATGAAAGTAATACAGATTTACATTCTTATAATCATATATATCTTTTAGCCCAATTACAATTCCTCTGTAATACACTAACCATATTAATGGGGGCGAAATCAATATTATTCACCACTGTAAATATATTAACTTATAATAAAATGAGTTTGGAGAGAGAGTTTTTTATATTTCCTTTTGGATCATTCAATACTAGCTCCTAAATCACTTTTATCTTGTAAAAAGGTCTCCAAATGTGCAGGGTCTGAGAAACTATATTTTTTTCCTTGATGGGATACATAACAAAAACAAGGGTACTTTAAGAAGAAAATAGCACCTAATGCTAGAACTTTCCCTTTCAAGGAAAGAAAATGTTTCCGCTTTGCTTGTGTAGCACGGGAAACATCTGGGAAAATTTGTATTCTCTGACCACAAAAACACAGGTCTTTATATTTAAAGAACTTTTTAGTCTATCTTTATCTAGTTCCAATTGAAACGATACAAAGAGTGTTGATCTCTGATGGATTATGTCAATAGATTCCGCCAAGAACGTTGAAACTCCAATACTCCAATACTTGGAGTTTCAAGTATCTCAACTTCTTGTTCCCCAAGTTTCCTAGTATCTTTTTTAGGAAAATAAAAGATCTTAGAAATTGGTGGAAATTCATTATCTTTATACTGTATACTTTATACTGTATTATTTATTTCAGGTATTTTTTGAACATTTCTAAGGGGGATAGAAGTCTAGTCCGTGGAAAATTGACTATACGCAAATTTTTATATCTAGTCATATTTTCCAAGTTCTCTAATTCTCTATGGATTAAGAGACTATCTTTAATATGAATAGTCTCTGTATCCTGTAATAGCCTCACTTTGGAGGCCACTTTCCCCAATTCTTGTTCCAAACTTGTTACTTTCTTAGCTTGATCTTTTATCTGCATTCTATTAGTATTAACAATAGCAGTTAAGGAAACATTCATTTGAGAGACATTTTCATTTAGTTTAAACATCATCCTCCAGATATCACTTAATGACACATAACTGGGGGATTACTGGGCCAATTTTCAGACCCTAGTAAATTCCCCTTCACATCCAAATTGTCTAAAATTGATAAATGATTAAGGGCTGGGCTAACTGGACCTGAACAGTCTATCTTTTCTGTTAGACTATCAGCTTCAAGTTTTCCAAGTCCATCTGAAGGTGGTGCTTTTGGTTGCGGAGGTAGCGATGGTCCCTCGCCAGGTCTTAAGGAGGCATAAAATTGAGCCTCCAAACTGTCCTCTAGTGGTGCTGCGATCAGTCTGAGGACATGATCGTCAATGGGGCCTCTTGGTGTTATCGGTGAGATTGGAATGTTTTTTTTACTTTTCTCTTCCTCCCCATATATATTAGGGGGAAATAGATAAGCGAGAAAAATCCCAAAGTCCCAAACTACCAGCCTACTGGTCTTCACCGGGCAAAGCCGGTCAAAGCCGTGCGCCCCTTACGGAGCACGCGGCTTAGGCAGCATGGCAGCGGTGCATCGTCTGCCGCCGGATTTTATAGCGGCAGTCGCTTACCGCTGCCATCACTCGGGTCCCGCCTCTCTCTCAGTCTCTGCAGCTGTACTCTCAAGGCTGTTCCGGGGCTCACACCTCTCAAAGCTGTTCCGGGGTCCGCTCACCGGGTGTTGGTATGTAGGCTGGGTGCCCTGCTCTCTCTCTCCTTCCTCTGGGCTCCCCCTTTCACCTCACCTTTTAACCATGACAGTAATGGTTTTGCCTTCCTTCCACCTTTCTTAATGCGTGGAATACATATGGACTGCACCTCTAGGATTGTCTTCTTAAGCAATGTCCATGCCTGTTGATTACTTTTAACCTTTAAGTTGCACTTTTCAGTTTTTTTCTAACTATTTTCCTCTTTTTATCAAAGTTTCCCTTTTGAAAGTTTAGTGTTAGAGCTGTAGATTTACTTATTGTCCCCCTTCCAGTTATTAGTTTAAATTTGATCATGTTATGATCACTGTTGCCAAGTGCCCCTCCACCATTACCTCTCTCACCAAATCCTGCTTTCCACTAAGAATTAAATCTAAAATAGCTCCCTCTCTCGTTGGTTCCTGAACCAATTGCTCCATGAAGCAGTCATTTATTACATCAGGAACTTTGTCTCTAGCAAGTCCTGATGTTACATTTACCCAGTCAATATTGGGGTAATTGAAATCTCCCATTATTATTGCACTGTCAAATTGGTTAGCTTCCATGATTTCTCTTAGCATTTCTTCATCTGTCTGACCATTTTGTCCAGGTGGACGGTAGTATACTCCTATCACTATACTCTTACCCCAACACATGGGATTTCTACCCATATAGATTCTACTGAGCATTTAGTCACTTGTATGATCTTTATCCTGTTGGACTCTATACCCTCCCGGACATAAAGTGCCACACCCCCACCAAGTTGATCCTCCCTATCATTGCGATATAATTTGTACCCTGATATAGCACTGTCCCATTAGTTATCCTCCTTCCACCAAGTGTCTGTGATGCCAATTATGTCAATCTCCTCATTTGCAGCTATACACTCTCTCTCCCATCTTACGGGCCAATACAGTACAGTGCGCTCCGGTGGGGTGCACTGTTAACTTGCATTTGGACGCGCGTTTTGGACACGCTAGCTTTACCCCTTATTCAGTAAGGGATAATAGTGCATCGAAAATGCGCGTCCAACTCCCCCGAGACTAATAGCGCCCGCAACAATCAAATGCATGTTGATGGCCCTATTAGTCATTCCCGCGCGATACAGAAAGTAAAATGTGCAGCCAAGCCGCACATTTTGCTTTCAGAAATTAGCGCCTACCCAAAGGTAGGTGCTAATTTCTGCCGGCACCGGGAAAGTGCCCAGAAAAGCAGTAAAAACTGCTTTTCTGTGCACCCTCCGACTTAATATCATGGCGATATTAAGTCGGAGGTCCCGAAAGTTTAAAAAAAAAAAAGTTAAAAAAAAAAATTTTGAAATCGGCTCGCAGGTTGAAAACCGGATGCTCAATTTTGCCGGTGTCCGGTTTCCGAACCCGTGGCTGTCAGCGGGCTCGAGAACCAACACCGGCAAAATTGAGCGTCGGCTGTCAAACCCGCTGACAGTCGCCGCTCCTGTCCAAAAAGAGGCGCTAGGGACGCGCTAGTGTCCCTAGCGCCTCTTTTTTACTGACGGCCCTAATTTAAATATTTTAGTTTACTGAATCACGCTTAAAGGACACTGGCCTGTGCGCACGCCGGGAGAGCGGGCGCTCGCCCGATCTCCCGCGAACTTTACTGTATCAGCCTGTTTCTTCTTAGACTTCTGGCATTGGCATACAGACATTTCAAAGTGTGTTTTTTGTTTGTATTAACAACCTGCTTTTCAGTTGTTAGGGATAATTTAGAAATCATTAACTTCAGTGATTTTTTACATATAGGCACATGGACTATGTTTGCTTTTATTGGAACCTCTCTGTTGGGATGCCCTAACTCTCCTGTTTCATTAGTATCCTTCAAGGATACATTTCTCTGAACCATGCACTGCTGAGTGACTGTTGGCTTTCCCCCTTGTTCTAGTTTAAAAGCTGCTCTTTCTCCTTTTTGAAAGTTAGTGCCAGCAGCTTGGTTCCACTCGGGTTAAGGTGGAGCCCATTCTTTCGGAAAAGTCTCCCCTTTCCCCAAAAGTTTCCCTAGTTCATATGTCTTAGCAGTGTTTTGGATATGTGTAGAGAAGGAGAGAGAGGCATCAAAGATGACCCCAAGGTTATGGGCTGAAGAACCGGGAGGATGAAATTTCCATCGAGGGGGAGAGAGAAAGAGAGGGAAGCCTGTTTCGGGAGGAAAGACAGGAAGTTTTGTCTAGTTTAAGCTTAAGATGGCAGCAGGACATACACGTGACTATTTCAGGCCGGCAGGCTGAGATTTGGAACTGGATTCTCTATGAAATTTCTGGTGTAGAGAGGTTTTAATGTATTCAATTGTTTGATAGATTATTTTAATTTTTGGTGTAAATCGCATTGAGATGTAATCAGGAAGGCAAATAATTATTTTTTAAATAAATAAAATAGATGTGGGAGGAGTCAGCATAAAAGTAGTACTGAAAACCTTGGGAGAAGATCAGAGCACCAAGAGAAGTGTAGACAGAAGAGGGCCTAGAACAGAGCTTTGAAGCACACTGACTAATGGCAGAATAGCAGTGAAAAAAGAACCTCCAGAGGATACAGTAAAAATACAGTGAGAGGTAAGAAGAAAACCAGGATAAAGCAGAGTCCTAAAATTCAATTGAGTATAGCATGTCAAGAAGTAGGTAGTGATCAACAGTGTCATAAGCAGTGGATAGGTCTCAGAGGATGAGGATTGAGTAAAGGCCCTTGGCCATGAAGCGATCACTGGAAACTTTGGCAAGTGCATGCTCTGTAATATATAAAGGGTAAAAGCCAGATTGAAGCGGATCCAGAATGACTTAATTTAATTTGATTTATTCATTTGCCTTTCTAAGAAAAAAAAAATCAGTGATGTACAAAGCAAATGAAAGGATGTCAAGACAGCAGAGATGAATGAAATGTTCAAGCAGTTTGGATGTAAAAGGGAGAGGGAGATGAGATGATAGGGTAGGTGGCATCCAGTGAAGGTATTTTAAGAAGCAGCATGATTACAACTTTATAGTTTGAGAGCATTGCGAATCCCACTACTGCTCCTTGTGACTTGGGCAAGTCACTTTAGCCTCCATTGTCTCAGGTACAAACTTATATCACATTGCGATAATACCTACATAATTGCATTTTCCTAGTTGCAAAGTGCTCATTTCACCACTGGGGGGAGAGAGAGAGAGACTATCTACAATGCCCTTGTAGTAGTTAGCTATTTATATCTGTATAGGAGGCCCATCTAGTAACTCGAGGTGAGGTTTAGATAGTGTAGGGGGTTAAGGGCCACTTTTACATGCAGAGTGAGACGTACGAACAGAACAGTGCTCTCTTGTGAAGATTTGATGGACACACTACCTCGGTAACATCAAGTTAGGTTGAGAGAACATTGTACAAATCTCATCGTTATGTGAGTTTCCTCACTCCGAATTACATCAAATCTTTTGCACTGTTCTGTTTGTATGTCTCACTCTGCATGTAAAAGTGGCCCTTAACCCCCTACACTACCTAAACCTCACCTTGAAGTTACTAGGTGGGCCTCCTATAGTAGCATAAATAGCCACTTACTATGATGCCACCCCAGAGTCAGTCTCTCTCTCTCTCCCCTCCTTCTCCCTCCCTCACCCTCTCTCTCCTTTCCCGTTGTATTCAGTTTAAAGCCCAAGACAGTGAGAGTTGTCAGGCACTGGAAACATTGAAATGTGCATCTTAAAAAGGAAAGTGGAGCTCAGGACTTTTCTGTTTCAAATAGAAATGTATTTTGTGTTTTTGTCTTGTAGGTGGCATTGTGGCATGTGCCTATCCCACCTGATGGTGTTCTGCCAGTAGGAGACAGTGGGATCAGAAATGAACATTTTTGCTAAAACAAAACTAGGGCCCCAATCTGAAGGCCCCCTTTAAGGAAAGAGGCTCATATATGAGAGAGGTGCTTTCATGGATTGAGGATGTGTGAACACATTCAGAAACAGACTGAGCTCTGTGCACAGATGTTTTTGTTCATTCTGATCGATGCCAACTAAAAGCTAAGGGAAAACATATTAATTCCCATCTCAAATTAATTTATTGGTAAACAATTTAAACAAAACAAAAAAAAAAAAACATACCTTATTTGAATGATTGAATGCCAAACACTGGGTAGTGTCTTCATTGTAGGAACCTGATTACTAGTTATTTGCTCACTTGCTTTTATATTTAATGAATATTGAGTTTACTTGTCTTTAAGAAATTGTTGTTTGTGACCTGTGCAGAAATGTGTTCTTTCTGTTTTGTTCACAGCTTTGTCATTAGCCAGATCCTTTCTGACCAGCCCCGTGATACAATTGTGGAGAATATACAGAGGAGACTAACGGAGATAGGAGAAAACGTGATAAATGGCAGTGTCTCCATCAGTCAGTATGAAATTAACAAGGTAAATAGGGATTTCCCATTCAGGGATAGGGAAGATTGTTTGTAGTACAGTATAATCCCTTGGTACTCTGGATCCTGTGTAAATGTAATATTCAGTGTGGTATAGTCTTTTAGTAGAGTGAATCCTGTGTAAATATAATTTCTCCTAGGACATGTAGGAATGCAGTCTTCACATGTTGGGTGACATTGTGAGATGGAGCCAGGCACAAATGTTTTACTACAAAGTTTGTAGAAGCATATGCAGCTCAATCCATGTCTCCATGTCCTACATGGGGCCCCTTACTCTCATCGTTTCCTTGAAGCCTACAGGTTGTAATTTTTTTCTTTCAGCTGCTGTGGGACTCTGCAGTTGTCTTCACCTTCATAGGTGGATTTTTCATTAGTGCATTATGTTTTTGGGGTTTTTTTGTTGGCCGCATGTTGCACTCATATCTGTGAATTGAGGCAACATCGGTGTTTTGGTTTTTTTTTAATTTATCCTTAGGTTGTTTGATTTTGCCTTATTGATTTTTCACCTGACAGAGCACTGTTCTCCATAGTACCCCCATCCATTACTGGCACAGACCCATCCCACATTGGTCAGTAAAGTGAAATGAGGCCCATGAAGTGCGTGTGCTCTGGCTATCATTGCAACTTTTAAAAATGCTTGTGGTGACAATGGACAAATGTTGTTCATGGACTTCACTTTACTTTGCTCACTGGTTAGTTGTGGCCTTTGTGCTCCAAGTTAGCTCTTTACTTCTGTGACTGACTGACTGAATGTAGTGCACCAGCTATGGTGTAAACAAAGAAATTCTGCAGGGATAGCAGCAAGAGCTAGAGGCAGGAGAGAGGCTGGGGAGGAGAGAGGGGAAAGTGACTATTACAGTACTTCTATGGGAATTCTATTTCAAAACAAAATTAGAATTCTTTTTCTTTGACTAATAATTTTTTATCTAATGTAGTTTAAATTATTACTCAAAGATGGTGACTGTATTGTATTATTTTAACAAAATGCAGAATTTGGGAGAAACTTATGTGCATAGCAAGATCATTTTTCATTGGCTAGCCGGCCAGAAAGATTGCCGAATAACTTATCTGGCTATCTTAGCTGGATTATTCAGTGGTGTAGGTGCACCACTGAATATACCTGGCTACGTAAGTTTATCTGGCTAACTTTAGGACTGCTCTTTGGCAGTCCTATCCTGCTAACTTAATTGGATGTGAGTTTCATGACCCTAGATTGCCCCTGTCATATTCATCGAACTTTTTAACCAGATAAAAAGTTAGCCAGCTAAGTCCAGGTCAGTCAGTCCAGGGGGATTCCACTGGTCTGAGTGCCCCAGAAGTGAAGAGCTGACAACGCTTTCGATATTGACCCTAGAAGTCAATCTTTTAATTTCGGCACAGAATTCCCCCAGGAATAAAGTCTGTTTGGAAAGATCTGCCTGTCATAAAACAATATTGCCTAGGATCCTATAACCCACTGGTATCACAGTTATTGTACAATTCTGTTCTCCAGTAGCATTTCCACTACTTTGCCCACCACTGATTGTCAAACTTAGATGTGTGTAATTTTCTGCTTCCTCCTTGTTTCAGTCCTTGTGGCATGGTGGTACATACGTTCTTTCTCAGTCTTTTGGAACTTCTCCAGTTTCAAGTGATAAGTTGACCAAAGCTGTGAAGGATGCAGTCAGTATCTTTTTTTTTTTTTTTTAAAGCTGCTTAAGTATTCTGGGATATACCCTTTCAGTTCCAGTTTTATTTGAGCCAGTGCTTTGAATATTATCACCACCAACTACTGGAAGATAACTTGTTTCTGCTGAGAGAAGTATATTAGCTGCAAGTTCAGAAAACTTTGGCAGCAGACTGATCAGTACAAAGCTAAAACTACGGGAGGATATGACTTTTCCCTTAAAAATGAGAATTTATATGTTCATGTTCCTAAAGTGGAAGTATCTTAACTAGGCAGACTGGATGGGCCAATTTGCTTTTTATTCTGCCATCATTTACTGTATTACTATGTAAATGACTTCAGAGGTCAATTAAATATTGTCTTGGTTAGCCTTGGTGAACCTTGGGAAAGGAGTGAGGCTGCAGATACCAAATTAGCTTCATGTGATAACAAATACTTCATGGTTGTGGAGCAAAATGCTGTCTTTCCTTGGAACAGAGGGAGTGAGTTATCTTAGAATGAGATCTTTACATGAATCTTCTTGAGATGAGAGCAATATTTTTGAATCTTCAGGTTTTCCAGACTCTTATAATATAGGAAAGTGGACGTTTGGGTCATCATCACCTACGTAAATCAGCAAGGTAGTAAAATTGCGCAGATGTTGGCAAAACATTTAAAGGTTTGTACTGGGTGGGGGGGGGGGGGGGAATAGTACTTGAAGAGAATGTTGCCAGTTCCTTAGCCAATTGGCTTAGCACAACAGTTTTAAGGCCAGGAGAATGGGAATTAAATACCCAGGCCTTCAAGACACTTGGTTCTGTAAAAGGGATTTCCCTACCAAAAGCATCAAGAAGCCCCTGAGTTACTCAGGACAAAGACATAGTTGAAGAAAGAATCTCCTTTCCATATTTTTTCTATGGGTGATGGTGTGTTTTTAACCAAGATTAGAGCGAGCAAGCATTAGTGACCTTTATGGCCCCATACCTACCCAGAAGACATTGGTTCTCTATATTTGCTAGGTCCATTAATATAGAACCTTTTGTTTTTGTTTTTTTTTACTCTCAAAGGATCTGCTTGAGTCAATGTCCCATCCTACATCTAGGACATACGTTTCTTAATTTACAGCTTGAAATTTGAATGATAAGCGTTGATGAGCAAAAGCTACTTGGAAAGAGCAGAAGAGGGTCTTTTGAAAGCAAAAATGTCTAATAAGACTCTTTGGAGTGGAGCATTTTGCACTGTGATGAAAAGTAAGAGGTTGAGCACCTAAATCTTCTATGCCGGGCATCCTAGAGTTTGTGCTTGGGGGACTGGATGTGAGCTGCAGCCTGAGTGCACAAGGAGCACACATTGCTGATGTCTATAAAGGATGAAATAGTCTCATCCAGTCATATTTTTCAGATCTGTAGAGGCCCAAGGTTCTACCTGCTGTCCAGGAACTTGAATTTGATCCTTTACATGTTGTTGACACCTCTTTTTTAGTTCTTAGGGAATGCTTCCTTTCCCATATTTCTTATTAGTAACTTGCTCGGTCAGATGGATAAGTAAGCTAAAGGTCCTTTTCTCCGCCTCTTCTTTTCTTCAGTTTGCCCAGTTATGTACTGTTCCAAGCTCTGTTATGACAATTAACTTGAGTTTTCACATGAACCAAGAAATTAGCTATTCTTCTTTATCTGAAGAAAACAAAATTCCCCATTCTCTGGATGTTGAGAAAACACTGGTGTATTGTTTGGAAAAGAAGAGAACAGCTTTTGGTTCTGGTTGAGGTTGATAAGACAAGATTACCAACCTCTAGGACCTCCATTGCTAGATTGATATTTCTGAACCCTACAGAAGGTAATGCGATTCTTTCAAGCTTGATCAAGGTGTATTCAGCCAGATCGGTATCTTGTTCTTTACACAGAAGAAGCACGTACTTCAGTTAAGGAGGTATACAGAGCAACTGCCTAGATTTCTATACATGTTTTTATCAAGCATTACAGGATGAATAAATGGGCTTCAGCAAACACAGCTTCCTGCAGATGACTTAGGTTCTGTCAACCCAAGCCAATAAGATGCTGATGAGATGCATCTTAGTGATATTGACTGGGGAGAATAATAGAAAAGAAATTGTCAATTTTCATTCTGTTATCATACTGATTGTAATTCTTACTGTAGGAGCTATGTTAATTTTCTTAAGCACAGCCTAGAGGTGGACTGTTTGCTATCTCTGCTATTAGTTTTCTTGTCTAGCAATGCAGCTGATTTTGTGGTACAGGCAGATGTGAAGGAAGGGCCTATGACAAACTTCTCTCTTTAGTCTTTTATGTCTTCTGTTGAGGTAGTACTCTTTCTGTAGAAAGGGAACTGTGCTGTTGAGGAGCACATGATAGAACAGGAGGTGCTGCTGCTAGATACCGTTAGTGATGGTTCTGGACTATTGCACTTCCCGACTCAAACAGGTGGCCCAAGTGGTTCTGGCTGATAGATAAGAGCATTTCTTTATGTAGTCTTCTGCAGTTCTATGTGGTTGTCATTTCCAACTTGCATTTATCTTATAGCAGTTATTTTTCAGTTATATAATTGGTATATCACTATTCCTAAAGCTGTCCTTTCTCTCCTTTGTGTCCTCAGGCATTGACAAAGGATCCTCAGGATTATCCTGACAAAAAAAGCCTTCCACATGTACATGTTGCCATGTGGATAAATTCACAAGGAGGACGAAAAGTGAAAGCTGGAGATACTGTATCGTACATCATTTGTCAGGTAAAAACCTTTTGTTTTATTTTTATTTTTCATGACTCATGATAGTGCTTACTATTTGTGAACTTTGAGGAGGAGGGAGTCTTCTGAGAGAAAATGCCTTCCTTTTTTTAATTTCATGTAGTCTGTCTCTCCTAGTAGTGTGTTACTAGGAGTTCTTGGGAACTGGAAAGACCCTCACACATGTGAAAGTTGCAGCATTTGTGTACACCTTCCAACATGGCATCCTATTTGCCATTCCCGAATGAACAGGCTACCTATTAGCACTGATGCCCAAGGTCAGATATATGATGCAGCTGAGTCAGCTTTCATTGCACTCCAAATCTGTCTCCCAAAATCTGTCCTTAATTGATGGCAGCATTATTTGAAAAATGAAAATCTGTGCAATAAAGCAAGCTGGATATCATTGGTATGTTCAATTATTATGTTCAGTCATTTATTTGTAGCTATTGCTATACAGAGCTCCCACCTAGGACACAGACAATAAGTAAGATTAAATTGGAAAAATGAATCAAAACAGACAAAAAAACAGAAATAAAAAGCCAAGAAAAACACACACTGTTTCTCCAGCAAATTTCTAAACTAGTATATGTAATTGAATATTGCAGGTTCCTTTAATTCAGGGACAGTAGTAGCTCTGGTGAGTTTCCAACTGTATGTGCACAGATACAAAAGGCTAAAAGCAAATTGAAGTTTGCTTCAGTCTTTGTTGTCTGCTCAGAAACCAAGCTCTCCATTCTCTGAGGACCACACCACTGTCTGGGCTTAGGATCCTAACATGACTTGAAATCCAAGCATGGGGACCTTGTCAGTGACATATCGCTTATCTTTCTGATCATCGTGTCAATCACATCCCTAGTGAAATGACAATGAGGAGCTGGTACACAATACTGTATGAGGTCAAACACATGACCAATGGCATCTGGAATCTGTAGATGACAGTCTTAAGACTGAGTTGCAGATCCTGAACTTTCTCCTTGCACTATGTCAGGTGACGCCTTCCATCCCTTCCTCCCCAAAAAACAAGAGCTTGATTTGAGCACTGCTGCCTTTAAGTACTTTAACTATACTGTGTTATGCTTAATATTTATCCTGTATTTTTATACATGCTCATCTATCTTGTAGAGTCCATTTCAAGGTCATGTAAATCAAAACTCATAACTAAGTGGCCATTCTGAGTGAAATAGACCTATATTTAGTCCTGCTTTTAGGACAGGCTTACTGTGGAGAGAATACACAGGGTTCTTGGACATATGGGAGAACAGCATTTACTAGCTGAGTTTATAATAAAAGAGAAGGAGATGTATCTTTGGACACCTTGAAGACATTGCTGTGGTTCGTGCATGAGTGAACAGGTTAGAAAAGACCAGGGACCTGAATATTGTATTAAAACAACAATCTTAATCCCTCCCTCATGTCGCCTGAGATAGAAGCAGTATCCCGGTCATGTGAAGGAACACTTGTGCACCCTTTCTCCTTCCACTACTATTCTTGCATATACACACACAAGTTTGACTGCCAGTTGGTCTCACAGAAATAGAAACACAGACAATAACTGTAAATAAGGACCGCAAGGTCCATTCCTAATGCGTACCAGAGAGCTTGCCCAATCCCAGGCTTTACCCTCACTTCCAAGGATTCTCGGTGCTTATCTCAGGCTTTCTTGAATTCTATTACTTTTTATGCCTCCACTACTTCTACTGAGATACTCCTCCAGGCATTCACCACCCTTTCTTTTGCTGGCAGTGCAGTTCGGCACTATTTAGAGCTATGCTCAGTGGTGCCCTTGGTTTTATACCAGGAGCAGTTACACCCTTTCCTGTGGGGAAAATAATTTAGAAATATGCAGATAAATACATTGTATAAGATTCTGTCCACTTCCAGGTTTCTCTTCTCCAAGCTGTTCCATCACCTGTTTACTGTGCTTAATAACTCTCAAAGATTGAGGATGCTGCAGGTCACAGAAAATCATGGGTGCAGTGCATGCTAATATCTCCAGATGTTTAAATGATCTCCCCTCTTCAGGGGTTCAGAGCCATTGATTGAAAGCTGCAGGAACCCACAAACATCTGTGACTGAGCAGTCCTAATGAAAATAATGCAACACACTGGCTGCCTGTAGCTTTAATAGATGACTCTAATTAGCATATATGTTCAAAACTGTGCTGTACTCTCCATACATAGCAATCTAAGAGATGTTTTATGGAAGGGAGGGACGTAGGACTGTGTAAAGCTTCTGCTTTGTCAGTGGATATTAATAAAAAACTTAATTCTCTTGAGGTTTGTCCTGTTACTTTTGATTAATACAGGTTCAGTATAGTTAATTTATCTTATTATATTTCATTGTTCTGCCTTAGTACCATTGAAAACAAATGGTTTAGTAGTTTAAAGCATTGAACTGCAAGTCAGGAGTACATTTATAAAATGGCTTCCAGTGCATTTGAGTACAGGCAAGTCTCTTGTGCCTCACTTTACTGAAATGCACCTTGGAAGAAATAATCATTTCACTACTCTCTGCCACTTTCCTTTGGAGCTAGCATGCTGATTAGTGCAAATGTACAGTTTCATAGCATTCATATAGGTGGATCCACACCAGTGGGTTATACACCTCTACCAGCAGATGGAGACAGAGCAAAGCTGATGTGACGGGATATATATATAACCCCTGCACTGACATCAGCCCACCAGTATTCTCCGTCTCCAGCAGATGGTGGATGTGCATCTCCCTACTGGGGTCTGCATTAAGTTTTTTTGTATAAAGAGAAAAGTTTATTGCCTTGCTATCCTGTGATAATAGTTTATGATCCCTCCCTCAGTCGAGTTTCCTGAGATGATATCTTCGGATCCCTCCCTCAGATGAGTGCCTTAGTCCAGTAGTTGGTTTCTGCTGGCATGGATTTAGCTGTTAAAAAAAAACAAAAACAGCTGAAAGGCAAATGGGTGCAAGAAGCCGAGCATGGCGGTGAAGGTCTGTGCCCTCTCTTCTCGCAGCCAGAGACCGACTGTACTTGGCCGGGACTGGCTGAGCTCAGGTAAAGAGTAATTTAAAAACAAAAAAGGGAAAAAAGGTAAGAGGGAGTTAATTTTAGGGATTCTTCTCTCCTCTGGTCTCCATGCTTGGTGCGCCTATCTGACGTCCTTTCCAGCCTCCGGAGGGGCTTGGGGACTCGGGCAGCTTGGCGGTTGGGCAGCCTTCTGGCTAGGCCCCAGTCTCAGTCTTGGATTGTTCGCAGCGTGGTAGGCCACGGCCGCATTCATGTGTTTTTTTTCTCCACCCATAAGGCTGCACTCTTCAGGTACATTGGTTCACACTTAAACGCCTGGCTGTGTGTCTAGTTGTGCGCCTAGCTAGGCACTCAGGTGCATGGGGCACCTACTTGGGCACTCAGTTGTGCGCATAGGGGCACGTAGGTGAATGTACAGTGGTATGCTTAAGGGCTTCTAGGCAGGCGCTCAAATTGCATATGGACTGTGAGCGCTCAGGTAGATGTTCAGTTGTGCGTCTTCCTGAATAGTGTATTAGGCGCCTAATTTTTGAGTGCCTAATTTTTTTCAAGGGCCTTTTGAGAGCACAGCTGGGCGCACAGTTCTCAGATGCCTGTTGGCGTGTACTGACAACTCTTTGGCACCGATAGCAAAGAAGCCTAAGCACCTTACCCTTTGTGCTGCTTGCCATATTCGGGCATCTCAGCCTGGCATCCCCTTTAAATTGTGACAGCACAGTTTGCAGGCGCAGGGATAATTGTATCTATTTAATTTTGCTTAGCCCAGTCCATCCCAGCATGATGCGGGAATGGAAAGAACAGAGGTTTTGCCTGAAATTGGGGCTCCCCTAACTGGTACATCAGCGGGGGAAGGTAGTTCAGTGGGCACTGGACTGATGCCTCCTAGTTTCTGCCTTTTCTTGGGTGGAATTTTTTCAAGGGCTGCAGTCCTTTCTTCAGGAGCAGTCGACAGCCTCGGCCAATCTTAACAGAACAGGGATCATAGGCTGAGGATGCCCGCGCACCTGGTTCTGCGGGTAAGCATCAGAGTATGTCTAAACCCACTCCGGGTCACGCCGATAGGGACCCAGATGGCATGGATGATGAAGCTGATCCTTACTCCCTGGAGGATGGGGAAATTCCTCCAGGGTTGGAGCCATATAGACCCGTTGCATTTATTTCATAGAGATGAATTACTGGCTCTGATTTCCCAGACATTGAAGATGCTGGAGGTACCGGGGGCTGATTCCATGTCTGAGCCAAAGAAAGATCCCATTTTGATTTCTTTGTGTAAAGCCTCATGTTTCTTCCCTGTTATGGAGGCTGTTCAAGAATTGATTAATCTTGAGTGGGGTGCCCCAAAGGGTTGGTCCCCCTGGAACTGGTGGCAAGAGAGCAATTGCGCTTTCCGAAAGTAGATGCACTTGTATGTGCCGTCACTAAGCAGTCGACTATCCCTGTAGAAAAGGGAGCAACATCGAAGGATGCACAAGATAGAAGAATTGAGGCCATCCTTAAACAGGCGATGAAGCGATGGCAATGAATTTGCAGATAGCTTCTTGTTGCTCCCTGGTGGCTCACTTTTGTTTACTTCTCTCTCAGGAAGTTGATGAATTTGGTGTGTATTCCAGATGAAACCAGCAGCTACCTTTTTGGTAGATGTGGGCTGCAATCTGGTACGTACTTCGGCCAGAAGGGTGGCTTCAGTAATAGCGGCCAGGTATCAGCTATGGCTCAGGAATTTTAGGCCGATACAATTTCAAAGTCTAATCTTAAGAAATTGCCCTTTAAAGAATAATTCTTGTTTGGAAGTGACCTAGAAAAAATGTCCTATAGTGGAGTGAGTCCCAAGTTCTTCAGTTGCCAGAGAATAAGAAGCAGACGTTGCATTCCTTTGACACAAGGTTCGTGATAGGGTTTTCAGGTGCTTTTGATCCTACAGAGGAGTGGCTTCTCAGAGGACTTGGCCTTTGGGTAGATCTCAGTCCTTTCATCCCAGGCAGCCCAGAAGGGGCACAGGCTTGGGTAGTAGTGCCCCCCGAGTCTCTCAATGAAGGTGTGCCGACCCAACCACAGGAACAGGAGATAGGGGGTCACCTGTCTCTCTTTTATCAGAGGTGGGTCGAGATCACATAAGACCAGTGGGTTCTGGAGGTAATAAGAGATTGCTTACCTCTGGAGTTTCTCAGTGTCCCTGAAAGTCACCACAGAAGATGCAAGCAGTGGAGTGTATGTTATTAAGGCTGTAGTTCCAGTGCCCATGTCACAAGAAAATATGGGCTGATATTCCCTTTTTCATTGTGCATACTGTTCCGTCCTTTTTGCCAAAGGTGCCTGCATAGTGGCCAAGAACTGTGAGAGGGAAACTTTGATGCTTTGCTACTTGGGGGAAGAACCTTGGTGAGTCATTTCAAGGATCTTGAATTTGCAGAGACTGTGAGTTGATATCAGTGGAATACTAATGACAATGCAGGCAGAGTGCAGGAAAAGAACCGCACTCTGCATGATCTGTGGCCTGAGGAAAGTGCAAGCGGGAGTAGCGAGCAGGTATTTAAGGAGAATGTCCTCCTAAGGCTGTGGATACAGACACTATGCTATGCCTTTTCTATAAAGAGAAACTAGTGTGCTGATGCTCAAATCTACCCCAGTAGCACAGAGGCTGAAGTTGAAAATTTTAATACTTCCTTTTTGAATTTTATATGGAGTGCTTCTCTTATTTGAAAGATCTTTTGAGATGGTATCATCCCCCTAGAGAATTACACTCAGAGTAGTTGTATTTGCTAGAAGCCCCTGGTGTTAGAGATTCGGTTCAGGAAACCTGTAAACAAACTTTTTCTAGAACTGCTCTTGGTTTATGGAATAGCTTGCCTTTATCATTATGGCAAGAGGGCGAGTCCAAAATTTTTAGAAAACTCCTTAAAGCACACTGATTTTGTGAAGCATTTGCAAGCTGATTAATTTTATGTATATGATTTATTATTTGATGTTTTGTTTTGACTTTTTGCCTAGAATAGAACCTGGCAATTAGGTGGAATAGAAATTATTGCAAATAAAATAAATTCTTCTTCATCCAGGCAAGCCAGTCCACACTAGTGGGTTGTACACTCCATCCAGCAGATGGAGACGGAGAGCAATGACTTGCTGATGTCACCCTCATATAGCTCAGCACAGACACCAGCCAGCCAGTATATATCCATCTCCAGCAGATGGTGGTCAAGCATCCTTGCTCGAGGATTTTGGCCTTCCAGGATTGAACAGGCAATTTCTGATCTCCTGTGGTGATAGCCTTAGCTCCCTTCCTCAGCTGAGTGTCTGACTGAATAGGACAGGAGTGAGGTGATGGTTGATGCCCTAATCCTCCTCCTGACAGGAGAAGAATTCCAGTAGGGTAAGGAGGCTTTGGGCTCAGCCCTGCTACAGTTTGTCTTCCTCTTCTCTGTCTTATCCTGCATTCCTCCTCCTGCTCTCTGCCTCAAATTTCTGGGGCTCCTGCTGCTGCGGCCCATTACCTCTTCAGGGCGGCTGGCGAGGACTTAAAAAAAAAAAGGACTTCCGGCAATGACATCAGACTGAGGAGAGGTCCCACTCCGGGCTCCTTGAGTGTCTGCAACGAAATTCATATTTTGCAGCTATTTCCCCCTTTGGAAACAGCCCCTCTCTCAGATAAGCCAAATCACCATAGTCTGCTGACCAATTTGAACATGGGGCACAGCTGAAAAACCCTTGGGATGACGAGTTGGTTGTGAAAACCTCCGCCGGACAAGACTGCCAGGACTGAGGACAAGATGGAGGCGGAGACCATGCTTTCCCCTGAAGGGGTGTTGGATACGCTGATTAGGGAAATCACCCATGCCGTCTCCATCACACTGAACGACCAGCTTCAGAAATTACAGACATTTCTAGATGAACTACATAAGCGGGCCAACGATCAGACTAGACCGGCGGCCATGGAAGCCCGTGTTATACGTCAAGAAGAAAGGCAAGAGGAGATCGAGAGCAATGTGGCAGCCCTGCGAGCAAAAAATCAAGATCTGGAGGACAAAGTAGACTAACTTGAGAATCAAGTTCGGAGGAATAATGTACGGGTGGTGGGCTTGCCAGAGTCCTTGCAGCCAGATGCCCTGCACCAGTGGTTCGAAAGCTGGCTGCCCACTGTACTTGACATCGAGGTGACGGGCAGGCCTATTCTAGTGGAAAGGGCCCACCGGTTAGGCCTGCAGGTGGAGCCAAATCGGAGACCACGCCAAGCCATAGCACGCTATCTACATTACATGGATAAACATAATATACTCCAAGCTTATAGGAAAAAGGAGCTGCAACATGAAGGACATAAAATTTTAATCTTCCTGGATTTCTCAGCTAGGGTATTAGCGGCACGCAGGGAAATGACCCCCTATTTTGTACACAACTGTTCCAGAAGGGGATTCGCTTTGCCCTACGGTTCCCGGCGAAATTGGGGGTGTTCCATCGGGGAGAAGCCAGAGTTTTCAACACTAAGGAAGAGGCACACAGTTTCATGGAAGGCCTATAACTGGAACAACGGGATAAAGGTTTTCAGAGACGCCAAAGACTAGATCTTTCTGAGAGGGCATTGACCAGGAAAAGGTCTGCAGTATGTTTTTTCAACCCAAGGGGGAAACCATTTCTAGGTGACTGTTGCGGACTCTCCGGAGCTCCAGAGTCCTTGGTACATCCCGATTCCTGAGATACTATATTGTGGGTGGCAGAAACTGTATAAGTGGGGTAGACCTGGGACTCTGGGTGTAGAGGTTGATTCAGAAATGGGAAATGGGGTTATTATGTTGGGGTGAGTGTATGTCTGTGTGACCAACTGGTAGGAGGGATAGAGAGTTCTTGGACCATTGACCTGAATCATGATTGTTCTTTTTTTGGATTTTTCTCCATATGAAGTTGGTACAGCAACATGGGAGGGCCTCTGCTAGGAGCCCTCCCTGCTGTAAGGGGAGATCAAAGCAGCATTTTTAGCTGGTGGTCCTTGTTCTATGGCTAATATTTTCGTGGGGACCTTAAATATAACGGGACTTAATTCCCCCATAAAGAGGAAAAAAAATGCTCCAAGAACTTAAACGAAAGGGAGTAAATGTTGCTTTTCTACAAGAAACTAATTTAGCCGATGCTGAACATCAAAAGCTGAGAAGGGAATGGGTGGGACAGGTCTTTTATTCATCTTTTTCCACTAGCCAACGTGGGGTGGCGGTGTTAATTGCCAAATCCCTGTCCTTCCAAGTGGAGGGCACTGTTGCTGATCCAGAGGGCAGGTATCTCATAGTGCGGGGAGTATTGCAGGGTCTGAAGGTTTTATTGGTCAATATCTATGCCCCGAACCAATATTCTCATCGATTCTTTACTTGTCTGGTCTCTAGGCTGTCTTCATGGGAGGAGTACAGTATCCTCATGGGGGGAGATTTCAACATCACGGACAACCCCCAGCATTGATTGTAAGCCAGCTAAAACCCCTCGTAAAAACCAGGGTGACATGGGTATTAGCTTTCTATATAAAGACTTGCAACTAATTGACATCTGGAGGGTGATGCATTTAGATGAGGCGGGATTCTTGCATTTCTCTCATCCTCATAATTTGTACACCCACCTGGACTACTTGCTCCTCATAGAATCACTTTATGCCAGAGTGGAGCAGAGTTCTATAGAATCCACTCCCCTCTCAGACCATGATTTGGTGGTATGTCATCTGGGCCTGTTTTCAGAAGGCAGAATTCCTCAGATTTGGAAAATGCCTCCCTGGCTGTATGAAGACCATAAATTTGCCCCCTTTTTGAAAGCTAAGTGGGAAGAATACTGCACCCTAAATGGGGGGGGGGGGGGCACGAGGTGGACAATGTTGTTTTCTGGAATGCTGCCAAGGCAGTTCTGCAGGGTCACATATTAGCATATCAGGCTAGTCAAAGGAGAAAGCTCAATTCCAAATTGCTGGCGCTAACCAAGAAGCTGATCACCCTGAAACATTCCCATGCCCAAACATTGGATGACATGACATAAAAAGAGAGCTAATGTTAACTCACAAGGAATTGAACACTTTTACTTACCCCCCCCCCCCCGGGGGGGGGGGGGGGGGGATTAAGCATTTAAAGGGCGACTCTGGCACGGTTACCAGCACCGCGGATATTTTACAGGCTTTCACTCAATACTATCGCAAAATATACACTGCCCTTGAGCGTAGAGAGGCCTTTTTTCAGGATATTGTAATCCCCCAAATTACTGACTGCAAAAAAACTGGAAGCGCCTATTCAGCCTGAAGAGGTAATGCTGATCATAAAAAAAAAACTGTCCCTTGCCAAAACTCCGGGTCCGGATGGACTCTGCCCTGAATTTTATCGAATCCTGGGGCCGCATGTGGCAGCCCCAATGGTGACAATGTACCGGGCAGCACGGAGTAGGGGTTAGCTGGATGAAGACCAGAATATTGCCACTATGGTGCTACTCCCCAAGCCCGGCAAGGCCCATGACAGCCCAGAAGGATACAGGCTTATCTGCCTACTTAATCAAGACATTAAAATTTTAGCTGCCGTCTTGGCTGCCCGCCTAAACGGGGTGCTTCGTGATGTAGTGCATAGACACCAGACAGGCTTTGTTAAGGGGCGTCTCCCTACTTCAAATCTCTTGAAGGCCATATTGGCTTTGCAATCTCCCCTCAGCTGGAATCTGGATGGGGTCCTTTAAGCCTGGACGCAGCTAAGGCTTTCGACTGTGTGGAGTGGCCGTGTTTACTATGGTCCCTGGGGAAGTTTGGGCTGGGTGGGAAATTTACCAGTTGGGTACAGTTGTTATAGACCAGCCCGCATGCCCAAGTAATGGTCAATGTGGTTCTTTCTCAGCCATTCTCCCTGGGGAGGGGTACCCATCAGGGCTGCCCTCTGTCCCCCTTACTTTTAGTTTGAATTTGTTTATTAACAGAAAATCCATGACAAATAATATGGCATCAACATGTACATATTTAAATAAAAAGAAAATATGTGGTTCCATTTCTGCCAGAATTAATATATACATTATGAGCGAAAATTACAAAATGCCTTTGCACTTGAACAATAATTAGGTCACTATATGAGTAACATCTATTAAGTGGTTATATTAACAGTTGTAATAGCTATAAAGTTATAATAACAGTGATGGCTATAATAATAGTAACCATGATAATAACCAAAAAGGGAGAAACCATTTATAACATACTGTAATAATGCCTGGTTGATCTGTTGTCCCTTCAGCTTAGCTATAGATTGCTATTAGTAAGTTTTTATTATTTATATATTCTATTCTAAACTGACATTTCCCTCCCCCACCTCCCCCGCCCCCTTTTTAAAGTACTGTAATGGCTGCTGTTGTGCCATTGTTGTGCCATCCCCCCTCCCTCCCCCCCCCCTTTTCAATCTGCCGTCATCATGACATATTAAGAAGTCTGAGCGAACCAAATAGTCATAATGAGATCAGTCAAGAAGCTAATATTTAGTAGTTGTCAGATGTCATTGTTCAAGGAGCAATTATCGCACGGGTCTAAGCACCAAACTGCATCACTGAGATGTTCACCATTCATGACAAGAGTGTTTCACATCCGCCTCATTCATCCGTCAAAGGAGAGAGGAATGAAATAGCTTCTTTGGGCAAAAGTTTTACATAATCTTGCCAGATGCTTATTGTTCTGCCGCGGTGTTGAGCAGGTTTTTGACGTTCTGTTAAATATTCGTGGTGTAGAGTCTGTTGGATTTTGTGTTTCCATATGGTTTTATATTGAGGTGCTGGGTTCATCCATTGGTTCAGTATTGTATCTTGCGCTGCTAGTATTATTTTATTTAGGAATTGAATTTGGAATTTATCTAAGATGTTGTCAGTGATCTTCACTAGACCGATTAGCCAAATCCGAGGATCTAGCTGCAAGGAAGTTCCCCACATTTTTGCGACATGTCTTGTAGGTAGCGCCAAAATTCTTGTACAACTACACATGACCAAAAACTATGATAATAGTCTGGATTGGCTGTAGCGCATCTAGAACATAGTTGGTTTTGAGTTAGTCCCATGTGGAAGGCTGCGAGTTGCGAATAATATGCCTGATGATAAAATTTATACTGTTTGTCTCGTAGTGCCACATTTTCCGTAGTTATGGGTATTCGTTGGAGGCAAACTGTGAGATCCTCTGACGTGATTTCACAGGGTAGTCCTTTATTCCACTTTTGGGTGATGGAGAATTCTGGTGGAAAGGTCAGTTGCATGAAGGCAGAATAAAACTGTGAGCATTTGAAGTGTTTGCCCATTGGTCCTTGAATGAATGAGAGGAGATTGTAAGAGAGCAAAAATGACGGGTTGGTTTGTAGTTTTTCATTAATAAAGTGTCTTAACTGAAGATACCCATAGAAGTCTGCATGTGGTATATGATAAAGGTCTTGTAGCTCCTGAAAACTATAAACATGAACTGGGTCCGCTTCGAAATGTAACAGTTGTGAGATAGTTTTCAGGCCTAACCGAGCCCATCGAGTAAAAAGTGCTTGAGTCATTCCTGGTTGGAAGGCAGGGTTGCCTGTTATTGGCTGGCATACAGTACTCTCTGGAGGCACTTGATGAAGTTTGCATATAAGTTTCCACACCATGCGGAGCGGACGGATAATAACACTGGATGCATAAAAGGGTGGAATCAATTTATATGAACTTTGAAACACAGCACCCGGTGTTAGTGGAGTTAACCAGTGATGAATATATCTCATAGGCGAACAAACTTCAGAATCAAAGGTCCAGTCTCATATATGTTGCAATAAACTGGCATAGTTGTACGCCCTTAAGTTGGGGCAATTCAAGCCGCCGTCACGTTTTGACCTCAACAGGACCTGCAAAGGTATCCGTGCATGTTTTCCCTTCCATAAATACCGGTTAAGTGCTTTGTTAATCTCTGCCGTGTCTTGTGTCTTCAGCCAGATGGGTAACATACTGAAAAGGTATAACCATTTAGAAATTTCCATCATCTTTAATAATAAAATTTTTCCGGACAATGAAAGTGGTAATGTTTGCCATGTCTGCAATTTGTAGTTTCTGCTTCAATGGCAAAACGTTAAGTGAATAGATATCCTTTGGGCTTGCTGGAACATAAATTCCTAGATATTTTAGTGCGCCGGAAACCCATTTTAAAGGGAATGACCCAGGCCAATTAGATGTTAGGGTACCCAGGACATCTAAAGCTTCTGATTTTTTGACATTTATCTTTAAGCCGGCAAATCTTCCAAAGGCCTGCTGGATACTGAGTACATGTGGCAGAGCTGAAATTGGGTTTGTTAAATACACTAGCATATCATCAGCAAAGGCGGCTACCACAAAAGTGTCTCCCCCTATCCGCTGCCCTTGCAACTCAGGTGCTTGGGCTAGTTTTCGAAGTAGTGGATCCAAAGAGAGAATGTAAAGGATAGACAATGGGCAGCCTTGCCTGACTCTTCTCTGGATCTGGACTTCTGTGGAGACGGAGTCATTCGCTATGATGTAGGACCTGGGATTGCTGTAGAGGATGGATATGGCCTTTATCACTGGATCTGGAAAGCCATAACGCGCCATCACAGAGAACATATATTCCCAGGATACACGATCGAAGGTTTTTTCCGAATCGAAGCCCACCGCCATTGCTTGCATTTGAAAACGATGAGAGGTTTCCAACGCAGTTATTAAGCGGAGGACATGGGCACCAGCATTCCTACCTCCAACAAATCCAGCTTGGAATGGGGAAATAATAGATGGTATAACAGCCCCCATTCGGATAGCTAATATTCTCGCAAGTTTTAGATCATAGTTTAACAGGGAGATTGGTCTGTATGACGCTGCTTGCTGAGGATCCTTCCCAGGTTTAGGCAAAACAGTGATGTAAGCGTTGTTGAAGGTTGGTGGGAAGCTGTTGCCCTGCCATGCATGATTAAAAAACAGTGCCAACTGGTCTACCATTCCGGGGCCCAGGATCTTATAATACTCAACCGGAAATCCATCTGAACCAGGAGACTTGTTACACTTGCCTGTTTTTATTACACCTAGTAGTTCCCCTGGTGTGATAGGTCTTGCCAAGAACTCTTTTTGAGTGTCCGTAATGCAAGGTAGGTGGATATCTTTGAAGAAATTCGCCTCGTCCTGTTGATCACCTTCCCTGTCTTCCCGATAAAGGGATTCATAAAACTGGTGGAGGGTATCTAGGATTTCTGTTGTTTTAGTCACATATTCTCCTGCACTTGTTTTTAAACCATTGATGTACGGTTTTTTCCTCTTGATAGCCACCAATCTGGAAAGCAGTCTGCTAGATTTATTTCCAAATCGATGCAAGTAATGGTCAGAAGCTTGAAGCGATTTCTGTGCTCGAAGGTGTAGATGCGCAATAAGCGAGTGTAAACAAGCCCAGTACGCTGTTTTATTAGAAGCGGATGGTAACTGTAGCTAGTTGCAGTTTCGCCTGTTGGAGTTGAGACTCTAGCATTAAGATGGTTTTATTTAGTTGTTTACTTTTTTGGATAGTGTACGCTATTATTTCTCCTCTCATTACAACTTTTCCGTTTCCCAGAATAAGGAAGGGTCATTAAGATGTTGCTGATTATTATTCTGAAATTCCTCCCACTTGTTCCTTAAATATTTATGAAATTCAGCATCTTTTGTGAGATGTCCGGGGAGACGCCAGGTTTTCCTGCTTTTGTGCTCTGTGGAAACCCATAAGTCTACCCATATGGGTGCGTGATCGGCTACTACTACAGCTCCAATTTCCGCTGATTCCACTTTGGGAAAGAGATGGTTGTCTAGTAAAATATAGTCTATCAGAGATAAGAGTACTGTGCGCCCTAGATACATGAGTGTATTCTCAAGCTGTTGGATTCAGTATACGCCAAGGGTCAATAAGACCTAAGTTTTTGCTCAATTGAACCATTCCAGTTGTCCTGTTGGTGCGGAATCCTTTTGGAATCTGAGACTTGTCCAGTTGGGCATCGTAGACACTATTCATGTCGACTACTACAAGGAGGTCACCCTGGACGTTGGCAAGTATTAGTGAAATTATCTCAGAAAAGAACGAGGGATTAGGCACATTGGGGGCATAGATATTGCAAAGAGTTATTAGTTTGCCAGCTAAAGTTCCATGAATGATGATAAAGCAACCTTCAGGGTCTTGTAGCTCTTTCGTAACTGTTAGAGGAGTATTCTTATTAATTAGAATAGCTACCCCACCTTTCCTACCGGCTGCAGGCAAGAAGTAACATTCCAAAACCCACTCCCTGCGGAGTTTTGCACTTTCTTTATCTGTCAGGCGCGTTTCCTGAAGACAAGCGATATTAGCTTTTAACCATTGAAATGTTGAAAATTTTTTTTCCTTTTTATAGGAGTACCGAGCCCATCTACATTCCATGAAATTATCCTGTATTTACCCATGATGATCCCACCCTATTCGGATACCATAATTTAATTCTGTAAACCAAAAGAGAAGGGGTCCAAGCTCCCAGCCTAGCCTGTCCCCCACTTTTCGGGTTAGTACCTTGGATATAACGAAACCAGGCTTCTTGTTTATGCCAATATTCATGTAATTCCTACCCTTCCCTTTCCCCATGTACCCGTGCACAACTCTTATTCCAAGCCCTTTTCCCTATTCCCTTAGGAATAAACCCCTTCCCTAGTCTCTCTATTCAAATGAAGGTCCCTCTATCTGAGGAACAAGGAGGTCACGTTCCGGAGTGTTCCCACCCCACAGCCGCGTTATATTTTACCAAACTAGGATTTATCCGGACATTTAAATCCAAAGCAGTGTGAGATGTACTATACACTAAGTTAGCAGAGCCAGCAGATTACATAATATAAGCCTGAAACTTGTGGAGTTTCTCTGTGGTGTAGCTGCCCTATTCCTTTTCAAAAACTGTATCCAAATATTTTTGGGCTTCTTCTGGATTTCCAAAAGAGCGCCCTTTCCCACCGTGTCAAATTTTTAATGTAGCCGGAAACTGGCGTGCAAATTTAATTTGCTTTTCTACTAATTTAGAGCAGACAGGAGAGAAAGCCCGTCGCTGTTGTGATACCCGGGTTGAGAAATCCTGTGTTATCCATATCTTATGCCCTTGATACAGGATGTCCTTGTTCTTTCTGGAGGCTACCCATAATTTCTGTCGATGGGCAAAGTTTAGCACTTTCACTATGGCTATTCGGGGTCTTGGGTCTGTCTCTTTCCGGGTGCCCACTCTATGGGCCCTTTCTATGGTGAGCCGGTCTTTAAGCTCAGGGACCCCCACTGCGTCTGGCAGCCAAGCTTCCAAAAAGGATTCTAAACCTGACTCATCTACTACTTCAGGTAAGCCTAGAAAACGTAGATTTGCTCTACATGACCTGTTTTCCAAGTCATCAAGTTTACTTTGGACTTCTTTAATGGCCGCCTCCTGCACATCCATTTTCCCTGTATAAGCTGTCACGTCATCTTCGAGCAGTGAAGACCCTTCCCTCGACTTGCTCGATTCGCGGGCCAATTCAGTAAGCGCTTCTCTCACCTCATTTAATTTGTCTGATATTCCTGCCAGTTTTTCATCTAGTGTTGCCGCTATAATTTCTTTAAAAGCCGCTGCTGTTACCATGCCGGAGGGGGAACTCTCTCCGTCGCACGCTGCCGCCACCATTTTGTTTTCCGCCGCGGGCTTTGCCTTCTCTTTTTCTTTTCGAGTGCTTTTTGAGGCCATTATCCCCGGAGATCAATTCATAAAATTAACAATCGACATGTGCTGGAGGTGTTCGTGCTTTAGGTAGCTGCTTGAGCATCCGGAGAATGTTTTCGCCGCTAGATGTTGGCTGTGGGGCCGGGAGCCGAAGCTAAGCACGTCCGCTTCAGCTCATCCCCCCACGTGACCTCTGTCCCCCTTACTTTTCGTACAGTCCCTAGAACCATTGGCGATCAAGCTTCGCATGTTACCCAGGTACCAAGGTATACAAGTCGGATGTCAACAGATTAAATTGGGTTTATATGCAGATGATATGATGCTATTTGTACGAAACCCAGGAGAGACCTTGGGAGCCATCCTACAGTCCATAGATCATTTCAGCTTCAATTGTGGGCCTTCGTCTTAATTTGGACAAATCAGAGGTTTTACCGCTGGACGCTGCTCTGCCACAGCGCTGGGTTGGTTTGTTCCCACTAAGTTGGGCGAATATATCCATAAAATAACTGGGGATTCATCTAGACTCGCAGAATAAGAATGTGTATGAGGCTAACTTCCTCCCAATCCTGGAAAAAAATAAACGTCAACTGGACTGGTGGCATGACCTTCCAATGTCTCTCCTGGGTAGGTTTGCTGTCGTTAAAATGGCAGTTTTGCCAAAATTTTTATATTGTTGTCAAATGTTGCCATTTTGGGTCACAGAAAAAGATCTGCGTAGCTTTAAATCCGTGATAGGGAGTTTTGTATGGGGAGAGAGGCGTGCCCGATTTAAGTATGACACTCTGCGTCTAGACAAGGGACTGGGAAGTACTGCCTTACCGGACTTGCACCTATATAATGTTGCATGCCTACCTTGTCACATCCAAGAATGGGCTTCTGGACATAAAAAGTTTGACCCAGAGGAGTTGTTAGTGGACTGGACTGCACCTCTTTCTTCGCTCAACCTTCTACACATGCCGAGCCTCAAAGTTGACACTCGGATCTTGTCCTCCTTCTGGATGAGGGCACACATTAAGGCATGGAAGTGGTGGTGAACGTCTATCCATAACAGCTGTCATGTCTCCCCCATTTTGTCTGTGGTGGGAAATAGTAACTTTCTCCTGGGCCAAGGAGGGAGTGTTTTTAAACAGTGGGCCTCAAAGGGCTTTCATTTACTTCAGCAATGGGTGGATGAGGAAAATTCCACTATTTACTCGTTTCAACAGTTGCAAACCCATTGGGGGATCCCCTCCACACAGTTTTTTGCCTATCTTCAAGCTCGCCATTACTGCTTTCAGCTATGCAAGGGAGACTCGAGCCAACTAATATTATCTGATGAGGAAGATTCTTTCTTTGACACCTCTCCGCATTTCAACAAAATCAAGGTGTGGATGTTTCAGCTGAAAGCCACTCTACCCACCACTCACCTACCCCACTTGACGTCTAACTGGCAGGAGGACCTGGGGGAATCCATAACAGTGGGCATATTGAAGAGAGCCTTCTCCGGCGTAGGGAGGCAACTGCTCTCTGCGGCACTCCGGGAAACTCAGTTCAAGCTCATACACCGTACATTTCTTTCAAGAGCAAGGGGAGTTTCCAGACTTCTATGGCCTTCCAATCTGTGTCTCAAATTTGGTACACAGGTAGGAAATCTCTGCCATATGTTCTCTGGATGTACAAAATTGGGACATTTCTGGTCTCAAGTCAGGGGATTCATGGGAGAGAGTCCTAGGTTGTGTGATTCCTTGGTCGGGGACATCGTTTTCCTTCAACAGATGTAGATAAAACAAAGTACTCCCCAGAGGGGGATTAAAATGTGTGCATTGCCCTGGTACTGGCGAAAAAACAAGTTTTATTGACATGGAATTCTGACCTGTTTCCAACCCCACAAGCATGGAAACGTTCAATGCAACAAACGGCACAAATGGAACTCTTACGGAAAAACTCTATATCCCACCCAAAAACTCGCATTGCTTTACGTAGTTACTTTCGGTTGTGGGAACGTATGCTTCATTTTCTATAATGGATATGCAGGTCCCACGCCTGCGGTTTGGGCACCTAGGAGTGTGATGGATGAATGTGTGTGTGTGAGTGCATGGTTATGTGCTAGTTGGGAGGGAGGGCAAGGGGGGAGGGAGGGAGTTTCTACAATAATGTGAAAACTGGATCTGTGGGAAAACATTTAGTTGTCTGCTGTTATACCGAAACGTTTGGCTGTATTTTAATCTATATGTAAACTGGTTGGCTATATTTTTGCCCATGTTTGTTATTCCTTGGATCCTAATAAAAGATATCATTAAAAAAAAAAAAAGTAAAACCGCATCAGGTAGTGCTGCCGGGTGCTGACATGCTGATAGGCTGGCCAGGAGTGACAGCGGAAGCTGCGATCAGGAGCTGCGGCAGACCATGCTGCATGCAGGGGTCAACACTGAGTTCGGGGCTGGTCTTAGGTGATCGTGGCAGGCGCCATTTTTGTTCTCTTGCACGTTGTAAAACACGGTGGGAGCCATTTTAGAGCTCTTCCATATGAGTGAGATGGCTTCAGGGGGGTCAATGTGATGAGAGAAGTTGCAGATCAGCTCTGCCTGCCATATGGGTTATTAGCCCCAGGAGATCCCTCAGCATTTGCCAAAAGTGTGTGGAGCACAGGGAGATGTTTCTTCAAGGGACTTTATCTCTGCTGGGACTTCAGTGGCTTCCCTTTCCCAGCAGGAGAGTGTTGCAACATCTCCTCCCAGGGTGGGTTAGAAGCCTTGGGAATGGATCTTTCCACCATTTCATAGGTGGAGTTTTTCAAGGATCTTCAGGCCTTCTGTTAGGGGCAGGAAGGGTCCCATGAGGAATCTTGATCACCCGCATCAGATGTCTCCCTCCTCGAATCTCAGAAACGTTCTAAGGAGTCCTCTCCCTCTCTCAGGCGGGTGAAGCAGAGGAAGGGTCAGAATGAGGGAGGAGAAGACGACAGGGCTCCTTCAGGGAATTACTGTAGTGAGTCGATATCCTCGGTGGGGGATCCAGACGCATGCTTAGGAGAGGGGGAAATACCCCCAGATGTGGAGCCACATAGAATATTGCTTCCTATGTGGCTCCACATCTGGATGAGATGGATGGTTTAATTCTGCAGACCCTGAAGGGCCTTTGCTATGAGGAGTCTTGTCAGCAGAGGCTAACGATCTGAAGAAGAACCCAGTGATGGTTAGCTTGCGAAAGGTGTCCTAGTTCTTTCTCTGCATGGGGCTATCCAGGAGCTGATCGATTTGGCATGGAGTGTACCTGAGACTAATTTGAAAGGGATTGTATCCTATGGACCCTAAGGCTAGGGAGCAGCTCCGGTTTCTAAAGGTGTTCGCCCTGGTCTGCGCTTTGACGAAATGGACTACTATACAGCTCATGGAAAAGCAGGCAAAGGTCGAGTCCACGATGCAATGACTGCTCTCCCTAAGGGCTGCTGTTCCAATTCCAAAGGATCAAGAAGGCGCCAGCCGATATTCTATTTACTTTGTGGTCCCCAAGAAAGAGGGCTCCTTTCAACCTATTCTGGATGTAAAGGGGATCAGTCAAGCTCTTCGGGTTACTCATTTTCAGATGTAAATCTTAAGGTCAGTTATCTTGGTGGTGCAGAAGGAAGAGTTTCTCACTTATCCAGATCTCTTGGAGGCTTACCAGTATATTACGATTTGCAAACAGCATCATCGTTGTTTTGTGGTGTTAGGTCAGCATTATTAGTGTTGCCCTTCGGCTTGGTCACGGCACCCAGGACTTTTTCCAAGATGATGGTGGTCATGGCCACAGCGCTACATATTTGGACGACTGGCTAACCTAAGCCAAGTTGGCAGAGGAGAGCTGTGTGATGTTGAGCAGGGTGGTTTAGTTGCCACAGCACCTGAGATGGGTAGTGAATTTGGCTAAGCAGCCTGCAGCCATCTCAGGTGCTGGAGCATCTGGGCGTCTGGTTCAGTATGGCTCAGGGCAAGGTCTTGCATATCCAGAAGATCTGCAGACAGGTCCAGGCCTTGTAGTTGGCAGTCTGTTCAATGGTATGGTTGTACCTGCAGATGCTGGATCCCTTCTGGCCGATGGAATCCTCAGTCTCAGGAGTGCAATGCACCATTGACCTTATCATGGAGGTGAGGCAGCAGTTACTATGGTGCTAGGGAGGGAGCATCTTGAAAGAGGAATGGTTGCTGGTCACAATGGATGTGAGTCTCCAGGACTGGGAAGCTCACTGTCAGGAGTTGGTGGCACAGGGACAGTGGGATCCCGAAGAGGTGTCTTGATCCATCAACTGGCTTGAAGCCTGAGTGATTTGGCTAGCTTTCCTGTGATTTGCAGACTGGTTGAAGGGAAGGCTGTGAGTGTAATGTCAGACAATGCTATAGCAGTGGCCTATATAAATCATCAAGGGGGGACTCGAAGTTGACAAATCTCTCAGGAAATGATGTCCTCCTTCTATTTGCAGAACAACATTTGCAGGCACTTACAGCCTGTTATATAGCAGGGGTCAATAACATTCGATTGGCTTATCTCAGTTGTCATGAATTGGATCCGGAAGAAAGGAAATTGGTTCCTGAAATTTTTCATCTCATAATGGATTGATGGGGTTGTCCTTTTCTGAATCTGATGGCGAGTCACCAGAATGCAAAGGTGGAGCGATTTTATAGTCTGACAAGGGATGTGCTAGTTCAGTCTTGGCCGTGAGAAAATTTGCTCTATGTGTTTCTGCCGTGGCCCATGATCGGCTGGTTGCTACAGAAGATAGCATGAAATCCAAGTTTGGTGTTCCTGATGGCCTTGGACTGGCCCCTCAGGTCGTGGTACTCGGATCTTCATCATCTTCTGGTGGAGGATTCCTTGTGGCTCCCTCATCTGGGGGGGGGGGGAGGGCTTCTGCAGCAAGGTCCAGTATTTCACTACAGTCCAGAACAGTTTTGTCATATAGTTTGGCCTTTAAAAGGGCTGGGTTCTTGAAGCAGAGTTACTCAGGGACAGTGGTGGAAACTCTTCTGAGAGCATGTAAGTTTTCCACCTCATTGGTTTGAGCATTGATGTTATAGACATTCTTGTCTACCTGCCTCAGCATCTATTCCCTTAATCTTGGATTTTTTACAAGAAGGTCTGAGTAAGGATTTGGCCTTGATCACATGCAAGGTGCAAAGTAGCTGCTAAAGCGTGTGTAAGGGAGAGACCCCCCTCTTCGCATGCAGATGTGTCTAGATTGATGAAGGGAGTGAAACACCTTAGGCGCCCCCTTGCATTTACCAGTGCCTTTGTGGACTTGAATTTGGTCCTCTTCTTTCTGGTGGGTCCTACATTTCATCCTCTTCAGGATATTTCCTTATTTTTGTTGACCCTGAAGACAGGGTTTCTGGGTCCTATTGTTCAGTGAGGTGAATTTCAGAGTTGCAAGCCTTGTTTTGTCTGGAGTCCTTTTTGAATAACACGCCCGATAGGGTGCAGATAAGGGACAGTACCTGTTTTTTTCTTCTGAAAGTTTTTTTGGACTTTCACTTGAACCAGTCTGTTGTGTTGCCATCCTTAAACAGGGATTTGGATGGATAGGAATTCAGGAAATTGTGGCCGTTGGATATGCAGCGGCATTTATTGCGTTATCTGGAGGTTACGAATGGTTTTCGTAAGATGGATCGACTTTTTCTCCTTCACCGTGGGGGTGAAGAAGGGGGGGGAGGCTTCTCGTGCCACAGTGGCTCATTGGATTAAGGAAATGGTGACAACGGCCTATGCAGATGCCGGGAACCCTCTCCTGAGGCAGGTAAATGTGCATTCCACCCAGGCGCAGGCAGTGTCCTGGGTGGAATTACATTTGCTTTCTCTGGCAGAGATTTGTAGGGCAGCAGCATGGTCCTCCTTGCATACGGTTGCTAGATATTACTGGTTGGATTTGACAATGCGGGAAGATTTGGCCTTTGTTAGGGCATTACTGCTTGGATCTCAGGAAGCTTCCCTCCCTTTTGGTACAACCCACTGGTGTGGACTGGCTTGCCCGGATGAAGAGGAAGGTGAAATGACTTATTACCTGATAATTTCCTTTCCTCTAAGGAGGGCAAGATAGTTCACCATTCCGCCCTGGGCTGCCTTGAGACAGTCGACTTTTTCTGTCATTTAGTATTCTGTCAAGGGATCATTGTGATTCAGGGATCCCGATTGATCTGGACCAGTTCAGAACCTGGTAAATGAGTTTCATTTCTTGAGTGGTTTTTTTTCTTACTGTTTTTTCTATGTGGGTGTTAGCGGAGCTGAGTCCAGTGTTTCCATTGTTTAAAAAAAAAAAAAAGTTCATTTTTAGACAGTAAATGCTTGTAGGATGCAATAATTCATGTTAATGTTTAGTTGGTTCAGTGTCCACAGTTGGCTTTTGAAGAAAATATTGGCTGGCTGGTGTCTTTGTAAGCTATATGAGGCTGACATGAGCAAGTTGTTGTCTCCGTCTCTATCTCCTGGTTGGAGTGCACAACTTACTGGTGTGGAAGTGGCTTGCCCTCTGTAGAGGAAAGGAAATTATCAGGTAAGAAGTAATTTCACATTAAAAAAAAAAAAATAATCCACATGCTTGCATATCTAACAATATTTTAAACATATTTATTTATTTAACACTTTTCAATACCGACCTTCATGGTAATAACCATATCAGATCGGTTTACATCGAACAGGGTAAAAACTGAAACAGAAATAAACATATGAACGGAGGCGGCAAAGTTACATTCAACAAGGAGGGTGAACCTGGAGGCTTAGCCTCCAAGTTCCCCCTCCTTTTTGATGGCCGAATGAGTTCACCCACCCTTTTTGATGGCCGAATGAGTAGCGTTTTAAAACTTATTGGCTATATTAATTAGCTTGATAAATAGTTTTTAATACTTAAAATATCCAGCTGAGTGGCAGCAAAGTTGCCACCAGATAAGTCAAAATTTATCTGGGTAAGTGGTGCGGATCTTCTATATGTGAGTATTTGTGTTCCTAATTTTAATCATTGATACGTAGAGATTTAACTTGTTTGTTTTCCTTGGCATTTGTCAGCTTTTATGCATATTAAGTCATCAAATTTTGGAACATTTGCACGTGAAGGAAATTACCAGTTTTATCAATTAGTCCACCAGTTTGCCTAGCTGTAGGTCATCAAGACCCTCCTGGTTCTTCAGCCTGGAACTCCCCCCCCCTCCCCCCAGTTTATCCTGACCCCTCCAGCAGTCAGTCAGTATTTGGCTTTAAAGAATTTTATTCTTACTTACACCAGATGGTGGTTAGGGGTAAATATATGCCAGTAACATAAATACACTTGTCGCTTTTGCAGGTTATAAACTAGCAACTTATATGTGTAGTTGTTGGTGCTACCCTGGAATACCACTGGCTCGCCTCTTTTTTTTACACGAGCAAATTTATTTGCTCACTGTTACTTGCGTGTTTTATGTTAGATGTTTATAATATATATATATATATAATATATATATTTACAAAAATGTGGTATTTGCATGCACATCTGCTTATTTGTACATGCCCATCTCCTTGGAAATTCATCTCTGCAGGTTTACAATAATGAAAAGTCAAGTACAGAAATATTTTTGAGGACAAGAGGGAAGAACCATCCAACTCCTCAGAGGATCCCAGTTTGGTCATTTTTAGGAAGCCATCTAGGTTTTTCCCACTTCATAAAGTAATTCTGGATTTAATAGATCTGGAATGGGTGTCTCTAGAAACTAATTTTAGAGGAGTTCGGTCATTGTCTAAATTGTATCCTGGATCCTCAGCAAAGTGAGAGGTAGGGATGTGCATTCATTTAAAATGAATGGGCATTCCAAAACGCCCCAAAACAAATTGAGGGACCCCCCAAATTGAATTCTACTAGTTTCATTTGTTTTTCCCCCATTCAATTATATGGTCAATAAAGTATATAGAGAATAACAGGTACAATACAGTCAGGAATTGATACAGTAGCTATTAGCAGTCAGCCCAGTGAGTCATGTATGCCTTGTCAGACTTGGCAGGACATGTTGTCAAGGAGACAATGTATCGCAGTGAATCATTTTTCTAAACCAACCTTTCACTGCTCTGCAGATCCAGAAACACTGATCTTGAAGACTGATCGTGTCTGAGATGTACTGTTGAAAGTGTGCATTCCTTCTGTAGTCAGTCATCTGTCTGCTGCTTAATGCCCAGATGCCATACTCCTATAACTACCAATGGGGTCTTGCTACCTCATGTCTAGCTGCCATGCCCTTAATTCCACCAAAGGGAATTTGCTGGTACAGGCCTATCTGCCATGCTCCTAATACCACCATGGGGGACTTCCTGGAACGTGCGATCCTGTTATCATATTGCTGGTGCCTTCTTTTGGAGCCTTGGGCTGTTTTCCCCACACTTGCTTTCCTCTTGATTTGCTATACTGGGGTGTTTTGTTCCCAGTACAAACATTTGAAAAAAAGATACAGGTTTCACTACCACGGCACTGCATCTGTTCTGTAGTTCTTCCTTTTCTCCAACCTCTTCTCAATCTCAGCTTGGTTCTCCCACCCTTTTTGATGGTTGATTATACTGGGATGATTTGTACAAAACAAGCCGTCATTCAGAAGAAAGAAATACAGGCCCAACAGAAAAGTTACTCAAGATTAACCATTTAAATGTTCTGAATCGAACAGCATGAGATCAGCTAAAGAATATGGAGAACTGTTTCTAAATAAAGCAACCCTCATCACTTTCTAGGAAAACCACACCACATTCGTTAGAGAAACCATTTATATATCCTGTATGTGATAACCATTTACTTCGGAAAGCCCGTTTCACAAGAAAATAAAAATTTCAGCCAGCAGCTAGGTCCAGTTCAAACAGGGGAAGTAAATAAGAATAATTTTTTAAAAATAAGTTATCACAGATCATTTTCTTGTACTGAATCTGACAATTGTCAGTGTGCTCCTATGCTACTCTGCTTTGCTGATTCTATACCCCTCAGTGCTACACTGTTGGGAGTCTTTGTGCCACTCAGCCTTGCATCTATGCGCAGACCTTACACCTTGGAGTTCTCTTTGCTACTGTTCCTTGTTGTCATACCCTAATCTTATGCCTTGAATTGTTCCTGCCAGTCGGGGGGGGGGCTGCTTTGCACCTCCCATATTGCTTGAGTCTTGAAGCCTTGGTCCTTTTATCAGTGCCTGCCTTGGATTTTTTCCTGCCACCTTTTCTGCTTCATTCACCTTTCATAGTGCCTTAGGATGCTGTTGCCACTTTTGGTGCCATCTTACCATTCAAGATGCCATCAAGGATTTATGTACTGTTGCTTGTGCCCTCTTTTTGAGCCTTGGAGTGTTCTTTCTACTTTTGCTGTTTTTTGCTCCTCTCGACATAATTTGGAGAACTTCTGCCAATGCCGGTATCCCTTTGTCCCTTTATGGAGCTTGGGCTATTCATGCCACTTTTGGTGCCACTTTCCACAGTCTTCCTAGGTACCTTAGTGTTCTTTCCCCCTTCTGATTATTTCTTTCCACAAATTCTAAGACAATCGATTAGAAAATCCCAATTTTAGAGCCCAACATAGGCTGGAATGCTTTCCCCACTGACTTTAATGGCAAAGGAAAAACAAGTTAAATGAAAATAAAACCTTTTTTATTTTGAAGCTAAAGAAATGAATTGGGGTCTCCTCAAAATGAATTTTGAAATGAAATGAAACTTTTTCTCCTGCACACACCTAGTGAGAGGTTTTGGTTCCCCGGGGTGATGCCTTAGTCTGATCAATGACTAAGGGAAACCATGATTCCAGTAGAGGGAGTTGCTGCTCTAAAGGATTCTCAGGACAGGGTGACTGAGTCAGTGCTTTTGAATTAGTCAGTATGGCACATCAGATTGCTGCTTGCAGCTAATTTTTGCAAGATCTGGTTTGCGTTTGGTACAGCAGGAACAGGATAATTCATTGGAGGATTCTTCTCCGTTAGAGTTTGTTGCAGTATATTTGGCAGACACCTGTTTTGATTCGGTACATTCATCCGCCAGGGAGATGGCTTTAGTTATAGCCACGAGAAGGCTTCTTTTGCTGCGACATTGGTCAACAATTCCATCTTTGACTAATTTAGTACTTTTTATTGTTTTTAATTGTTTTAATGTCTTCAAACTTGCTGTTTCTTTCACTGTAAACTGCCTAGTAAAATGTTTTTTGATTAAGCAGTATAGGAACATTTTCAAAATAAATGAAATAAGTTTAGCAAAGCTTCCCTTTAAATGTCAACTTCTGTTTGGAGAGGACCTGGAAAAGATGGCAAAGGCTTGGGGGGGATTCTAAGGTGCAAAGGCTTCCAGAGGATAAGACAAATGCTGCTTATCATGGTTTCCTGTCCTGTGGCAGATTTTGGAACTTGAGGCATTTTAAAGGGAAAGGCATAAATGCCCAGAGGTCAAGGACTTTAATGTTTGGGTACTTGCCGGGTACTTCTATTTGGATTGGTCACTGTTGAAGACAGGAAACTGAATTTAATGGCTCCTTGGTCTGACCCAGTATGGCATATCTTATGTTCTTATGACTTTTATTAAATACTTATTCTTTTGTGCTAAGAGAGAAGATAAAGAGGGATCCTGTGGTTCGGGATCTACTTGTGCCTCGCAGTGAGTGCTTTGGGGCTCTGTTTCCGGTTCCAGAGATAGGCGGCTGTCTATCTTGTTTTTATTGGAGATGGGCCCAAATTACTTCAGATCAGTGGGTCCTGGACATCATTTGAGATGGTTGTGCTCTGGAATTCTTGCCCTATTTCAGATGTCTGTGTAGTTTCCCCATGCTGTTTTCCCAGGAAAAAGGAGACGACAAAGGCAATTCTAGCAAGGCTTCTCAACTTGAAGGCAGGCAGTAATTCCAGTTCCAAATAACAAGAAGATCTCTGTCACTATTCCCTTTATTTTGTGGTTCCCAATAAAGAAGGATCGTTTTGTCCCATTTTAGATTTGAAATGAGTGAACAGATTCTTGAAGGTGATACATTTCAGAATGGAAACACTACAGTCAGTGATTTTGGCCGTCTGAGAATTCCTGACAGCCTTGGATCTGATGGAAGCTTATCTGCACATTCCAGTGAAAGAGGATCATCAGTGATTCCTAAGTTTTGCAGTTCTACATCAGCATTCCCAGTTCCAAGCACTGCCCTTTGGGTTAGCAATTGCATCAAGGACATTCTCGAGTATGATGGTAGTTGTATATTGAGCTGAGTAACAATAGCAAAAGCATATAGACTAACAGCCAATACATTGCAGACATAGACTCAACTATTATCAAAATCTTATTTTAATCATTTTTTTCAATTAAACTGTAGTACTAATATCCAAATAAATACTGCATGCTGTAATTTAATTTCAGCCCTTCCAAATTAGATCAGTACAGGTCACAAGTCAATCTGATAGTCATTCAGTGATCTTAATGAAATGATTTGTCAATGTTATTGTAAGGGAAGCTTCAGTTGCTGCTACCTGTGCTGTACATGTTCTGTAGTGGGGCAATGTGTGTGTGTGTGAGAAGCTTCCACTGCTGCTACCCATGCTGTACCTGGTCTAGTGGGGCATTGTTGGGTATGTAAGGGAAGCTTGCACTGATGCTGTCTGTGCTGTACTGGCATTGTGGTGGACAGGGGTGTGTGTGTGTGTATATAGGAAGCCTGCCCTGCCACTACCCATCTGATATCAGCACTATGATAGAGCTGTGTGTGTGTGTAAGAGAAAAGCCTGCACTGCTGCTGTCTACCTGTTCTGTAGTATGTCATTGGGTATGAGTGAGCATGCTCTACCTATTCTTCAGATAAGTGGAGAAGTTTAATTTCATGTGCTGTAAGCTGGGCACAACTTTACCAGCACTAAAGTCACTAGAAAAGTTATTTATGAAAAGACCTTGATGTAATCTAATGGACTCTTTGCTATGATAAGACACATTGTTCTACTTGATAGCTTTTCAGAGGGGCTGCATGCTGATCTTACAGATTTTTTACACCCTCTCAGAAAACATAGTTGAGGGAACAAGCTGCCCCATGGCATTTGGGGATATTTTCTCAAGCAACTGGGTGAGTTATGCCTGCTACTGCTCTGAGCCATGCTCTGCTAGAGCCTGTTCTCAGAGATGTCTGACCAGCTTGGGTGATTAATGCAGTTTTTACATATTAGCTTTGACATGTCTCATCTCAGAAAATAATTTTCATATTATGCAAATAAAACTGTGGAAAAACAGGATATTTCTTTTCCACTTATGCCTTCACATGCAAGGGAAAGCTTTATGGTATTAATGACAAAGAATGAATAATTAAGTGTAAGTGGTTATGGAAGGTGCGTGCAGCTACCCCTGCTTGATTGTGTCATGAATTACTGTGGTGCTGTCTGGAAGATGAGGTAAAATGCCATTTCTGAAGCTCTGTCTTCTAGTCTTGTTGAAGTACTTAGCACTGTGCCATGCACATACTTCCTCATACATTTCCTCTTCTACGTGGTATTTTGTCTTTGATTTTGAGAACTTACAATCCGTTGGTGACATAATGTAAGGCTGTGATTCCCAACCCGTTCCCTGCCTCCCTCAGCCGATACATATGGCATCTCCTACTTCTGGGGGCTTTCTTACTGCTCCATGGGCATAGTATATTTATATTTTCATTATGCATAGTTGTACTTGCTGGTGAGAGTTGCACACTTCAAACTTCACTGGATTTATATTCTAAAGGTGGCTGCAGAGCAGTGAACATTCTTAGCCATCGGTATCATTTCTAACCGTCTGTTTTGAATTCCACTCTCTTGCATTTATGTTCAGGGTGAAGGATGCAATCAGTTGAGCTTTGAGTGCTCTGTCCATTGAAACAGTCCCTGGTGCTAACTGGCAGTGCTTCTAGCTACGTTGATTGAGATACCTAATAAGGAAAGAACACATTAGAAAATGTTCACTTGCCAAGAAATTCACTATATTGAAGTTGGACTGCAATAGTGCTGAGCACTGATCTAATATGATACAAATATGGATCTGTCTAATGTCTGACCCAGAAAGGATTTCAGATATTCTTCAGTATCCAGTACTTCAGAAACATGTGGTGTAGTTGCCTGGATTTCATTTATTTATATTTCTTAATTACTTTTCCCATTGCTCAAGGGAATGAACAATTAATCTAAAAATTTAAACAACCAAATCATGAAATACAATTCATAAAAAAATCCATCAATCATAGAAAACTCAAATAACCTAAGTTACAGAGGAATATGATTGGGGAGCATCCTTTTCTGGATGGGATATTACACTTGTGGCATGTCCTAGTTTCTAGAAGGAAAATTTCTTCACCTCTGTCACCAATAAACCCTCTGTGGAATTATCAGTGTCTCCTTAAACACATTAATAGAACCAACTTTTCTTGGTTATGTAGTCATGGCATACAGTATGCTGGCCAGTTGTTCAGTGATAGAAAATGTATTTTCCTCTAGCAACTTAGAGATATATTAATCACTTGCCTCATTGCTCCAGGCAATGAACAATTAATCTAATAAAAATAATAAAATCAAATCATGAAATAGCTCATAAAATACATCAGTCAAACAAAATGCATAAAACCTTGTAAGATATTAACCCTTTATTACATATCCTCCCCCAAAAAGTTTTCAAATGGCTTTTTTCTTCTACTGAACTTTGCCACACTCTTTCCTGTATAGTGGCATATAATTGTAGGTAACTAAACATCGGCACAGAATCTCTTCCAATTTATCTCTAAGTTGCTGGAGAGAAAGAAATAGCCAAGAAAAGCTGATTCTGTTAATGCGTTTAGGGAGACACTGATTATTCCACAGAAGGTTTATTGGTGACAAATATGAAGAAGTGTCCCCTCTAGAAACTAGGGCATGCCACATGCATAATATCCTATCCCGAAAAGGATGCTCCCCAATCATATCCCTCTGTAATAAGAATTTATTGGATACTAATAGATGAGTCAGTTGATCCGTTTGAAAGGTATAAGGCTCTTTGGGTTAAGGATATATGGGGATATAGAAGAGGAGGATTGGGATTACATAATATGAAGATTATTCCAGGCAACCTATGTATGCCTGGTAAGAAGAATGAGTACAAGTTATTTTACCATTGGTAGCATATCCTGTTCAGTTGCATAAGATGAAACTGAGTGACTCAGGTGTTGGAAAGGTTGCGGTTTCACATGCGGTGGACATGCCCTCTGATTACGATGCAAGGTGGATTCATAAAGTTATAGGGCTTTGCCTCCCCTTTGACCCTGCAACAATTTTGTTGGGCCTACTGATCCAAGGGATCACTTCTTTGTGTAAGGGTGGTGTTCCTTTAGTGATTCGTTTTCTGGTGCCAGCAAGACGTAACGTGGCCCGACATTGAAAATGATTGAAAGTATGGGATCAGACAATTTGGAAGGCGTTATCTATGGAATTTATTTATTTTTTAAAACTTTTTATTTAGAAAATTCAGACAACATACATATGTAGTCAGATCTGTATGAAAACATAACACAGTATAAATCATCTCTGTAGCCTCAATAAAATACCAGAAAGTCTTGCTCCCGTAAACATTCCTGTAGTATATCAAGAATAAGACATCACAAACTTCTGCCCTTATATGTGAGAGACAAATACCAGAAAGTATTCAAATTTGGACTCTTTTCTGAAATGTATTGGTAAAGAAATGGGGGCTATTGTATCAACTAGTAGTGCTGCCTGGATTCTGATGTGGCCTTTTTTTTTTTTTTTTTTTTACAATGTCAAGGATGTGTTGGTCTAAGTAGAGTCAATATCAAAAATATGATAACAGTTTGCAGTTGCTGACTTGATAAGAATGGCTTCAAAGATCGAAGAAGGCATATCTTGAGCCAGGACTTTTTTTTCCAGGTCTAAGTAATATGATTCTCAAAACTAAGATGAGACTCCAAAATTACCCCTAAACTTTTTGCCTCAGAATTCAGTGGCAAGACTTATCTATCTAAGATTATCTGAAGATGCAATAGCTTCTGAAGAGTACTCCTTGGGGAATTCTGTGCATAAAAATTTAAATTTCTGCAAAAGTTATCATACTTTATATTGGTCAACATAGCACAATATACATCACAGTTTGAATAAATAATGTAATACAGAAAATGTATTACTCAAAGTTGCAGAGCTTTAAATATTTTGAGCAGAATTTCCCTAGAAGTACACTGTGTGTCCTTTCCACCTCTATTCCTACTCCCCTGGCCAGACACCTTTCACTGTACCTTCTCAGGCCCCCAACTCCTCCATCTCTCTCCACCCCCTCTAGGCTCAACCCCTTCTATTTTATCTTCACACCCCTCTCTCATACAATCCTTCACACAGACTTTCTCTCTTTTGCGCACGCACCAACACAGGCTCCCTCTTTCGCGCACACACCCTTATTCAGGCTGCCTGTCTCTCTCTCTCTCTCACATACACACCTTCACATACGTTCTCTCTCTCACATACAAACTTGCACCCTCCTTCCCAAACACTCTCACACACACCATCTCCCAATCTCTCAATCTCTTACTCACATACACACTCCCTCACACAGGCTCTCTCTCTCTCATATGCACACACACCCTCACACAGATTCCCTCCACTGCACACACCCTCACCAAGGCTCCCTCTCTCATACACACACATACACCCCGGAAAACAGGCTCCCTCTCTCTTTCACATACACAATCCCTTTCTCATACATACCAGCTCCCAAAATCTTACTTGCTCACATACACACTCCCTCACATTCTCCTCACATTCATCCTTCCTCACACAGGCTCCCTCTCTCTTTCATATACACATAATCACCCTCACATGCACTCTTCCTTCCTCTCTTCCATAGGCTTACATTCTTGGCTGTCATTCTGGCCAGTCTCCATCTTCTTTGGCTGTAGGCAGTATGGACTTTGCCCATGGCTCTCCCAGGCCATTCTGCTCTGCGTCTTAGTTGGCAGGTGAATTGGGCTCCACCCATGACCCCACTAAGCTTCTCATCTTCGGCTGCAAGCAGATTGGGCTCCGCTCACAGCCCTCCAAGCCTTTCAGATCTTCACTGCAAACAGAATGTGCTCTGCCTGCAGCCTGCTGGGCGCCTCATCTTCGGCCATGAACAAGTTGGGCTCCACTCACAGCCCTCCGAGTCTTTCTTCCAAATTCTGCATGAAAACAGGAATTCTGCACCAATTCTGTGCTCTGAAGTAGCATAGGATTCCCTCAAGAGTAGAAGAGGAAAGGATGTAGAGACACTTACTACTGTTATCTTCCAGTTGTAGGAGGGTTAAGAAGCCTAAAGTGTCATGCTCAGGGGTAAACTCGCACAGTAGCTGCGGGAAGGAGGAGGATGGGCACTAGTTTCTGTCCCATGATCTCCTATGATTGGCAGCTCAGTTCATTAACCTTTCTTCTGATGGGAAGTTGACAATCTTGTGCAAAGGATCTACCTCAGCATGTTATCCTTGTGTATTAAATCTGTTCTGAGAACATTGCACTTGTTATTCCTCTAAATTCTCTTTAGTATTTATGATATACTATATATATATATATATTTTGTAGGATGGATCCAATCTGAGTGCCAGTCAACGAGCATATGCCCCCGAACAGCTGCAGAAACAGGATAACCTTACTGTAGACACACAGTACTACCTGTCACAGCAAGTCCACCCGGTGGTGACTCGCATCTGTGACCCCATAGATGGGATTGACTCTGCTCTTATTGCTACATGGTTAGGTAAGTGTGCCAAAGAAAAAGGAATCCATTCTGTATCATGGTTCGGAGATGTTTCATCTAACTGAGTACCCAGGAAGGGGGAGAGGTGAAATTAATGTTAGTGAGTGGTGGCATCTGTCACACATGAAACTGCAGTACTAGCTAGATACCTTAGAATATCAGCTTGCTCTCTCTCTCGCCTGCTCTGATATTCCTGTGGACTTTTTGCTTTTGTATATTTTATTTCTGATATTTTTATCCTTTGTTAAATAATAGTATGGACCTTTTTGAATGCCATGCCCTGCTTTAAAATATCTCTGCCCCTCTTTAGCTGTTCATTCTGCATTCATGCTTTGCATGTATTCAAACAAAGCACCAAGAATTACTATCAAGCCAGCAAATAAAACAAACTTGTGTACTCTTTCTTCTGTTGTTCCTTGATGTCCAATGTCTTTGACATTTGTGAGAGTACAGATAGTTTTTTTTGTGCTTTTTACTGGTCCTCTAGACTTTCCTCCTCCCTACAAGTTTTCATGGATAGGAAAAACATTTTACTGTGCATTTGAACAAGAATTAAGAGTTCAATGGGTTTACAGTTTAATTTGTCAAACATCCACCGCAGAGGTGGCTGTTTATATGAAATTGGTAGCATGTTTGTTGCCTGCATTCCATGAAAGCTTCCAGAGGGAGAGAATATTGAAGGAAGAGTCATATCGCCTAAGGCCGCAGAGGAAGGTTGAATTAGTGGCCTGGCAGCTCTCTGGTTCATCCACAAGACTGCACACTCCATGCTGAGATCTGGCGATAGATCACTATTAGTAGTTTGTTTTCTATCCCTATTCTTTGTTTCACTCCAGAACTAGCAAAACTCAGTTAAAACAAGCTGTAGCTTTTCTTCAGACTGGAGAGGAAACAAGGCTAGCAATACAAAATTTGTGTATAATTAAAACTGCGAAGGCTTTTGAAGTACTTTAAGTAAAGTGTGTGTGACTGGCCATGCCTTAAACGTGTGGCTTGCTGACACAGTTTAGGAGGCTTCTCTCTAGGTGGCAGCACTATCCAAACACACCGTAAGAGCCAAAGGGACAGCAGAGCAGCTCTCTGTGCTCCCTGAGACCGCATACAAAGAAGGGAGACTTTTCAAGGACTAGCTTATTGGAGTTCCTGCAACATCCCTGACAGGAACTGCTGTCGCACATTCTCTTGCTGCTGTGAGTAGCTAAATAAGAGATTTTTTTTGTAGCACGTGTTCATGATTGCCCATCACAGTACGATTCTACCCTGTTTAATCTTAGTAAGTAAGCGGTGAAAAGACTGCCGTCAGTAAGGTTTTCTTACTATTTTCACCACCTCTTTGCCTCTCCCCAGGAAAGCTAGATTATTTTTATGCACCTTTGAAAGCACTGCTGTGATTAACTCTAATAGTTCTACTAATAAGGTAGTTTTGTTTCATACATGTTGAAATTATGTGAAACATTTGGAAACCACCTATGCTGGTGAATAATTCAGAGGACTATTGAAAACAACTAACACTGGGGAGGTTTTTTTCTGGTTTATTACTACTCAGGAACTTTGTATAGCTAGCATTGAAAGAAATTCTATAATGGCAGTTGCAGGCTGAGGATTTCAAAGCTTTTTACCTGGTTACACAGTGTTGCCGCTGATAAAGAATCATAGACCTAGAGTACTAAAAGGTTAAAGATATGCCCAGCATTCTGTGTGTGTGAAATGATGAAAGCAGATACAAGCGATAAGTTTGACAATTTAATTTGAAATAATTAGCAAAGCCATATCTTACGTAAAACACTTGTGGCCTCACTTCTATCAACGAGGCATATATTTTGCTCCTTAGTGAACAGTATGTTGTATGTTCATGAGTGATATTTGATTATTGCTCATTGACAGTTGTGTGACTTGAGGTTTCAGCTTTGTGTTGGGAAGCAACTCACTTGTCAGAGTTTGTGTTTGCCTTTGCTTTTTTAAAAAGTGTTATATTGTTCACCTTTCTTTAAAACAAATATAACAAATTTTTATCATTAATTGTAGTAGTGATGGATCCAGTGTCTCCCATACTATTCTTTACTTCAGGATCATTACCATTAATCAAAAATTTGCAGTGGCATTCAAATCAAATATTCTAAATAAGCTTCACATCTTACAGAATTTTATTTATTTTCCTTTATTCTTGTTTTCTTAAGCAGCTGATTTTATTTTTAGATAAAGGACTAGCACCACCTTTCGAGGTCACAGTGGTGCATTTTGGTATATCACTATGGTCACTTTGATTAACTTGTTTTCGGGCCGATACAGTAAAATGCGTGGGAGAGCCAGCGCTCCAAGGCGAGCGCCCGCTCTCCCAACATGCGCTCAGGCCACTCTCCTGGGCGCGTGATTTAGTATTCAAATGAGAGCCCGCGGTAATAAGGAGGCGCTAGGGACACTAGCGCATCCCTAGCGCCTCCTTATTGGCAGAAGCGGCAGCTGTCAGTGGGTTTGACAGCCGACGCTTAATTTTACCGGCGTCGGTTGTCAAACCCTTCTGACAGCCACGGGTTCAGAAAATGGACGCCGGCAAAATTGAGCATCTGTCTTCCAACCCGCAAGCCGCGGGCTGATTTTTTTTTTTTTTTTTTTTTTTTTTTTTTTTTTTACGATTTTTAAATTTCTTTTATTTTTGGGGCCTCTGACTTAATATCGCTATGATATTAAGTCGGAGGGTGTACAGAAAAGCAGTTTTTTTTGCTTTTCTGTACACTTTTCCAGTGCCGGCCGAAATTAACGCCTGCCTTTGGGCAGGCGTTAATTTCTGAGAGTAAAATGTGCTGCTTGGCTGCACATTTTACTTTCTGTATGGCACGGGAATAACAGGCTCATCAACATGCATTTGCATGTTGCGGGCGCTATTAGTTTTTGGGGAGTTGGACACACGTTTTCCTCACACTGTTACCCCTTACTGTATAAGGGGTAATAGCGCATCGAAAACCCGCGTCCAGGCGGGGGCTAACGGTGCACTCAGCCGAGCGCACCATTCTGTATTGGCCTGTTTGTTTTAGTAAAAATTCCCATCGTCTTATTCACAAAATATAGAGCTGATACATGCTCATCCAGTAGGCAGGAGCTCACACTTACATACTTGGACTTTACTTTTCCTTTACATGTAAGGAAACCCAACAGTCCTGCACTGGATTCAAACCTTGGTGAAATGTCAGCTGCATGTATCTGACATCTTGTGCTCTCCTCTCCCCTTAATTGAGGGTGAGGTGTGGGGCTGATAACCCTGCTGCATTATGAGGTAGTTTCCTATAAGAGATATTGTTGCATGGGAAGACTATGAAATCCCACTCTTCAGTGTTTGGGAAACAAATATTTCCCAAAATGACACCTGAAAAACAGCTCCATACGGTATTAAAATACCACTTTGACATGCTAAAAGGCAGAATATAAATCAAATAAATATCCAAAACATAGAACATGACAGGAGATAGGCTGTACGGCCTATCCAGTCTGTCCATCTCTTGTTCAACTTTATAATCCTTTCCTCTTCCTTAGAGATCCTCCATGCTTGTCTCATGTTTTCTTGAATTCTGAAACCGTCCTTATCTCCACCACCTCCATGGGGAGGCTGTTCTATATATGCACAACCCTTTCTGTAAAGAAATATTTCCTTAAATTACTCCTGAGTCCAATTCTTTTCACCCTCATCCCATGAGTCCTTGTTCTTTGTCTTCTTTTTTCATTGGCAGAGGCTCTCCTGTGCATTTATTCTTTGGCGGTATTTAAACATATCTAACATATATCTCCCCTTTCTCTCCTTTCCTCCAGCTTTTATATGTTTAAATCTTTGTCTGTCCCCATATGTTTTATAAAGATCATTTTAGTTGCTGCCCTCTATCAGAGACCTCCAAATGAGGTTTCATGAAAGAGATACAAAGATGATATCATCTCTGTTTTCCTCCTGGATACTCCTCTTATGCATCTAAGCATCCTTTTGGCGTTTGCTATCGCCTTATCCACCTGTTTGGCCATCTTAGATCATCATGTATAATCACCATTGGATCCTGATCTTTTTGTGCACAGAAGTTGTTCATCCCCTTGATTTGATTTATTGATTTCTTACTCGTCTCTACAAAACATGAACTAGGGGAGTTACAATTAAAGCATTCATAAAAATAATAAAACATACAACTAATGATGACAAAATGCTAGCCCAAAGCTGATCGCAGATAGGGGACATATGGATTAACATAAACCAGCAATTAACAAACATTAAATGCACAAAAAATCTCACTTGTGAGCCAAGAAGTCATTAATGTAGGTTTTGCAATTCAAAGGAAAATATCTGTTGACTGTAGATTACCAAAAGGGTATCTCTAGAAAGGATACAGATTCCTGCCAAAAGCTTCCTTAAACAAATTGTGTACTGCTCTCTTGGGGTTTTGGAGCTCAAATGAATAGCTCTGCATTTTTAAGCATCAAATCTTAGCTGTCACTCTAGACCTTTCCTCAAGCTTCACTAGATCCCTCTTCATATTTTCCATATCTTCAAGGCTAACTTCTATGCCACAGATTTTGGTAGCTTCCATAAAATGGCAAACCCTTCCTGATAGCCCTTCTGCAAAAGAAGTATTAGTGCTGTAGATCAATGAAATATTGAATATGTTTGCAGATCAAGACCTCAAGGTCCATCTAGTCTGCCCATCTTCATTTCTGGTGCGGTGCTATAGACCCTCAACAGGTCAGGAGCCACTACATGGGAGGAATAAGCATCAGCTGCAAGAGGGGTGGGTTTAAACATTCTGGATCACTAATGCTACTTTCTTTATAGCCATGGGCAGGTTATGGTGGTGGGGGGGCAGTATGGTGTTTAGGCAGGCCAGGAGACATGCTCCACAACTGCGGGTGCCCCGTGGTGATCCTATTGGCAAGGGGGAAGGGAAGAATATCAAGCTGGGGCTGCTGCCACTGTGGCACAGGAAGGACTTTGCAGTACAGCAGGTGAGAAACGCTATGTTGGATCTGCCCAAGCCAAAAGGAGTGAAAATAAGAGTAGATATGCAAGAGAAGTTTCAATCGTGTATTTTTCTCAAGCACTTGGGCAAGTTGGAAACATTTTAAAGGTTTATTCCCTTAAATGGACAGTTTGTTTGTCCAGTACAGTTGTGTTGTGGTTAAATGTATGAATCCCAATGCAAAATAAGGAATTCAAACATGATCCGAATTGTGTAGTGGTAAAAATGTAAGTGCACAACCAGCACTCATCTCAGTCGTCATTCAGACTCGGGGGAGCCACAGTCTCTGGCCCTTGGTCAAACATCATTATTACCTAGACCGAACTAGACGGAAGGAGAAATACCTACATATTTATTTATTTGATTTATGTTTTGCCATTTGGCATTTCAAAGCATATTACATTCAGATATTGAAGTTATCTTGGGAATAATATCAGATATCTAGGGTTCTTCATTATTATTTTAAACCAATTTTCACTCTAATTTCAAAAATATAGCTGCAGGTCTGTGATGCTTTCTAGCATCTCCTCCCCTAGAAGTCCAACAGTTGGGCATGCACAGTAACTGGGCCTGAATCATACACGCAGCAAAAGAATACGGGACCAATGTGCACATGCATGCTGTTCCTGCCATGACTGCAGGAGGAAGAAGAAAGTTGCTGGAGGAGGAGGGAGATTGGATCAACTGCCAGAGCGGGGACTGCAGACAGAGGGCCAGATCTGTCACTGGAGCCATCAGTGAGGAGGGAGATACAGGGAACTGTGTCCTGCTCAAAGAGTGACGAGGATAATGGGGAGGGGTAAATAAAATAAAAAAATTTTTAAAAAAGGAAGATGCTGAACATAGAGCTAAAGAAGACAGACACTGGGTGAGGAATGCTGGGAAGAGAGAATCCAGTGCACATTAAACTGGAAGCCCACAAGAGCAGGAGAACTTCTGCACATTGCTTTTAATAACCATTTATGGGTAGTTTTACTGTGAATGATGTGTGAAGTATTTTTTTCTAGTTGAAACACATCTAAAGGAATGTTCCTTCCTTGTCTGTCTATAATCATTATACGTTTTCTTTCCCTAGATGAAGGAATCATTGCTGTTATTAATTTTACATTTATTTTGCCTTCAGATACTTATTATACATTTGAGAGTTTACAGACCAATTAACACCTCTTCTATATTAGTAGTAGTAGCTTTTAGAAACTGCTAATTTCTTTTCACAGTGGGTTGTGAGTCTATAATAGATTTTTTTTTCACAAATAGTGTGAAAGAACATTTTTATTACCCTGAATGTGCATCAATAGCTAGTGTGACTGTTATAGTGCAAATGTGTTCTGCAGATGCAAGATCTCTGGAGTTGGTACCGTGATCTTAGCATGATATCCACTCAGTCAGCAAGTGCTGATTTTTAAGTTACACATTCACTTTGATTACCTCTTCTCAGTATCCTGCTAATGTGTCTGTCTGTGTGTGTGCCTTTTGTTTCTTCATCTGGGCAAAGAAAACACATTGCTCTGCTTTGTTTTTAATCCCACTACTAAATTTTGGAAATGGCATTAAGTGGAAGCCTGTGAACCAATGAAAATTCAAGCCCCGAACTGAAATCCGAGCTGGCCATGGACTGGTTCTTACAGCAGTACCTGCCATTTGTATTCCTTTTTGCTGTGCAGTTTTGCTTTCTAAGATGCCATTTTAATTTAAACATTGACTCTTCACAAAATGAATGTTGATTTTATTAAAATGCTTTACGTCACTCAAACTAAAATAAAAAACCACTCCTCTTATCCTTGTTTAAATAGATTCAGCTTATTTTGCTTTTCATTTCATAGTGTTTAGAACTCTTAAAATGTTTTGGCCATTTTGACAGATATGTTTCCACACTATAGTGACATGTTAATCTTGTTTTCATTTTAAAGGGACTTCTAGTAGCAGACGAGCACATGGATTCCTATCTATGTCATGTACCTCATGGTCCCGGGCTCCCAATATGGCACCTGGTGTCCTGCTGCTCTAAGTAAAGGCCCATAGCATCTCACAAGCTTTATAGGGCCAGTGCCCAGGATTTCCTGTGGCGCATACTGATAAAAGCACTGCTCTAACACAAAAAGGAAGCTCACTTTTCTGGGCAGGTGCTTGAGCAACAGGTTCTGTTTCTTCGTGCCGCTGTTCCTGATTCCAACTATTGATTGAGACCCGGTCTGGTTCTTAAACTTGTTTCCATTGCCTACCCTGATCCTTGTTTGTCTACTGCTTCTGAACTGACTCTGCCTGCCTTGACCTTGACCTTGACCTTGACCTTGCCTGCCTAATGATTCTGTACCATGTCTTGGCCCTGTCAGCAGTCCCAGAGTACACTCTTCTAAACTTGTGACACAGAAATAATCTGAATCAATTTAGCAGTTATCCCCACCTTTAAAAGTCTTCAAATTATTAATGAGCAGTTATTTTGTATCTGTGGTGGCTGACCTTTTGAAGAGTTACAAATTGCATCTCTCTTTCACACCGGATCTTATTGGTCCATATCTGCCCATTTCTCATCCAGATGCTGTCCTGCCAGCAGATGGAGACAGGACAACAACAAGCTTGCTGAGGTCACCTCTTATAGGATCCCATGCTGACCTCCACCTGCCATTATTTTCTGTCTCCAGCTTATGGTAGACAAGCATGTCCCATGCTGCTAGTTGTAGCTTGGTCTAGGTTGAATTCTGTTAGATTAGTGGCTGTTCTGGGGCTTCAGTTGATAGGACTGTTCTGCCTTGGTTGAGCAGAGCCAAGAGAATCATGGGGATCCGGGGAGGTTCAAAATGGATTCTGGTTAGTAACTATTTTTGTCGTCTTTTGGGTTCCCCTGATGTCTCTCCCCAACCTGCCTTTCTCTCCTCCTGATTCTCTTACCTGCTTCTGTCTGTGGGCCCTTAGGTCCTTGTTCGGTTCATGTTGGATGTTCTGGGCTTTACATAAAGTTTAAAAAAAAAAAAAAAAAGAGGAAAAGCAGGAACAGTACAGCTGCAACTGGAAGGTGAGAGCAGCTGGAGGTAGAGCCACCTCTTGTGTTTCCGCAGCGGGGCACATTGAAGGGAGAGGGAGGGAGCTTGATGGTAGGCCCAACCAAGCACTAAGTGTGGCAGCCTTTGTGAAAAAACAGCTCTTGTTGAGCTCTCTTCAGCATGCTTAGCTGGCAGTGTGTGGCAGAGTTTGAGACTACCGAGCAGTTAATGTCTGTGGTACACGCTGGTGTGGTGGGGAAGGACAGTTGCAGAGGAGGTTCCTGCCCACAGATCTAGACATGCCTCCAGTGTTTTTGCCTGCACACCCTGGGAGTTTTTCTTTGGGTAATTTGGCTTTCTCTGCAGGGCTTCTGGGACCGGTAGCAGCTTCCTCTTGCCCTTCACTTTTTGGCATCTCTCAGTCCAGAATTTTTAAAGTGCTTACTCTAGGCTTTCAGTATGGGGTAAAGTGTGGGTGCATATTCCATCCCAGATCCCCTTCTTCCTCGAGTGTGGGCAGGAAAAAGGCATGGGGGGATGATGGAGACCCGGTGGGAGAGCTCTCCAAGTCAGACTCTGTGGAGTAGGAAAAGGAGATCCTTTCTGATGATGGGGAGGAGGAATTGTAGGAAGGTGAATATTCTCCCATGGAGAAAGAGAATTCTACAATTATTTGCTTATTTACAAAGGAGGAGTTGCCTTCTCTGATCAGTCAGTGCTTGTGAGTGCCCAATATTTTTGAATCAGATGTGAGAAACAAAATTCTGAAGATCATCCTATTACGGCTGGCTTAAAAAAAAGCCATCAAAAGCTTTTCCCCTGCATAGAAGGATTGAGTTGCTTTGTTCTGAGTGGGAAGCAGGAAAAGATCCCTCCAGGGGCTAGAGATCCCAAGTGCAGGAAGGATTTCCTATTTAACTGGGCATGTTTGCTTTGGTGGTTAGAAAGGTGACTAGGTGGCTTTTCCTTCCACCCGTAAGTCTTTCAGCTCAAAGTGAAAGCGTTTCTCCATATGGTGCAGTGATCACAGGCTGGACCCTTTCTCCTGTCCACTCCCCCGCCAGATCATTTACAAATATATTGAAAAGTAAGGGTCCCAATACAGATCCCTGAGGCACTCCACTGCCCACTCCCTTCCACTGAGAAAATTGTCCATTTAATCCTACTCTCTGTTTCCTGCCTTTTAGTCAGTTTGTAATCCACGAAAGGCATCGCCACCTATCCCATGACTTGTTACTTTTCCTAGAAACTCTTATGAGGAACTTTGTCAAACCTTTCTGAAAATCCAAATATACTACATCTACCGGTTCACCTTTATCTACATATTTATTAACTCCTTCAAAAATGTGAAGCAGATTTGTGAGGCAAGACTTGCCTTGGGTAAAGCCATGCTGACTTTGTTTGTGCTTGTTGGCAGGTCTGGACCCTTCTCAGTTCCGCAGTCACCACCATTATCAGCAAGATGAGGAGAACGATGCATTACTTGGGGGGCCAACTCAGCTCACCGATGAGGAGAAATATAGAGACTGCGAGCGCTTTAAATTCTCCTGCCCCAAGTGCACAACAGAAAATATTTATGACGGTGTGTTTGATGGCTCAGTAAGTTTTCATTCCTCCTTTCTTCCATGAATCCCAATATTAGATGAGCCTTTTCCTTTCTGGCATGTAGTAGGAAAGATAGGGAAATTGTAGATTTTACAGTATAAATAAGTGTTCTAGTGTGAGTAGATTTTATTATAATGAAACATCACCTTCATGCCAAGCTAAATTTAAAATGAACTGTGCATGGGAAGCATGTGATACCATGTCTAATACATTTAAGTGATTTCTTGTAGTGTCAAGCAGTGGCATCGCCAGAACTGAATTTTTTGGGGGGGCCCAGGTTAACATGGATGGGCAGAGGACATAAAGATCTAGGCCCTACTAGTTGTACTCTTATCAATAAATTATGCCTAGGTATACACCCTACAATGGGTTTCTGAATAGTCTGCAGCAACAACCATCATACATGTCATTTTAAAATATTTAAATCTATTACTTCAAGCACTTACCATCATAAATTACCGTATTTTCCGGCGTATAAGACGACTTTTTAACCCAAGAAAATCTTCTCAAAAGTCGGGGGTCGTCTTATACGCCGGGTATCGCCTTATAGGGCACACCTGCTCTCTTACCAGTTTCTCTCAATCACACACACATGCTCTCAATCAAATGCATTCTCTCACTTACACACAGGCTGGCTGTCTCACTCTCTCTCTTTCACCCCCCCTCCCCCCGAGCGCAAATAGTAGCTGCAGCAGCTTCCTCCTCCAGCCCCCGCAGGCCAAGAAAGAAGAAACCCATCGGCCGCGGGAGGCTCATGGTGCTGTCTCCTTTCCCGATTACCAGCTCCTTCGACTGCTCAGGGCCGTTCCTGCTGTCGCCGCTGCTATTTTTTCATGCGACACTGCTTTCTCCTTCCCGTGCACCGCACTGCCGTTGCCGCTGGGCTATCAGCACGTTCAAGCCCAGCGGGAACGGCAGCGGTGCAAAAAAAAAAAAAAAAAAAAGCTGTGACATCCGCGGCTGCCCTTTTCTTCTTCCCGCCCCCCCCCCCCCCCCTTTGAACCGGAACAGGAAGTGCTGCGCGGGAAGAAAGAGCCGTGCCGCGTGAAAAAATTGCAGCGGCGACAGCAAGAACGGCCCCGAGCAGTCGAAGGAGCTGGTAATCGGGAAAGGAGACAGCAGCATGAGCCTCCCGCGGCCGATGGGTTTCTTCTTTCTTGGCCTGCGGGGGCTGGAGGAGGAAGCTGCTGCAGCTACTATTTGTGCTCGGGGGGAGTGGAAGTGAGAGAGAGAGAGAGAGAAGCAGCCAGCCTGTGTGTAAGTGAGAGAATGCATTTGATTGAGAGCATGTGTGTGATTGAGAGAAACTGGTCAGCGAGCTCGTGTGTGAGAGACAATGAAAGTGACTGCTCAGAGAGATGACTGATGTGTATGTGAGTGTGAGAGAGAGAAAAAGCATGGAAGTGAGAAATCTGGGTATGTGAGAAAGCATGGGAGTAAGAAGCCTGATTATGTGAGAGAGAGCATGGGAGTGGGAGGGCTGTGTGTGTGTGCGCGTGCATGAGAGAGAGACTGGTTGATAAGGTGACGGTGTGTGTGAGAGAAAGAGACTGGTGTGTGTGAATGTGAGAGAAAGAATGTGATTCAGGGAATGAGAAGCCTGTGCACGTGGAGAGTGAGCATGGAAATGAGAGAGAGACTGGTGTGTGTGTGTGAGACAGAGAAAGTGATTATGAGAGTGAGAAGCCCGTATATGTACGGTAAGCAGAACACGGGAGTGGGAAGCCTGTGTGTGTGTATGGCATGAGAGAAACTGTTCAGGAAAGTGTCTGGTGTGTGTGTCAAAGACTGTTTGGGAAATGATTGGTGTGTGAGAGACAGAAACTGGTCATGGGGGCATGACTGGTATGGTGTGTGTGTGTGTGTGTGAGAGACATGGGCCCTAAGGAAGAGGAAGAGGAATAGGAGAGCTGCTGGAGGGGGTAAGGAAAGGTGGCTTTTTAAGTTTATTTTTCTTGATTGACTGCCATTTTAATTATTTAATATTATGTGATGTGTCTGCTTTTTTGAAATATTTTATTGGTGTTTGGAGAATGTTTAATAGTTTTTATGAGTTTTTAATTGTTGGATGTTATTCTGTTCATAGCTCTTTTGAAACATTTATTCTGCTTATTAGTATAGTTTTACAATTATTTATGTGTGGGGATCTATAGCTGCTTGCTAGTTCTGTTTTCCTAATAAGAGGTATATTGGTTTTTAGGGCCTGATATACGGTATTTGTAGTGTTGCCTTTTCATAGATAGGGTTGCTCCTGTTTGAGTGTAAAATTATTTTTTTTCTTAAAAATATGTATAAAAAAGGGGGGGTCGTCTTATACGCCGGAAAATACGGTAATACAGATTAATAAAGCATTTTTAATTTTATATTTATTGCATTTTTCTTAGCATTCATACAGGTTAATCCATGACCAGTGGGTTATGCACCTCTACAAGCAGATGGAGACAGAGCAAAGCTGACATCATGGTATATATATACCCCAGCACTGACATCAGCTCACCAGTAGTCTCCATCTCCAGCAGATGGTGAACGTGCATCTCCCTACTGGGGCTTGCTTAAAAAAAAACAATTTAGAAGGAGAAAAGGAGGAGGAAATTAATTTGCCCTGCTCTCCTGTGATGATATCTTATGGTCCCTCCCTCCCTCAGTCAGGTTTTCCTAAGGTGATATCTGCAGATCCCTCCCTCAGTAGAGTCCCTCAGTCCAGTAGCTGGTTTTCTGGCATGGACTTCTCTGTAGAGAGAGAAACAGCTGAGAGGATAAGCGGGTGCAGGAAACTGAGTGCGGTGGTGAAGGCATTTGCCCTCTCACCCCACAGCCGGAGACTGACTTTGTATTCGGCCAGGATGGGCTGAGCTCAGGTAAAGAGTAAATAAATAAAAAGGAGAGAGAATTTTAGGGATTCAATTCCCCTTCTGATCTCTGAGCTTCGGTGCGCTGATCTGACATTCGTTCCCATCTCCGGGGGAGCTTGGGGAGTCCATGGCAGCTTGGTGGGTTGAGCAGCCTTTTGGTTAGGCCCCACTCTCTGGCTTTACTCAGGCACTGCATGATAGGCTGCAGTAGCATTCGCACAAGCCTGCTGCAAAACAGTGATGTTGGTTTGCACTTGCACGCCCAGGTGAGCACTCAGGTGGGCTCCTCCCTTGACCGCATACGGGGAGCCTAAATTATGGGTGTCTGTAGTGTGCACTTTTTGGACAGAGCTTGTTTTTGGGCGTCCTGTCCAGGCTCGCTTTTGCGGGTGCGCAGTTGGACCCACAATTGTCAGACACCCTTGGAAGTGTGCTGCTAGTGGATGTTTTTTGCATGGTGCCAGTAGCAAAGAAGCCGAAGTGCCTTACTCGTTGTGCTACTTGCCATATTCGGGTCCACCTGTTTGGCAGAAAAGGGCTACAACTTGGTCCGCACTTCTGCCAGAGGTGTGCCTTTGGTAATAGCTGCCAAGGAATTGGTCGGCCGATACAATTTCAAAGTCTAATCTTTCGAAATTGCCCTTTAAAGGATCACTGTTTTTTGTGAGTTCGAAAAAAATGGCCAATAAGTGGGGTGAGTCCCAAGCTCCTCGATTACCAGAGGATAAATAGCAGGTGCCAAGCTCATTTGTCATGTTAGGGGTTCAAATTTTTTGGACACTACAGAGGAACGTCTTCTCAGAGGGCTTGACCTTTGGGTAGATCTCAGTCCTTTTGTCCCAGGCAGCCCAGTTGGGGTGCAGGCTTGAACGGCAGTGCCCCCTGACCCCTTCAGTGAAAGTGTGCCGACCCTTCCCCGGGAACAGGAGATAGGGGGTTGCCTGTCTCTCTCTCTTTTTTTTTATTTATTTTTTTTTTTTTTATCGGAGATGGGTTTTGGAGGTGATAAGATATGGCTACACTCTTGAGTTTCTCAGTGTTCCTTAGGATATTTTCATGGTGTCTCCCTGCAACTCTCCGCAGAAGAGACAGGCAATGGAGTATATGTTAAGGCTCCTGAGCCTGCGGGCCTTGATCCCAGTGCCTCTGTCACAAGAAAATACAGGCCGATGTTCCATTTACATCGTTGTACCCAAGAAGGAGGGTTCCTTTCGCCCTATCCTGGATCTCAAGGGACTCAACGGTCATTTGCGAGTGACTTGTTTTGCATGGAAACCTTATGCTCAGTGATAATGGCAGAACAGTCGGGGGAGTTTCTTACATCTTTGGATTTGTCAGAGGTGAATCTGCATATTCCCATCCAGCTGGGAGCATCAACGGTTTGAGTTTCACTGCTTTGGGGCAACATTTTCAGTTTTGAGTGCTGCTTTTTTGGGTTTGCCACAATGCCCAGAACATTTTCAAAGGTTATGTTAGTGGTTGCGGCAGTGTTGAGAGAGGATGGCATTCTAGTTCACCCACGCTTAGATGATTGGCTGATTCGGGCCAAGAGTCTGAGAGACAGCCTCACGCAAGGTGATCTCCTTGCTACAGGAGCTAGGTTGGTTGGTGAACTTGGTCAAGAGCCATCTACTGCCATCCTAGACACTGAAGTATCTCTGTGTTCGTTTCAATGCAAAACAAGGCAGGGTGTTACTGCTGGAGATCCAGATTCAGAAACTGATGGCGCAGGTACGACTATTGACAGAAACAATACGCCTGACGGTATGGTCTTACCTACAGGTCACACTGTCTGAAGGTTCCTTGCTTCTTCATTCCCAGGAGAGATCTGAGGTCTTTGGGCATCGATGCCCTCATGCAGGAGTGGCCAGAAGGCAAGATTCTATATGTCTTTCCCCCATAGCCCATGTTGGGCAGAATGATTCGGAGGATTGAGAGACACACAGGAATGGTGCTTCTGGTGGCACCAGATTGACCCAGAAGGCTGTGCTATACAAATCTGCGGAGGCTCCTGGTGGACTCTTTTCTCTCCGATTACCGGTCCACAGGGATCTGCTGTGGCAGGGGCCTATTCTTTACGAAGATCCAACTCGATTCTATCTTGAGAGGGCTTGGTTGCTGAAGCATGGATATTCCACTGCTGTGACTTCCACCTTGCTTTGAGTGCAAAAGTTCTAGACTTCCTTAGCCTATGTTTGGGTTTGGTGTGTGTTTGAGGCGTGGTGAGAGGAACGAGGGGTTATTCCTTGAATAGTTAAGGTCCTGTCTATTTTGATTTTTTTGCAGGTTGGGTTAAGGGCTTGGCCCTTAATTCCTTAAAGGTACAGGTGGCAGCTCTTGCCTGTTTCCCTTGTCAGACCATCCAGATGTGGCCCAGTTCTTGAAAGGATGAAGCATCTTCTTCCTCCCTTGCGGTTGCTGGTGCCTTTGTGGAGTCTTAATTTGGTTCTGGATTTTCTGGCGGGTCTACCTTTTAACCACTGTGTAGCCTTTCCTTGAGGTACTTACTTTGAAGACTGTGTTTCTTCTGGCAATTTGTTCAACACTTAGAGTTTTTGAACTGCAAGCTGTCTTGCCTGGAACAGTTTCTGTGAGTGACTCCAGAGGCAATACAGCTGCAAACTGTTCTATACTTTTTGCCTTGGATTTTCATTTGAATCAATTGATTTCTCTGTCGACATTACAGAATATAGTCTGTTACAGACCATGGATGTCAAGTGGCATATCATGAGGTATTTGGAGGTTTCTAAACCTCTCAGGAAGACGGACTGGCTTTTTACACTCCACAGTGGGGGTAAACACAGTGAGCCAGTATCTTGGGCTACAATAGCCCGCTAGATTAAGGAGGTTACCCTGGCCGCATATGTGGAGGCTGAGCATGTTAGGGAAAATTCTACTAGGGCTCTGGCAGTGTCATGGATGGAGATTAGATTGTTGTCTCCCATAGTGATTTGCCAAACTGTGTCATGGTCCTCCTTACACACCTTTTCCAGGCAGTACAGCCTAGATGTGCAGGACCGGGAGGACGCATCCTTCATGCATGTGGTGTTGATTGGACCACAGATAGCCTCCTGCCGTGTTTGGGAGTAGCTTTGGTACATCCCACTGGTGGTGGATTAATCTGTCTGAATGCTAAGAGAGAGAAATTACTACTTATCTTATAATTTCAGTTTATTTAATGAAGACAAGTTAATCCACCTTCCCGCCCTTGGTTGCCAGATGGTGGTGCTATTGTCCTGAGTGGCTGTGTTTGGAACCAGTTCCTAGATTAGTGATATTACACTCCTTTTCTAAGAGAAGTGTTTTCCTGTTAAATGAGTGCTTGAATGGTTGTCTATTAATAATTATGTTCATGTATTGTTTAGTTGGCTTTTGCGAAGAATACTGGGGGGCTGATGTCAGTGTATGAGAGATATATACCGTGACATCAGTTTTGCTCCGTTTCCATCTGCTGGTAGAAGTGCATAATTCACTGGTCGTGGTTTAATCTGTCTTCATTAAAGAAAAGGAAATTATCAGGTAAGTAGTAATTTCTCATTATAAATACACAGTATCATGTAAAAGTAAACACTTATTAGAAGCATCAGATCCAATCACGTAATAAAACAAATATCAGTATATTCTTTTATGAATCCTCTTTCTAAAAATGCATAAAACTGCAATAAAACAGCAATAATCATAATCGTCATAAAAAGATTTGCAACAGGTGCAGAACAGAACTAAAACATGCCAAAAAAAATATATTCAAATACTGGTCACCTCAGTGACAGCAAAACAAATTCCCTTTGCTGCCAAACACTTTGTGAAGTGGCACAGACCCCTGCAAATAAATAAATAAAATAGATTAAGGGAAAAAATATATATATTTACACACACACACCTCTCTTCCTGTCTTCTTTCCTTCCTCCTTCATTCACACATACAGACTCTCTCATATGCTCTTTCTCTCACACTCACACCCCCAGTCAGGCTCCCATTCACACATCCACACCCAGGCAGGCTGCCATTCACACACAAACACACACGCCCAGGCAGGCTGAAATTTGCATACACGCTCAGGCAGGCTGCCATCTACACCCACCCCCACCAACCCCAGGCAGGCTGCCATTTACATGCATATATATACCCACACACCCCAGGCACACACACTAACACTTACACCTAGGCAGGCTCCCATTCATACACCCTCACTGAGGCTATTATTCCCATACACACACACACACAAAATATAGGCAGACTTCCCATCAAGAGCAAAAGGAGGAATTTGTTCTGCTCTTGCTGTTCCTTGTGTGTATTCAAAACTCGCGGGGCTAGCATGTCCTCTTTGCAATACATGAGATCAGCATAGAGCACTTACTGGCCAGCTTGTTCACCACCTCACCAATCAATGTATTTTAAAAGTATTGCGAGAGTGCGCTAGCTCTTAAGCTGTAGGAGAGAGATTTCAATCACTTATATTATGTAGTGATGCTGAGCTGTGCAGGCTCACATGGGAGCCTACTCACTATACTCAGAAAAACAGTAGGACCTGTGGGAGTTAATCTAATGTCCATGGAGAAAGAAAGCTTGGGATAAGCATAGAGGATTTCTAGTTTTAAGGAAGTGAAGAGAAAGCCAGAGATGAACTAGGGTCTCTGGCATTACACCAGAAAGGAGAATCAAAATCGAGATTAGATGGGTTTTAAAGTCTTTATTTGCCATCAGCTTACTATGCAAAGGACAACAATGCAGCCTGTAGGTATTTTTCTTAGAAATCACATTTATTGAAGGAATAAGAATCCTGAATAAACATGGCTTCAGCTTATCTTATTGGTGTGTGGGGCAGCCTAGTACAGTCTCTGATACTTGGTGTGTGTTTAGGCCTGGTACAAGTCTGGCAGATAAGCTTCTTATGCAAAGTAGTGGCAGACGAGTTTAGTGACTGCGCAATGAATAATGTTCACGCTTTACCAAGTCAATTGATATATGACTTCTGTGCTGCTTGAGCAAAGGGATGTTATCCTAAAGCAGTAGTTCTCAGGTGTGTTGGGAGGTACCAGGAGGTGTGCCACAGAGAGGGAGGGAGGGAGATAGTGGTCAGGACTAGAAGGGAGGCAATTCTGCTGACTAAGAGCCAGGAGGAGGGGGTCAGTGTGAGTGCTCCTGGGCAGGAAGGGTTGGAAGAGATTGTGTGGGTGCTGCTAGACAGGGAGGGAAGGGGAAGGGATCAAGAGTTTGGGTGCTGAGGGGGAAAAGGGTCTGGGCATGCTGCATCTTCTTCTGACCTTGGGCAAGTCACTTCACCTTCCATTGCCTCAGGTACAAACTTAGATTGTGAGCCCTCTGGAGACAGAGAAATACCTAGTATACCTGAATATAATCTACTTTGAAGTGTCTGAAAGGTGGAATATAAATTGAATAAATAAATGTATAACAGTTTCATCTTCAGTTCAAATGGTCCTTAAAGTTATTCCTACAGAACATGTAGTAAAATATTTATAAAACAGTTGTAAGATGATTCTTGAACATTTGTTTAATGGCTACTCAAATAAAAGTTTTAATATAATGGTTAAAAATAACTAAATAAAAGATCAGAGTAGTTCCCAGGAGTATCCATAAATGAGCGATGTACAAATAAACCAGCCAAAAAAAAAAAGACACTACTGCAGCTCCTAGTTCTAAAATCATTGGTAAGGGCAAATCATTCACCCTTGCTTTGTTTCGAGACAGTGGTCCTTATCACCGCCTTGGGTTACATATCATATTAATAGAACGGGGTGGAGACCCTTTGCTGCAGGGCCACACACCAATCAGGTTCTCAGGCTATCCCTAATGAATATGCAGGAGAGAGATTTGCATGCACACTGCCTCAATTGAATGTAAATCTATCTCATACATATTTATTAGGGATATCCTGAAAACTTGAGCAGTGTGTGCCCTTGAGGACTGGAAGATACTCACTTTTGCTATAAAATGTGTAGAGCTTCCAGTTGGACGGTTGATTGTTATTGGTGATGTTGATTTTCATTACCCATCTTAATATATTATCTTTGTGGGTAGGTGAAACAATTCTTCCAGGCAAGGAAAGGAGAGAAGCCTCCTTGGAGGCTAAAACTTTTCAGTGATTTGACCTGCCAGCAAGGATTCCCTCTGTAAACTCATCTGTCAGTTCACATCACATCTACAACATGCCCTCACTAAGGAAGATAGTCACACCCAGACTTTAGAGTCCTCTCCACAGATGTAATGTAAAGTAATTAACATGGAAGTATGGTTAGTCTTTTCTCTGTATGTGAACTGCAGGACAAATTGCCCCTCAGACTGGTTGTTCTTCATAAGGCATTTTGAATTATTACTTTTATGGGTTTTTTTAAACTGAGCATCCTCTGGCCAAAATGCTGTTCACGGTTTTATCCTTATGTTCTATCATGCTAGATGGTTTTTATCTTGTCTACTAAAGTTCCTTGACATACCACAGTTTTTGAGATCTTTTGGCTGTGTTTTTCAGTCTTTCAAATCTGTTTCTTGGGGTTTGCTCATACCCCTGAGTCTGCAATGCAGTGTATAGTATTGGTACCTCTTCCTTGAGTCTAGTGGTGTTAAGAAATTCCCACATTTATTATTTATTGTGTATTGGACTTCAAGAGCCTTCGTGGTGCACTTGTGTGCATTTCAGATTTTCCTTTCATATTATTTTAACTGTTTTATCTGTTGCAGTCTTGCTAGTATTTACTTGCTAGTAATCTATATTTCCTTAAATCAAATTAATAGGAACCAAAAGTTTTTGAAAGTTCCTGTTTATCTTTTCCATCCCTCTTTGCTCTCTTTGTAATAAAGGTTTTTTTTCACTATCTATTTTGCTGCCCTTCCACATCAGACGTAAAAGTTCTAGGGATGCATTCCTGGCAAGAACCAATGCCAAGAAAAGTATCATTGGCCTTGGATTACAACTCCGAATCGATCCAACTATTCTACTGATCCACTACTCACTGTAGTGCACATACTAGCCATTGGCAAATTAGCAGACTGCAGTCATAAAAGACCTTGAAAGTTAAAGCAAATATATCCTTTTATCTAAATTAAAAGTAATTATTTTAAGTTAATTTGGACAAACAGCAGATGTTTTACATTTTTTTGAATCAAAACAAAGCAGCCATTGGAAGCAAGTGAGAGGAAAAGAGACGCAGATCAGCAATACTTTGCTAAATCCTTGACTTTTGCTTCATTACAGCTGTAAATAAGATAGTTAATTGCATAGAGGCTTGACGACTTGCAGATGGGCTGACTTTGTGGAAGAGCGGATGTCAAGCTTGAAAATCTCTTCCACCTGGGATTGCTCAGTGATGGGGGAGGAGGAGACAGGGAGCAGACTGACTCAGAAAAGCTAGAATTGTTATGATTTATTTAGAACAGAAAAATAACCTCCAACAGTAAAAAGGCTGCCCATATACATTTACACCAGGTGCTCAAGTCCATGGATAGCATGTCACCATACATTAACCTAATTGTGGGAGATCTCAGTACAGAACCCACAACTGCTTGCTTGCCTGATTAATAAAACTTGATTACACATTTTTCATCAAAATCATCAGTGTGGTTATAAAACAACCTCAGCAATCCATCAACACAATTCTTCAGTCAGTCCTTTCAATCCCTAATTAATATTTTTATGTTTAAATGAATGTTAAAAACCCGGTACCATTACTAATTTATACTGTACACTGTCCAATTTTTGATAAAGCATAAAACACGTTTTAGTTTGGTGATTCTAATCACTGCTCTATATAGTTTTTTTCTATTTTTCTTTTATTAATGTATTGTTTGAACCTGGAAATGGATATGGCATCAAATGTTACATTTGTTCCTTCAACCATGCTATTTAATACCTAATAATTAGAAGGCAAGCCTCTGGATGATAGTCCTGCATAGAATGTGACTATCTGTAGTCCTCAGGAAAGAGAATTTCATATAGTGGAGGTTCCCATAGCTCATCTTTCAGCTGATGGCATTACATGGAATTAATGAAGCATTCTTGTTAGAAACTGAAGGAACAATGTAGACAAAATGGAAGGAGAAAGGAAAGCTTTTTAAGGGAGGTGACATGATGGGTCGTTTAACAGAATAACCTTGTAATAGAAGATTTTCTGTTTGGAGGTTTTTGCATGCTTATTTCGTTTCATGGTTTCCTTTTTATATATCTGTAGGGCACACAGATTGAACCAAGCCTGAAACGCTGCAGCAATCCAGAATGTGATACATCTCCTCTGGACTATGTGATTCAAATGCAAAACAAACTAGTCCTGGACATTAGGCGTTACATAAAGAAATACTACAATGTAAGTATGTAGAGAGCATTCCCTGTATTTGTGAGGAAAGCAGATGCCATTCAACATTCACTTAGTGGTTTAGATCTGGTGGAAGTATCTAGGATTTCCTCATGCATTGTATTCTTGACTTTATACCACCTATGTCTGCATTAAGCAAGGGCCGCCTAAAACTTCTTAACCCCTCATTTGAGGGTTGTTAACTGCCCTTTCTTATCTCATTGGTGTTCTCTTATCTGGGGTTTGAGCACATTACCTCTGCAGCATGACCAATGAGAATCTTGTATCTTTTGCAGTTAACTTTGATTTGGTGAAAGTTAGCTGCCATAAACTGTAACATGCCTTAATGATATCATAATAGTCTTCCTGGCAAACACCTTTTAAAGAATTCTTGATTCTTTATTTATTTATTTACTTGTTGGTTTTTATATACACTGGCTAACGGCGGGTATGTTTGACACATTTGTTTGTGAGCACTCTCTGACAATTATTGAGAGGCCCATTGTTATATGAGGTATCACATTCTTTTCACTTCAAAAAAATTTTTTTGGTTCAGCTTGTATTTATGATGTGGCATGAAGTACTAATTTATTGATACATCATAATTGCACAGTTTCTATCTTCAATTTGGTTTTTATATACCGACATTCATTGGAACATCATGCCGGTTTACATTGTAACAAATTAACAAGAGAGTGAAATACAATAAAAGGGGAAGAGGGAGCAGCAATGAAGGAGGAGAGAGGCAGCAGAAGGAAGGATAGGGAAAGAGAGAAATTTGATAGGAACATTCGAGGAATATAAATTAACAATAGACAATATATGTACAGGTGGGCTGGTAGGTACCAGACCATTGATGGCAGTGAAAGGGAGAGATGGGGGGGGGAGGGGGAGGGAGGGACAGGGTAGGATAAGCTTAGAGTGGAGGAGGGGAACTTACAACACAGTATTTAGGAGTCTTTGCTTAGGGGGAAGAAACACTGGGGTAGATTTTCAAAGGGGTACGCGCGTAAGATACGCACAAGCCCCAGGACGCGCTTAAGTCCCGGGGCTTGCATGGAGGGGCATGCCGGGAGTGACGCGGCATTTCGGGGGCGTGTCTGGGGGCGTGGTTCCGGCCCGAGGACATTCTGGGGGCGTGAGAGCGGCCCCTGGACCAGCCCCCGGACCGGAACATGGAGTGCAGCAGCCGGCCCGGCGTGCGCCCGCTTCGAGCAGGTGGGGGGAGGGCGAAGGAAAGTTCCCTCCAAGGCCGCTCCGATTTCGGAGAGACCTCGGAGGGAACAGAGGCAGGCTGCGCGGCTCGGTGCGCGCAGGCTGCCGATTTTGGGCAGCCTTGCGTGCGCCGACCCCGGATTTTAATGGATACGCGCTGCTACGCACGTATCTATTGAAATCCCGCGTACTCTTGTTCACGCCTGGTGCGCAAACAAAAGTACGCATGTGCGCAGATTTATAAAATCTGCCCCACTGTATTTTGGAGTCTTTGCTAGGGGGAAGAAAAGGGGAGAAAGAGGAGAGGCAGATAGGAGGAGGGGAGAGAGAGTGGGCTAAGGGGTTGGAGTGCAAGCTAAGTTTGGTCAACATTTGGATACGCCAATGTAAAGAGCCAGGTTTTGAGCCCTTTTTAAAACTTAGACAGATTAGGTTCTAGACGGAGGGCCGTGGGCAGGGTGTTCCATAGGGAAGGGCCGGCAATGGAGAAAGCCCTTTCTCTGGTTGAGGTGTGGTGAGCAGTTTTTAGGGAGGAGGTGTATAGTTATAGTTAACTAAGATTTTATCACTCCAAGTACTTGTACAATACTGGTTACAGAAGTTACATTTTATGCTCAGTAATTCTTGTCTTATCATAAAGCAGGTGTCGTCAACTCCATTTGACTTGCAAAGCCCTCCCAGCTAGCAGGCCACTCCCTCCCAAATGCTTGCATTGTGAACATCAAAACTTCTGGGCTAGTTGTGCTAATCTCAAACGGGAGAGAAAGAGGTTCAAGAGTAGAAGGGTGTGGCTGGTTCTCATCTGGGAGAACCCACATTCCTAGCAGCAGACTTTTGGCTAACAGCAGTGTTGCCTTTTTTTGGGCACATAAGCCCAAAAGGATTGCAAACCCTAGTCACAGAAGGACTTCAGGGCTATGCTACCATTATACAAGGGATGTTGGCTCCTTTTCTGTCTTACTGAAAAATAGTCAACTGAGATTCCAGTTAATGCAGTTGTGGTGTAGTTATGTCCAAAGATGTATGAGCACTTGATTATTTGACAAATAATAAATATGATTGATAAATACATTTCTTAATGGTGCTTTCATACTGACATAGCCTATAATGATTTAAATGGGACAACATTTTGGTGAAATATCATTGCCCTGCAACACTGTGTTTAATTAAAATCTACAAATTCCGAATATGTGAACAGTGCCTAAAGTTTTATATTTTGAAACTACACGCAATTACATTCTGTGCTGAAATATGTTCAGTCTGCTGTTTAAACATAACTCTTCAGTTACTGCTACATGTTCTGTGTAGTAATCACTGCTTTTGAATATATATTTCTTTGCAATTAGAGCATGATATAGTACTTTCATCTCTGAAGTAAGGCCACATTAAAACCGATGTGATATTCTGTTCTTGCAATATTAAGGTATTCACGCATGTACATATATGGTTGTACTTTGTTCTTTTAAAGGGCTGGGACCTGCCTATGCTTATCTATGACTGGACTTCTTTGGGCTATCTTTTCAGCATGTAGGGGGTAGTAGAAGGGGCTGCTGGCCTAGCTCAGCCCTTTCTACTCTTTTTTGTAGAAATCAGGGTCAGCAAACAAGTTATAGGTGACATATTTTTATTGAACTAGCTTAATACATCTGTGATTAGCTTTCAAGAGATTTTATTTTCATACTTTTTAAGAAGTTTTTAATAGCTTTCATGCATTTCTTGAGGCAATGAATAATGTATTTAGTTTTCTACCTGAAACCTACTTTCTCCATGGCAAGCAGGAACAATACAGCCACAGAAGTGGGTGACATACGACAGATGTGCACTCTGAGTTCAGAAAGACAAAGTCTTTCTGAGCATGTGCGGGAATTCCTGCTTAGCTGCTCATGAGCCTCCTTGGTCAAATTTCTTTCACTAAGGCGAAGGATGCGTTTCCTGCTCTCTCTTATTGCACCATGATTTTTTTTATTTATCTTCGGTTTTCTTCATTCTTTTCCTTAGTTACTTCTCTTTGTTTGAGTCTCCACAAAAAAAAGTTTAATTTGTTCATCCTATCAGAAATTATATGACAAAGGCATTTGTCAAACTGTTCATATTATTCATATGTTACTTATATTGGACATTAGCAATACAGTATTGAAGACCATCATAACACCCATAAGCATAGAAATAATTGTTTGTTCATTTGCTTGGAACCGGGTCATATGTAATCATTGTTCTCTGATCAAATACCTTTTTTTTACAGTATTTCTTTTTTCAAATAAAATAAAGTAAGATCACTTCCCTCAACAGGCTTCTGTTTTCACTTGTATTGGAGGAACACTGATTCATTCAATATGGACACTTATAAGCAGCAACCTGACACAGTTGTTTCGAATAGTTTCTACATCAGGGTACACTCTACACTCAATGTCATTTGTTTCGCTAAAAGAGAAGAAAGTAAGAATGAGTTACACAAGTTAGAGCAACATCTCACCCACATCATATCGTTCCATAGTCAGTTCTTACTAGCATCATAAAGTTCAGTGCGTTCATGTTGATAACAGATTAAAGTGTTGAATGTGCTCTGCAATGGCAGAGTATCTCTTAAATAAAACGGAGCGTACGCATGGTTGCGTCAAGACGTACAATCACGACGTAACAGCTGTCAAAGTACAACTCTTAAAATATCAATTACTTGTTTAGAAAAAATATACAAGCACTTGTTCGAAAAAATGACTCCTCTCTATATCAGCATTCAATCCCAGTGGAATAATAGCATTCATATTGAAAATCCATTGTTGTTTGCATCATAATAAAAATTTTTACCCGATTTTCCCCCCTTCCAGTCATTTTCAATTTTAACCAACACGAACCACTTGATGTCTTCAAAAGTATGATTAAGTTCCAGAAAATGAGAGACAACTGGAGTATGGAGTTTTTAAGCAACTCTTATGTTCAAGCAAGCGAATACATAGTGGCCTTGTTGTTTGACCAACATATTGAAGACCACAAGGACAGTTTATGCAGTATTCCATGTAGCTAATCTTACAACTGGACATCTTGTAGATCAGGAAGACTTTCCCTGTAGCAGAAGTGGTTTTACGATGTGAACAATGGATTTTCAATTTGAACTCTTAGTCCACTGGGATTGAATGTTGATATAGAGTTGGAGTCATTTTTTCTAACAAGTGCTTAACATATTTTCTCTAAACAAGTGATATTTTAAATGTTGTACTTTGACAGCTGTTACGTTGTGATTGTACGTCTGTTTATGCAATCACGCATATGCTTCATTTTATTTAAAAGGCGCTTTGCCATTGCAGAGTGCTTTCAACACTTTAATCTGTTAGCATGAATACACTGAATTTTTTGATGCCAGTAAGAATGGACAACGGAACAGTATGATATGGGTGAAATGTTGCTCTAACTTGTATGACTCAATCTTACTTCTCTTTTAGTGAAACAAATGACAACCACTGATGCAGAAACTATTCGAAACAATGTTATGTTGGGTTGCTGCCTACAAGTGTCTATATTGAATGAATCACTGTTCATCCAATGCAAGTGAAAAAGGAAGCTTTACTTTTTTAATTTGCAAAAAAAAATTTTTTTTATTTTTTTTATTTTTTTTTTTACAGTATTTGGTGATCAGAGACCAGTGATTACATATGATCTGGTTCCAATCTTATGAACAAATAATTATTTCTATGCTTATGGGTGTTATGATGGTCTTCAATACTGCATTGCTAATGTCCAATATAAGTAACACATGAAGAATATGAGCAGTTTGACGAATGCCTTTTTGTTATATAATTTACTTTGTGCATTTTGCACAAATTGACTCCGTTTTTTGGTAATTTGCATCATATCAGGAAACCGACCCTTCAAATAATGTGCCAAGTGTAGCCATCAAATAGCTAGTGTCAGTTTATATTACGTCTACATTTGCTTTTTAGAGCCTTCATACGACATAATTAACTGCAAAGAATGTGGAATGATGTCCCTGTGAGCAGTAAAATTCAGGGAATTAAAATGAGGTATGAAACTTTTCCTCTTGAAAGAGCCAAATGTCTCATTAAAAAAAAGAGGTCAGTCACCAAAATGTGAAAGTAATGATTCTTTTGCATCCATCGGAGCAGAGCTAAACAGAAATCTCTCTTGGTGCACAAGTCACAATACCGTGCTCATAAATTGGCACATACAACCTTGACCACAAAAAAATAAAATTCACAAATTTGCATCATAGTCTTCTCACTTGTTGGCGCCATCCACTTCAGATGCCTCAGTACAGATATTCTGTGCCATCATCAGTGCTAAAAATGTAGGTGCCATCACCAAAATGTTGGCATTGAAGCTATCAGCACAAAAATTGCATTCATTACCAGTATTGGTGCCAAGAGAGTCATACTTATACAAAAGCTATGGTTAGAGTTTATACACATAATATATAACAGATGTTAAATCAGCTACTACATCTCAACTTATTCCAATCCTTAAAAGGCTTACTACTTAACTTGACTCTCCGATCCTACCTTATCAAGGAATTTTGCATGTTCAGCCAAAACAAATATCCCTTGCACTATCAAGGGAAAAAAATCACTATCGTTAGGAACACATATCTTGGACAGTGATTCAGTCTTACTACCAATCTTTTTACGGCTCCTTTACTGATCAGCCATTGTTTCACCAGACCCTTTTCTGGAAACTCCTAGAAGCAGCACACCATCTGAGGACTTATCTGGCTTTCAGATAAAAATGACATAATCCATACCATTTTTATTACAAGAAGAAACAGATGACAGATGAATTCCCAAGAGTTCTAAAATCTATAAAAGCACCTAAACAACTCTGTGCTGTATTAGTTCATAAGACCTTCAGATCAAAATGTGGCTTACTACTCTACTTTGCCAGTAGCCAAATGGATAGATTTAAAATACAAGGTTAAAAATTGCTCAGGCTGCAATAGTGCAAGTACCTCATGATTCAGTGGTGATAGAATCAGAATTAAAATGAGCTAAGGAATTATATTTACTCAAACAATCCTTCATTGGGCAATATGGGGAATATTATTTTCCAAATCCGCCATGCTTCAGAATAAAATATCTGCACACCTGTTTCAAATGACTCTGTAATTGTATAACATTCTATAGAAAATGAGACCTCCACATTTCTGCCAGTAGATCTTCGACAAATTTACGCAGGATCTTTTTTAAGCGGATGAATGGACAAAGCATTTAATAAGATCTACGTAATGATACTGGCTGCTAGGCAACCACCCTGCCAACAGGGGGTTCTCACTGGGCCACGCTCAGACCTACTCTAGCCTCTGCTATGAAGGCTGTATGATGCAGCAAGTCCAGCCTGTCACAGGGTACGCCCCACCTCAGCACTAAGTCTCTTCTCTGCATGTGGCCTCTTGTCCCTTGTATTCCTTGCTTAGTGTCCCTGCTCTGGGATACCTAGTTTTTTTGGCTTTGGTTAGACCTCCCAGTGGTCTTTCTTGCCTTTGTGTTTCTAATTTTGCTTTGTTCTGTTAGGCCTTCCAGTGACTTTTCTTGCCCGCGTGTTCCTAGCTTTACTCCTGACCTATGTTAGGCCTTCCAATAGCTCCCTTGTCCGTGTGTTTCCTTTGTGCTATCTGTTCCATGCTTTGTCTGGTTCCTTGTTTGATTTCTGGACTTACCTGCCTTTTGCTTATTTGTCAGTCCCCGTCTTGTCGGTGCCCACCCCTGTTTGCGTTCTATGTGACCAGGGCACCTTCCCCATCCTCTTACTTCTTGCTGCCTGCTGGTTACAGTGGGTGTACTCTCCCTGACCCTGTGCACCTCCCTCCATAAGACCTGCCAGCCACCAGCACCAGAGGACCAAATCTGAAGGGAAGGTGGCTGGTCAGGCAGAAGACCTGCACCTGTCCTGCTTGCTCCTGACCCCCTACAAAAGACCTCACTTGACCTGTCTGTTCCTGACCTCCTAGGGAGTACCTTCAAATCGGCCAGCTCAGCTGTGGCAGTGTATTTGACAGTTTTAATATATTTTCAAAATGTTCTGCCATTGTCATAGGAGCAAGAAGGATTAGCTTGCTTGAAAGCAGGCTTAAGAAAAGATGTTCATGACAAACTAGTGGATGCGCCATGTTCGGGGGGGACAAAGTCAAAGAAACTATCAATGTTATAAAGGAACATTGTTCAACTTTATAGACTTTGACTACAGCAACCTCAATTCCCATGTATACTTAGAGAAGATATCAAACAATCTTACAAGTAGCAATTCTATTATCCTTACACATGGTACCAGCCTTATCTGTACCAAAGATAGTGCTTTCAACCAGTCCTAGAGAAAGAGTCCAAAGAAAAGCACTGAAATAGCAACCTCAAAAATAAGCACCAAATTTTGACTAGATATATATCCCATTCCATCTGAAGATCTTCCAGTGGGAGGAAGACTTTTCATCTCCGATGGATATTCAATATTGCCTAAATTTCTAAACTTTGCACTCCTTGTCTCTCATTACTTATGTAACCCCACCCTGATGTGCAAGTCCAGCATGGGTGGGTACATAAAGTTATTCATCTGCTTTACAGGGCAGGGGCCCTGGCTAGCTGATCTGACTCTTCCCTTCCCAAGGTGCAGGTCCTTTTGACTAGGGATAGAAAGGAGTCTTCTCAGGTCCCAATGCAGGATTTTTAGCTTCATTTATTTATTTATTTATTTATTTTATTTAAAATTTTTATATACCGACATTCATCAAGGATATCATATCGGTTCACATTGTAACGCAAAAACAAACGCACGGCATGGCGCTTTACATTGAACAGTAAAAACATGATAACAAGGCATTAACGAGAGGGGGAACAATAACATGGGAAGTTTTGCAATAAAATTATAAACAAAGTTTGCAATTATATACATATGTACAAAAGAAAGAAAACTATGAGGTTAATGTGCTGAATTTCCTGGGCTAGGTGAATTTTTACACTTTGTGCTGGGTGCTATCTGCTGAGTGCCAAAGAATACACAGGGACCACTGAGAAAGTGTCCAAAAATAATACTTTACTGCATCAACATGGTTGAGTAGCACAAATAAATAGGTTTTCGGCTCCATAGTTCTTTTCTTTTTCTCTTGAAGTATAGTTCTTGTGCCCTCCATCTGTGCAAGAGTCTATTATTAGGACCAGGAATCCCACTGCCAACCTAGGTTAAGTAGAGCAGTAGACCCCTCAGGTTAGGGCCTCTTTAGTGGGTGGGAACCCCTCCCAGATGGCAAAAATCTAATCCTGACACAGATAGTTAATGTCTCTAGCTCCCCAGGGTTGGCTGAAAATGCCAAGTGGGTGCCCTCCCCTATTTCAGATGATTTTAATTCTCACAGATAGTTGACCTTTCTTTTGATGAGGATTCTGGATGGATCTTCTGGTTCATCAATGGGTAGGAAAAGGGGCAGAAAAACCACTTCCTCCCAGATCTTGGGGGGAAAAAAAACCTACTTCTTTGTTCCCCCAAATAGATAACTTCAGAGGCCCTCTGCAACAGATCACCACCACTTCAGGGGCAGGTCTTCCCTAAAACTGGGCATCTTCGACTCAGGGTTCCCCAATCCCTGAGCCTCAGAAAGGTCCAGGCCTTCAGCAGGCTCCTTTACTCAAAAGTGCAAAATCCAACTCAGCATATGGACAAAACACACTCTACTTCAGTTGGAGAGTAAAGCAGTGCAGTCCATACCCATCCTGAAAGGTCTTGGAGGGTTTTCAAGGCTTCAGGTAGGCCAAAAGGTAACTTAGGAAAAAAAACAAACCTCCAACCTCTCTCTCTAACTTCCAATTTAGACTGCCCCCAGAGCCCTTTGCCGAATTCTGCTATAAAACCTTCTACCAGGGTTATCCATTAAGGGCCCTGCCATGGGAAGGCTGCCACTGAATGGATCCTCCCCTAATTATTTTTCTCTAACTGCACTAACAGGTTTACTCCCAGAGCTTTAAAGGTAACCTGGAAAGGGTGCCCAGCTTACACTTACATAGTAATATAGTAATGAAGGCAGAAAAAGACCAAAATAGTCCATCTAGTCTGCCCAGCAAGCTTCCCAAGGTAGTAACTGCCACTCTATGCAGGTTACCCCCATGTTTCTCTTAAGGATAGAAACTGCTGCTCCGTGCAGGTTACCCCATGTTTCTCTTAAGGGTAGTAATGGCCGCTCCGTGCAGGTTACCCCCATGTTTCTCTTAAGGGTAGTAACTGCCGCTTCATGCCAGTTAAGCTTTTTTATTTATTCCCATCCTCTAGCCTTTTAGGGACCCACAGTGTTTATCCCATGCCCCTTTGAAATCCTTCAAAGTTTTAGTCTTCACCACTTCCTCCGGAAGGGCTTTCCAGGCATCTACCACCCTCTCAGTGAAGAAATATTTCCTGACATTGGTTCTAAGTCTTCCTCCCTGGAGTTTCAAATCGTGACCACCTAGTTCTATTAAATTGTTTCCAATGAAAAAGGTTTGTTGACGACCATGGATCATTAAAACTATTCAAGTATCTGAAGGTCTGTATCATATCATCCCTGCTCCTCCTCTCCTCCAGGGTATACATATTCAGGTTCTTCAACCTCTCCTCATAAGTCATTCGATACAGACCACCCACCATTTTGGTCGCCCTTCTCTGGATCGCCTCCATCCTGTCTCTGTCTCCTTTGAGATGTGGTCTCCAGAACTGAACACACTACTCCAGGTGAGGCCTCACCAAGGACCTGTACAAGGGATTATCACTTCCCTTTTCTTACTAGATATTCCTCTCTCTATGCAGCCCAGCATTCTTCTGGCTTTGGCTATCGCCGTGTCACGCTGCTTCGTCGACTTCAGGTCGTTAGACACTATCACCCCAAGGTCTCTCTCCTGTTCCATGCACATCAGCCCTTCACCCCCCCTCCAATGCATATAGTTCTTTCAGATTACCACACCCCAGATGCATGACTCTGCATTTCTTGGCATTGAATCCCAGCTGCCATATCTTCAACCACTCTTCCAGCTTCCTTAAATCCTGTCTCTTTCTCTGTACTTTTTCTGGTGTGTCCACTCTGTTGCAAATCTTAGTATTATCTGCAAATAGAAAAACTTTACTTTCTATCCCTTCTGCAATGTCGCTCACGAAATGTTGAACAGAACCGGTCCCAACACTGATCCCCTGTGGCACTCCATTTAACACCATTTTCTCTTCAGAGTAAATTCCATTTACCTTCACCCATTGTCTTCTGTCTGTCAACCAGTTTGTAATCCATGCCAACACCTTGGAGCTGACTCCCAAGCTTCTCATTTTGTTTAGTCTTCTGTGTGGGACCATATCAAAAGCTTTACTAAAATCCAAGTAAATTACATCAAGCACTCTTCCCTGATCCAGTTCTCTAGTCACTTCATCAAAGAAATCAATTAGATTCGTCTGACAGGACCTTCCCCTGGTGAATCCATGCTACTCTGATCGAGCAACCCACCGGATTGTAGATAGTTCACTATCCTTTCCTTCAGCAGAGTCTCCATTAATTTTCCCACCACCGAGGTAGTCCTGGGGGAATTCTGCGCTACTACGGAGTGCAGAATTTGCGCAGAATTTCCCCCTGCGCAGAATTGCCATTTTCTGCACAGAATTGCCAAATTCTATACAGAAAATAGCAGAGGAGACCCTGGCATGCCGCAAACAGAGTGCGTCCTGCATGTGCCGTGTGACGCACTCCATTCGCAGCGAAGATGAAGGCGCTGGCGTTCCGTTCGCGGCAAAATGGAAGACCTCCGTGTGCCGTGAACGGAGTATGCTCTGCTCACGGCGAAGTTGGAAGGCCCCGGTGAGAGAGAATGTGTGAGAGGGGAGGGGAGGGCGAGAGAGCAGGAGGGGGTGTAAGAGACAGCATGGGAGGTAAGAGGGTGGGGATGCTTGAGTGTGAGTTTCGGAGAGAGAGAGCCTATATGAGGGGAGGGTGAGAGAGAGCAGGAGGGTGTGTGAGAGAGCATGAGAAGTAAGAGTAGGGATGCTTGAGTGAGGGTTTCAGAGCGAGGGAGCCTATATGAGGGGAGGGTGAGAGAGCATGGGGGTAAGAGAGTGGGGGGCAGGGGTGCTTGAGTATGGGTTTCAGAGAGAGGGAGCCTATTATGAGGAGATTGTGAAGGAGTGTGTATGTGTGAGAGATTGGGAACTCATAATTATGAAAAAAGGATCGTGTGTTTGTGAGTGTGCTAGCCTGTGTGAAGGGATTGTGTATGTGTGAGACAGAGCTTATGTGAACAGGTGCGTGAGAGAGAGACATAGGTAGCCTGTGTGAGGATGTATGTGTGAGAGAGAAAGGGAGCTTGTGTGGGTGTGTATGCAACAAAGAGGGCCCTGTATGAGGGGATGTGAGTGTGTGCGAGAGAGTGAGGGAGCTTGTATGAGGGTGTGTGTATGTGTATTAGAGAGAGAGAGAGCATGTGTGTGAGAGAGGGGAGGGACAGAGGGAGCCTGTGTGAGGGACAGTACTGAGAATGGGGTCAAACTCTGGGACTGGCAATAGAGTGGAAGGGGTTGAGCCTAGAGGTGAAGGGGAGAGATACTGGCAGGTAGAAGAGTTGGAATCTGAGAGGGCAAAGTGGCCAGGGGAGTAGGGAGAACGAGTGGAAGGGGCACTCTTACAGTGAATTTCTAAGAAAATTCTGCTCAAAATATTTAAAATTCTGCATCTTTAAGTAATAACTTTTTTCTATATTAATTTAAAATGTAATTACTTAGACTGTCACGTAAATTGTGTTATTTTGACCAATATAAAGTTTGCAGAATTTTAAGTTTTTGTGCACAGAATTTTAAAATTTTTTGCGCAGAACTTCCCCAGGAGTACACCAAGGTGATGCTAACTGGCCTGTAGTTTCCAGCCTCTTCTCTGCTCCCACTCTTGTGAAGCGGGACCACCACTGCTCTTCTCTAGTCACTAGGCTCTACACTCTTTTCCAAAGATCTATTGAACAGGTCACACAGTGGACCCACCAGCACATTTCTGAGTTCCCTCAGTATTCTGGGGTGAACTTCATCAGGCCCCATTGCTTTGTCCACTTTCAGTTTTCTTAGCTCTTCCCATACATTATCTTCTGTAAATGGAGGTATCTTTGGAGCAGCTGCAAATCCTAAAAGACAAACTAATTTTGCTCCTTTCATCACATGCAATAGAATCAGTCCTGATGCCAGAATGAGGCAAGGGCTTTTACTCAAGGTACTTCATCATACTAAAAAAAAAAGGGGGGGGGGCTCTGCCCTATCTTGAACTTGAGGAACTTACACAAAAAAGATATAGCTAAACTAGAAAAAGTACAGCGAAAGATGACCAAATGATAAAGGGCATGGATTGGCTCCCCTATAAGGAAAAGCTAAAGATATTAAGGCTGTTCAGCTTTGAGAAGAGAAGGCTAAGGGGATATATGATAGAGGTCTATAAAATCTTAAGTGGAGTAGAAAGGGTAAATGTGAATAGGTTGCTTGCACTTTCAAAAAATAGGCTCTGGGACACTCCATGAAGTTATTAAGTAGCATATTTAAAACTAATTGGAGAAAATGATTTCAATCAATGTATAGTTAAGTTCTGGACCTCATTGCCAGAGAATGTGTTAAAGACAGTTAGTGTAGCTGAGTTTAAAAAAGGTTTGAACATATTCTTGGATGAAAAGTCCAAAACTGTTATTAACCAGACAAATTTGGAGAATGCCACTACTTATCCCTGGGTGTTAGCAGCATGGGATTTATCTACTGTCTGTGATTCTGCCAGGTTCTTGTGACCTGGATTGGTCACTGCTAGAAACAGGATATTGGGTCTGTCAGGCCGATACAGTAAGGAGCGGTAGGAAGAGCTGCGTTAGTGCCGGGCACACCCGTGGTTGCCGCATGCACAGCCCAGCTCACCTACCGCTCGATACTGTATGTAACTGGCTTGCAAATGCAAGCTGCGTCTAAGAAGCGTCCGTGAAGCATTAGGCCCGTGCAATCCATTTTACTGTATAGAGCGCTATACAGTATCCTGGGTGCGCTGGCCTAACGCTTCACGGACACGCTGGTATCTGTCATTTCAAATGTCATTTGAAATGACATTTGAAATGACAGGTACCAGGAAGTGGACGGTTCTCCTACGCTCGGGATTGCCAGTCCTCTCTCCTCTCCTCCCGAAGCAAGCAACGAAAGCGGAAAAAATAAAAAAAAAAGAAGAAAGAGAAAAAAAAAAAGTAGCAAGAGAGAGAAGGGAGAGAGGACGGGCAATCCTACGCTCGGGATTGTCAGTCCTCTCTCCCCTCCTCCCGAAGCAAGGCGCGAAAAGCAGCCTTGCTTCGGGAGGAGGGGAGAGAGGACTGGCAGTGAAAAGCAACGAAGCCACTTACTTTTTTTGCAGCCCCCTCCGGAGACGGACATCGGCGACGACGACCGCGGCTCCCCTGCCTCCAGCTGCCCGTGAAGATGGACGCATCGCACGGGCGAAAGCAGCCCCTGTGCATGCAATTGGGCCGCTCAAGGCGTGACATCACGACGTTTACCTTTTTTAAATCCCTGGTTGATAGCTAGGAGAACTCTTCAGAGTTGCTACTCTTCCTGCTGTTAAGGTTTCCAGGAGGCCCCTGTACAAAAACAGCACAGCAGCTGATCCTAGAAGGGTATTCAATTTTCTGAGGAACTGGAATCTATACTATGAATCACTCATACATACCATAGAAATACATAGGTTCTGTGATCTGTTCTCTGGTAGGTCTAGAGTGGGATCTGAAATTGTCATTTAAGAGACTCATCTACATTTTCCATGAGCCATAAAAAAAAAAAAATGGCTCAGTGAAAAAAAGCAAAACCCCTTCTGACAATGCAACATGAAAGGGAATGACCTACAATAATCAGTTTGAGAAAATGAAACATGTACAAACTATTGTATATAATGATTTTTAAGATATTAGTATTGAAATTAGTGTCCATTAAAGCTCCACTGGATTAGTTTAATGAGGATGACTACGTTTACTCTTGACACGTCTATCTTTTGAGAATTACCTGAATCTATGACTGAGCAGAGTGAAGAGTATCAAGATGCTAATATGCTTTGTCCTAGGATAGAGAGAGGAGGAGAGAAGTGACAACTAGCTGGAGAGAGAAGGGCTGAATAGGGAACATAAGAAAATGCCATACTGGGTCAGACCAAGGGTCCATCAAGCCCAACATCCTGTTTCCAACAGTGGCCAATCCAGGCCATAAGAACCTGGCAAAAGTACCCAAAAACTAAGTCTATTCCATGTTACCATTGCTGATGGCAGTGGCTATTCTCTAAGTCAACTTAATGGCAGGTAATGGACTTCTCCTCCAAGAACTTATCCAATCCTTTTTTAAACCCAGCTATACTAACTGCACTAACCACATCCCCCTGGCAACAAATTCCAGAGTTTAATTCTGCGTTGAGTGAAAAAGAACTTTCTCTGATTCGTTTTAAATGTGCCACATGCTAACTTCATGGAGTGCCCCCTAGTCCTTCTATTATCCAAAAGAGTAAATAACTGATTCACATTTACCCGTTCTAGACCTCTCATGATTTTAAACATCTCTATCATTTCCCCCTCAGCCGTCTCTTCTCCAAGCTGAACAGTCCAAACCTCCTTAGTCTTTCCTCATAGGGGAGCTGTTCAATCCCCTTTATCATTTTGGTCGCCCTTCTCTGTACCTTCTCCATCGCATCTATATCTTTTTTGAGATGCGGAAACCAGAATTGTACACAGTATTCAAGGTGCGGTCTCACCATGGAGCGATACAGAGGCATTATGACATTTTCCATTTTATTCACCATTCCCTTTGTAATAATTCACAACATTCTGTTTGCTTTTTTGACTGCTGCAGCACACTGAACCAACGATTTCAATGTGTTATCCACTATGACACCTAGATCTATTTCTTGGGTGGTAGCTCCTAATATGGAACCTAACATTGTGTAACTATAGCATGGGTTATTTTTCCCTAAATGCATCACCTTGTACTTATCCACATTAAATTTTATCTCCCATTTGGATGCCCAATTTTTCAGTCTCACAAGGTCTTCCTGCAATTTATCACAATCCGCTTGTGATTTAACTACTCTGAGTAATTTTGTGTCATCTGCAAATTTGATTCTCACTTGTCATATTTCCTTTCCAGATAATTTATAAATATATTGAAAAATATGGGTCCCAGTACAGATCCCTGAGGCACTCCACTGCCCACTCCCCTCCACTGAGAATACTGTCCATTTAATCCTACTCTCTGTTTCCTGCCTTTTAGCCAGTTTGTAATCCGCGAAAGGACATCACCACCTATCCCATGACTTTTTACTTTTCCTAGAAGCCTCTCATGAGGAAATTTGTCATATGCCTTCTGAAAATCCAAATACACTACATCTACCGGTTCACCTTTATCTACATGTTTATTAACTACTTCAAAAAAGTGAAGCAGATTTGTGAGGCAAGACTTGCCTTGTGTAAAGCCATGCTGACTTTTTTCCATTAAGCCATGTCTTTCTATTTGTTCTGTGATTTTGACATTTAGAACACTTTCCACTTTTTTTCTTGGCAGTGAAGTCAGGCTAACTGGTCTGTAGTTTCCCGGATCGGCCCTGGAGCTCTTTTTAAATATTGGGGTTACATTAGTCACTCTCCAGTCTTTAGGTACAATGGATGATTTTAATGATAGATTACAAATTTTTACTAATAGATCTGAAACTTCATTTTTTAGTTCCTTCAGAACCCTGGGGTGTATACCATCCGGTCCAGGTGATTTACTACTCTTCAGTTTGTCAATCAGGTCTACCACATCTTCTAGGTTCACCGTGATTTGGTTCAGTCCATCTGAATCATTACCCATGAAAACCTTGTCCGGAGCGGATATCTCCCCAACATCCTCTTCAGTAAACACCGAAGCAAAAAAATCGTTTAGTCTTTCCACAATGGCCAAAGTGCCCCGTTAACCCCTCGATCATCTAACAGTCCAAATGACTCCTTCACAGGCTTTCTGCTTCGGATATATTTTTTAAAGTTTTTACTGTGGCCGCGCATACACGCTGAGAGAACACTACTCTGAACTCTGAGAAATTTCCTTGAAATATGCCACCTAAAAGAAAGGGGAAAGTTTGGGTCTACCCCTCCGAACCACCCCCGAATTCAGGTCAGCGTCTGATAACATTGTATGCACCGGTGTTGGTAACTAATTTGGAGGAGAATGCCCCCGCTTCAGCATTGGAGGAAGGAGCCCCCTCTTCGCAGGGGGAAGTGACACTGACCCCTCCTGATCCCCGGCGCCCAATAATGATGTCATCCACCGGCTCCCCCCGTGTTTGCCGGAGAGCAGCCAGCCGAAGGGGCGGCTTTTGTGTCGGCATGAGTGGAACCCAGACGAGAGCTTCTCAGCCTACCTGAATCCCCTGAAGGCACTGCAGTGTGTGGAGTTGGAGGTTTTGAGGCGGTGGTTTTAACATTGACTCCTGAGCAAGGAGAGGGAGAGAGAAGGGGAAGGCTGATGACGGTGGAGAAAAGTACGGCTGAGAATGGGGGTGAGTTAATCCACTTTCTAATACCAGCAAAGCCAGCAATTGTGACCCTTGACTCATTATGGGACTTAGTGGCTGGTTTGAGTAAGGCTCTGTTTGAGACTAATGCAAAAGTTGGAACCCTCAACACTAAGGTGGAAAAAATTAAAGAAAAAATGGCAAAAAGTGAATCTAGGATAGATTCTGTGGTAGCTATATTAGAAAAAAATACTAACATTACAACCAAGTTAATTAAAGATGTTACTTCAGCTTCCCGTAGAATTGAGAACCTTGAGAATTACTCCAAACATCTCAACCTTAGATTTACAAATTTCCCTAGGATTGTGGGGCAAACAATGGATGTGACTCTTAAGAAATATTTCCTCGAAAATTTGAAGCTTAATGAACAGGGTTTACCCTGTATAGTTAAGCAAATTTCTCTTATGCCACCACAGGTGGTTAGACCTATAAGCAACTTTCATAGATAAAGAGACCATGTTCTGAAAACCAGGCTGAGATTATGGAGAATTTGACCAGATACCTAGAAGATTCTTCAACAGAACTGTGTGATAGAGCAACTCTTCTAGTTACCTTTGCAAATGTGCATGATATGGGAATTGTGATGAAAAATTTCTTTAAAAATATTTCAACTCCATTTTATGGAGCAATGGTGAGAATTTTCCCGGACCTTGCTCGTGTTACACAGCAAAGGAGAAGGGAATTTTTGACTTACAGGTCACAAGTTAAAAGTTTGGGATATTCCTATGTTTTGAGATATCCAAGTAGATGCATTATAAAACAAAAAGATGAATGTTTTGTTTTCTATTATCCAGGGCAACTCAAATCATTTGTAAATGCTAAGGTGATTTCTGTAATTTCTCCTAGCGAGCACTAAGTGGGATCTAGAATAATTTGTGTTACCAATAATGCTAAACCGTTTCTTAATGTAACATGAAAATGTTGGATTTCCTGAGTTATACTCCTAAAATCCGTCGTCTCAGTATTTCTTTGTAGAGGATTCTGGCCAATTGTATCTGATTTCCTGATATATATGTCTGTATAATTTTATGTACCAATTGATATGGCTGTATCCTATTTTATTTAGTATGTTTATCTTACTTTAATTGTTTGAAAATCACAATAAAGATTAAATTTAAAAAAAAAAGGTTTTACTGTGAGTTTTTGCCTCTACAGCCAACTTCTTTTCAAATTTTCTCTTAGCCTGTCTTATCAGTGTCTTAAATTTAACTTGCCAACGCTTATCCTTTATCCTATTTTCTTCTGTTGGATCCTTCCAATTTTTGAATGAAGATCTTTTGGCTAAAAATAGCCTCTTTCACCTCACCTTTTAACCATGCCGGTAATCATTTTGCCTTCCTTCCACCTTTCTTAATGAGTGGAATACATCTGGATTGTGCTTCTAGGATGGTATTTTAACTACTTTTCTCATTTTATCAAAGTTTCCCTTTTGAAAGGTTAGCACTAGAGCCGTGAATTTGCTTACTGTCCCCCTTCCAGTCATTAATTCAAATTTGATCATATTTTGATCACTTGACAAGCGGCCCCACCACAGTTACCTCTCTCACCAAATCCAATGCTCCACTGAGAATTAGATCTAAAATTTCTCTCTTGTCTGTTCCTGAACCAATTGCTCCTTACAAATGTCATTTATTCCATCCAGGACCTTTATCTCTCTAGCATGTCCCGATGATACATTTACCCAGTCAATACTGGGGTAATTGAAATCTCCCATTATTACTGCACTACCAATTTGGTTAGCTTCCCTAATTTCTCTTAGCATTTCACTGTCTGTCTCACCATCTTGGCCAGGTGGATGGTAGTATACTCTTGTCACTATACTCTTCCCACAACACACAAGTGATTTCTACCCACAAAGATTCGATTGTGCATTTAGTCTCATGGAGCATGTTTATCCTGTTGGACTCTATGCCATCCTGGACATAAAGCATCGCACCACCTCTCGGATGCTCCTCTGTCATTGCGATATAATTTGTACCCCGGTATAGCACTGTCCCATTGGTTATCCTCCTTCCACCATGTCTGTCGTCATTCACTGCTATACATTCTAATTCTCCCATTTTACTACTTAGACTTCTATCATTAGCATACAAACATTTCAAAGTGTGTTTTTTGTTTGTATTTTCATTCTGCTTTTTATTTGATAGGGATAAATTAGAATTTTTTAGCTTAGGTGAGTTTTTAGTTACAGGCACTTGGACTACTTTTCTTATTATTGGAACCTCACTGTTGGGATGCCCTAATTCTAATGCGTCATTAGTATCCTTTGAAGATCCCTGCCTGCGAACCATGTGCTGCTGAGCGACTGTCGGCTTTCCCCTTTGTTCTAGTTTAAAAGCTGCTCTCTCTCTCTCCTTTTTAAAGGTTAGCGCCAGCAGTCTGGTTCCATCCTGGTTAGGGTGGAGCCCATCCCTTTGGAAGAAACTCCCCCTTCCCTAAAAAGTTCCCCAGTTCCTTACAAAACTGAATCCCTCTTCCTTCCTTGCACCATCGTCTCATCCATGCATTGAGACTCTGGAGCTCTACCTGCCTCTGGGGACCTGCGCGTGGATCAGGGAGCATTTCAGAGAATGCTACCCTGGAGGTTCTAGCTTTCAGCTTTCTACCTAAGAGCCTAAATTTGGCTTCCAGAACCTCCCTCCCACATTTTCCTATGTCGTTGGTGCCCACATGTACCACGACAGCTGGCTTCTCCCCAGCAAGGTCTGAAATTCTATCTAGGTGACGCGTGAGGTCCGCCACCTTCGCACCAGGTAGGCATGTTACCAGGCGATCATGCCCACCAGCCACCCGGCTGTCTGCATTCCTAATAATCAAATCACCAACTATGACGGCTGACCTAACCCTTCCCTCCTGGGCAGTAGCCCTTGGAGAGACATCCTTGGTGCGAAAGGATAATGCACCACCTGGAGAGCAGGTTCTTGCTACAGGATCCTTTCCTGCTGCACCAGGTTGATTCTCTCCAATCATGAGCCCTTCCTTCAAGGCAGCACCGGGGCTGCCAGTCTGAAATTGGGACTTGGCTACTATGTCTCTGAGGGTCTCATCTATATAACTCTCTGTCTGCCTCAGCTCCTCCAGGTCTGCCACTCTAGCCTCCAGAGATCGGACTCGTTCTCTGAGAGACAGGAGCTCTTTGCATCAGTTGCACACGTACAACTTCTCACCGGCGGGTAAAAGAATCATACATGTGACACTCAATGCAAAAGATTGGGAAGCACCCCCCTCTTGCTATTGGACTGCTGCCTTCATCTCAAATTTGTTCAGTTCCTAGGGGAGGGAAATAGCATAACAATGCATAAGAGGTTAACTCTGAGGTATTTTTATACACAAGCTACACTTCAAGCTAGTGGACTACTGTCGCTAAGGTAGTCTAGAAATGGCTACTGTGAATCATTAATGGATGAAAAATTACTAACCTTTTTTTAATTCCTTTCTCAGTCTTTAGTGTAACATATCAAAATCTTTGCTCCTGAGAGGTCTTTCAAATGTGTGTTTTTATGCAGCAGCAAATCGTTTTTCAGTTTGCTCTGTGATCTAGTTTTAATGCCATATATAGACATATTCTGTCCTTATCTTTGTATTTACATGACTGTTGTACATAATGCATTTTAACCGTGATAGTACCAGAGAGGCAGAACAGCTGAAAGGATTCCAAAGGTTTTTCATTTGCCTTCTGAAAATGTTTGAGCAGAGATTTTATCTGCAGTAGAGGAGAGCAAATGGACTAAAAATGCAAGAGAAAGAGAAACACTAGCTAATCTAAATCGGGAAATGAAGAGGGCTTTTTTTAAGCATGAAAATGTCCTCATCTTGTCAGCTGGCAGAGTGCCTGCTGTGTGGATTCACAAAGGCTAGGAATTACACTTCCATGAAATTTTCCTCACTAACTGCCCTGGTTAATTTGAAAGATAACCCACTGTTCTAATTCATTCCTCAATTGGGCGGTACAGATTTTATCTTTGATCTGACAAAGCATTTGTGCTAATCGTTTTGGCCCTCTAGTAGACACTCTTGGGATGGTGCTTTTACAATAAATGTGTCTGTGATAGCTCTTTAGTCTATTATACTTACAATAGATCCATAGAACTGGTAATTAATTCTGTGCTGCTTTGGAAATGGGAAGAATAGGTGTAGCTCTGTCAAGTGCTGCTGGGAAGTTTGTTTAGCTGGTTCATTTTGAAGTGTTACCCTTAGCCATTTTGAAGTATCCTTGCATCCATGAGGCCAGAGAACATTTTAACCTGTTAGTCCTTAGAGGGAAAAACAGACATTTAGAGAGACTTTACCAAATACCTTGTGTTCAGATTTTTATGTAACATTTCGCTTAAAGGGACATTTTGCTTCTTTCCAAAGCATTGAACCCCTCCTTTGAGCTCTTCAGTAATGCCTAGAATTACTGAAAGGTTTCTGTAATGTGCGTTTAATATGTGAGAGAAAATGTAGATTGAAAGTGGACTGCAACTTTTGACAGTTGTTATAAATAAGTTCCCATGGTCCTTGCTACTGAGAGAGCCTTTTGTTACACAACTACTAAGAAACTGCAGTCCACCATCACTGTCATATTTTTATCCCCCATCCCTATGAATTTAAAAAACAAATGAGGGCAGCTAAGGAACTTGAGCCTTTTTTAAATGTGCATTTAGCTCAAATGGACTTCAAGAAGGTATGAGGTTACCACAAAGGAAGACAATGGAAATCTGGCAGCCTACAAAATACAATACTAACTTTGATGTCATATTCAAAGCCATTTAGCTGGATAACTCATTATCCAGCTAAATAGCAATTTTTAAATAGTCCCCTTGCTTACCTGGTAAAAGTTAGCTGAATAAGTCATTATCCAGCTAAAATGTAGCTGAACAAGAAAGTTGCATATTGACGGCGGGGTTCAGTTAGCAGAATAACTCCGGGATGAGGTTGAGTTAACTGAATAACTTATCTGGCCAACTTCGGCATTTGGAGTTATCCAAATTATTTGGTTAACTCTAGATGTGCCTGAGAGCAGGTAAAGTTTTCCAGGAATAATCAGTTAAGTGCAGCTTCAGGGTTTAAAAAACAATTGCAGGCCTATTGGCCCTATCACCCTCAACCAAGCTGAGCTCCAAATTCTCATCCCTACTGGGCTGATCCTGTAGCCTGTCCCACTCCTTCCCCCCCAATCCCCCTCCTCAAGAAATATAAAATTAAGAGAGTTGATGCTGATCTCTTCAGTCAAATTTTTCACAAATGGTAGCCTCCAGGGTCCCTTCCACTCCAACCCTAACTCTGTACCTTCAGTCAGTAAGCTGTTTAGCCTGGAGTGTGATCAGGCCCAGCACTTCTACCTGCAATCTTTTTTTAAAAACTCATAGCTCTACTTAACTGGCTATATTCTTTTGAGTATAGCTGGTTAAGGCTAAAGTTATTCATCTATCCATAGCTGGGTAACTTTACATCTAACCAGCAATACTCAAACTATCTAGTTAGGTTTAAAGTTATCTGGCCATAGCTAATCAGATAACTTTAATAGGGGTTATTAAATGGGTCGCTTATCCCACTGAATATCCCAGATAACTTATCCAGCTAACTTTAGCTGGCTAGGTTATCCATTTTCCTGGTATTCGAATATTGACCTCTCTATGTTCTAATGAAAATGCAGGCACTCTGGTATCTGTGTGTGTGTGGCAGGCTCTGTGCTCCTATGCTGACCAAATGAGTGTAGCAAATTGGTAGTAGTATGGAGCCATTTGTAAAGACCATGGAAACTTAAGAGGCCAGTTGTTCAAGTAACATTTGCACTGGTGCTGATGGCTATTTGAGTTATTGTGGGGCCTTGTGATTGGAAATGGGAGGGGAGAGGAGCTATGGGTGAGCTGAAAAGGGTGGTTTTGGAGTACAATAAAGGGAGATGACAAAAATTTGAATGAGTGATATCCTGTAGTTAATCATGCTCCATAGCTGGTAACTAGAATATATTCTTGGCAGTATGAATAGGAATAACTGGTCAGACCAATTGGTCTTTTTCATCCGTCATCTGATATGAGTGGTTTTCTGACTGACATGAATCTAACACTTGTGTATATACTACTATTAAGCAGAATTTAAATTTTAAATTTTGTATTCAAATATTTGCCTTACGTTTGAAGATGGGTATCAAAGTTTGTCATATAAGAGCTTGTGTGCCTTGTAAGGGAGCTGCATTGGAGGTAACAATGTTTGTTTTTTTTCATTTAAATGAGGTTTTGTAAAATGGTGTATTTCAGAGAGAGGTTAGTGGTTTTTTTAGTAGTATGACTTGAACAAACTCTTTTAATAATTGGTTCAGGAGGGAGATTGCCTGATTAGAATAGAGATGGTCAACTTATGTCTCAAAGGCTTTAAATCAGTCTAATTTCAGGATATTTGGAATCAGTGTTCATGAAAGATATTTACATGCATTTGGTCCAAGAACCAGGATGTTTTGATTTTTAGATTATTTGGTAAGTGTCTTCTTTTGTGGCCCCCAGGAATCCAGAGTTCATTATTCATGGAGTAAAGCAAAGGTTTTTTGAATGGTTGATACCGGAAATGAACGCCATTATGCCACCATGTTTCTAGCTGAACAACCGAGCGTCTAAATAGTTGAGCCCTTGAAAAAGGATCGTTTGATATCCGAAACATGGTCCCGTGTCAGGCAGTGTTTACCGGGCTAAATTCAACTCTGATATATTGGCTTCAATTTGCTAAGTTAAGTAACATCCATCCTGCATGCGTCCAACAAATGCTCAGCAAACAACCATCCTGCAAGCATTCAGCAAACAACCATCTTGAGCAAACAACCATCTTGAGCAAACAACCATCTTGAGCAAACAATCATCTTGAGCAAACAACCATCCTGCAAGCATTCAGCTATCAACCATCCTGCAAGCATTCAGCAAACACCCTCACTGCAAACATTCAGCAAGTATACAGCAAACAACCATTCTACGCTCATCCAGAGCCCTAACCAATTAATTATTTCTTCCTATTCCCAGCCTTTCCTCCCATCAGTCATCCGCCTATCGACAGCACCAGCCAGTCATCCGCCTATTCACGGCACCAGCCATCAGTCATCCGCCTATCCACGGCATCAGCCATCAATTATCCGCCTTTCCATGGCACCAGCCAGCTAACCATTCACAATGTCTCTAGTATTCCCAATACCAACTTTACAACACCGCCTCCCACCTAAAAGATTATCTGCCAGACGAGCCCTCCTCAAGAACTTAAAAACCCTCACCCCCATCTCGATTACTCCAATCACACAGCTTTTAGGCCTCTCCCTCTTCTCACTCTCACTCTTCAATGCACAATCCCTAACAAAAAAATCCCTAATCTTTAATGATTATCTCAACGACGCCAAGCCAGATATCTGTGGAGTAACTGAAACATGGCTCAAGCCCTCAGATACAGCGTTAATAAACCAACTACCTACACATACCTATGATGTCTTCTCACTCCCGAGACTGAAAAAAAGAGGAGGTGGAATCCTTTGGCTACCAAAAAAAGTCTGAACTTCTCCCAACATCCATTCAGCTCTAACTCAAAACTGGAAGTCGGCTTCTTCACCTCACAACATCTTCAAATCCTTCTTGTCTACGCCCCCCCAGGGTTCCTAGAATCCAATGTCTCCCCTATCCTTGAAATCTCCACCATGCTCATCAACCTGGATTCTCCAGCAATCATCTTAGGAGACTTCAATCTACATATTGACAACCCCTCACCATCCAACAGCTGTTTAACCCTCCTCACAGCCCTATCTGCCATGGGATTCCAACAAATAGTCAATGAACCCACACACAAAGCGGGTCACACCCTGGACTTGATTTTCTTCAACAAAGGGATTACGAACACGTACAACTTGAAGAACAAAAAGGTCCCTTGGTCAGACCACACTCTTATTTCCACCTCTTTTGCACTGGAAGAAACCAACACCCCTAACATCCCCTCACCTTCATTCCATTACAAAAAGCGATGTTCTCCAGAAGACCTCAACACCCAATTAGTCTCCCAGCTCCCCCTATTAGACTTATCCGACCCTAACGCTGCCATTCGTTCATGGAACAACATAACAGAAAACATAGCCAACAAGCTCTGTCCTTCAATTACAAAAAAATCTCACACCAATGCAGCCAACAGACAACCTTGGTTCACCAACGAACTCAGAAAACTTAAACAAACTTTAAGAAAAAAAGAAGCGACCTGGCGTAAAACCCCTTGCGACACCACCATCTCATCATACAAATCCACACTTTACCAGTACAAATCCCTCACCTCAAAATCAAAAAAAGATTTTTACGCATCCAAGATTCACAACCTGGTCTTTGATGCTAAAGCCCTCTTCACCTATGTCTCCAGCCTCACTCAAACCATACCGCGAGAAATCCCCGGCAATATGGCTCAGTCCAAAGCCGAAGAACTCGCTCAGTTTTTCCAAAATAAAATTTCCAATCTCCTAACACAACTGCCTCCCGACACAGCAGCCCTCCAGACATATCAACAACCTGCACACAAAAATGCCAGCTTAAACACCTTTGAACCTGTAGCCTCCACTGAGATACAAGCCATCCTGAGAAAAATGAAACCTTCATCTCATCCTGCAAACCACATCCCCTCCAAATTACTTCTATCTATTCCAGACACAATAGCCTCATCTTTGACAAATATCATCAACTGCTCTCTAGCCCAAGGAATCTGCCCTGATGACCTCAAAATGGCCTCAATCTCACCGCTCTTAAAGAAACCTAACCTTAACCCGAAGGAACCCAACAACTTCCGCCCCATAGCTAACCTCCCATTCATCGCCAAGATCATGGAAAAACTAGTGAACTCTCAACTCTCAGATTTCATCGAAGACAACAATCTTCTCTTCACCCCACAACATGGCTTCAGAAAAAATCGAGGCACAGAATCCCTCCTCTCCTCGTTGACAGATTATATCTTAATGGGCCTTGACAAAGGAAACTCATTCCTATTGATCCTGTTAGACCTCTCAGCAGCGTTCGACACGGTCAACCACGCCATCCTCCTAAACCAACTCTCGTCTATAGGAATCAGCGGCACCGTCCTATCCTGGTTCAAAACGTTTCTCAATAACAGAGGTTACAAAGTTAAAATCCAAAACAAGGAATCCTCTAGATTTGACTCTGTCATAGGAGTCCCTCAAGGTTCTTCATTATCTCCGACCCTATTTAATATCTATCTTCTTCCTCTCTGCCAACTTCTCACCAACCTCAATCTAAAGTACTTCCTTTATGCAGACGATATCCAAATCATCATCCCCATCAAAGATACATACTCTGAAACTCTTGACTACTGGGAATCATGCCACCTGAAAATCAAACAACTACTAAACAACCTACACCTCATCTTAAACTCTTCTAAGACAGAAATCCTTCTCATTTCTCCGGAAACCAACATCTCCAACACTACTCGTCCCACCAACCTACCTACCACACAAGTTCGAGACTTAGGAGTGATAATAGACAACCGGCTAAACTTCAAGGCCCATATCAACAAAACAACCAAAGACTGCTTCTATAAACTCCAGGTTCTGAAGAGGATAAGACGTCTTTTCCATGCCCAAGACTTCAGAACGATCATCCAAGCAGTCATTTTTGCAAAATTAGACTACTGCAATTCCCTATTGCTAGGTCTGCCCTCTTCCTACTCCAAACCACTACAGATGGTTCAAAACTCAGCAGCTCGATTACTAACAGGCGCAAGAAAGAGAGACCACATATCCCCCATTCTGAAAGAGTTACATTGGCTACCCGTACACTTCCGTATCATGTACAAAGCCATTTGTGTCATCTTCAAAACTATTCATCAACGCATCTCCCTCGATCTACAAATCCCCCTCCAAGCATACAACTCGACAAGACCTACCAGAAATGTCTACCGAGGCGCCCTCAAAGTTCCCCCTGCGAAAATGACCAAACACATCACTCTAAGAGATCGTGCCACCTCCACTGCTGGCCCTTCTCTGTGGAATTCCATTCCCACAGATCTCAGACTGGAACCCTGCCTCTTAACTTTTAGGAAAGGACTTAAGACTTGGTTATTCAAGCAAGCTTTCCCAGACACAATCTAATATCACGTTATAGATACAAACCAAGGACTTCAAATATTCAGCCATTAATCATGCCATTTTTACATAGCATTTAATTTATTTGTATACCGTTTAACCGTTTATTCTTTCCTATCTCTTCCTTCTTATCCAAGTTCTGCTACCCTTGTTATTTGTAACTGCTCCTTCGATCACCACAGTTCTAGTTGTTGTATTTAATGCACTCCCGTTCCATGTAAACCAGCAAGATATGTGCTCATGATTGCCGGTATATAAAAACCTTAAATAAATAAAATAAATAAATAAAACATGGCAAATTTTGAATTGAATTGCGATTTAAAGGAGCACAACACATGTGGCACTAACATGGGACATTTTGCAAACTGAAAAACTAACAAAAAATGTACTTATGTTGACCAATGATTAAATATAAGGCAGAGTGGGAAAGTGAAACCATGCTATACGATGAAGCCTATTATGAAGGTCAATGAAGCCTAGTATGAAGGTCACTTACTTTACAAGTTCTTGGTGACTTGAGTAATATTTTGGGCACATTGGTATTCTTTGCTATTGTGTCTATATAAAAAAGTACAGTGGACTGTAGAGTATAAGGAAATGACTGTAGACCAGTGGTTCCCAAACTCGTCCTATTGACCTCAAAGCTGAGTCCAAGAACATAGCTAAATCAGGGTCATTCTCTCACATATTTTATAACTCACTAGCAATGGAGCAGCTAAATCTGGATCAGCTGTAGACTATGAATGCATTTCTTTGGAAGACCAATTAACAATGCATAAGTGGGTGGTTACTGTTAGATTGTCACATTTGTCTGTGACTGAGACCAGCTTTTTATGAAATTGCAAATAATTACATTTGTGTGCAAATGTGATCTGACTTTTTGATATAGATCAAGATATACTAATTCAGTTGTGGCCACCCTGGTTTTCTTATCAGCCAAGGATTTGTAAGAGGGGCAGAGGGGTGTTAGTTGTTCATTAGAAGGACTTGAACCTTCAGTACAACTTCTCTATTGAAAAAAGTAAGGTCCTGGTTCTTAGGCACAAACATGAGCAATCTTTGCAGTATAGATAAGGATTCAGCTTTTATTTGAGTTTTGCTGGGAATTTCAATGTTATAACAAAAAAAGATCTGTGAATAAAATAACACTTCTACTGTTTTTTCTCCTGTTATAAGCCATTTTCCTACTGATTTTTTTTGTTATAACTTGAAATTCCTAGCAAAAATAAAAAGTGAAAGGAAAATCCCTAAGTATATAATCCTCATGTCGCTACTGAAAATGTTCTTATGCTTGCTGAACAGCTTGTTACTTTGTCTGCATTTCAAGGATTTCATCATTATATGTGATTGTAATGTTCACATAGATGAAGATCACATTAGTATGGTAGCAGTTTCTTTCAGCATTTTCAGTCACTGTTCTTGTTTCAGAATCACTTTTATTTCATAACAGCATCAGTCCTCACGAAATTTCCTGGGTTCCTTGGTTGGACCATATTTTTTTATTTGTACTAGTCTCTCATTGCCCGGGATTGTTCAGACTGCAGTAATGCATTTGGAACTGTTAATTAGAGGTGCAAGCGATAGTGCAGTTTTTGATGTACAGTCGAAGTTAGTAGAAGGGTCTATTAAAACAGTGGATATTGAGCCTCTTAATATGCAGCTGTCTAAAATATGGGACAAAGCGGTTCTACTAAAATTTGTTAGTATTAAAAAGGTTCGGCCATGTGTACCATGAAATTCACTGAAACTGGTGGTACTTAGAAGTATGCAAAAGCAAGGTGGCTCTGGTGTAACTATCGAAAAGTCTCATAGAAAGCACAGTTTAAGGTTGCTTTTAGACAGTATAAGGTTGCCTTTGCTGTGGCCAGGAGAGATTATTTTTCCACATGATTACATAACTCAAATAGGACCCTTGAATTATTTCACATGGCGAAAGTTATGGTTGAAGAATGCCATACAAAATCTGTTTCCTCCATTGATTGTTCACAATTTGCCAATTATTTTGTTGAGCAGGTAAATGAACATAGACTACAGCCAGTCACTGTGGCTCATTTAGATCTGTCCATGCATGAACCAACCCAGCCAGTATAATAGTCAAGTCTTCGATTGATGACTACACTGGAGATTGTCACCATTATGTCACAGTTGAACTCTGTACACTGTTGCTTAGATCCTTGCCCTTTTGGGTGGTGTGCAGCCTAAGAGACTCATTTTCTGCACTATATTTTGCCCTGTGTTAAAGCCGTTTCCAGGTGCTGCTAAGCCAATGAATTACCACGCTATTTCAAATTTGCCATCCATGGTTAAAGCTCTTGGAGAAATGTGTGCTAAGCCAGTTAAAGGTTTTTTAGACGACAGTTTAAATGTGGTTTTCGCTAAGGTCACAGTACAGAAACATTTCCTAATTCCTTGTTGTGTGAGATTGATTCCGGCAGAGCTGTTTTAGTCCTCTTCAATGTGCCTCCATGTTTGGCACAGTCACTCATTCAATCTTATTTAGTCAACTGTACGCTATGGGGATTGAGAAAACTGTGATACACTAGTTCCAGTCTCTCTTAGAGGAGCAATCATTTCAAGTTTGCCAGGGAAAGAACAGGTCAGGCTGGAAAACCAGTGCAGTGGGTATTCCCAAGAGATTAGCCTTCTCAGTATTATTCAGTTTGTATCTTTAACACTTAGGTACTTTGCTAAAAGCTTTGGCTATCAGATACCAAATCTATTGGATGATGATCAACTTGTCTTTCCAGTGAGCACTGATACCATTGATGGCCTTGTTAATGGTTTACAGGCAGTAGATAATTTCTAGCCCAGAATGGACTTTCTTAATGCTAAAAAACAGAGATCCTGTGGATCAACTGGGGAGTATGTTCAGATGACATCCCATCAGTAAGGGTTAAGAGCACAGAGATTAAAATAACTTAAGAAGTTTGAGATTTAGGTATTATGTAGCTTTCCATAAAATTGCAAATTCAAGTAGTCTGCTTTTTATAAAATCAGGGTATTATGTAGACTGAAATACATTATTTCTGTTGCTAAATTTCAAACAGTCATACAGGCCACTGAGGTAAGTGCAATAGATTATTGTAATGCAATTTGTTGATTTATCAAAAAATTGCCTCCATGCTCTTCAATTGTTGCAAAACTCTACTGCCCGCTTAATTACTGGGAGGTCTTTTTAAGGAGCACATCACCCCACAATAGTTGAACTTTACTGGCTATCCTTGATATGCCAACTTTTCCCAAACTAGTCTCAAAGTGGATTACAATAAATTTTAATGAACAGAGGCAATAGAACATCTTATAGTCAAGTCAGAATTTGAAATTATTGAAGCACTGGAATCAAGTATAGGAAATCCCATTTGTGAATGTTTTCAAGACTCCGTTGTGTCCCTGTTGTGTATAACAGTCCTTCATAGAGGGTTCAGGAAGTTGGGTCGAGGATGTGGATCTTAGGAAAAGGCTAGTTTAAAAAGCAATTCCTTAGCTTTTTCCTGAATTTAAGATAGCATGGTGTAAGATCTGTGAACCCTTGCTTCTGTGGTGAGATTGGCCCTCGCCAACAGCTGGCAGAGCAGCGTAGGAGAGAGAGACTGACTATGAGCTTCACCCTTACCAATCCCTTTCCCCTTTGGTTGAGCCCTTGGGTTCTGGGGGCCGGCAGGTTTTAGGTGAAGGTCTCAGTGGTAGTGACATAGGCATCAATCTAGGGCCAGGCTAAGGTCAGAGGCAGGCAGCAAACAATACTAAATGTCCATGCAGAGGTCAGATCCAGAATTCAATCCGAGGGGGAGATGAGATGAGGCAAGCAGAGCTGAAGAGACAAGGCAAAGTTAGGATTGAGAGAAAAAGCAAGGACAGGAAACATGGGAACCAAGAATGAAGAGGCAGCAACACACACCTCACAGGCTGTGTAGAAAACCTGTTGAGGCAAAGTGGAGACATCAGAGAGGCCCTTATAAAGGACTTGAGGTAGTGAGGTCATCAGAGTGCACCATGGCCTGTTCCCGTTGTAGGCTATTTAAATGTGCTAATGTTGGGTGCACACCTTAGCATGACCACTGGAAGCAGTGGATGTGGTGGCATCCTGCCACATTTGCTACAAGAGAGGGGCTCATATGGCTGGCAGCATTGGGGTGAGTTTGGGAGCTTGCAAGGATGTCCCGCAAGCCGCCAAATATAATACATGGCTCCAAGTGCAGGGTTGATAGTACTTTGTTCCATATTTTTGGCGCATAACAGCTGAAAGCATGGAGTCTCATGCAGGACAATTTAGCAGCAGTCAAGGAAGGAGAGGAAAGAGCCATTTCAGCAGACGGGCTTGTAAGAGATTTATATGGGAGGAGAGAAGTTGAGGGGTATTCAGGGGCCTGTTTATTCAAGCATTTGTAGACAAAGTAGAGAGTTTTAAATTGTATCCTGCTTTCTACTGGGAGCCAGTGAAAATGATGTAGAGCAGGTTTGATATGATTAATTGCTTTTGCACCAACTAAAATTCTTGCGGCAGTACTTTGTACAAGCTGGAGGCCAATCCTTTGGAATGTTGTATCTATTGCTATATGTGAGATTGCTGATTATCATGATTTTAAGGAGCAACTTTTTTTTTTATTCTTTATATGTTTTAATCAAATATTCAATTATATATTTGAAAGGAAAAATAGGTAATATACATATCAAAGTTAAATTTAAAACGAAATCAAACCTGATAAGAAAAAAAGAACAATGTGTATATTACCAAATTTAGACCCCAATTGAGGACAAAGGGGGAAACAAACTACCATGGGGTGTGGCAAAAATACAAGGAAATTTTTCCAAACCAAAGGATGGAAATAATCAAGCAGTACATTACCTAATCATTACAAATCCACCTTAGTAAAAGGTCAGAATATTTCGTTGAATTCAAAAATTCTGTAACTGTAAAGGGCCAAAAAAGAAAAAAACGTGAAGAGTCCAAAGTTACCACACATTTACAGGAAAAACGCACTATACAAGTGGCCCTAAGAGATAGGACTTCAGGTCTCATTGCTAAGAATTTCTTTCTACGTTCCTAGGTAGCTCTTGGAATATCAGTGAACATTCAAATTTTTTGACCTTTGAAAAGAGCATCCTTGTGACGAAAATATAAATGAAAGATGTTGTTCCGATCTTGCAAGAAGACAAAAGTCATCATCAAAGTAGACCGACTGGTCACATTCCCTTCCCCTGAATTTTCCAGAAAATCTGATACATTTGTGGGAACCTCCACCACTACATTACCCCCTGAGCCTTTAGAAATAGGCAAAAAATAGAATTTCTCCAGTTGTGGTAATACATTTTCAGGTATTAACAAGACTTCAGATAATTAGCGAACAGATCAGCAGGCGTCATCAAAGGAATCTGAAGAAAATTAAGAATCCTCAAATTTAAAGACCTTAAGAATTTTCAATATTTTCAATTCTACGTGAAGTAGAAGAAAGGTCTTCAATAATATTAACCTGAACTTCTTGAGCTTTCCCCAAAGAAGCCTTGCCTTCAGACACTTTTTTTTCCCAAAGAGTTTAAATGAAGCTCTTGGGAATGAAATTGATTATGCAGGTCAGTGGTCATATATACCAAAGATGTAACAGATTTATTGACTGGCATCATTACTGTCCACAGACTCTCCAAAGTTATTACAGAAGGTTTCATAGAAAGGGCAAGATCACCTGAGCCTTCAAGGGATGCTGATGAAGGAACAGCAGAAACTTTAGGACTTCCTTGACTGGAGATTTTTCCGAAGTAAGACTACACAACTGTGCCCTGTGCATGCAACAATGTTTCCCTGGATTCTTGTATTGCTCCCACCAGTCTCCACAGCTGAACCTGCTCTGAATAGGCAGAAGAAGATGAACTGGAAGACACACAGTAGGGCTGCCCAACAATCCTGTGCTTTCTGAAAGGGCGACCAGGAAATTGGCGGCACCATCTGGGAGATGTGGGGTGGAATGGTGGTCAAGGCTGAGGGAAACCTCTGCATCCGACAGGTTGACTTCTCCAATACCAGCCAAGCCGGTAACTACTGCCGACAAAGAAGTAGATACTAGCTCTGAAACTGTGGTCTGATGGAGGGTAGCTGGGAATTCTTTGGGCTTATACTTCCTAATGGCTCCATTGCGTTTACCCATTGCTAGAATAGGTTTTAGGAAATATCCAAAGAAAAGGGATAAAATGCCATGGGAGCAACTCCAGTCAGCTACTGCTTGAGAGCAGCCATCTTGGTTCCCCCAGGGAGCAACTTAAAGTATTTTATTTTACCCAAGCCTTTGGAAGTTGATTCATTTTGAGTTTTATTGATTTCAGGTTTATCTATTTTTAGTTTGATTTATGTTTTTATGTATGTCAGAAATTTTATATTTTTTATTTTAAATTGTAATCCACTCTGAACTAATTCTACAGGTAGGGCATAATTTAAATGTTTTTAAATAAAAGTCTAACCTGCTTATAACAAGTTCATGAGTTATATCTTCTATAAATGGGCAAAGATGCTGTATGTGTTTATTACTGAAAAGGGGGAATTTGTCTGCCAAAAAAATTTAAAGTAAAGGAAAACAGCCTTTAAGCCTGGATCACTAAGATAAGCCTTTCTAAGGGACCAAAAGCAAAACACACTATGGTGCAACTCCTGTAACCCACTGCAGGAGTAGAGAAGAGAGCACCGTTTCTCCCTCCAACGTCTCTCTGCTTCACCTGTTCTGCCTCTAGAACTTTCTGGGGCTCACTATATGAAAACTTAGTAATGAACTATTGTGAGGAATGGGGGAATGCTTAGAATATAATTCAGTCATGAGAGGCTTCTAGAAAAAGTAAAAAGTCATGGGATAGGTGGCGATGTCCTTTCGTGGATTGCAAACTGGCTAAAAGACAGGAAACAGAGAGTAGGATTAAATGGGCAATTTTCTCAGTGGAAGGGAGTGGACAGTGGAGTGCCTCAGGGATCTGTATTGGGACCCTTACTTTTCAATATATTTATAAATGATCTGGAAAGAAATACGACGAGTGAGATAATCAAATTTGCAGATGACACAAAATTGTTCAGAGTAGTTAAATCACAAGCAGATTGTGATAAATTGCAGGAAGACCTTGTGAGACTGGAAAATTGGGCATCCAAATGGCAGATGAAATTTAATGTGGATAAGTGCAAGGTGATGCATATAGGGAAAAATAACCCATGCTATAATTACACAATGTTGGGTTCCATATTAGGTGCTACAACCCAAGAAAGAGATCTAGGTGTCATAGTGGATAACACATTGAAATCGTCTGTACAGTGTGCTGCGGCAGTCAAAAAAGCAAACAGAATGTTGGGAATTATTAGAAAGGGAATGGTGAATAAAACGGAAAATGTCATAATGCCTCTGTATCGCTCCATGGTGAGACCGCACCTTGAATACTGTGTACAATTCTAGTCGCCGCATCTCAAAAAAGATATAATTGCGATTGAGAAGGTACAGAGAAGGGCTACCAAAATGATAAGGGGAATGGAACAACTCCCCTATGAGGAAAGACTAAAGAGGTTAGGACTTTTCAGCTTGGAGAAGAGACGACTGAGGGGGGATATGATAGAGGTGTTTAAAATCATGAGAGGTCTAGAACAGGTAGATGTGAATCGGTTATTTACTCTTTCGGATAGTAGAAAGACTAGGGGGCACCCCATGAAGTTAGCATGTGGCACATTTAAAACTAATCGGAGAAAGTTCTTTTTTACTCAACGCACAATTAAACTCTGGAATTTGTTGCCAGAGGATGTGGTTAGTGCAGTTAGTATAGCTGTGTTTAAAAAAGGATTGGATAAGTTCTTGGAGGAGAAGTCCATTACCTGCTATTAAGTTCACTTAGAGAATAGCCACTGCCATTAGCAATAGTTACATGGAATAGACTTAGTTTTTGGGTACTTGCCAGGTTCTTATGGCCTGGATTGGCCACTGTTGGAAACAGGATGCTGGGCTTGATGGACCCTTGGTCTGACCCAGTATGGCATTTTCTTATGTTCTTATGTACTCTCAGCAACCACATTTCCGCTCTGAGAGAGACATTCTCCTGATAAGGAGCCAATAGATCTTTACTCTTATTATGCTCTGTACTGTTTTTTAGCTTTATCACTCAGAACTATGGAGAGTATCACTGTAAGATCTGTGGACCCTTGTTGCTGTGATGAGGTTGGCTCAGCCTATGGGGTAAGCCCACTCCAACAGCTGAGCTACACAGGAGAGAAACTGAATAGGAGCTTCACCTATACCAACCACTTTCCCCTTGGGTTGAACCCTTGCATTCTGGGGCACAGCAAGTCTTAGGCAAAAGACTCTATGGCAATCGCATAAGCATTGATCTAGGGCCAGGCTATGGTCAGAGGCAGGTGACAAGCAAGAATGGTCAGTGTCCAGGCAAGGGTTAGATCAGATGTCAATCAGAGGGAAGGCAGGGAGATGAGGCAAGTGGAACTGAGGAGACAAGGCAGGCTGGGCTGGATAGACTAGGCAGGAAACAGGAATGCAGGCATCGGGAGCAGCAACACATACTACACACAACGATGCAGGAGCCCCATTGCTGAGGTGATTTAGGAGCATCTGGAGAGCGCTTAAATAGGGCTATCGCTGGTGATGTCATGAAGTGGCGCTGCAGCCTTTTCCTGCCATGGGCACTTTAAATGTGCTGATGTCAGGCGCAAGTCTAAGGAGTGGTACCCAAGACAGTGATCCTGGCGGTGTTCTGCTGCACACTAGAGGTCCGGCATGTCCTGCCATGGAGGGGGGAAGAGGTCTGGCACTTCGGGGTATCCCACAGGCTACCAAGCATAACAGTATCCCCTCTCTTAAGACCCTTCCTCAAGATCCTGGGCTTAGGCTTCAGGGAAAAGTGACAGTGTAACTCCTTTACTAACAAAGGTGCTTGAAGGTTGACAGCCGGCTCCCAGGAATTCTCTTCTTGACCATAATTCTTCCATGCAATGAGATATTCCAATTTCTTGTGCTTTCTATGATAATCCAAGATCTCCTGCACTTCATAGTGAGAGTCTGCTTCAGAAGTGATCTCCACAGATTTGGGTGGCTGTCGAGAGGGCCAGGAATGAACCTGGAATTTCAGTAAAGAAACATTGAACACATTGTGTATCTTTAATGCGGTCGAGAGCTTGAGCTGATAGTCACAGGAGCCCATCTATTACTAGATCGGAAAAGGGCCTTGTGGGAAACGAGGCGGTGCTTCCCCGGCCGGAGGCAGAAAGCCACACAAACTTCAACCTTTTCAAAGCACTTTTTACTTTATTCAAGTTCACAGTACTTCAGCAATAATCAGGACTGCCTGCCTTTGCAGTGCATTCACAACTCTCTTGGGCCTGGATCAGCATAGATTTACAGGAGCTGCCTAACCTGGAGCCGTAGGGGCCTTCTGAACCCAGCTGGACTTGTACTCTTATGCTCTTCAGCTAGTCCCGCCCTCAGGCCTCTCTCTGCCCCAACAGGGTCCCATCCACAGAGCGCTCTCCCTCTGGGATTTCCTGGTCCTGCACATGCTACAAGGGGGAAAAACAGGGTCAGTCCATTACAGGACTATAAATCTGGGCGCCAGATGAAGGGAAGAGACTCAAAGGCACAGATTCTGCGTGCTTAATCACACTATCTCCAGTCTGAAATTTTGGAGCCGCTCTGTTTCTTGTTAGTGTGCTGTTTGGCCCGAGTTGCTGCCTTGGAAATCAACCAGTTGGTTTGTAGCCAAAGATCCTGGATCTCTTGGGCTATGAAATGGGCTGCTGGGCAAGTCACAGAGAGAGAAAGCAGTGGAGAAAACCACGAGTGCTTGCCATAAACATGGGAAGAGCCGATTGAACCACTGACAAGATTGTTGTGTGAAAACTCAGCCCAGGGTAGAAGAATAGCCCAGTCATCCTGCCTTTCCTTGACATACAGTCAAAGGAAGGTCTTGAGGATGTGATTAATTCTGTCTGTTTGGCTGTTCCCTTGCGGATGATAGGATGTGATGAGGCCAAGATAATGCCAAATTTTTGCAAGGACCCTTCCAGTACTGGGCCATGAACTTGGATGTCTGTCAGACAGGATGTGATAGGGTAGTCCATGCAATCAGAAGACATGCTGGACAAAGACAGGCAAGGAGCAGAAGGCAAGCCTGGGAGAGGAAGGAAATGTGCCATCTTGGGAGAATCTGTCCTCCACGACCCATATCGTGGTATAGCCATGAGAGAGAGGGAGGTCTGTAATAAAATCAGTGAACAAGTGGGTCCAGGGTTCCTCGGGGGCTGGCAACAGCTGTAACAGCCCCCAAGGGTCAGGCGCAGGTGGTGTGCACACACAGGGCAGGATGCCACATAGTTCTTCGCATCCATCTTTACCTATGGCCACCAGTAGTAGCACTGAATAAGTTAGAGTATGGGCTATTCCAGGATACCATGCAAGGCCATCTTAATACTTTTTCACAGAGATGCTTGGATACTACTGTCTTCCCAGTGGGTACTGGAGTGGCAGCAGTGACAGTGATTTTTGCAGGATAAGATAATATGTCAAGGTATCTGTTATGTCTTCCCTTTGGAAGGAACGGGAGAGGGTATCAGCTCTCTGATTCTTAGTTGTGGGTCATAGCGAAGTTCAAAGTCAAACTGATTGAAGAAGAGGATCCACCAGGCTTGTCTAGGATTAAGTTGTTGTGTCTGTTGTAAGTACTTTAGGTTCTTGAGATCAATGTAAGTTGTGATCCAGTGTTTGGCCCCTTCAAGGAGATGTTGCCATTCTTCCAGCGCCAAATTCACTGCGAGGAGCTCGCAGTCTCCAATCATGTAATTCCTCTCTACTGGAGAGAACCTATGGAAGAAGAACAAGCACAGCAGGGAGGGACCTTTGGTCACTGTGTTGACTGAGGACAGTCCCTACCCCAAAGGCTTGGGATGCTGTAGACAGGGACCTTGAGAGAAGGCCCGCTTTAGAGTCTGAAAGGTGTCTATGGCTTCTGTGGACCAGTACTGGGTAGCTGCTGCCTTTCAGGTCAAGGCGGTGAGAGGTGCTGTGAGGGTTGAATATCCTGAGATGAATTGGCAGTGGTAATTTGCAAACTCTAGAAACCATTGTGGGGCCCACAGACCTACTAGCTGAGGCGAGTCTAGAACGGCTTGTTGTTTTTCAGGAAACATGTGGAAGCCAGTTTGAGAGATGATTATATCCCAAGAAGGAAAGCTGCTCTTGTTCAAAGAAAGATTTCTTTAATTTGGCATTGAGGTGATAGTTTCTTAACCAATATACCTGTTTACCATGCCCTTGGTGCTGAGACAAAGATTGGGAGTAGAGTATGTCATCGAGATACACCACTATATGGGAATACAGAAGATCCAAAAATATCTCATTCACCATATTTTGAAATACTGCTGAGATTTTGCAAAGGCTGAATGGCATGACTAAATACTCATAATGCCCGTCTTGGGTGTTGAACGTGGCTTTCCACTCATCTCTGTCTCGGATACGTATGAGGTTATGCTCTCCTCGCAGGCCTAATTTAGTGAAGATGTTTTCCCCTTGTAGGCAGTCAAATAGCTCAGAGATGAAAGGTAGTGGGTATTCTTTTTTGTGATTGTATTGAGGCCACTGTAATCTAAACCGGGCCTGAGAGAACCGTCCTTTTTGCCTACAAAGAAGAAATCTGCTCCAGCTGGGGAAGAAGGTGGACAAATAAAGCCCCTTGACAAGTTCTCAGTGATATATTGGCTCATAGCCTCTGTCTTGGGAACTGATAAAGGGTAGACCCACCCCTGTGGAGGTACTTTGTCAGTCAGAAGGTCTATGGCATAGTCATAGGAATGATGCAGAAGTGTTTCAGCCCGCTGTTTAGAAAATACATTGGAAAAGTTAGCATATGTGTTTGCAGCCCAAGCATGGTGATGGCCACTGTCATAAGAGAAGGTGGAAGGAGGGAAGACGGACAGGTGGCAAAACAGCTAGAACCCCAACATGTCAGTTCCAGAGAATTTATTATTTATTTGTTTTATTTATTTGTTTTTCTATACTGACATTCGATTTGGCATATCACATCGGTTTACATATAACATGATGTCTAAAGGCAAGCCTTATTATGACATGGTACAGTGTAACAGGTTAACTAGGTACTTATAACTTGCTTAACGAAATAACTAACAGAATATATTAAAATAAATTAAAATAATTCTTTTAACAGAACATGTTCTGATTTAACTTATTATGTACATCTATTTAACTTATGTACAGTGGCAGGGAAGAGGGTTGGCAGGGCCAAGGGGACGGGGCAATTTATCTGGGGGGATGGGTGGGAAGCGGCAGAGGATTATGTATCTGGAGGGAATGCTTTCCGGAAGGGTCAGGTTTTGAGGTTTTTTCGGAAGGAGGGCGTGGAGGGGTCGGATCTGAGAGAGGGGGGAAGGTTGTTCCAGAGGTGAGGGCCTGCTATAGATGGGGCGCGTTCTCTTGTGGTGATTCGATGTACTTCCTTGATGGAGGGAGTGGCGAGAAGGCCTGTGTTGGTTGAGCGGAGATTTCTGGTGGAGTTGTAAGGGGTCAGTGGTCTCTGTAGCCAACTGGCTTTGTCATTGTGGATTGCTTTGTGTATGAGCATGAGAGTTTTGTATTGAGATCTGAAGGGTACAGGCAACCAATGGAGTTGTTTGAGTGTGGGCGTGATGTGATTCGTTTTTTTGTTGTTTGTTAGAGACCGAGCAGCTGTGTTTTGGAGGAGCTGGAGGGGCTTGAGGGTGGCTGCGGGTAGGCCTGTTAGAAGGGCGTTGCAATAATCTATTTTGGCGAAGAGGAGGGATTGTAGAACTGTACGGTAGTCTGGGGGGTGAAGAAGGGGCTGGAGTTTCTTGAGGACTTGAAGTTTGTAGAATCCTTCTTTTATCAGTGTCTTGATATGAAATTTGAAATTTAGTTCCTTGTCCAGGGTGACTCCGAGGTCTCTGTCATGAGCATGTTGTATTTGGCTAGTGTTTTGGGGTCAGAATTGGGTATTGGTGGTTTTCTGGAGAGGTGAAGAATTTGTCTTGTTCTAGTTGAGCGTTAGTGCCATTTGGGTGAGGATGGGCGTTAGTTCTGTCAGGTAGGATTCCCATCGGTTTAGAGTATTGTTGATGTTGTCTCTAATGGGGAGCAGGATCTGTACGTCATCGGCGTACAGGAAGTAGGTGAGCCCTGTTTTGTCTAAGTAGTTGCATAGTGGCAGCATATAGACGTTGAAGAGGGTAGGGGATAGCGATGAGCCTTGTGGGATTCCCTGTGAGAGGGGGATTTTTTCTGATGTTGTGCCTTCGTGGGTTACCTTAAAGGATCTGTTGGTGAGGAATGATTGAAACCATTGGAGTATGGTGCCACTGATGCCTACTTCTCTTAGCCTATGAAGCAAGATCTTATGATTGACAGTGTCAAATTTATTTATTTATTTATTTATTTATTTATTTATTAACTTTTATTTACCGACATTCGTGAAACACATCATGCCGGTTTACAAAAAACTCAAACGGAGGAAAGTTACAATATAACAATAAAACAGTAAAACAGATAAATAGATAATAAAACAATAGCACAATAGAGCAATAATACAGGGGAGGGGAGTGGGAAGCGAGGATACCGGCGGAAATGTCAAGTAGAATTAGGAGGAAGGATGTGCCATTGTCAAATCCTCGTAGTATTGTGTCTGTGAGGGTGAGTAATAGGGATTCGGTGCTGTGAGATTTTTTTGAAGCCATGTTGAGAGGGAGCTAGTATATTTCAGTTTTCCAGAAATTCTGATAGCTGGTGGTTGACAGTCTTCTCAATGATTTTGGCCAGGAACGGTAGGTTCGAGATGGGCCGGTAGTTGGACGGGATGGAGGCGTCCAGTTGGGGTTTCTTTAAGATAGGTTTGACCACAGCGCATTTGAATTATCCTTGAAAATTATTAAAAGAAAAATTGGGTAAGATTTTAGTAAGGCAACTTTGGGGTCTGGGGATCAAGAACACAGGGCAATGTAGACTGCTAATAGATTGTGCAGTTCTCCAGGAGACTTTTTTAAATTAAAGAGACAGAGGAGATCTCATCATATTCAAAACATTTCTATAAGCAAAAGTACAATTCATCTTGACATTTCCAGATTCTGACAGTAAGAGAAGTAATCAAACCACTAAGAGTCAAATCATCCTGATTTTTATGAGTTCAAGCAGCATGAATCTTTACGTCATCTACAGAATCTAGACCATATCCGTTTCATACATTTCTAAATCTCCCTTGAGAGAGAGTGTAAGTACAGAGCTCTAGTGAAGCCATCTAGTGAAGCACCAGGCGCGAACAAAAGTACGCCAGATTTTATAAGATACGCGCATCTTATAAAATCCGGGGTCGGCGCGCGCAAGGGGGTGCACATTTGTGCACCTTGCGCGCACCGAGCCCTACGCGTGCTGCCCGTTCCCTCCGAGGCCGCTCCGAAATCGGAGCGGCCTCGGAGGGAACTTTCTCTCCACCCCCCTGCACCTTCCCCTCCCTTCCCCTACTAAACCCCTCCCCTACCGTTGTCGGCAGAGTTACGCCTGCCTGAAGCAGGCGTAACTCCTGAAGCAGGCGTAACTCTGCGCACGCCAGCGGGCTGCTGGCGCGCCATCACCCGACCCGGGGGTTGGTCCAGAGGCCTCGACCACGCCCCTGGGCCGGCGTCACGCCCATGACATGCCTCCCGCCCCGAAATTCGCGCCGCCCACCCAGCACGCCCCCCTTGCGAAGTCCCGGGACTTACGCGTGTCCCGGGGCTTGCGCGCGCCGCCGAGCCTATGCAAAAGGCTTTTAAAATCCGGCCCTTTGTCTATTGAATTTTCCTCATTCTCGTCTGATTTCAGGGGAAGAATACTTTACAAAATATGTGGTTGAAACATTGTAATTTTTGCCAGAGAAGAAATTCTTGTTATCTAATTCTTATTATATACCTGATAAAAAGAGAATACCTGGTAGTGCGCTCTCTTCACAGGTCAAGGCAGCAGCAGGGTAGGCGGCTCCCCCATCCTAGTTTAAGTAAGGCGTGTACCTCCAAAGTGTCTATGATGATTAAAAATCTTAACATAATGAAGATGTTAAGTCCAGATGAATTTAGTATGCATTTTTGTAAGCAGATGAAAGACTAACTCTGCTTTTTTTTAGAAAGATATTTACAAAGATTTTTGCATTTGTCAACTCTCCCTACAACCTTAATTCAGGAAGAGAGTAAGCTACCTAATTTGTACTCCTCACATCAACTTTGTCCACTGGATGGCCTGTGCCATTTTTAAAGATGGCGCCGGCCGTCCAGTGCTCCTACCATGTGACAGGGGCTGGCCAATGGCATGGTTACCCTGTCACATGGTAAGGGCAAAGGGCCATCGGCGCCATTTTTATTAGTGGCAGCTGACGGCCCGAGAGCGGGAGATCGCTCCCGGGGCCCACTGGACCACCAGGTAATTTCAAAATGTTTTGGGGGGGTCAGGAGGGTGGTGGAGGCTAAGGGAGCAGTTTTAAAGGGTCGGGGTGGGTTTTTTGTTTATCGGATCGGGCGCAGCCGATTAAAAAAAACAAAAAAAACCAATCGGGCCGGACGAAAAAAAATGCACGATTTGAATCGGAACCGATTCCGCTTCCGATTCACATCTCTAGTGCGGTCTCACCATGGAGCAATACAGAGGCATTATGACAGGGGTGGGCAATTCTGGTCCTCGAGGGCCGCAAACCAGTCGGGTTTTCAGGATATCCTTAATGAATATGCATGAGAGAGACCTGCATACATACTGCCTCAGTTGTATGCAAATCTATTTCATGCATATTCATTAGGGGTATCCTGAAAACCCGACTGGTTTGCAGCCCTCGAGGACCGGACTTGCCCACGCCTGCATTATGACATCCTCCGTTTTATTCAACATTCCCTTCCTAATAATTCCTAACATTCTGTTTGCTTTTTTGACTGCCGCAGAACACTGAGCTGACAATTTCAAAGTATTATCCACTATGACGCCTAGATCTTTCCTGGTTCCTAATATGGAACCTAACATCGTGTAACTACAGCATGGGTTATTTTTCCCTATATGCATCACCTTGCACTTATCCACATTAAATTTCATCTGCCATTTGTATGCCCAATTTTCCAGTCTCACAAGGAGCTCTTGCAATTTATCACAATCCGCTTGTGATTTAACCACTCTGAATAATTTTGTATCATCTGCAAATTTGATTACCTCACTCGTCGTATTCCTTTCCACATCATTTATAAATATATTGAAAAGTACGGGTCCTAGTACAGATCCTTGAGGCACTCCACTGTATACCCTTTTCCACTGAGAAAATTGTATATTTAATCCTACTCTGTTTCCTGTCTTTTAACCAGTTTGTAATCCACGAAAGGACATTGCCACCTATCCCATTACTTTTTAGTTTTCTTAGAAGCCTCTCATGAGGGACTTTGTCAAATGCCTTCTGAAAATCCAAATACACTACATCCACTGGTTCACCTATATCTACATGTTTATTAACCCCTTGAAAAAAGTGAAGCAGATTTGTGAGGCAAGACTTGCCTTGGGTAAAGCCATGCTGACTTTGTTCTATTAAACCATGTGTTTCTAATATGTTCTGTGATTTTGATCTTTAGAACACTTTCCACTATTTTTCCTGGCTCTGAAGTCAGGCTAACAGGATTGCCCCTGGAGCTCTTTTTAAATATTGGGGTTACATTAGCCACCCTCCAGTCTTCAGTAACAATGGATGATTTTAATGATAAGTTACAAATTTTGAAAAATAGACCAGAAATTTCATTTTTTTAGTTCCTTCAGAACCCTGGGGTGTATACCATCCCGTCCAGGTGATTTACTACTCTTCAGTTTGTCAATCAGGCCTACCACATCATCTAGGTTCACCGTGATTTGGTTCAGTTCATCTTAATCATAACTCATGAAAACCGTCTCCAGAACGAGTATCTCCCCAACATCCTCTTCAGTAAAAACCAAAGCAAAGAAATCATTTAATCTTTCCACAATGGCCTTATCTTCTCTAAGTGCCCCTTTAACCCTTCGATCATCTAACTGTCCAACTGATTTCCTTGCAGGCTTTCTGCTTCAGATATATTTTAAAAAGTTTTTACTGTGAATTTTTGCTTCTAGGCCAACTTCTTTTCAAAATCTCTCTTAGCCTGTCTTATCAATGGCTTACATTTAACTTGCTGGCACTTATGATTTATCCTATTTTCTTCTATTAGATCCTTCTTCCAATTTTTGAATGAAGATCTTTGGCTAAAATAGCCTCTTTCACCTCACCTTTTAACTGTGCCAGTAATCATTTTTCCTCCCTTCCACCTTTCTTAATGTGTGGAATATATCTGGACTGTGCTTCTAGAATGGTATTTTTTAACAATGTCCACGCCTCTTGCACACTTCTCCTTTGTAGCTGCTCCTTTCAGTTTTTTTCTAACTATTTTTCTCATTTTATCAGTTTCCCCTTTGAAAGTTTAGCGCTAGAGCCGTAGATTTACTTACTTGTCCCCCTTCCAGTCATTAATTCAAATTTGATCATATTATAATCACTATTGCTAAGCGCCTCCACCACCATTACCTCTCTCACCAAATCCTGTGCTCCACTAAGAATTAGATCTAAAATTGCTCCCCCTCTCGTCGATTCCAGAACCAATTGCTCCATAAAACTATCATTTATTCCATCCAGGAACTTTATCTCTCTAGCATGTCCCGATGTTACATTTACCCAGTTAGTATTGGGGTAATTGAAATCTCCAATTATTACTGCACTACAAGTTTGGTTAGCTTCCCTAATTTTTCTTAACATTTCATTGTCCATCTCACCATCTTGACCAGGTGGACGCTAATATACTCCTATCACTATACTTTTCCCCAACACACAAAGGATTTCTACCCATAAAGATTCGATTGTGTATTTAGTCTCATGCAGGATCTTTATCCTGTTGACTCTATGCCATCCCGGACATAAAGCCCCACCCCGCCTCCCACATGCTCCTCTCTGTCATTGCGATATAATTTGTACCCCGGTATAGCACTGTCCCATTAGTTGTCCTTCCACCATGTCTCTGAGATATCTATTAAGTCTGTCATTCACTGCTATACATTCTATTTCTCCCATCTTACTTTTTAGACTTCTGGCATTAGCATACAAACATTTCAAAGTATGTGTTTTGTTTGTATTTTCATTCTGCTTTCTAATTGATAGGGATAAATTGGAATCTTTTAGTTCAGGTAAGTTTTTAATAATAAGCACTTGGATTAACTTTCTTATTAATGGAACTTCACTGTTGGGATGCCCTAATTCTAATGCGTCATTAGTATCCTTTGAAGATACCTCCCTCCGAACCATGCGCTGCTGAGCGACTGTCTGCTTTCCCCTTTGTTCTAGTTTAATAGCTGCTCTATCTCCTTTTTAAAGGTTAGCGCCAGCAGCTTGGTTCCACCCTGGTTAAGGTGGAGCCCATCCCTTCGGAAAAGACTCCCTCCTTCCCCAAAAGGTTCCCCAGTTCTTTACAAAACTGAATCCCTCTTCCTTGCACCATCGTCTCATCCATGCATTTAGATTCCGGAGCTCTGCCTGCCTCTGGTGACCTGCGCGTGGAACAGGAAGCATTTCAGAGAATGCTACCCTAGAAGTTCTGGGTTTCAGCTTTCTACCTAAGAAGCTATCCAGAACCTCCATCCCACATTTTCTATGTCGTTGGTGCCCATATGTACCACGACAGCCGGCTCCTCCCCAGCACTGTCTAAAATCCTATCTAGGTTACGCTTGAGGTCTGCCACATTCGTACCAGGTAGGCATGTTACCAGGCGATCTTCATGCCCACCAGCCACCCAGCTACCCACATTCCTAATAATTGAATCACCAACTATAACGGTCGACCTAACCCTTCTCTCCTGGGCAGTTGCCCTGGGAGACACATCCTCTGTGCAAGAGGATAATGCACCACCTGGAGAGCAGGTTCTTGCTACAGGATCCTTTCCTGCTGCAATAGGTTGATGCTCTCCGATCATGGGACCACCTTCCTCCAAGGCTGCCAGTCTGAAATTGGGACTTGGCTACTATGTCCCTGAAGGTCTCATCTATATACCTCTCTGTCCGCCTCAGCTCCTCCAAGTCTGTCACTGTAGCCTCCAGAGATCAGACTCATTCTCTGAGAGACAGAAGCTCTTTGCCTTGGATGCACATGTACAACTTCTCACCAGTGGGTAAAAAAATCATACGTGTGACACTCAATGCAAAAGACTGCTACAAGACTGGTTAAGACTGCATAGTTTTAGTGAATATATGGTGGTTATGAAATGCTCAATTAACTGCATACATGTTTTTCATTTGTGCACTTCTTCCACATCAATTTCATATGAAAAATCAGGAGGGAAATTAGATATAAAATCATATTTTTTGTTAGAAAATCATATTAAAAGGAAAAAAATGTTATTCTTCTTCAAGAGGCTAAATCAAAATAAGTAGTTTCAGAAGATGGGTTAGAGACAGCAAAATTGCTGTTGTATTCTGAGAAATAATGCCGAGGAAGAACCTTGGGCCAGCTAGTGAAGCAGTGATGATTGTGCATCCCCATCCCCAGCACTGTTTGACTGAAAAGGCTCAGCAGTTCACACAGAATCTCTGCACAAAACAAAAACATGTCTCCTTACCTTATCTCTGATACTTAAAGCTGTTTGTCACAGATATGTTACTAGCCTATGAAGAGCACATGGCAGCACTTTGGAAATATAACAGAAAAAAAAAAAAAGAATGACTTCCACTTCTTTATTCCTGTGCCTCAATTGCCTTGCCTCACTCAGGATGCATCTCAAACCCAAAGTTAAAATCCTAGCTGTAAAGGTCCCATTCGTTGTAAGCTTTATTGGAGTGGGAGTACTCTTGCTTAATTTGTATTAGTTGTATATTATAACTCATATGCATACATACAGCACTATTTATACTTTCTAGCTTGTACACTAGATATTAAATATTGGCAGGGAGTGAGGGAATCCCAGCCATCGCACAACAGTAACACCAAGTTTCATGTTAAGCGGATTCTCAAGAGAGCCACAGTCTGTGGCCCCTAGCCAAAGGCTGTTGCTGCAGTAATTGATCTGCAGGGAAGGCATTTAATATAACATTTAGTTTTAACAAAAAAGAAATGTTTCAAAGCATATTACAAAAAGAGCAATAATAAAAACACATTCAAATACATCAAACATGCATGAATGCAGTGCAAGCCAAAATACAATAACAAGATAAATATCATATGAAGGGAAAAAAGCCCTAGGTTGTTGTGAACAGGGCTGGATTTTAGATTTGGCCATCCATAGGCAGGATTTAATAGATGGGGGGGGGGGGGGCACGCACCACGCCCCACGCCCCAGTAGGTGAAGTCTTTCTACTTCCACTCCCTTCCAGGGTGCCATAGCAGTACCCCTTTGAAGTGGATTGCTTTAGCAAGCTCCTCCTTGGCACAGTTGCACTCCTCTTTGGCCTGGATATTTGGTGCCTTCAAAATTTGGCACTCTAGGCAATTGCCTATTTTTCCAATGCCTAAATCCAGGTCTAGTTGTAAATGAAGACTAATAACTCCACAGCCTAGCAGTGGTCAGTTCAGATTGAACTGAAAGCCAAATTAACAAGAGAAAACTGCTAGGCTGGAAGGATAAAACAAAGTATTAAATGTCTTCTTGAAAGTAATGGTACAAGGCACATTGATATCTTGAGCCTCCTTTCTGAAGAGAGAAAAGGTGGTAACCCACATACAAATTGCTCAGAGCATAGTTAAATTGGAATTGATCCATAAAAGTACCCCCAGACACTGAGGAAACTGGATTTAGCCAGGAGGAGATTACAATCTCTGTGTTCGGCATGAGTGGCTTTTCAATTGGATGTTGTAAGACAGAACCGTTTTGAGTTTGGAAATAAGGCAGGGCAAATGTTAGCAAGACACCTGAAGTAGAGGGTAACTCAAAACCATATCACTAAAAATAGATCTGGTAAATTCAGATGACGTACAAATTCTCCTCCCCATGAAGGAAAGCATCCAAAGCATGCTACTTCAGTGGGAATCCTACTCAACCCAAATAAAAAAAAACTCCTTACTCAGATATCATAAGAACATAAGAAATTGCCATGCTGGGTCCATCAAGCCCAACATCCTGTTTTCGACAGAGGCCAAAACCAGGCCACAAGAACCTGGCAATTACCAAAACACTAAGAAGAATCCATGCTACTGGTGCAATTAATAGCAGTGGCTATTCCCTAAGTATAATTGATTAATAGCCATTAATGGACTTCTCCTCCAAAACTTATCCAAACCTTTTTTGAACCCAGCTACATTAACTGCACTAACCACATCCTCTGGCAACAAATTCCAGAGCTTTATTGTGCGATGAGTGAAAAAGAATTTTCTCCGATTAGTCTTAAATGTGCTACTTGCTAACTTCATGGAATGCCCCATAGTCCTTCTATTATTCGAAAGTGTAAATAACCGAGTCACATCTATTCGTTCAAGACCTCTCATGATATTAAAGACCTCTATCATATCCCCCCTCAGCTGTCTCTTCTCCAAGCTGAACAGCCCTAACCTCTTCAACTTTCCTCATAGGGGAGCTGTTCCATCCCCTTTATCATTTTGGTTGCCCTTCTCTGTACCTTCTCCATCGCAACTATATCCTTTTTGAGATGCGGCGACCAGCATTGTACACAGTATTCAAGGTGCGGTCTCACCATGGAGCGATACAGACGCATTATGACATTTTCCGTTCTATTGACCATTCCCTTCCTAATAATTCTTAACATTCTATTTGCTTTTTTGACTGCTGCAGCACACTGAGCCGACTATTTTAAAGTATTATCCACTATGATGCCTGGATCTTTTTCCTGGGTGGTAGCTCCTAATATGGAACCTAACATCGTGTAACTACAGCAAGGGTTATTTTTCCCTATATGCAACACCTTGCACTTGTCCACATTAAATTTCATCTGCGATTTGGATGCCCAATCTTCCAGTCTTGCAAGGTCCTCCTGTAATGTATCACAGTCTGCTTGTGATTTAACTACTCTGAATAGTTTTGTATCATCTGCAAATTTGATAACCTCACTCGTCTTATTCCTTTCCAGATCATTTATATATATATTGAAAAGCACCGGTCCAAGTTCAGATCCCTGAGGCACTCCACTATTTACCCTTTTCCACTGAGAAAATTGACCATTTAATCCTACTCCCTGTTTCCTGTCTTTTAGCCAGTTTGTAATCCATGAAAAGACATCGCCTCCTATCCCATGACTTTAGTTTTCGTAGAAGCCTCTCATGAGGGACTTTGTCAAACGCCTTCTGAAAATCCAAATACACTAAATCTACTAGTTCACCTTTATCCACGTGTTTATTAACCCCTTCAAAAAAATGAAGCAGATTTGTTAAGCAAGACTTCCCTTGGGTAAATCCATGTTGACTGTGTCCCATTAAATCATGTCTTTCTATATGCTCTACGATTTTGATCTTGAGAATAGTTTCCACTATTTTTCCCGGCACTGAAGTCAGGCTCACTGGTCTATAGTTACCCAGATCGCCCCGGAGCCTTTTTTAAATATTGGGGTTACATTGGCCACCCTCCAGTCTTCAGGTATAATGGATGATTTTAATGATAGGTTACAAATTTTAACTAATAGATCAGAAATGTCATTTTTTAGTTCCTTCAGAACCCTAGGATGCATACCATCCGGTCCTGGTGATTTGCTACTCTTTAGTTTGTCAATCTGGCCTACTACATCTTCCAGGTTCACAGTGATTTTGTTCAGTTCGTCTGACTCATCACCCCTGAAAACCATCTCCGGAACTGGTATCTCCCCAACATCCTCATTAGTAAACACGGAGGCAAAGAATTAATTTAGTCTTTCTGCAATGGCCTTATCTTCCCTAAGAGCCCTTTTAACCCCTCTGTTATCTAATGGTCCAACCGACTCCCTCACAGGTTTCTTGCTTTGGATATATTTTAAAAAGTTTTTATTATGAGTTTTTGCCTCTGTGGCCAACTTCATTTCAAATTCTCTCTTCGCCTGTCTTATCAATGTTTTACACTTATCTTGACAATGCTTATGTTTTATCCTATTTTCTTCAGATGGATCCTTCTTCCAATTTTTGAAGGATTTTTTTTGGCTAAAATAGCCTCTTTCACCTCACCTTTTAACCATGACGGTAATCGTTTTATCTTCCTTCCACCTTAATGCACGGAATACATATGGTCTGCGCCTCTAGGATTGTATTTTTAAACAATATCCAAGCCTGTTGAACACTTTTAACCTTTGCAGCTGCACCTTTCAGTTTTTTTCTAACTATTTTCCTCATTTTATCAAAGTTTCCCTTTTTAAAATTTAGTGTTAGAGCTGCAGATTTACTTATTGTCCCCCTTCCAGTTATTAGTTTAAATTTGATCATGTTATGATCACTGTTGCCAAGTGGCCCCACCACCGTTAATTCTCTCACCAAATCTTGCGGTCCACTAAGAATTAAATCTAAAATAGCTCCCTCTCTTGTTGGTTCCTGAACCAATTGCTCCATGAAGCAATCATTTATTACATCCAGGAACTTTGTGTCTAGCAAGTCCTGATGTTACATTTACCCAGTCAATATTGGGGTAATTGAAATCTTAGTCAAATAGAAGAGTCAGTGGTATACCACATAAATATAATCAACAAAAAAATAGTGGAAACCAAAATGATTTAGTATTGTAGCCTAAAAGGTGTCAGCAAGCCTGTCGTTGTGACACTTAGCAAAGTGACCAACCGGTCTACACATCACCCACCTTAAAAAGTCCTTTTTTAATGAAAATGAATTTTTTTAGAATTTTTGATTTTTTATAAAATTTCTTCCAATATATATTAGTGAAAGACTCTTCACATTTAGTTTAGCCAGACTCAACATGGCTCGCCTTCCAGGCGAAGAGACATTGAGACGCCACGTCCAAATTCAAAATGGTAAAGTGATGTGACTCGCTACATATTGATATCATTGTATGCCCCTGAAGAAGCTTCACAGTGAAACATGGGCCGTGTTGGGTCTTGCTAAGCTAAATGTGAAGAGTCTTTCACTAATATATAGTGGAAGAAATTTTATAAAAAATCTAAAAAAATTCATTTTCATTAAAAAAGGACTTTTTAAGGTGGGTGATGTGTAGACCGGTTGGTCACTTTGCTAAGTGTCACAACGACAGGCTTGCTGACACCTTTTAGGCTACAATACTAAATCATTTTGGTTTCCACTATTTTTTTGTTGGTAATTGAAATCTCCCATTATTATTGCACTGCCAAATTGGTTTGCTTCCCTGATTTCTCTTAGCATTTCATCATCTGTCTGACCATTTTATCCAGGTGGACGGTAGTATACTCCTATCACTATACTCTTACCCAACACACATGGGATTTCTACCCATATAGATTCTACTGAGCATTTAGTCTCTTGTATGATCTTTATCCTGTTGGACTCTATACCCTCCCGGACATAAAGTGCCACACTCCCACCAAGTTGATCCTCCCTATCATTGCGATATAATTTGTACCCTGATATAGCACTGTCCCATTGGTTATCCTCCTTCCACCAAGTCTCTGTGATGCCAATTATGTCAATCTCATCATTTGCTGCTGTACACTCTAACTCTCCCATCTGACTTCTGGCATTGGCATACAGACATTTCAAAGCGTGTTTTTTGCTTGTTTTAACAACCTGGTTTTCAGTTGTTTGGGATAATTCGGAAATCATTAGCTTTGGTGATTTTTTACATATAGGCATATGAACTATGTTTGCTTTTAATGGAACCTCTCTGTTGGGGTGCCCTAACTCTCCTGTTTCATTAGTATCCTTCAAGGATACATTTCTCCGAACCATGCACTGCTGAGTGACTGTCGGCTTTCCCCCTTGTTCTAGTTTAAAAGCTGCTCTATCTCCTTTTTGAAAGTTAGTGCCAGCAGCTTGGTTCCACTCTGGTTAAGGTGGAGCCCATCCTTTCGGAAAAGTCTCCCCTTCCCCCAAAAGTTTCCACTCAACCACATGAAAACCGAAATACTAGACATAACAAACAAACCCTCCACTAAGTACACCCACGACCTCCCGAGCATGCAACCAAACAATCAATTCATATCCACGGTAAAAGACCTAGGAATCACCCGAGACTCCAAACTTAATCTAAAAAAAACCACATTAACGCAACAATAAAAGAGGACAATTTCAAGCTACAAGTCCTCAAAAAAACTCAAACCCCTCCTCTTCAACCACGATTACCGGACAGTGCTGCAATCACTCATACTCTCCAAGCTGGACTACTGCAACTCGCTCCTCCTCGGACTCCCAGCATCCACCCTCAAACCCCTTCAATTGTTGCAAAACGCAGCAGCCAGATCTCTCACAAACAACAAACGCTCCACCCACATCACACTCATCCTCCAAGACCTCCATTGGCTCCCCATACCTTATAGAATACAATACAAAGCCGTAACACTTTTGCATAAAATCATCAACAATGAGAAGAGCGAATGGCTAAAAGATACCCTCCACCCCCACAAATACCAAAGACACCTCCAATCTAAGAACACCGGCCTGCTGTCAATCCCATCCACCAAACTGGCCCATCGTACCGCAACCAGGGAACGCGCCATCTCAATAGCTGGCCCCTCAATATGGAACAAACTACCCACACAAGTCAGATTGGAACCTTCAACCCAATCCTTTAAGAAAACTCTAAAAACCTGGCTATTCCAGAAAACCTTCCAACCCATGATCACCCTACCCCCCCCCCAATCCCCCGATGTAAGTCAAGCATATTCCATCTGTTAACTAAGCTACACAGTTTCTATGTAAATCAAACTTTAGTTCCTATTTGTTTAACTAAGTTTCTATGTTAAAATGTGAAAATAATAATGATACTTTTGTCATATTATACCGTGAGTTAGTACTGTAAACCGATGTGATATACCAAATCGAATGTCTGTATAAAAAAGTCAAATAAATATTAGTAAATGCTTTGTACAATTCTGTGAAGAATTTTATGATCACGATAAATAGGTTTCCAAGTCTGTTATAGATTCATATCTAGAGGGGTTAGAGTTCCTGGCTGTCTCAGAGGAGTGTAGGGAGGCACTTAATAAAGAGGTCACTTCTGGAGAGGTGCTACAGGTCATTAAAGATTTAAAACTGAGTAAGTTCCCAGGACTCGATGGCTATACTAACACGTTTTAAAAAATGTTCCACCTGGTAATCTTGATACCATTGGTGGATATGTTTAACTCACTGAGGCAAGAGGACACCCTTATGCTTAGTTTCAATATGGCAGGGATTACTATTCTGGCTAAGGTAGTGGTTCCCAACTTTGTCCTGGGGGACCCCCCAAGCCAGTCAGATTTTCAGGATATCTACAATGAATATGCATGAGAGAAAATTTGCATGAATTGCCTCCGTAATATGGACAGGGTTGAGAACCATTGGGCTAAGGGGACTCGTGATCCCACTCTTTGTAGCTCTTATTGGCTGATATCTCTGATCAGTATAGATTTGAAAATCCTAGACATGGTTTTAGCGATCAGACATGGGGCAGTGGCTGCGCTGTTGATACATAATGACCAATCATGACAATGTGTAGTGAGTTCTGGAGATGATCTGACTGGTGAAGCAACAAAATATTCCCTTGATTCTGTTAGCAGTGGATGCAGAGAAGGCCTTTGACAGGATCCATTGGCCTTAGGGTGTTAGAGAAAATGCAACTGGGGAGGGAGTTCATAACATGGATAAAACAGTTATATCAAAGATTAAAGGCACTAGGAGGGTATAGAGTCCAACAGGATAAAGATCATACAAGAGACTAAATGCTCAGTAGAATCCATATGGGTAGAAATCCCATGTGTGCTGGGTAAGAGTATAGTGATAGGAGTATACTACCATCCACCTGGACAAAATGGTCAGACAGATGATGAAATGCTAAGACAAATCAGGGAAGTTAACCAATTTGGCAGTGCAGTAATAATGGAAGATTTCAATTATCCAGAAACAATAGTGCAAGTACAAGTCTTAGGTTCCACCAGTGTTCAAATATTCAATTGTTTATTTGCACAATACATATAGTTGATAATGGGCAACTCCACAGATATCAACAGTCACTTGTATAAGTCCCCCGACACGGTCCCGTGTTTCGCTGTGGCTGCATCGGGAGGGACCATAATTTCAATAAAGTCGCATTTTTCTACCAGGCAGAAGACGAGAATAGTTGTGGAAGAGTAACGCGACTTTATTGAAATTATGGTCCCTCCCGATGCAGCCACAGCGAAACACGGGACCGTGTCGGGGGACTTATACAAGTGACTGTTGATATCTGTGGAGTTGCCCATTATCAACTATATATTGTGCAAATAAACAATTGAATATTTGAACACTGGTGGAACCTAAGACTTGTATTTGCACTATTGTTTCTGGATAATTGAAATCTTCCATTATTACTGCACTGCCAAATTGGTTAACTTCCCTGATTTGTCTTAGCATTTCATCATCTGTCTGACCATTTTGTCCAGGTGGATGGTAGTATACTCCTATCACTATACTCTTACCCAGCACACATGGGATTTCTACCCATATGGATTCTACTGAGCATTTAGTCTCTTGTATGATCTTTATCCTGTTGGACTCTATACCCTCCTGGACATAACGTGCCACACCCCCACCAAGTTGATCCTCCCTATCATTGCAATATAATTTGTACCCTGATATAGCACTGTCCCATTGGCTATCCTCCTTCTACCAGGTCTCTGTGATGCCAATTATCAATCTCATCATTTTCTGCTATACACTCGTAACTCTCCCATCTTACTTCTTAGACTTCTGGCATTGGCATACAGACATATCAAAGTGTGTTTTTTGTTTGTATTAACAACCTGCTTTTCAGGTGATAGGGATAATTTGGAGATCTTTAGCTCAGGTGATTTTTTTACATATAAGCACATGGACTACGTTTGTTTTTATTGGAACCTCTTTGTTGGGATGCCATAACTCTCCTGTTTCATTAGTATCCTGCAAGGATACATTCCTCCGAACCATGTACTGCTGAGTGACTGTCTGCTTTTCCCCTTGTTCTAGTTTAAAAGCTGCTCTATCTACCTTTTTAAAAGTTAGTGCCAGCAGCTTGGTTCCACTCCGGTTAAGATGGAGCCCATCCTTTTGGAAAAGTGTCCCCCTTCCACAAAAGCTTCCCCAGTTCCTTACAAAACTGAATCCCTCTTCCCTGCACCTTTGTCTCATCCACACATTGAAACTCCGGAGCTCTGCCTCCCTCTGGGGGACGTACACGTGGAACAGGAAGCATTTCAGAGAATGTTATAGCTACATAAAACAGTGATGGCGAACTCCAGTACTTAAGTGCCACAAATAGGTAGATTTACATACAAGGCTAGCCTCAGAAAACATTCTACTGCAAGTCTCGACTAACCAATTTGTCTTTTGATGAAGGAACACCTAAAAGATTTTGCCCTGCAGACCTCAATAATCGAATAGATTTTATATGGCTTTAATATTGTCTTTAGACAAGCAGGCAGACCATTATTCAAAGCCTTATGGACCAACCTTAAAATTTATCCTGGCTGTTGGGAACCAATGTAGCCTAATCAACCCATGGGTGATATGTTCCCTCAAAGGAGTATATGTCAAGATTGAGCTGTTGTGTTTTGGGCTACCTGCAGAGCTTTTAGCATTGAAGCAGGCAGCCTAAGACAGAGGTTTGGATTATTGTAATATACTCTGAATTCCCCTTTCTTAGCAACCTATTGTTGCCAGATTCTTGAAAGACATAAATCATCTTTTCCCGTTGATAGCAGGGCTGAATTATCCATGCTGACATGGGAACTGTCATTCAGGCCCGGGAGGCGGAGCTTTACCAAGCAGAGGCCAGAGTTTTGCTCTCTGCGACTGCGCGTGTGTTCCCGCGCAGGAAAGTAACAGATTCTCCTCAGTCTGTTCTTTCTGCGCGTGGGATCGCACGTGGAGCTGGTTTTCTCCTCAGCATTTTGTTTTTTCAAAATGTCTGAAAAATCGGGATTCAAACCCTGCAGATGTGGGAGAGTAATGTCTGTCACGGATGGCCATGACCGATGTTACCGGTGCCTCGGACCAAATCACAGTCAAAGCGACTGTGAATTTTGTTCCCCGAATGTCACAGAGGGCCCAAAGACAGCGGGCCTACAGGATGAGAGAGCTCCTGAATTTTTTGGAGCCTTCCGAGGCTCATTCTTCACCTGGGACCTTGAAAAAGCCGGCCCCACCACTAAACCTAAAAAAGTTTGTAAACAATTCCGCAAAGGACTGCTTTTACAAACTGCAAGTCCTCAGAAAGCTAAAACCCCTCCTTCACTTCTCTGACTTCCGGCTAGTACTTCAATCCATCATACTATCTAAGCTCGATTATTGCAACTCCCTCCTTCTCGGTCTACCCTCAAATACCATCAAACCCTTACAAATGGTTCAAAACGCCGCTGCCAGAATACTTACAAACTCTAATAAAAGAGATCACATCACTCCAATCCTTCGTAACCTACATTGGCTTCCTATTAACCACAGGATCCTCTATAAAGTGCTCACAATTATTCACAAAGCAACATACAATCTTGCTCCGATCACATTAAGCATCCAACTCCAACCTCATACTTCATCCAGACCAATTAGAAGCGCATACAAAGGCACATTGCAAGCCCCTCAGGTAAAATCATCACTGAGCAAAAGAGCACTATCTTCAGGAGGCCCCCACCAATGGAATGCGCTCCCCCCAGATCTAAGACTAGAACCAAGTCATCAGGAGTTCAAAAAAAAAGCTAAAAACATGGCTTTTCCGTCAAGCCTTCCCAGATATCTAATGCTACCTAATCAAGTCTTTTAACCCAAATCATGGGTTATCTCACTGTTTTTTCCTATTACAATTTTTTTCAACTGTACCTTAATTTTTGAGCTCTTTCATCTTTGTATTTATACTTTACTCACACTCCATTTACTCTATCTCTTTTATATTTTTTTTTTTCTATATAATATTTATTACTACATTACTATGTTTAATTGGTTATCTATTCTATTTGTTCCATAATTTATTGTTAGTTCTATTGTTACCTGTTTTATTGTTCAACTGTTCTATGTAAAGCCCACTACTCTTTTTGGGCATTTAAAAGTTGTATGTAAACCGGATTGATTTGTAGTTCCTACAAGAACTTCGGTCTATAAAAATTAAAAATAAATAAATAAATAAAATAAATAAATAAATAAAGAGAGCAGTGTCATGGGATCCTATACCCTCCAGGCCTGGAGATAAGGACTTTTCACGACGCCCTAGGCTATCGGATCAGGGTCCTGATCCGAGGGACCGGGACAAGGATTCGGCCTTGCTATCAAAGATTGCTCTGTCCTTGAAGCACCGTGCGTCGAAATATACTGTGATGCACAAGACGCCGGGAGTGGCACAGGCGGTGCCGACAGCGGTGCAGGGGACGCCGAAGACATCGCATACGGCGCCGAAACATGCCACGAAGCAACCGATGCGCACTGCGTCGAGACACGTGGTGCCAGAGGAACACTATGGCGCCGACGGCGCAGAAAGATATGGAGCCAAAAGATGCGGCACAAGGACCAGCACCAATGACGCAAAAATCGGCGCACACGGCGCAAAAGAAGACAAGCCACAACAGTCATCCCATCAAGTACAACATACTTTAAACAGACGGCATGAGTCTCCAGGGGTATCCTATTCAACCTCTAAAGATTCAACACCAAACCGCTTTCTTAGTTCATGGTCCTCAAAATCCACTTCTAAAGGATACAAACCAAAACATAGAAGACTGTCACCGTCAGAAAAGAGAATTATTACAGAAACCTCGTTGGGCCATCACCATAGGCATTCACATCACTCACACCATAGAAAGGCTATACAAAAAAGTAAAGGTTGGGAAGTAAGCCCTTCTACTTCTATTTCTTCTCAAACACAAGGTTCGAAACCTTTACACAGATCAAACGAAGTAATACAAGTTCCTTCATTCAATGCCTCTACATCCTCATATAATTCCATTAAGACGACAAAAGCTGGGACGAAGCATGTTGTCCCACATAATCTACCTCAACCATATCCTGTGGAGCCTAATACAAGTGATGTACCTAAACAAACCGGTCGTTCAGCAATGCCTCCGCAAACAAAAGAGGCGTTTTTTCAGTTATCTCAATCGTTAGGATTTTTTGAAACCCTTGAATCATCCATTAAGATGTCTAACGACGCCTCTGCAAGTTCCCCGGAACAGAGTATACGCACTTCCAGGGAACCATCGGTGGAGCCTCCGTCATTTCCCGTAAGATGTCGCCCAACTTCGCCAGTTAAAAACCCAGAAACACCAATTGACTCCATGTCTCCACAAACGTCACCAACCTCGTCTACCAAGTACCCATCTGACCCACCAGAACAGCCGCAGGAATTGTATTCCCCTCCAGAGGACCTCAATTACCCAAAATATTTAGAAAAACTGGGTACGATATTACACCTAGAGGTCCAAAAGGATACGGATCCTAGAACGGAAACCATGGGTCTCCTGAAGGTTTTTGATGCTCCAGGAGAACCCATGTCTCTTCCACTGCAAGAAGTTTTACATAGCGTATTACAGAAATCCTGGGAAATGCCATACTCTGTCAGCGGTTTCAAGAAAGACAGATATAAAATTCTGAATGCGGAAAATATCACACTACACTATATCACAGTTATCACATGCATCAATTGTGGTCGAATCTACGATGCAAAGATTTAAGAAGGCAAAGACACATACCTCCTATCCACCAGGCAAAGACAACCAATGTTTAGATGAGTTTGGAAGAAAGATGTACCAGAATGCAATGTTAAACGCCCGCATTATGCACCATCAGTTTCTATATGGTACAATATCTATATATGTGCATACAAGCCACAAAAGGTATGCTTACATTGACTGGAGACCAGGTACCACCACCTCTCCATGAAATGGAAGAGTGTTCTCGACACCTTTTGAGGGCGATATATGAAGGATTTGAGACATCTTCCAGGGCGTCTGCTACAGCCATCGCAGCCCGCAGAATGGCATGGCTGCGTTCCAGTGCCATACGGGAAGATCTGCATGAAAAACTAACCTCCCGTGTACAGGAGACAATTTATTTGGAGAGCACTTTCAGGAAACAGTAGACAAATTAAAAGACAGAACTCTAGCAGTTCAGTCCTTGACATCGCAGCCACAATACTCATCTACATGCTGTTACTACGGCTCTAATTGTCGACAATCGTATGCCCATGGACCCTATAGGTCTTACCAGTCATTCCGTACACTGTCTTACCCATCTTACCAGCATCCTCAAATGCAACAACAGACCCCAAATCAACGGAGGGGTAAGTCATGAAACCAGAAGCAGCCGACCCAACAACCAGCAGGCCCGGTAAAATCAACACCATCTTTTTAATACCTATGCCACCACCACAGCATCAAGCACCACCCGGCAGAATCCATTCTCACCTAGCAGCCTGGAAGATAACATCCGATCAATGGGTCTTAGAGGTCGTACGACACAGTTACCAACTCCAATTTACCACAAAACCCACATTGCCCCAACTTTCAATTCAAAGGCCTCAAAGGTCCCAAACTTGTGCAGTAAAGCAAAGGAGATTGCTTTATTGCACAAACAACAAGCCATACAACTGATTTCTCCAAAAACCCGAAACTTAGGGTTTTATTCCCCATATTTCCTCATTCCCAAGAAGTCGGGTGGCCTTCGTCCCATACTGGATCTTCGAGAGTTGAACAAGTTCATGACCAAAGAAAAATTCAAGATGGTATCGTTGAAATCGATCCTACCTTTGATTCAACCCAACAACTGGATGTGTTCCATTGATCTGAAGGATGCTTACACACACATTCCAATCCATCCATCCTCTTGACGTTACCTATGCTTTCGCTACAGGCGTCAACATTACCAGTACAAGGTTCTCCCCTTTGGACTATCGGCTGCACCCAGGGTTTTCACCAAATGCATGGTAGTGGTGGTGGTGGCTCATCTCAGGCAACAGGGTATGACCATCTTTCCATATCTGGACGATTGGTTGATAATAGCCTCGACTCCGAACGTTTTGATCGATCACCTCCCATGGGTGATAGAGTGCTTACAGGAATTGCGGCTGGTGATCAATTTTCAGAAATCACATCTACAGCCAACGCAAAAGCTATAATTCATAGGAGCATGTCTGGACACCACTCACAACCGGGCATACCTACCAAAAGACAGGTCAATACAAATGTGTCAACTCCTCCATTTGCTGAACCAAACTCAAAGACCTTCGGCGAGACAAGTTTTAATTGTCCTAGGTCACATGGCAGCAGCTATTTTCACAGTCCCAAACATCAGGCTATACATGCGACGCCTGCAATGGGGCGTAAAATGTCAATGGAAACAACACTCGCAACCATTGACACAAACACCCGAGATGAGAGAGGATATAGCATGGTGGCTCCTGGACTCCACCCTTTCCAAGGGAGCATTATTCAACCCCCCTCCTCACAATGCAGTCTTAACCACCGATGCATCTCGCAAGGGATGGGGAGCACATCTCAAGATGTACGAAACACAAGGTTTATGGACAATGTCCGAGCAGACTCTGCAAATAAATTTATTGGAACTCAGAGTGATTCGAAATGCACTACAAGTGTTTCAAGATCACCTGAAGGGCCGCAAGGTCATAATCTACACGGACAATCAAGTGGCGATGTTTTACATCAACAAACAAGGAGGGTCCGGTTCATGGTCCCTATGTAAGGAGACCCTGATTATCTTCGAACACGCTCACCAACATTGCATACATTTGCAAGCAACTTACCGGGAGTAGCAAATACAAGAGCGGACAGGTTGTCGTATCTTTCATCCTCACGAATGGGCACTCAATTCAGAAGTAGCCTACAACATCTTCATACAATGGGGGACACCCTCGATAGATCTCTTTGCCACGGAAATCAATGCTCAAGTTTCCAACTTCTGCTCAATAAGACCCAGCCCGCTCAGAATCGCTCAGGATGCCTTCCTCATCCCGTGGACAAAAGGCCTCCTGTATGCCTTTCCTCCCATACCACTCATTACCAGGACAATTCAAAAGTGTATAGCAGACAGGGCTCAACTGATACTCCTGGCCCCAGCCTGGCCCAAACAGCCGTGGTACAGTTTCCTTCTATGACTGTCCATCAGAGACCCAATTCGACTACCGAATCGCCCAGATCTACTGTTCCAAGAACAGAGGACACTCCTGCACCCGCTACACTCATCTCTCCATTTGACAGCATGGAGATTGAATGGCTCCTTCTAACAGAACAGGGAGTTTCCACTTCAACGCAGTTCATCTTGTTAGAATCCAGGAAACTCCCAACTAGGAAAAATTATAGCTATAAATGGAAGTGCTACTCTACCTGGTGCACTTCCAAGGGCGTACCACCATTGGACTGCTCACCCGAGCTACTCATGGACTACCTTCATACACTATACACAGCTGGTCTAGCAACATCATCCATTAGGGTTCATCTTAGTGCCATAGGGGCATATCATAGACCAGTTAACAATATTCTTATCTCCAATCACCCCTTGCTCTCTCGTTTCATTAAAGGGCTAACTCACCTTTGTCCTCCGATCTCTAAGCCTCCAGTTCCATGGAACCTCAACATAGTTCTTGAACAGCTCATGCTGTCCCCGTTTGAACCTATGGACTCGGCACACATGAAATACCTTACATGGAAGGTAATATGTTTGGTAGCAGTAACATCGGCATGCCAAGTCAGTAAATTGCAAGCCTTAGTCCACTATGCTCCATATTTACAGTTTTATCACCAAAAGGTAGTTCTCAAGACTCACCCATCCTTCCTTCCAAAGGTGGTTTCTCAATTCCATCTAAATCAAACCATAGAACTACCCATCTTTTTCCCTAAACCTCACTCTAATGATAGGGAAAAACTACTGCATACACTGGACTGCAAAAGAACGTTAGCGTACTACAAAGAAAGAACACACTCTGACTCCCGTGTTTCTCAACTATTTGTCTCTTTCGACCTGAAAGCACATGGACTACCAGTGGCTAAATGCACCATCTCCAGCTGGATAGCAGAGTGCATCAAATTCTGCTACGACAAACAGAAATTACATCTACACTCTGTTCCCAAAGCTCACCAAGTCAGAGCAGTGGTGGCCTCCTTGGCACACCTCAAAAATGTACAACCTATAGACATTTGTAAGGCAGCTACATGGTCATCGCTCCATACCTTCACATCCCACTACTGCCTTGATCAACAAGCAGTCATTGATCCGAAGATAGGGCAAGCAATCCTGCAATCTCTATCCTCCTGTCCACGGTGACTGCCACACTAATATGGATCACGTGCGCCTATACACATCACAAACAACGTGATCAGGAGTTTGGGACTCCCATGACAGCATGGCTAATTCAGCCCTGTTATCAATGGGAAAAAGCAAGTTTGCTTACCGTAAACGGTGTTTCCGTAAATAGCAGGATGAATTAGCCATGCTGACCCTCCCTCCTCCCTGGCAGTCGCCATCTCTTCAACTCCATTAAAGCTTAATCACAGACTGAGGAGAATCTGTTACTTTCCTGCGCAGGAACACACTAGCAGCCTCAGAGCAAAACTCTGGCCTCTGCTTGGTAAAGCTCCGCCTCCCGGGCCTGAATGACAGTTCCCATGACAGCATGGCTAATTCATCCTGCTATCTATGGAAACACCGTTTACGGTAAGCAAACTTGCTTTTATCCTCCAATTAGAAACCTGCTTCCTCCATGGGATCTAAATATAGTTTTTGCTCAGTTCATGAAATCACCTTTCGAGCCTATAGCCACAGCAGAACTAAAATTTCTCTCTTGGAAAGTTTTATTTGTGATAACTGTAACTTCTGCCCACAGAGTTAGCAAGTTAAATGCTAGCTTTATACTCTCTGTATGCCCAAATTTAAAATGAGAATAGTTTTAAAAAGCTTATCTAAAATTATCAAATGTAGAGGTATTTGTTTCTCTTGAATCAGTCTATTGTATTACCAATATTTTTCCCAAGACCACATGCCCATAAAGGTGCATGGATTTTTCATGTCTTGGACTACAGGTGAGCTTTATTCTGTTTGGAAAGAATAAAGTTCTGTAGGAAATCATCTCGACTATTCATTTCATTCAGACCAGTCAAACAAGGATTTTCAGTTACAAAACAAATTCTTTCCACATGGATTTCTGTTTGTATTGCTTATTGTTGTGCTCATTCGGGACCAAAACTTCAAAATAATCAAAGCAAATCAGCTCAGAGCACAGCCGTATCCTTAGCCCATCTTCACTCAGCTTCCATAGAAGAAATCTACAAAACTGCAGTCTGGTCTTCTATAAACACCTTCACTGCTCATTACTGCCTAGAAAATGCTTTGTCAAGATAGCAGTTTTGGCTGGGCAGTTCTTAAAAGCTTATTTAAATAATTCCTTCAACTTTACCACTGACCTCTAATAATATAGGAGTTGTATGTTTCACTACCGATATAAAAACATAATGAATACTTATATGCGGTCCTCAGCCTGGGAGTTCCCACTAATGTGGCTAAGTACTGTCCTTTTCCATAGAGAAATTTAGGTTGCTTACCTATAACAGTTGTTCTCCATAGACAGCAGGATATATCAGCCACACAATCCCACCTTCTTCCCCTATAGAGTTGAAGATTAGTTTGCTATAAAATGTGAGGAAACGTATGCGGCAGCTGCTGCATGGGATTTTCCCGTACATGCTCAGAATTGACCACCTCAGTCTCTCTGAGTTCTGAGGGGGCATTTCCGTCTTGGCGCCATTGGGATGATGTCACCCGCTTGTATGACTGATTTGTTCAGTTGTTTACCGAGAACACCTGTTACAGGTAAGCAACTTTGCCTTCCAGTTCCTTATTTAGACTTTTTTTTTTTTTTATAATAAAGTGGATAACCAGTGTAACAACCATTTGCGCAAACCACTAGCACTATGATGGAATGTCTTTCTCCCTTCTCTTGTTGAATTATAGTGTAATATATTTCTTGCATCAACTGTATTTGGTACCTTTTGAGTTGCTTGCAATAAAACCTCATGTTTACAGAATAAAATATTGGTAAAGACACTGGCTTGAAAAAGCTCTTGCACTTCTTTTGAGAGCCCTGGGACCAGCCTCTGATGTGTAATTGCTTTTACATCAGTGACAAGCGAAAGACAAGAATGCGCTTTCCTTGAACTTAACAACAGTTTGGGCAATTTTCTATAATCCAGTAAATACAAATTGTAGCTTGATTATCCATCTACGTCTGTCAAGCGAATTTTAATGGATGAATGAATGAGTCAAATCTATGCATGAAAATATACAAATGTGCAAAATGTGGGTCTAATTATAAGGCTGCTGAATTTACACAAGGTCAGGTAAACAAGGCACCACTGTAATGATTATTAATTGTTAATAATGCCTTTGGGAAATACATTTCCCTTCTGAACACCTAGCATTTTCAGTCGTTGAAAAAACTCTTTAAATGATCAGCTTGTAGTGAAAAGCAGGGAGGCATTCCTTCTCTTCAAGTCTCCATAATTGCTTGCTAATTCTTTAAAGTAGTGGTAGGAAAGGGTTGTATTGATAATGGAAAGTGCATTTTCAGGTATGTTAGTGCTCAGTACTGAAGTTTTGATCACATGTCTTGTAATTGGGGAGATATGACAGCCCTGAAGAGCTGTGAAATACTGTAATGCCCTAGTCTTATTTGTCACAGAAGGAAGGCAGCTGTTGTCTGCAGTCTAAGTACTGTAGCAGTACAAAGTATACCAGGTAACAGCAGAGAGGAGCACCCTAACATACTAAACTGCTGGATATACAAATCTGCTCAAGCTTTTGTAAAAAAAAAAAAAAAAAAAAAAGACTACTTTTAACACAGCAGTCACATATCTTACAAATGTCTTGCCAAATTTGTTTTGCATTCTTTAAAGAATTTTTTTATTTGAAGTTCTCTGCATCTGATGCTCTTTTACAATGAGTGTTAAAGTATTGGGAAATGAAGATATATGAATGACTGAGGAAATTAATTTATAATCCTACAGCAATCTTGCTTGTGTTTTTTTGTTGGGTTTTTTTTTACCCTGCGGTTCCCTTCTGGTTCTTTGGGCTTCCAGGGCTGGGATCTATCACCATGAGCCTTTGTTTATAACTACTCTGGAATCTTTCCTCTATTTCAATTGAAAGCTTGACATTTTTAATAAATGATTCTATCAAACGTCTAGGAGTTTGGATTGACTCACATCTCACATTTTGCACCCAAATTAAGTCTATAATTAAATTAGGTTTTTACAAATTGCATGTGCTTGCAGGATTAAAACACCTTCTGCATGAAAGTGACTTTCGCACAGTTGTGCAAGTTTCTATTTTTCCCCTAGTCGACTACTGCAATAGCCTTTACCTTGGTCTCGAGAACATAAGAAATTGCCATGCTGGGTCAGACCAAGGGTCCATCAAGCCCAGCATCCTGTTTCCAACAGAGGCCAAACCAGGCCACAAGAACCTGGCAATTACCCAAACACTAAGAAGGGCCCATGACTGAGGTATCCCTGCAACCTCTCCACACTTGATTCTAGGATCAAATGCAATCAACATATCACTCCTACACTTAGAGGCCTACACTGGCTTCCCATGCAACAGCAAATAGCTTATAAAGTCGGAATGACTGTGTCTTAATAAATTCAAACTCCTGACCATAGGCCAATGCTGCTCTTAAAATATATTAACCCTCCCACCAGTTAAGGTCATCATAGCACATCTTGCTCTGTTTCATCAATAAAAGTTGCTCGTTTCACAGCTACTAGAGACTCTGCTTTTTCTGTAGCAGCCTCATATTTTTAAATTCCTTTGAGTGGAATTAAGTCTAAGCGATTGCACTAAAACATTTAGATCATCTCTGAAGACCACTTTATTCAAGCAGGCATATTACTAGGCTTGCAGGTATTGCTGCTCATGCATAGTGAGTACTGTATCCCAATGAGTTTTCTCTTTGGCACAATACATGTGTGAGCTCTGAATATAGTCCACTAATGTAGGTTATTGAGAAGCTGTCAATATCAGAGTGAACTTGTTGCTGTGTTTGTCAGAATTTTTATTGTATATTGTAAGTTGTTTTTATGTGCTTTTGTACAATGTGTGTTTTATTTTGTACATTGCTTAGGCCACAAGTGTTAAGCGATAAATACATTTTTGTAAATGTATTCATTTAAAAGATAAGCTGCCTGAATCCACAGCTCAAGGCAGCTTAAGGAAATAAAACATGTATAAAATACATATAAAAACCAAATATAAAACCAGTAATGAAAAGTCATAAAAAATAACAGGCAATGAATAAAACAATAAGATCTATGACCCCAGAAATCTTCATTTAAATAAGTACTTGCTGGAATAAAAAAAAATCTTCAGCATTTTTTGCAATGTCTTTGAACAAGACATAAAATGCAAGTCTTCTGGCAAGTAGTTCCACAGAGTTGATCTAGCCATTGAAAAAGCTCTTAATATGAGTTCATCCAGTGAAAGGCAATCTCATTAAACATTTTATGTATTAACATGGGGGTCTTATGTTTAATTCGCCATTCTACTGGAAGCCAGTGTAAATCAAACAGGGTTGGAGTGATATGTGATCGTAGTGCCTGCCTGAGATTACCCGAACAGCTGAGTTTTGTAAGATTTGTAGAGCTCTTACTTTAGTCCAGTAATTGCAGTGACAGCCCTAGGTTGAGGATCATATATGAGAGCTCCTTCTGTAAGCCTGCAATCATGGGCCCTAAATCTGGTCAATAGGTTTTGCAGTTGTGTGACAGTATGCTGTCCATCAGGCTGTGAACGCTGTCTCTGCAGCATCCCCTGCTAAAGGAGGAAGGAAGGGGACCAGATTTGGAAATCAAACCAGATTCCTCTTCATAGTTGCACAGGACTGCCACAGGCCAGCCCCACTTTGTGATTTTATGGTGTTCATCCCTGAGCCCTGTACTCTAAGTGAAAATGTTGTATAATTAATATTTAATTTAAACTGCTGAGACTGTTAACTGCTTTTGTATGGCAGTGTGGGGCTTGGCCCTCTTTAAACCTGAAGTCTTCCATCTTTGAAGAGAAAAAGTAGTGTGGCAGTTGAGTATGGGTGAGCCTCGTTGATGCCTACCTACTTATTTTTATGAGGCATGTGCAAGCCTACAGATTTCATTAGACAGTCCAAATTTCCCGAATCTTCCAGAGTTCCCAGGCTATATGGCCTCCCCCTCCCACCACTGAAATCTACCATTTGGTTTACCAGAGCAGCAGTGCCAGTGAACAAACCATGCTTCTGAAAGAGTTTGCAGTGTTGCTGACACCATAGTTGACTACCGTTTTGCTTTATGGGCTTCCTGGCAGGTGCTACAGGGAAAGAAAAAACAGTAGAGGCCGCTGCAGTAACAGCAAGCATGTCTGCTTTGTTTCTAGTCCTTGCAGTCTATGCGGTGAACTTGTTTGCTACCACTGTTGCCCCACAGATATTGCTGAAGCTGTGTGAAACTTGAGATCAGTCCACTAACCTAGGTGAGATAGGGAAATGGACTCAGACAAGAGGATGGTAATGAAGCACTGGAATAAACTTTATGAAGTGAAGATTCAGCCCAAAACAGTTACAACTGTAAAGAGCAATGGTATGATTTTACTGGGCCTTCAAGAAAACATTGGGTTAAATCTGTTCATAGCATCCGTTAATCTGTCAACAGCACTGGTACAACAGTATCAGGCTTCCAAGAAGGTTGGCATTACCTGCATGCAGAGACCATGAATAAAACCCAAACTTCAAGGAGCCTGGGAAGGTGACTTTTTAATTTTTTTTATTTTAACCAAATCATCAATAAGCTTGGTGGCTGTGAGGGTTATTATAAACCTTGGTAATAAGACAGAGAAGGGGCCTGGGTGTTTGCTTAAGTGAGAAGCAAAGTTGAAGATGACAGGGCCTGAAATGACTTTACAGGTGGAGCTGGTGTTGGTCATCACTGTGACAGATTTTGAGTGTGCTTGAGGTAAATATGGCAGGAAGGTAAAAGACATGGAGAAGGGGGGAGTTGATGTTGGTACAGTATATCTCCCCATAGTGAATGAATCTCAATTGGGCAGACCTCATAAATCATTTTGGTCTATCTGCCTTCATTTACTAATTACTTTGAGATTGGGGGGATTGGTGCTGAGTCAGGGTAGGGGACTCCAGAGAAAGATCAAGTTAATGGACTGAGAGGAAGAGAGCAAACCAGGGAATGAAGAACTGAAAGGGAAAAAGAAAAAATATCCCAGTCTGGGCCTGCACCTCTGGGATAGATATAAGGGGGCAGATATTCAAAGCTGGCCAGGTAAGTAACTTAGCTGGTTAGAACTTATCCGGCTAAGTTACAAGGTTTATTCAGCGGCATGGCAAAGTCGCGGAATATGCACACATATATACACACTTAGCTGGATAAGTCTACACAGCTAAGTTTAGACTGACTTTATAGCACATCTAAACTTACATGTATATTTATGCGGCTAACTCCGAATGTTGGTAGTTAGCCGTATAAGTTAAATGGCTAACTCGCTTTGCCCAGTACACACCTACTTTTTGTGCGTGTAACTTTGTCATGTAAGGAATTTGTATAGCTAAGTGAAGTAAAAAACAAAACAATTCACAGTCAGTTCTCCAACAAAAACACAAGAAGATTTAAATGATATAGTTAAATGGTCCACATTCAACAGAGTATCAAAACTGGAAATCAGTCAAATCATTGCTAAAAATTAAACCTGCTACTCACCCATGTGGCCCAATCCCAGCTAGTTCCTTGAAATGAATACACCATGTTACCACTCCGACAATCACAACCTTAATTAATCATTCACTATCAGAAGATAGAACTGACTGTTGGGACAACTATCGTCCAATATCCAACTTGTCATTTCTAGCAAAATGTCTTGAGAAAACAGTGTTATCACATCTTGTAAATCCACCTGGAAGATCAAAATATTCTCTACCCAAGCCAATTTGGATTTAGGAAACATCACTCAACTGAGACATTACTTCTGTCATTAACAGACTCTGTTTTAAGAGGGCTTAAAACAGATGAATCACATTGCCTTGTGCTAATTGACTTAACAGCAGTCTTTGACGCTGTAGACCATAACCTGTTATGCCATCAGATGAGAAACATAGGGATTGATGGCATGGTTCTCAGATGGCATGGTTCTCAGATGGTTCACTATCTAACAGAACCTTACAAGTCAAACTGGGCGACTACACATCTGACACCTTCCAGTCTGATACAGGTGTCCCTCAAGGTCCAGCCCTTTCAGCAACACTATTCAACATCTACATGCTTCCACTATGTAAATTAATAACAACTCTAGGAATAGCTTTCTTCTTATATGCTGATGACTTACAATTTTATATACCATTCTCTAGATCTTTTGAAAACACAGCTTCAATACTCTCTACATATATGAAAGCAATACAAGAACTATCGCAACTTAAACTGACATTAAACCCTAAAAAGAAAGAAATCATCTGGCTGAGTAGAAACTCTTCGACAGTTAAACCACCTACCCTAGACCTTAGTAATTTTCAGATTAATCCCTCAAATCAAATACAGGACTTTAGATATAGTTAGATGAGAACAGCACAATGAAAATACACATCAGTAAATTAATCGACAAAGTACTCCAAGTTGATTATTCTACATTGGTTGAAACCATTATTAACTCTCAGACTTCCGTACTATACTGCAAACTCTAATCTTCTCAAACCTTGACTACTGCAACTCCCTACTACTAGGTCTTCCAGCAAGTCACTTAAAACCACTATAATTGTTGCAAAATGCCGCAGCAAGATTATTACTAGGATCTAGGAAATATGATCAAATTACACTGGTGCTATCACTACATTTGCTACCAGTACAATCTAGAATCTACTAAAGTTATTAACAATAATATTCAGCATCATTCACGACAATAACACTGGCGTACTAGGAGTGACACTACAACTTACAACCTTCAACAAACACCAAGGTCAATGTGGTGCATACATCTGACGCAAATAAGAGATCAAGTGTTTTCCATAGCAGGTCCAAAGGTCTGGAATTCTACGTCTGAGGCATTGCATATTTTACCAGACAGAAAGAGTTAAAAAATGAATTAAAAACATGGCTGTTCAGGAACGCATATAATTTAACTTAGAGGCATCAGTATATACAGAAACACAAAAATAAGGACAAAAAAAATATTAATAGAACTTTGAAGAATAAATCAAATGATAGAATGCAAGATCCTCAAAACAACTCACTATGACGTGAAAACCATCACTTCATAATTTTATTATCACTGTCTTATGTACTAGATCAATATTAATATGTACTAGAAAATTGGATTTGATAGATTTGATAAATGCCCGCCTTTGAAAACCACCTCTGTAACTAGCCCATATTTGTCTATTAATTGTGTTACAAGTATGAATGGCACTTTGTAAACCGTTGTGATCTATAAATGGAACGACAGTATATAAAATGTCTAAATAAAATAAATAGCACTGAACGCATTTTGAATATCGGGTCCAAGGTCTCAGTTTGGATTATTTTCTGGTGGTATACTATTTATATCTACCTGGATCTGAATGGCAAGGCAAACTTTTAATGATGGTCACTCTTACCCTCCAGAGGACCATATTGGCAGCTTTTGATACGTGAGCTATGAAATACTACTTAGTCATCTCTATTCATGAGGTTAGTATTTAAATGGTTTGTTTCATTCTTAATAGGAAGAAAGCAATGAGTCCATTTTGGTGATGATTGTTCTGCCTGGAGGACACTAACTTCAGGCGTCCTTCAGGGGTTGGTGGTATCTGTACTGTTTAACATCTATATTGAAACCCTGGTAGAGTTATCAATGTTGGTGGTAATTTATTTATGCCAATGATATCCAGCTTTTCATTCCTCATTACAAAGATGGCAGTCTCCTGATTTCATTCCTACAAAATTGCTTAAGGTTTCTCAGTAGTTGGCCGTACCTAAATAAAATGATTTTGAACATACATAAAACCATTATTCTTTGAATTGGCAAAAAAGCACCAGCTGCAAATGTGACAGAAAGAGTACTTAGGGACCTTTCCTTTCACTTTTTATTTTATTTTCCAGGGAATTTCAATTTTATAGCAAAATCAGTGGGAAAATGACTATTACATTGTGCAGGAGATAAATCAATGGGAAAGTTATTTTCCACTGGCTTTTTTTTTTTTTTACATTGAAATTCCCAGGAAAATTAAAAATGAAAACAAAGGCCCCTAATAGTACTTGAGGCTGTTAACATTGCCCATTACATTTGAAGCAAGAAATGTAAGTATTGTGCTTGACTGATTTAACTTTGAAGGCCAAAATTGAAAATGTTGCCAGAGTGGAATTCTATGGTATTTTATGTCAGCAGAAGACTTTAGAATTGTTTTACAAGCTTTAGTGATTAGTCATCTAGACTACTGTAATGCGCTCTGTGTAGGGCTGCCAAGTAATATAATGTGTGTTGTCCATTTGGTGCAGAATGCTGCTGTGAGACTACTTCCCAGCACAATGATCAGGGAGCATATTACGCCAAAATTACATGAGCTTCATTGGTTTCAGTACAGTGGAGAGCACAGTTTGAGTGTTGTGACTATCCATAAACTTCTCTACGCAGAAAAGCCTTGTAACCTGGCCAAACTGATAGTTAAGCAAAACCTGAGCAGAGTTATGAGATTGGGCTATAATTTACATGAGTATAGACTTAAAAAAACCAAAAAAAAAACTGTCCACAACCATTTTCTTGTGCAACGCCAGTATTAAGGAAGAACCTGATTTAAAAGGCTTAAAGCATTGGAGTGTAAGAAGGTTTTAAAAACTATGGGGTAGATTTTATAAATGTACGCGCGGGCGTACTTTAGTTCGTGCACCAGGCGCGAACAAAAGTACGCTGGATTTTATAACATTCGCGCGTAGCCTATAAAATCCGGGGTTGGCGCGCGCAAGGGGGTGCACATTTGTGCAACCTGTGCGCACCGAGCCCAGCGTGCGCTGCCTGTTCCCTCCAAGGCCGCTCCGAAATCGGAGTGGCCTCGAAGGGAACTTTCCTTCCGCCTCCCCTCACCTTCCCCTCCCTTCCCCTACCTAACCCACCCCCCCCCCCCCAACCTTTGTTGGCAGATTTACGCCTGCAGAAAGCAGGCGTAAATCGCACACCAGCGGGCTGCTGGCGCGCCATCACCCAACCCGGGGGCTGGTCTGGAGGCCTCGACCACGCCCCCGAAACGCCGCGTCACTCGCGGCATGCCCCCCGACACACCCCTCCATGGAAGCCCCGGGACTTACGCGCGCCGCCGAGCCTATGCAAAATAGGCTCGGCGCGCGCAGGAGGGGTTTGGGGTAGGTTTTCGGGGGGTACGCACGTATCGTTCGTGCGTACCCCCTTGAAAATCTACCCCTGTTTATTCTTTAATGCTGACTTTATAATTTATTTTGCATTTATTGAATATTGTATTTTATTTATAGTTTACATAGGTCTTGCATGTTTAGCTTGGTTTAAAGATGTGATGTTTGTGATCTGCTTCCAACAAATTGGATTCAGGTAGCAGAATACAAAACTATATAAATAAATAATGTTGAATTATTTTTATTCTAAAATGGTTTTCTTTCATTCAAGGTCTCCACTGTTGGAAGTAAATTACCAAAATCTTGCATCATAATAAAATGAATGTTTGTGGCTAAATCTACCACAAGCTTGCCTTAAAATGAGGAAAAGTAAAGACTATACATACGGTTGTCAGGTGTCTTATGATGGCCGTGTAGACTTTCAGTGTTTCTCCATTTAGTTAATTTTTTTTGTTGGTAATTGAAATACATGATGATCTATACCTGTTGTGTTTTTAAGATCCAGGATGTCAGTTGCACATTGTAAAGTTCAACCTATTTTGCAAATAGTTGCTAATGCTATCATGTTTCCCCCATCTCCAGTCTGATTTTTTTTTTTTTTTTTTTACAGTTATTGATTGAAGATTCAATTGAGAAATGTGTTTAGAATCCTGCTTTCTGTAGTAATCATGAAAGTCAGTGGGAAGACGAGAAAATTGTATTGCAAGAAATTGTGTGCATGTGTTTTGTGTTTCAGCATAGATTATCACTGCCAAGATAATAGCGGTCATTTTGTTCTTCTTGTATAAATGGCCCCCAGCTTTACCACCAACCCTTCTGCCTCAGTTCTTCTGCTGTCCATTTATTTTGCTTCTTAAGCCGGCAGGAGAATTAAAAATAAAACAAAAGCCCTCGTATTTTTATGATATGACAAATCAGCAGTAGGTTATTGATTTTAACATCTTAATATCTATCTATTTATATGAGATGCATAAATGAAGGAGAATTGAAGCTTTTGACCTTGTCACTCTACAAAGCGACAAGCCCCTTAGTATTTTATGACTTTGAAACTTCAGTTCTGTTGAGAATTTCCTAGCATGCCCATCACGAGGGAACAAAGATGGAAAATGTATACACTGAGCCTATAGGACTTCCTGTGGTGCTTATTAATCCTTTATGGATCATTTGAAATGTTTCTAGTTTATTTAAGCTTTACTGCTTGTATCACTGTTCCTGCAAAGAAAGGGAAAAAAGGGAAAGTGATCATGCCTTGAATTTTTAAAAATGATCTCACTTTCAAGCAAAAAGCACTTTTATGCTCCATTAGAGTTGAATTTGCCCGAACTCTCACATCGCATTAACACAAGCTTTACTGGATATATAAATGTATTTCAAAGACTGACTTGAACTTTACCAAACTGCATATTAAGATTTTTGCCTTTATGTAATTTATGCATTGAGAATAATTTTCCCATTTAAAACATTTTCCCATTTTGTATACTTTGCATTTAGTAACTTTTTTGTTTGCGTATTTATAACACATTGATGATCAGTCTTTGATTGGTCAGTACTTGAATTGTGTGTTCTGACAGGGTATGGGTGAATGATTTTGTGGGCATAGCATATTGAAACTACCGGTATCTTGCTTCTATGTTGGTGTTTTGCTCAACTTAGCTTCAATTTTGCACAGTTTCTTTCATTTCATTTTTTGTCTTTATTCACACTTTTTTTGTGATATTGTTCCCTATTCTCCTTATAAGATTGAGTTCCTGAATAGATAGATGCAAGTGCTTTTGCCCCACTTGTTCATGAAAGCATTCTCTCTAAGACCTCAAACCTCATTAACTAATGTAGATTTCTCACATAGTGGAGAGTTATGTGCATGGTATAACACAATCTCCCATGTGTGCCAGAGAAGGCAGAATATCCCCCATAGAACAGAGAAGTGAAATGGAAGAGGCAAAGTAGAGATGGGAGAAGTCTGAATCTGCCTTATAGAGGGGGGAGATACCTCCTGTAGAAAGCAAAGTGGAGATGTACCTTAAAGAAATCCATCTCCTCTGTAGAGTGGTGATGCACCTGTAATCTTCTCTAAATGAGCATCACAACCCGCAAACATGTCACCCGAGCAGATATTTTCCAGGCCCGGTTTGCAATTTGGATGTGGACTTTACTTCCTAATGATGATAGATCTATTGAAAATACACAGTCTTTCAGGAAAACAACTAAAAGCTTTCATGTTCAGAAAAGCATATGAGCTAGGATGAAATGTATTAGTTTCTTTTCCTCTAAGAATAGCTGGTATTGGATATGTCTGATGGAGTGGGGAATCTATAGACTGGGGGTAATAACCTTTTATGACAAGTGAGCTATGGTAGCATTAAATACGTATGTTCTCATTCTTTATGTATTGTACTGTGCTATATTTGGTTTTTTTTACTGTATATTGTCTGGAATCTTAGTTTAATTTTTAAATAATTTTAAATCACAGTTTTCCAATTTCATAAACTGTTATGGAAGATTGGAAATAGACTCCTTTGTGCCTGAGAAGAATTCAGACTCCTCTGGTTTGTATTTTTCCTTAGAGATGACAAGGAAATTTCATGGAACTGCTGAATAATTAGTTGTTCTTTGTACAGTCATAAGTTGCTCTGTTTTATTTCTTTTGTTTTGAATTTACATCATCAAAAATTTTGTTAAAATGTGGCAGAATGGATAAATCCTACTAAGGATGCATAGCATTTCATTCCATTTTCAAATTTTGTTTCCCAGGCCACTTCAAAACTGATTCCTTGTGCTCATCTCAGTATGACATGTGTCTCTAGTTCAATCCACAACTTTTTTTTTTTTTTCATTTTGCTAAGCTTTGATGGATGACTTCAGATTTTTTTCAGTGGTTGGCCAAGTCGTTCATGCAAACTGAAGGTTAATGTCAGCTTTAAGTAGCTGTCAATCTAATAAGTGTTTGTAGTGATAAAATGTTTCAGGGGCTTTAAAAGAAGTCACTGATGTATCAGGACTTTAGCACCAATTTGGGCATGAAATAATCCGTGGGCATTTCAGCAAAATACTTGGGCAGAAATCTTCGGAGAGATTGAGATATGTCTACTTCATGATACCATGTGGTTTGATTTTTTTAAAATCCTCTTGTTTCTGTTGATACTGAACAATTGCTAGCATTCCCTAATACAAGGTCTTCTAATGCACAATATCAGATTGAGAAAATTATATTTACCTTAAAAGCATGGAGGGTGCTCCAATTTATAAAGGTTGTATTAGCTACTGACTTGTACCATTAGTTTTCTAGAATGCAGCAAAATGGTAGGCTTAGGAAATAGACAGATTAGGTAGTCTGGCCAACAAGAATATCATAGCACCTAATTTGTCCATTTGTTTTTAAAACTAGAAACCAATCTGATTACAAAAGTGTTTGTGCTCCATGCAGCTCTTCTGCTTTTAAGATAAGCAGGAAACATTGGTTACCCATTTAATACTTGCAAGATATCTTTCATTAGCAAACATCAAATATGTTACGTTGGAGATAGCTGTATGCATGCAAGCACATGTGTCTATATTTATAAAATTGTATGAAAGGAACAATCTAACTGAATAATGAACATTCCCACCTGTGTAAATATTACAGTACAAACCCACAGGTCGAACGCTGTCAGATTTACTGGGAGCAGTACTGGGAAGTGAGGAGTAAAATGGTATAGTGTGTATATTCATTCTGGGGTAACTATATCTAGATGATGAAGAAGATACCTAATATTGCCTTCTCTTTCATTTGGGGGTATACTGTGTTTAACATCTGAGGTTTTATGACAGTGAATGGGCCTATTTGCTGTATAACTATATGCAAAATAAGGTACAATGCAACAGTCTGTGTTCATAAAGATAGTGGCATATATCAGATCTTGAGAAGTGCATAGTTATCAGTCTATCTTGAAAATATTCCATTTACAAATCAAGTAGTATATGTATATCTGTATATATATTATGGGAGCAATTTTCAAAAGGTTTTACTTGAGTAAACCAGGTTTTGAAATTAAACCCCCCCCCCCCCCTCTGGTAAATGCACGTTCTTTTAACTGCACCAAAAAGGGATGGGGTTTCAGATGGCACCATGTTGAAATCCCTACAAGTAGTTTATCCTGCATATTTTGCACCTGCAAAGTACACAGGTACACAAGTACCCATATTCCCTGTGAGCCTCTGAATTTTCATAAGGAAACTGTGGAAAGTTTAAAAATTACTTCATGTATATATGTGTAAGAGGAAGTGGCTTCATGATTAGAGTAATGTACTGCAAACCAGAAAACCACATTCAAAATACACTTCTCCCATTGGCATTACCTCTCATCTTAGAAGATTGTGAGTGCTGGCACTGGGTTTCCACAGCCCAAACTGCAAAAGGTGAAAGATTGTGATTGCATGGCCCTGAGAACAGAAAGGAGAAGTGTGGAAGACATTTAGAAAAAGTCACTTATTCAGTTTTTCACAAGTTGTGTATGTGTATATGTCACCAAAGTGTCTCCTACTATTGACTTCAGTATCTCCACAAACAATTGTAGTTGAAGTCCTAGGAAGTGGGAATGTAGTGGTGCGTTTGACCCTGAAGGGCGGTGTCTTTCTGTAGTGAATGGTTTAACAAAACTCATGAATCCTTTAACTAGGTTCTTTTGTTTGGGCTCATTCAAGGTGAGAGTTACTTTTTTCCTGTCTCCTGTCCTCAGAGGATGTCTAGTAAATCCAAGGGTGAGATTCCTAATGCCTTAGAATTGGGGAGATTGTCTTGAGGTCCAAGATTGTATTTCTGAGGAACCAGAGGAAAGGTCTTAAAGAAGAGTAGTGTTTGTCCCATTCTCCTCCTGAGAAAGATTCTTCAGTATTTTGACGAAAGTGGATTTTTTTGAGAGAGTCAGATTACATTTCAGGAAGAAGCTCTCAGAGCTGCTACCTAAGATAAAAAATCAACCTAGAAGGTTCTGAGGTGTACCAGCAGGAGTTAATTTCCTACTGGGAAATAATGTGTTTAGTTTGTAGGTACCATTGGGGAAATGTGTAGAGAAGATCCTTTGTGAAGAGTACCTGCTACCAGAGAGTGCAGATTTATCAGTAACTGTTGATTTTTCTTCTAGAACTTTTCTATATTGATGTGCACTCTACCAAAGTGTACCTCACTTGTCACAAAAGGATGGGCACCACCTTCCCCAGGATGGAACCAGGCAGCTAGCGCTAATATATTTGCTTTTTTGACTGCCACCATGCACTGAACAGAGGAATTTAATGTATTGTCCACAAGGACTCCAAGGTCCTTTTCCTGAGTGATAACTCCCAATACAGAACCCAGCATCATATACCTATAGTTGGGATTACTTTTCCCTATGTGCATCATTTTGCACTATTCTGCATTAAATTTCATCTGCCATTCAGTTACCCAGTCTTTCACGAGATCCTTCTGTAATTCCTCACAATATGCTACCATTTTAACAACTTTGAATAATTTTGTGTCATCTTAAGATTTGATCATCTCACTCGTTTCCCTTTTCCAGATCATTTATGAATGTTAAACAGCACAGGTCCCAGTATCAATCCCTGTGGTACTCCACTAATGACCTTTCCCCAGTTAGAAAACTGAGCATTTAGTCCTACCTTCTTTTTCCGGCCTTCTAACCAATTATCAATCCAGAGTAGAATATTGCCATAGAAAAATGATGGTAGAAAAAGACCAAATGGCCATTGTAGTCTGCCCATCCTGAACTCTTAGGTTTGGTCGGCTCCACTGACTATGCCTGAAGAAAAGACTGCCATCCTTGAAAAAATTCCACCCAAGAAAGGGTAGAAGGATCCATAACAAAACCAGGGGGTGTCAGTCCTGCACCCACTGAGTTGCCGTCCCCTGCTGACAAACCAGTTAGGGGAGCCCCAAAACCAGGCGAAACCTTTGACAGGCCCCCCCTCCAGTCCCATTCCGAGGTCAGGTGAATGGTAAACCCTTGCTGTGACCCATCCAGATGTGGCCCGGTTCTTAAAAGGGGTAAAGCATCTTTGTCCTTCCTTGCGATTGCCGATGCCCTTGTGGAGTCTTAATCTGGTTCTGGATTTTCTGGCGGGTCCCACCTTTTGACCACTCTATAGCTTGTCCTTCAGGTTACTTACTTTGAACACTGTGTTTCTTGTGGCAATTTGTTCTACATGTAGAGTTTCCAAACTCCAAGCCTTGTCTTGCCCGCGGTAAAAAGAGGCGCTAGGGACAGGAGCAGTGGCTGTTAGCGAGTTTGACAGCCGATGCTCAATTTTGCCAGCATCTGTTCTCAAACCCGCTGACAGCCACGGGTTCGGAAACTGGACACCGGCAAAATTGAGCGTCCAGTTTTCAAGCTGCGGCTGATTTTACATTTTTTTTCTTTTTTTCTTTTTGATTATTTTTAACTTTTGGGACCTCCAACTTAACATCACCATGATATTAAGTCGGAGGGTACCTTTGGGTAGGCGCTAATTTCTGAAAGTAAAATATGCGGCTTGGCTGCACATTTTATTTACTGAATCATGCGGGCCATCAACATGCATTTACATGTTGTGGGCACTATTAGTTTCGGGGGGGTTGGATGCGCATTTTCGATGCACTATTACCCCTTACTGAATAAGGGGTAAAGCTAGCGTGTCGAAAACGCGCGTCCAAACGCGGGTTAACAGTGCACTCTAGCGGAGCGCACTGTACTGTATCGCCTGAATGTGTTTGGTCTGATTGCTCATGTTTTCTTAAAATGCCACACATTTTACAAATTCTGCCAGGGTTATGTAAACTTATGAGCACAACTATATTTGCATTTCACTATTGGCACACAGCTGACTTCTTGCTTTTCATCAAATTAGTCTGAATTAGGCAGACCATGTCAGGATAACTAGCCCTGTGTGCAAGAATCTGTTGCTGGATTCTCCTCTGGCCTTCAAGAATTGGTGGTGTGCTGGACTATCTAGCCAGTCCTCCCTACCCAGTGCCCCTCGCTTCCCCCGTCGGCCATTTGTTTCCTGTATAGACTTGTATTTATTCTGAGGCAGTTTCATCAGTCAGTTGCCAAAGTTGGTCATACCTTTCAGTCCTTGTACTCTGGCTCCATTCCTATGTTCTGAAGACTTGGTTTGAACATTCTACAATTGCCTTTCCTACCTATTATCCATTTTGGGTTCCGGGATTCATGTTTTGTTCCAGCTCTTTGCTCCATTTTGGGCCTCTCGCTCCTTGTTCCTTGAGAGCTTCCTCAGGTTCTCATGCCTCACTGGTCACCAGCTCCAGAAGCCTCAGCCTGGTGGTTGGCATAGGTGGAAGACCTTCTATCAGTCGCCTGGATTTGACTTTCCTGATGTTAGGCCGCTCGTTTCTGGGGAAATTCACGGATGACAACTGTCACATTATGAACCTACCAAATTCAAAATAAATTTGGTATACATTTTCATATAGACTAGCATTAAAAACATTCAACTTTGAACAGTTTTCAGAAATTTTTTTTGCCATTCATTAGCATCAAAATGGCTGCATTTTTAAACCTAAATTTGACAAGCAATAGGAGCTTAAGCTAAAGTGGAATTTTTCATTTGTTTTGAAGTTTTTGACTTCAAATTCATGTCTTATATATATAAAAGTGGGGGATGGGGAACCATAATATTCTAGAATGGTTTCAGTTTTATGAGCAGCATATGCACATATTGTTTTCTGTATTGTCTCCATGTTGGACTCAGGGTTTCTACCCATACTAAGAGGATAAGAGGGTTATTATAGACTAGAGGACAAGGCCGTTGTGGGAAAGCTGAATGATTTTTTTGTATCTGTTTTCACTGGGAAGGATGACGGTATGATCCCCAAACCCAGAGGCCTTGCTTAGGAGTGATGCCTCTGAGATGCTAAAAGATATCAGTGTGGAGTTAGAAGAAGTAATACACATAGATATGTTAAACAGTAACAAGTCTTCAGGACCAGATGGAATTCATATCAGAGTTCTGAAAGAGCTAAAACTGCAATTTACCACCAACAGCTGCTGTACCAGAAGACAGGAAAGTGGCCAATGTAACTCAAGTTTTTAAAAAGGGCTCCGGGGGGGGAAGCAGGAGATTATACACCTGTATGAGTGATATCAATACCAAGTATGATGGTGAAGACAAATCATTAAACACATAGATGAAAAGAGTATAATTTGAAATAGCCATCAAGGATTTTAGGAAGGCAAGTCATGTTTCACAAATGTATTAGGAGTGAAAGTGTGGCCTATTCGTTAGAGCAATGGACTGCAAACCAGAGAAGCCAGGGTTCAAATCCCACTGTCCTTCCTTGTGTCACTGGGCAAATCGCTTTACTCTCCAATGCTTCAGGTACACATTTGGGTAATTTTCAAAGGAGTTACTTGCGTAAATGTAACACGTTGTTATAGCAATTTTCAAAAGCCATTTACTCGAGTAAAGTACACTTAAAAGGGCTTTACTCAAGTAAAATGCATTTACTTGAGTAAAGCCCTATTTTACTTGAGTTTTTAAAATCAGGCCCTTAGATTATTAAGCCTCCAGAGATAGGAAAATATCTACAATACCTGCATGTAATCTGCTTTGAAATGCCAAGTTATTGCTTTCTGAAATTTTAGAAAATCTCTCTCTGAAAACAGATGTCCAGGGAGACAGAATTCCAGAGAGCAGTGGTTTGATAATTAAAAGGAATTGTTCCCCACTTAGATGGCAGGAGGGTAAGAGAAATTGGATTCAGATGACAACTGAGGGCCCCAACTTTCAATGGTCTGGGATACTGTTACACGGACATAAGGGAAAAGCACAGGACTGCTTCTATGGCCAAGTCCTAAAGAAAATGAAGAAAGCTTTGCAAAGGGCTAATTTTCTGGTGTAGCGTTTACTACCCTTAACCAATAAGCCTTGATACTTTTGATGCAACTCCAACATTGCTCTCTGCTTCAGTGGCAAGAAAAAAGGTGAACTGGATTTAGACAGCAACCAACGAGGGTCCCAACTTTTATAGTCTGTGGAACTGATGAGCATGGATGTAACCAGCGCAGAGCAGCAGTTACTACCCTTAATAGAAGGCATGAGATTACTACCCTTACCCTTACCCAATAAGCCTTGATGCTTTTGATGCAAATGCAACATCGCTCTCTGTTTCGGAGGAGGGGGTGAGGGCTGAAAGGAAAGAGAAATTTGGATTCAGAGACAGCCAACATGAGCCATGACTTTTTTACATTCTTGGGTACTGATGCTCAGACATTAAGGAAAAAAAACAGGACTGCTTCTACAGCCAAGTCCATAAGCAAAGCACGTAAAGCAAAACTGACGGATATATGGGGATAACCTGGGCGGCAGATATGACCATGATAAGCTTGCTGGGCAGACTAGATAGACCATTAGACCTTTTCTGCCATCATTTCTTTGTTTCTATGTTAGTGTCTAATAATCTCAAGTCTAATAACAGCAGGGTAGGAAAGATAAATATATTTTTGCAAAAAGCACAATAAATACGCTGGAGAGTAGAGAGTTAATAGTTTGGAATGATAAGAAACTTTAAAATGAAGTACATAAAATGTTAGGCACAGTATCTTAAACTTAATCTCGTTTGCGACCGTATTAGCATGAGGTGACAGAGGACGCGAAGACTCTCTTACCAAATCACAGCGTGCCAGCATTATTGCAGCTGCTTCCACTAGTTTCTTTACCTTTGGGGCATCTAATGCTATAGCAGTAGCTGGTTTTGCAGATGCTATTATCGTCTACAGGTTGTTATTGAGATTATGAAAAATGAGTCAGTGGCTAACTTTCGCTGACTTGTTGCCCATTCTAACAATCTCCATGCTCAGATTGATGTTTTACGTGTAGGCCTTGACCACGTTTATGCTGCTGAAGGTGGCCTCTGTATTGTCCTTAAGTCTAAATTGGGTCATATGTGTTGTATATCTGAACCTTATCACTTAGATGAAGTATTGAATTCTTCCAACCATCTGAGAATTTTAACCTTCCCTCTGACTGGTTGGAAGTGTCTGAATGGGCTTCTGCTATCCATTCTGTGTATAAAGGTGAACCTGTAGATGTAGTGTACTTGGATTTTCAGAAGGCATTTGACAAAGTTGCTCATGAGAAGCTTCTAGGAAAAATAAAAAGTCAAGGGATAGGTGGCGATGTCCTTTCGTGGATTACAAACTGGATAAAAGACAGGAAACAGAGTAGGATTAAATGGACAATTTTCTCAGTGGAAGGGTGTGGGCAGTGGAGTGCCTCAGGGATCTGTATTGGGACCCTTACTTTTCAATATATTTATAAATGATCTGGAAAGAAATATGACGAGTGAGGTAATCAAATTTGCAGATGATACAAAATTGTTCAAAGTAGTTAAATCACAAGCAGGTTGTGATAAATTGCAGGAAGACCTTGTGAGGCTGGAAAATTGGGCATCAAAATGGCAGATGAAATTTAATGTGGACAAGTGCAAGGTGATGCATATTAGGAAAAATAACCCCTGCTATAATTATGTTGGGTTCCATATTAGGTGCTACAACCCAAGAAAGAGATCTAGGCGTCATAGTGGATAACACATTGAAATCGTCTGTTCAGTGTGCTGCGGCAGTCAAAAAAGCAAACAGAATGTTGGGAATTATACTACCCCTACTACCCCTAACTTATCAAGCTAGATATTTCACTTGGATGCAGCTCCATCACTGCTTTCTACATTAATGGTGGGGGTGGAAGGGAAATAGAACCAAGAGCTAAGAGAAACAGATAAGTATGAGAGAAAAAAGTGTGTGAAGCTTGCTGGGCAGACTGGATGGGCCGTTTGGTCTTCTTCTGCCGTCATTTCTATGTTTCTATATATTAGAAAGGGAATGGTGAATAAAACGGAAAATGTCATAATGCCTCTGTATTGCTCCATGGTGAGACCGCACCTTGAAAACTGTGTACAATTCTGGTCGCCGCATCTCAAAAAAAGATATAATTGTGATGGAGAAGGTACAGAAGAAGGGCTACCAAAATAAGGGGAATGGAACAGCTCCCCTATGAAGAAAGACTAAAGAGATTAGGACTTTTCAGCTTGGAGAAGAGACGGCTGAGGGGGGGTTATGATAGAGGTGTTTAAAGTCATGAGAGGTCTAGAACGAGTAGATGTGAATCGGTTTTTTACTCTTTCGGATAATAGAAAGACTAGGGGGCACTCCATGAAGTTAGCATGTGGCACATTTAAAACTAATCGGAGAAAGTTCTTTTTCACTCAACACACAATTAAACTCTGGAATTTGTTGCCAGAAGATGTGGTTAGTGCAGTTAGTATAGCTGTGTTTAAAAAAGGATTGGATAAGTTCTTGGAGAAGAAGTTCATTACCTGCTATTAATTAAGTTGACTTAGATAATAACCACCGCTATTACTAGCAACGGTAACATGAAATAGACTTGGTTTTTGGGTACTTGCCAGGTTCTTATGGCCTGGATTGGCCACTGTTGGAAACAGGATGCTGGGCTTGATGGACCCTTGGTCTGACCCAGTATGGCATGTTATGATGTTCTTATGTTCTATTGTATACTATTAAGAGCTAGGTGATTAGATTTGTTGCATATCTTGGGGTTGCTTTAGCTGTGGTTTTAGTAATATGGCTGCTTTTATTTTGTGAAGGCTCTCTGAAGATGGCTGGTTTTCCTCCGCCTGGTGGTCTTTATGCCCACTGTGATCTTTGCTCCGGTCACTGCCTAGATTTTGTGCTAACATCTGATCATCTTTCTCAACAGACTGGGGATATAATGTATTAATGTGAGGTGACAGAGGAGGCAAAGACTCTAGATGTAGCGATAGCGATCAGATAGGCCCTCAAATATGTGTGGAAGTATGATCAGAGATTAGTACTGACAAGATGTGATGGTAAAAATATGTTCTGAATAGGATGTAAGAAACTTGTGCATAAGGTCAGTTCTTAGCTTGTTAGGGAACATTGAATATTTCTTTTTGCCAAGAGAGATAACGCACACAGAGAGAGTGTGGGATGATAGGTAACTCTTTCACTCCCTTTTGCTAGAAGAGGCACATCTTACTACCTACACACAGCCTTTACAGTTTTTCCCCTAGCACTCCCTTCTAACAAGAAGTCTGCAAAGCTCCAAGGTCACGAGCATTACTGAGCACAAAATGGTAACATGACTTAATTAAAATCATAAGAGCGCTACTTATTTAAAACCAACTAGTATACTAAGAGTTAAACCTTGACTTTGGCTGCATCAGCCAAGCAGGGCATAGGCTCTGAAAAAAGGCAGAAACTGAAAGCACTTGGCATACACCCCGATTAGTTTCAGTAAAACTTTTTATATTATAGAATTGCATACAGTATTCACAGGTACTTTTGTAGTGATTTACTGGTAGTGCTTCTGCCTGAATTATTATATGATTGCTTCATTTATGTTAATGCAGATATTATAGATATTATGTTGATTATAGATTATGGAAGTTTAAAAAATATTTTATATAGTAATCGCACAGTAACACATATGAGAAATAGGGAATATACACAAAATATAAGAATTTTACCATTTATGAGACATATGCAGCCAGTTTCTCTTATCTGTTAATTAGGCAATATATCAAGAAAAGCTACACAAACAAATCCAAATGGCGCATGCCCCATTTCAAAGGGTATAAAACCCCCAGCACCTCATACTTCAGACAGATTATGGTTTATGGTTTGTTTATTTTTATACCGTCATTTCAGTAAAACCATCATAACGGTGAACAATAAATTCAAGTAAGAAAATACAATACGTAATCAGATCATATAAATTTAGTGGTCAATAAAACATAAATACTAAAATAAGCTTAAGTTAATCAATTAAAACAGAGAGATAAGATAAGATAAAATAAAATACAAAATAGAAAAGTGCTGCAATAATGCCATATTCTGTTGTCACTATGATTCCAAGTAAGCACATTTAAAAAGCCACGTTTTGAGATCTGTCTTAAATTTCTTAATATCTGCTTGCAGTCTAATTTCTTCGGGCAGTGAGTTCCATAGTTTTGGGCCTGCTATCGATATTGCCCTTTCGCGAACTTCAGAGCTGTCAACACATCTTGATAGGGATCTCCAGCACTGTCTCCAACCGAGAACTTGCTTGTTGATTCACCAGGAAAGTGAAAAAGCTTCTGCTAGGCCTTTGTATATAAATATTCACTATTAGTTGGGGGATTAAGATATTTACTCTTGCTTATTGTGCTGATTTATTATTTTGTTTGTATTTCCAGTGGCGTTCTCATAAGCACTAGTTTTTCTCACTATATTATGTTTGGCAAATATACTTATATACTCATCACATACAGTTATTATCATAGGGAAGGGTTGGGTAATTTTCCTAGGTGTATTTTTCTGACTCCTCCTACTCACAACTCCCACTTAGCTCCACCTGTGATAGTGACTGGCAACTAATGTAAGCTTTTCAAGGTAGGCATTACATGATCATATTTTTAAATCTGAAAATCACCTTTGCACCAATTCTAACAGCGTCAACTAAGAAATAGATAATCCCATTTGGAGTAAGTTGCAGTAGTTGATTCTTAAAATGAGAATGGCATGGTTTAACAGTTTTAAATCAGGGGGACCTAAAAATGGATGCAACTGCATATAATGGAGAAAGAAAAATTATTTTTGAACTATACCCAAAACATGTGAGACCATAGAGAACTTTGAATCTGAGCTCCCAGTGCAGTCACATTATTCTTTAGGGGATGGGCGTGCCAAGCATTTGTTTTTGTTTTACTTTGTAATATTTTAATTTATTATGTGTGTATTTCTTTGTAAACCGCTTAGGTCTACACAAATTGAATAAGCAGTATATAAAAAGTTTTAAATAAATAAAATTTCAGGAGCTAATATTTGTGTAAAAGATCGATGGAAAATCCATAGGGCTTCAGACTTGGCCAGATTAATTTTCTGCCTATGCACAGAGAGCCAGTGGACAACCTGATCTAAACAGTTATTAAAATTGGAAAATGAAATAATAGTTCTTAAATCTAAGAAAGCTGTGATCTCTATATCTGCATAAAGCGATAGCCTAAAACCACAGACCTTGATAGTGATTGCAAGAGGGTCAAGGAAGATATTAAAAAGAAGGAATAGTATTTAACCTTAGGGAACAGATGACAGAGCTAGCGTATCAGACAGCTCACGATCCCAATCAGCTTGAAATTAACGATCTAATAAATATGAATGAAACCAATTCAAAGCTGTATCAGTGTAACCCGGTCACCTTTCTGGGTTACCAGTAAGCCCTGGGACCATGTAGAGTAATGCAGTTAGAAAGATAATTAAGGAGAGGATCCATTCATTTGGCAGCCTTCGCATTGCGGGGCTGTAATGGATATCCCCTCTAGGAGGTTTTATAGCAAAGCTACGCAAAGCCTCTGGAGGCAGTCTTAGTTGAAAGTTTAAGAGGAAAGTTAGAGTTTATCCTGAGTTGCATTTTGGGCCTACCTGGAGTCTTAGAAATCCTCCAAGATCCTCCAGTTCTGATCAAGACTCCACTGCTGTTCTCTCCACCTAAGGTGCAGAGTTGGGTGTCCAGGAACTACAGGGTGGCCCATGGAAAAGTAGCCTGCCTCCAATGCACTGGTATTGGAGGCAGGCTATTTTTCCATGGGCCACCCTGTATTTTGGGATTCTGGGCCTTGCCATGACTCGGGAACTGAGGAACCCTGAGTTGAAGATGCTCAGAGATAGGAAAGACCTGCCCCTGAAGTGGTGGTGATCCATTGCAAGGAATTTCCGGTGGTGGTTGCTTTTGGGAACAGAAGAAATTAATTTCCAAGACTTGAGAGGATGCATTTTCTGCCCCTCTTCCTATCAATCAGTGGACCTGTGAGACACTGCAGTTCCTATAGAGGATTCCTTCCGTCAAGGATCCCCATCAAGATCAAGGACATCTAACTGTGAGTAAGAACTCATTTATAAAAGGAAGACATCCAATTAGAGTTTTCACAACCCCTGGGGGAAAGAAATCCACTCTCTGTGCAAAGACAGATTTTTTTTTTGCCATCTGGGAAGGGTGTCCCATCCACTAAAGGGGCACTAACCAAAGGGGACCACTGGTCATCCTAATCCAGGAGAGTGGCTAGATTCCTGGCCTTTATAAAAGACTCCTGCACAGAGAGAGGGCACTGAATTGTACTAAAGAGAGAGAACTGTGGTATTGAAAATTTATATTTATTGTACCATCAATCCATCATTGTCTTCAATAAAGTTATTATTTTGGATACTAACCCAGTGGTCTCTGCGTCGTCTTTGGGCACACAGTGTACAAGAATTCATCTTACCAAGGGAAATCCAAGGAAGGAAGATAGGCATCCCGCACTGGAACCCCCAGTCAAAAAAGATCCACACCATAGGAGTTAGGGGAAGTAGAAGAGCTAGTCATGGTCCCTGCCCCATAGAGTCTATAAATAACTTTGTCCCCACCATGCTGGACCTGCACATCGGGGTGGGGTTACATCAGTAAAGCAGATTTCTTCAAAACGCTTAAGTAGGAGACCATGGTTAAGTGTATCAAAGGCCACACTCGTATCCAACAGGAGCATCCTTTCCATCATCAGTCTGAATCCTAACATCCACTAGATAAAGGAGCCCTGACCAACGTGCCGCAAATGCAAAATCCAGACCTGTAAACTAGGACCACCAAGTCACATGGTGGGTCAGGATGGGACTTGCTGCCTGCTGTCCAGCTCAGCACCACTGTTTTCAATCCAAGCCAGACTTGCAACCACCAGGACAGTGACCACAGTTATGGAAAATAGATGGATGGATGGGAGAACTAGGATAGCTGGTGTCTGGGGAGCAAAGCAGTAACAAGGAGTAGGGCGGAGTGGGAATATTAGAGCGAGCAAGAGGACTGGTGAGGGAGTAAGATGAAGATAAATAGGGGAAAGTAGGAGGGAGGCTGAAGAGAAGAAGGGGAAGAGGCAGAAGACAGAATTGGGGACTAAATGGGGATGACAGCAGGGGAATTGGGCTAGCACTGTGGGGGTGGGGAAGGGCTGAAGGGAGAAGAGGATTTTGCTAAAGGAGGAAGAAGCTGTTGGAGGAAGGGACTTTTCTTCCCACCCACCAGCCGCTTCCTCTCTCCCCATCCTTTTCTTCTGTCTCCTCCTATCCCCACTGCCTCTTGCTTTCGACCCCCTCCCTGTTCTTTTCCCTCAGCTCCCTTCTCACCTGCCACCAGCCATTTCAAATGCTACCAACACTCACCTCTTGCCCATCCCCCTCTTCACCTTTCAGCCTTTTCCCCATTTTTCCATCACCCCCTTACTTTTTCCCAGATGATGCACATGGGTGATACCACCTCAGGCCTGGCATGGTGCATCCTGGATGGTTGTCTGCCCTGGCTCCTCTTTATACTCCTTCATTCCTGGCATCCCTCTAGCCTCCTCTCTGCCCTACACCTTCCTACTAGCAGTATTTACTTTGCCCCCTCATTTTGCCAAGGGAAGTACTACAACGTCCCAGTTATTCCAGAAAAATTCCCCATCTCTTGCAACACATACATACACACCCCTTGAGTAACTGATGCCTCTCCTCCCATCTCCCTCTTTCCCCAGGCTGCAACTTATAGGCACACACACTCACTAGAGCAATTCCAACCCCCACTCGGAATGCAACCTATCCATTTCCCTCGCCAGCCTGTCAGCCAGCATGTATGTGTGTGAGTGTGAGTCTCAGTAAGTATGTGTGAAAGCATGCCCATTCCTTAATCTAGCCCTAATTTATCATGTGCATGAGAACGAATGTGTTAGAGCAGAGGTCTCCAAACCTTATCCTCAACATCTGAAATCCAGTCAGGATTTTAGGATTTCTACAGCGAATAGGCATGAGGTCTTTTGCATACAATGGCAGCAGTACATGTAGATTTTATGCATTTTCATTGTGGCACTCCTTAAACCTGACTGGATTGAGGCCCTTGATGACTGAGTTTGGATACCCCTGTTTTAGAGTGTGTGTGTATGAGAGAGAGCGAGAAATCCATGTACACTGTTCATCCATGATAATTACATAGTCTCTAGAATCTAGAATTCACAGGTATGGGGAGAGGGTAATTCTTAATCATTAGTTTTAATTATTGGGTGTTAATTGATATGTCTGCTATTTTGAAAAACGTTATTGCTGTTTAAAACCTTTTTAAATTTATCAATTGGATATTCTGTTCATTAACTGTTTTTCTTTTTATTAGTATGTTTTTTCTTATGATGTATATTTCTTGATTTTATTTTATGCAAATGAGGGGAGGGGTGCCATCCCCTCAGTCCTTGAATGTCCAGTCCTGGTCTGTGGAAAAGTTGGCAACCCTAGGTAGAAGTAGAAATTGAATCTGAGATTAAGAGATCCCTACTAGAGAAAAAAATCTTCCAATGTGTGGCCAGCTTCATGTGTAGGGTAATTAACCCATTGCATTAAGCCCATTCAGTTGTAAATAAAAGGAAATTTTAAATCAATAGAATGGACAGGATTGACAGCATGAAGATTAAAATTACCTAGATTATCACATTCTAAAAATGTATAGATATGTCAGCTGTGAGATCCATAGATTCAGATAGAGCAGTGAAAGATGGGTCAGATACTTTATAAATTAAAAGAAATGATAAATGAGTTGGCTGAGAAAACTGGATTAAAAGACAGTCTACAAGATGAAGGAATTTCATCTCTAGTTATTTGAGACAAACACTCTCATGATATAGAATTACCATTCTGTTCCTAGTACAATGACCTCTACATTAATAGAAGGAGCAGTCCAGAGGACAGACTTCAGCAAGGCAGAGGGAATCACCAGGTTTTAGCCAGGTCTTGATTAAAAATAAAACAGAGTTTAAATGAGGTAATTAGGTCAAATATGTAATTAGATGTGGAACTAAGTTAACTAACTTTCAAAAGGCTACAAGAGATGGAAGACGTTGGTAAAGAAGAAGGTACCAAAAGTAAGGGTACCTGAACAAGATTGTATAGCATGTCTTAAGTAAAGGTTCGAGGGCACAGGTTGCCAAGGTGCCCATTGCCCCCAAATAACAGGGATAGAAAAAGATATTAGTAGAAAAAATAGATAAAACAAGGTGCAATGATAAAAGAATAAAACAATTAAACAATATAAAAATAATGGTCAAATAAACCAAGTGAAAATAAGAATAATTAATTGAAAAGCAGCCTAAAATATATATTAAAAAAAACTGATAAAGTGACAACTGGGATAAGAGTAAAACAAAAAAATCATCAAATAGATAAGGAACTACAAAACAATAAAGCAGCAGTCAAAAGACTAAAACAGACAATAAAAGAATCAAATAGAAGTAAATTAGTCAATTAAAAGTACAATGAATCTGTAAATAAGAAAAATGAATCTAACATGGCATATAAATAGAAAGAATTAATAAAATAAAAATTGTTCAGGGTGGAACACATAAGTACATACATAATATACATAATACATACAAATCACTCACTTTAATACATAAATCCATCCATAATCACCTTCACCTCGACTTCGAAATCCCTTTCAAACTCCATACCTCCAGCAGACCGATTAGAGAGAACTACAAAGGAGCACTTCAACCCCCCACAACCAAAGCCACGCGCCTCATCTCGACCAAAGACCGAGCGTTCTCAATAGCAGGCCCAGCTATCTGGAACAACCTCCCAGCAGATCTCAGGCTGGAACCCTGCCTAGTAACATTTAAGAAAAAACTCAAGACCTGGTTGTTCCGCCAAGCCTTCCCGGACCCCTCAGACACACATTAGACGACGAACCGGCTCATGAGCAATGGAACCCAGATCCTCTCTAAATACGACACAAGCACTAGTATTATCATAATAGCTCAACTAGCACTAGCACGGACTTTTAGATCTTAGTTTCTTAACTTACTACCCTCTTACGCCTTCTTTCCAGCTGTTTAAGCTTCCAAGTTTTGCAGTCCTTGTTAAATGTAACTTTGTTTCTCCTGATTATAATAAGTTGTTTATGTTTTACTGTTTACGTCCCTGTTCGATGTAAACCGACCTGATAAGGTATTTAACTTTGAAGGTCGGTATAGAAAAATGCTAAATAAATAAATAAATAAATAATGCATAAGTATCAACAAATATAGAACAAGTAACACCCATATGTTACATTAACATTTCATAAAATTTACATCTCATTAATACCATATGCTCCTTGAAAAAAAGTTTTTGCCCCCTTCCTGAAATCTTATAAATACTGCATTCTTCTCACCTCAACTGAGGTGGCAAATTATTCCACTGTGCTGGAGCAACAAAAGAAAAAGCTCTGGATCGAGTTCAAGATAGCCTACTCTCTCTTTCAGTGATGTCATGTTCAATAAACCCAATAAACACAATTTTCTACTTGTGGTATATAATATGACATTTTCTTCAAATCACCGAAAATCCCCATATACAGAAACTTATGTGCCATAACCATCAGACAAAACCTTGCCTGAAATTTTACTGGTAACTGGTGTGGATACTGGAGCATGGATGATACATGCTCAAGTTTAGGAAAGCCCAAACAAATCCACGCTGCAGCATTCTGCAATAACTGTAATGTTCTCATCAAAAACAAAGAAGCTGCCCTCGCCCAATCAGAGGCTGAGAGGGACATTTAAATTACTCCTTCTCAGGCGCCGCGCGCCTGCGTCGCGCGCCGAAGGAGCGCGACAAAGGGGCTTGCCCCTTTGTCTCGCCCCTTCGGCTCAACCCCGAGGGAGCCCCGAGTCTACCCCAGGATCTTCGGTTCCTCCTCAGCCGACTATCTATTCTAATCTCTATCAGCACAACAGTGTCTTCAGCAACATTACGAATCCTCAGACCTCATACAGCAAATTACAGCCACCATCATACATCAATCGCTATCCACCCGATACAGAACCTCTCAATCTACTGCTAGATAGCCCCACCCAATTCTTACTCTACACCTGCGCTAATCACGCCAGCTTCTCCTGAGCTCCAGTTCAGCTCCAACCAATTAGGGAGCCAAGAAGGTTTTTAAATTGACCTGCACTCCGGCGCCGCGTCCTTCCACCTTAAACCTTCGCCATCGCTGCTGCCGTTTCTACTACAGCTTTTGTGAGGGAGGCCTGCGCGATCGGCGCCCAGACCCGTCGGGGTAAGGCTTTTAATCCCCTCCCCCGGCGAGTCTGAAACCGCGATCGCGCAGTCAGTGTTGCCAGCACACCTCCCCGATTCACTGCTCATAGACCCGCCCTCTAAATGCCAACATTTGACGACGTTAATCTCATTCTACCTATGATGCATAGATACACAATACCCATCCTATACCACAGTCCCTCTTCTAAGACGAAATTTCCAATGCAATACCAATTCAAACCATATAGAAACCTCATTCCAGTCATGATCTCCCCACTTACCCAATTCCTTGGGCTAGCCTTATTCTCTTTAACTCTATTCAATGCGCAATCAATTACCAAAAAAAACCCATATCCTACATGACTACCTGCTTGATTCCAAACCAGACATCTGTGCGATCACAGAGACTTGGCTGAAGCCGACAGACACAGTCTTAATAAATCAACTTCCCACCCAGATATACGACGTCTTTTCAATACCTCGACAAAAGAAAAAAGGAGGAGGACTTCTCTTAGCAGCCAAAAAAGATCTTAATCTCACCCAACAACCCATCAATTCATCATCTAAACTGGAGGCAGGCCTGTTCAAATCAAAAACTCTCCAGATCCTCCTCATTTATGCCCCTCCGGGGGTGCTAAACCTTGATGTATCGCCTTTAGTGGAAATCATAGCTAAATACTTGACCTTGGATACTCCTTCCATCATCCTTGGGGACTTTAATCTACATATTGATGTCAGGCCTCAATCATCTAATTGTGAAGCTCTCCTTTCCTCACTCTCAGCCATGGGCTTTACCCAAATTATCACCCAGCCTACTCATAAAGGGGGTCACACCCTTGATCTTATCTTTACAAATAATAGCCTCATACAACTCTCATCCCCTTCCTACCTTCCAGTACCATGGTCAGACCACTTTATGATCACCTCCACTTTTAAAATGACGACAGGATCCCTTGATCCCCTGCCACCAACAACTCTGCACTATAGGAAATCTTGTCCTTCAGAAGCCCTTGACAATTCTTTATGCAAAGAACTACCCAACTTGGATCTTTCGAACCCTAATGCAGCTATATTTTCTTGGCAAAATATCACTGAAACCATAGCAAATAATCTATGCCCTCTATTATCAAAGAATATCAATCCATCTCAGAAACATAAACAACCATGGTTCTCTATGGAGCTTCGCACATTAAAACAAAGCCTAAGACAGAAGGAAAAGAGATGGCGGAACTCCCCCAATCCTCAATCTCTAGCCATCTACAAAGCAGCTCTCCATCATTACAGAACCATGACACTGCGAACCAAAAGAGATTTTTACGCCCACCGTATCCATGATATGTTCTTCGATGCAAAGGCCCTTTTCGCTTATGTTTCAGACCTCACTAAGATCACTTCAGCACCAATTTCTGATGATATAGCCCAATCAAAGGCCAATGAACTGGCCATCTTCTTCCAGTGTAAAATTGCTAATACCTTGGCTAAATTACCCTCCAATCCTTTCACAACTTCTTTAGATCCCCTCTACCGCCCCAACTCATTCACAGCTTTGGAAACATTCGAACCCACCTATTCTACAGAGGTGGAATCTATTCTCAAAAGAATGAAACCCTCCTCTCATCCACAAGATTATATCCCATCTAAATTACTGCTTCTAATACCAGACTCCATCTCCAAATTCCTAGCAGACATTATTAACTGCTCTTTTTCACAAGGTATCTTCCCAGACACTCTCAAACTAGCAACTCTCAAACCTATCCTCAAAAAACCAAACTTGGACCCAGATGATCTAAAAAATTATCGACCAATTTCCAATTTGCCATTTATAGCCAAAATCATGGAGAAAGTAGTAAATAATCAACTATCAAATTACTTGGAGGAAAATAATATACTTCATCCTTCACAATATGGATTTCGGAAAGAACATAGTACGGAATCACTCCTCATATCACTCCTTGATCAAGTATACCTGGGAATTGACAAAGGATGCTCCTTCCTACTTGCACTCCTTGATATCTCCGCAGCCTTTGATACAGTCAACCATGCTATATTATTAAACCGGCTATCCGACATAGGAATCTCAGGATCTGTCTTCAGATGGTTCGACTCATTCCTCAGTAATCGAGGTTATAAAGTTAAAATTAATAATATGGAATCTCCTTATACTAATTCCCCACATGGAGTCCCCCAGGGCTCCTCTTTATCTCCCACCCTATTTAATATTTATCTCCTCCCTCTCTGCCATTTCCTCTCGTCACTAAATCTGAAATTCTACATATACGCAGACGATGTCCAAGTTTTGATTCCTATAACAGGCTCTTTGGACTCAGCAATCAAATTATGGGAATCTCACCTTCAAACTATTAACCATCTCCTTACTAGCCTCAACCTGGTGTTAAATACTGCTAAGACTGAACTCCTGCTTATCACCCCTGAAAATAGTCTACACTTACAACAAATGCACACTATCTCCCACATCACTCATGCTAGAGATCTCGGAGTTATAATTGACAGTCATCTGAACTTGAAGAAGTTTATAAATTATACTATAAAAGAATGCTTCTACAAGTTACAGGTGCTTAAAAAACTCAAGCCTCTCCTATATCACCATGACTTCAGGACTGTACTCCAAGCAATCCTGTTCTCTAAGGTCGATTATTGTAACTCGATCCTGCAAGGTCTACCAGCTGTTACATTAAAACCTTTGCAACTACTCCAAAACGCAGCTGCAAGGATTTTGACCAACACTAAGCGCAGAGATCACATCACGCCCATTCTAAAAGACCTACATTGGCTTCCAATTAATTTTAGAATTGTTCACAAATTCCTTACCATTATTCATAAAAACATCCACCACCAGACTCCACTAGACCTACTACACCCTCTCAAATTACACTCCTCAGCTAGACCTTTGAGAGATGCCTATAAGGGATCCCTTCATGTTCCCTCAATCAAATTGGTACAAAAATTAACAATCAGGGACCGGGCTTTTTCAACAGCAGGCCCCACCATTTGGAATACACTACCCCCAGACCTTCGACAGGAAACCTGCCTCATAGACTTTAAGAAGAAACTGAAGACTTGGCTTTTCTGTAGAGCCTTTCCTGTCTCCTAGACTATTTTCTACTAAGATATTATTCAATCAGCTGTACTTCAATAACTAGTAGAATGTCATATAATCACGTTATAATGCTAGAGTTATTCTCCTGAGGTTGGCTTCAACCCCCTTCTCTCTATTATATCTCTCTACTTTGATTATCTGTCTCTTCATTTCCAATTCCAAGTTATTCACCATTGTTATAATGTAACTTTTACTTTCTGCTCCTAATCTGTCTCCTCTTTTGAGGTTTGACTAGTTACTGTTAATGTACTATCGTTCTATGTAAACCGAGTTGATTTGATCTGTATCAAGAAAATCGGTATATAAAATCCCTAAATAAATAAATAAATAAATAAGTTGTCTGGCAGATCTACTAGCAATGTTGCACAATAGTCGAAGTGACTCAGGACCAATTTAAGCTCAGTCCTAAATAGTCCCTTGGGCAAAAAAAGGCGTACCAGTTTAAATTGTTTTAACTTATGAAACGTGACACATGATACACAGTTAACATCTGGCTTTATTAACAAAGAAGAGTCAGACTACTTTTTATACGAATAAAGAGATCAAAAAGATAAGGAACAACAAAACAGCAATAAACAGCAATCAATAAGCTAAAATAGCAAATAAATTAATAGAAAAAAGTAGCAAAATAATGAATTAATAGAACAAGCGAATAAAAGCAATAAAATCAGATAGATAAGGAGCCATAAATAACTTATAAGAAGTAATAAGTGCAATCAAGCTGACTAAAATAAAATTAGTAAGACACAATGAATAAACAAAATCAAATAGATAACCCTGAATAATAAATACAAATTAATAACTAATGATACAACTAACTGGAATAATGGAAAATAATACAATACATCAAATAAAATGAATAAAAGGAAAAACAATTAAGAAGGAACCAAACAAAAGGTAAGAAAATGGTACATGGAGGTAACTTGCTAGTGCAGCGGTTACTACCCTTAACCAATAAGCCTTGATGTTTTTGATGCAACTGCAACATTGCTCTTTGCTTCACCGGCAGGGGAAAAGTGGAATTGGATTTGGACAACAACTAACAAGGACCCCAACTTTTACGGTCTGGGAAACTGATAAGTATGGGGGTAACCTGCATGGAGCAGCAGTTACTACCCTTAACAGAAGGCATGGGATTACTCCGCTTAACCAATAAGCGTTGATGCTTTTGATACAACTGCAATATCATTCTCTGCTTTGATGGCAAGGAGGGGGTGAGGAAGAGGAATTGGATTTAGGCAACTAACACGAGCCATGACTTTTATGGTCTAGGATACTGATACGCAGATACAAGGGAAAAAGCACAGGACTGCTTCTAAGGCTAAGTCCATAAGCAAAGCACATCAAGCAGCACTGTCTGAATTTTCAAGAAGGCTCATCACCCAGTAAACATGTTGCTAGCAGTAAATTTTTTATGGGTTATCATAAGGCTTGGGGATAACTATACGGAACGACAATTGCTACTCTTAAGAAAAATATGAGGCTTACTTAACCTGCATGGCGGTCAGTTACTACCATAAGAAGATTGCTGAGCAGGCTGGATGGACCATTTGGTTCTTTTCTGCCATCATTACTGTGTTACTATATAATTAATAACAATCTGGCTGCAAACAACTGAAAAATGAAGAAAATAGAACAGACAAAAACAAAACAGTAAACAAGCAACTTAAGTAAAAGAGAAAAATAAGATAAAGAATAAAAACAAATAGATATAATAACAAAAAGGGAAAATGTTAATGTGTCAAAACAATCACTGAAATAATGGGCAACCTGAAATGGTCAATGAAATAGTCCATGGAAGCTAAATAAGATAAGCCACAATGCTGAAGGAGGCAGGAAAAGAATAAAGGCTCACAAAGGGGCAATGCAATCTGTCTCAGGTGGAGGTCAGGGATTTATCAGATGCCTGGTCTCATAAATGGGCATTCGGGTCTGACCCCCCAAGAACGCCTCTGGAAGTTGGAGGAGAAAACTAAAGTTTGGTGATTCTGAGAGGAGCAGGTGAGGCAACAACCAACCAGGGCAGGCAGAAGAAGCCTCTGGAGGAGGTCAGGGATTTATCAATCTCCAGACCCGGAAATGACGTCACAGGCCTCCAGGTCCAACCGAGAAGTGAAACTTTCCACCAGCTGTTCACCACTGAACACAGCCAGAAGTAGGAGGAGAAAGAATGTTTGCTGATTCTAAGAGTTGTACTAATATTTTGGATGCAATCCTTAAAGATGGTTATGTTCCATGCATAGAAATACAATCTGTATTGAGTGAGGGGATATTACAGCATATATAAAAATGACTACGTTAGTTGTGTATGGCAATGTGTCAGACTGCTTGTAGAACTGCAGGTTTATCATATTTTATTATTTTATTTATTTAAAATACTTATATTCCTTGGCGTCTGAAACACATTGTTCAGTGCAGATTGTATAACATTCATAAAAATAGTCCTACATAAATACATTAAAACTATTATCCAAATATGAACATAATCATTGAAACATAACATTGTTAAAATAATATATCCAACGTATTAAAAGCATTCATAAAATGAGCTTTAACCCTTTTTGTAAAGATTTGAAGCACTATAGCTATCCCAGAGCATCAGTGGTAGTTGTTTTCATTGGGGCTGATATAATAAGGTGCACTGAAGCTGCTGTGGGTTTGTGCGCGCCTGTACGCACATCTTCCTGCGCAGTGCCTTTTATGGGCTGTAATACGGGTTTTGTGCACAGGAAAAAAACCCCTATCAATGCGCTTATGGTTTTTCCTGTGCGATTCCATGCTGACGGCATGCAAAGGAGGTGATTAGCTAATCCATAGGCAATGCAGGGAGCCGAGTGTCCGCCCCAACTAGGGGGGGGGGGGGGCTCTGTCAACGTCCGAGCGTCCTGAAAACTACCTAGCTGAGCAACTATCTCAATGTCTGAGTGGCCAGCTTAGCTAGGCGCTTTTCAGGTCGACTGAACGGCCAGCATCGCTAGGCACTTTTCTCTGCGTCGGAGCAGCCAGCTTGGATAGGTGCTTCCCTAGGCGCTTTTTTCGACATCCAAGCGGCCAGATTTGCAACCAGCTCAGCGCCTGAGCGGCAACATTTGCTAGGCACCTCTCTGGGCACCAGAGCGTCTATATTCGCTCCCAGCTTAAGTGCCTATGTTGACACCCGAGCATCCAGATTGGTGCCCAACTGAGCACCTACCTCGCTGCTATGCCAGTGTGAATTAGCATCCATGAAAATATTTGCCATGTTTTCCTCAGCACAGTTATTTGAAATATTAAAATTATGTGGCTATCTAGTGAGCTAGAGAAGAGAAAAGGGGAGGGTAAGCCAAAGTGCAAAAAATTTTATATAGTTGGCTTAGATACAAGTAACAATGATCTTTTTTGTGACTCTAATTTTGACAGCTGTTATCAGTTGAGATGTCATTTAAATAACTTTTCTCTCTCCTTAATGTGGAGACCAATTACTGCAGTTATTCCAACAGGAAATGCTCCAGTTGAAGTTTCAGCGATTCCTTTATTAGATGTCTTGATTTTTAAAATGCAGCTTCATATCTCATTTGCTTACTGTTGTCCATGAAAATGGCTTGCTGAAAAGTTGTCTTCTGTCAAACGCCTCTTGCATACATGCATTATGGGGTGAATTTTAAAAGCCTGGCGCGCACCAGAGCCGGGAGATATGCGCAGAAATCAGGCTGGCACAAACTGCACAGATTTTAAAAGGTGTATGCTTATCTCCCGGTATGGCACACAACCTTTTTTCTGAAAAAGGGATGGGATTTTGTCTGAGCGGGGCATAGGCGTTCCAGGATTTATGAATGAAACCAGCACATTAAATACGCGCACAAGTGCACCGGGGTCCTCTACTGCGTAACTTTACTTCTGCTATGGATGGTGTGTAAGACCTAAAGCAAAAAAAAAAAAAACTAGGCTAGTCAGCGGGGCTTTGAGGGTAGGGGCGCTAATTATCTAGGAGAGTTAGGAAGTCCTCTCCTTTACCTGGGCGAACTGGGAACAAACTGGGGAAACTAGTATTTGGATCAGCGCACGTCTACTAAAAAAACACTTAATGGTAGAGGTGGCATTTGCGTGCACAGCCTATTTTATACCATGCGCGCATATGGACGCATATTTTATAATATGGCTTCATTCTTTGGCGCAAGCCTGCGTGCATACATGTAAGCCTACACAGCTGTTTCAAAAAAAAAATATTTTTTTTTTTGCACATACATACTGCCCCAGCCCCCAAGTATGCACACACACTCTCTCTCTTCCAAACACACTACAGTTTTTGTTTGTCTTGGAACAGCTGGTGATGACAGAAAAATGCAGTCCTTCGTTGGCTCTGTCACGTCCAAAAGAATCAGACAAGATGACTGTAGCTACCCTGTCTGCTTTGGCGCACTCTGGTGCTCCCTCTGTTTTCAGGATAATGAAGAGCAGGAGAACAATGTTGTGTAATTAAGGATTCCATTAAGTTGAAGAAAAGAGCAAATGGGGTGATTTGTTCTCCTAGCTGCAAAAAATGTGCCTGGGGTGGAGGTGAAGGGGGGGATAGGAGGGGAGGGGAGGAGAGGGTGCTGGTAGTGTTGAGAGTGAGGTGGGTGGAGAGACAAAGTCAGGGCTGTTTGTTGAATATACTGTTAAGGACTGTTACCATCCTAATTAATCAAGTTAGAAATTACAGCTGTAGTCGGTTCCCCCCCAATTCTTGTTATCAATTTTCTTCTCTTTTGAGACAAAGCAAATATAAATTTTGTGTTCATTTGTCACTCGTTCTTTGACTTCAGCATCTCTGAAAATAACAATGTAGCATAAAAGACCAGTATTTACCTAGTTGTAATGTGGGTTGCCATGGTGTTTTGCAAATTATTGCAATTATGTTCACCATGCGAGTCGCCCTTGGTAACTGGCGAAAAAACTGATAATCCTGTTTTGAACAAAAGGTCAAATTGCTGAATAGAAAGTCTTGATTAACTAAAAGATGTACAAAGTGGAATTATTTCCTACCATTCAGAAATCGTTCTTGATCGGGTTTGTAGGGAGGAGGGAGGTGAATAAGTACATCTGTTGATTACTGAAGTACAAAGCCTTGAAAGGATGTTGTCTTGAGCCTTTCATGTAGTCTTAATGGTGGCTTTTTTGTCAAATTTACCCATTTGCAGAATTGAAAAGAGGCAGCTGCATTTAAGCTGGAGAGATGGTTTTTTCAAGAGTTCAGTCCATGGAAAGTTCTCAGCAGTCTGCAGTTTACTAGTAGCCGCCATCTATTAGAGCCCAGTGCTCATGAAACTCTGACTGATGATCTAATAAAGTGCTCTTAATGGACAATCTCTCATCAGCTAGTTTAAAAAAAAAAAAAAAAAAGTTACCCTCACTTTGGCTTTGCTTTTTTCTCTGTCCCTTTTCTTTCCAGACCAACAATGAAACTGAAGTTTTTTTTCTTGCAGTAAAAATGTTTTGGAAAGGTGGGGTTTTTTTTCTTCTCATTTTAATCTCTGATTTGTCTTTCTTTTCTTTGTTTATGATTTAGAATGATCTACCCAGTAACTCTGATTCAAAAATATAGTGGTTTTATTAATTGATTGCTTTTTTAATTTGCTTTAGGAAAAGTGTAAAAATAAAATAGTTTTCTCACTGCAGTTATTTATCTAATGGGTTATTGATCTCTCTATAATAATATGAGGATTTTTCAGGTTGTTATACTATGAAGTGCCCAGGGATATAGGCCTTCAAAAGGCTTTCTAAAAATTGATGCTTGAAAACTTTGGAGGGCCTATGAGAGAGTGGCATGAAAGCTAAGTAAACCTTAAGAAGTTTGTGGGTTTACATTCTGCATCACCTAGCAACGCCCATCTCCACTTGTTCCCTTGTCCCTGTGCACTCCTCAGAACCAGGAAAGAAATTCACTTTCGTTAATACCATTCTTCAGGAGAAAATAATTAAAGTTAAATGGACAAACATGGTCTGCTGATGCCTTGAGCACCATTCTTCCCTACTCAGATTATACTTTCTATTGTTGTAGGTTAAATCTTCTGGCAAATTAAAATAATATAATGTGCTAGTCCTCCCCAAAACCTGGTTTATGGACACAGTACATTATTTTGCTTTGTGCCTGATTTATCAACAACTTTCTCCCATTCAGTGGGAAAATGTTTTAATAATGCAGGCTCTAGTGTCTTAATTCCTTTCTGTGGTGGTCACAGGAGCATCTGAAGCATTTATTAAACTGTCAGCTGGCACATAGAAAGTGACAATCATTCCAATATATTCTTTTTCTTTTCATTGTTGCGGGGGGGGGGGGGGTGTAACGTACCATCAGTCTCCTATTGTTCTAGTGGGCTTTCAGCAAAGCCGGAACTGGGCTGGGATCTGGCACCTTGAGCCTTCATTCACAACTACTCAAGGATTACCCCGTCCTAACTCACCAGGCATTACAAGGAATAGTACTTGTCCAGGCTCCTTCTGGAACCCTGCATCCAACCATTAGATGTCACTGTTGTGTGATGTCTGGGACTCCTTTCCTCCAACCCAGGGAGCAGAATACCTAACTTGGGGGGGGGGGGGGCCAATGTAATTCAGTGTGCTCTGCCTAGCACACAGCTTGACGCGCGGCTGGATGCGCTAGAATAACTCTGATGCACTAATGGGATTAGTGCACCCAAAACATGTCCAGACCTGTGAGTAGCTAATAGCGCTCATCGCATATAAATACCATGTTGATGAGGCTATTAGCTACTACACCCAATGTAAAAAAAAAAAAAAATCACTGTGCGCCCAACACGCACTTTTTAACCCTCAAAAATGAACACTAGCCCTGGAGCTGGCATTAAGTCTTGAGGCGCCCCAAGCCATCAACAGAAAAGCAGAAACTGCTGCTTTCCTGTGGTTCCTCTGAATTAATATAGTCGCAGTACTAAGTAGGAGGAACTACAGAAAGCAGGAACATGTGTGTTAAAAAAAAAAAAAAAAAAGTCTTGACAGTGGTCAGATTAGGAAAACAGGCACTCAGTTTACCAGCGTCCCTTTTCCTAAGCCATGGCTGTGTGCAGGTTCAGAAAACAGATGCTCGTTAATTATGCGTCCGTTTCCCTAACCCCGTGGCTGTGCGCGCAGCCACATCTGGGCGTTCGATGCGAAGGACGCGCTAGGGACGCACAATTTCCCCTCCTTTTTAACGTGACTGTTCATGTGCATATCACATTGCGCGTCCAGGAGAAGTGGATGGGCGCGTGTTGGAAAAGCAAGCGCCCAGTTTGGATGCCCGTTTTTTAGCGCGACCATGTTGCATCGGCATGATGGAAATTGGACCTAGGGGCCCTCCACATGGCTTGTCCGAAATATATTCTCTATATATCCAGCACCAAAGCTCCATCCAAATAGGATAAACATGCAAGGATAGGAATGGAAATGAGCAGTTGAGTGTTAGTTGTTGTTTCCCCACTTAAACTGAAACAGCTCAACTTCTTCCCACCAAATGCATCTGAAAGCCTCACTGTATCTGTTCTTTTAGAACCCCTTACAAGCACAGCGCATTGCTGGACTTGTCATAGCTCTTTGTCTTTTATTGACAGATGACAGACAAAGCAAAATGATTCCTGAAGCAAGGTAGTGTACTTAGTGGTGACCTGGTATTGCTTGAGAGTGCAGCTTGCTTTGGCTTGAGTGAATAGGGAGAGCATTTTACAGAATCGACTTGAATACACCACTTGATGCTTAGCTTTCCATAGAGAGACTCATGCATCCTGCATTGAACTCAAATTGCATTTAAAAATGAAATTACCTATAAAGTCGTTTTTGAGCATATTTACCCAGTTGCTTGCATGGAGGTAAATTTAACTGCTGTAGGATTATCCTGCAGTGCTAAAATAAAAAATTGCTGGTAATTGTTGGGTTTCTTTATGTACAGTGCAACACAGCAAGCCAAAGGCTTATGCTGCTCTTTAATGTTATTTTGGTGCATCTTCTGGTACTTGGACCTTGATTGCAAATTAAGATGACAAGAGGGAGGCACTGGCCTCAATGTGAAGGAAAGCAGCACCTACTAGCTAATTTTATTGTATAATCTACAATTGGCAAGGTTGAGATTTGTACACTTGCAGTGCTATTTCATGTTAAAATGAGGACTACAGTTTGCAACTAACCTATCATAAGAATTTGGAGTGCTCCATTATCCTTTCAGCAGGCTGATGGGAGAACCTGGTCTGTGCTCAGATGAGAAGATCAATAAGTTTCAAATAAATTGTATGAAATGACACATGACTGTAAGATTAGAGAGTAATTTTACTTAAAAAAAAATCTATATTTAATATCATTTAAAACACATTGAGCTGCAAGATGCCTTCCACTACCTTGTCTTGGATAATTTTGTTACAAGTTTTTCTATTTAGACTTTTTCCTTGTATTAAGTTAACAGTTTTTTTTCCTGATTTTCTGATATGTGCTTTCAATGAAATGCCAACGTGACACTCATAAAAAGGACTCTATTACTGAAGCTGAGACAGCCCTCCATCTGTCCCTCCCCCCAACTTCCCTATTAATGCTCCAAACTGTAAGAATGATCACCTGTAGCTGCACAAGAGTTCAGTCATAAGCCAGCCAGGAAAATATTTATTGGAAAAAAAGAAAAACATTTTGCATCAAAAAGACAGACTAGGAATATCTTTGACTATCAGAAATGAAAAGGCCCTCTAGCAACTAAGAATCCTTTTGGACTTGAGTCCACAAATTTATTTTTGAACTCTGGAAGATAAATCTGCAGGTTTTGCCTAGTAGCAATTTCTGTAAATGGAGATAAAATATGGCAAGAAAAAATATTTGAAGTAAGCAGGAATAGGAACCACCATAAATGCTCCATTATGACCTCCTTTTCTTATCTCTGTGATTGATGACAAAAGCAGATTTCTGTTACCAGATATGAATGTACAGTACAGTACAGTTTTGTAGCTATAAAGATTTTCTCCATGGACAAGCAGGAACATCAGTCCCTCATGAAATGGTCACAGATGGCACAGAATATGGAGAATGTGCCCCAGCTTTGTTTAGAATAGTCTAGAAGTTTGTTTGTGTGGATGCTTAGCTGAAATCGCATACATGCACATGTGCCACAAAGGTCTCTTATTCTCTGTTTCCATGGAACAAATCAAATAACTCCCATGGTGCTCTCTGATTTAGTTTCCTTTTTGCACATGAAACTTCAGTCAGCTTCAGCCTTGAAGTTTCAAATATGCTAATTCAACTCAATTTGTGTCTGCTACCATGTGTCAATTTGTGTCTGCTACCATGTGTCTGCTACCATGTGTCAATTTGTGTCTGCTACCATGTGTCCAATATGTGTGCGCATATTTTTCTCTACAAAAATAAATAAATAAATCACTCTTGTTCAGGACAAGTTAGAAAACTACCAGTCAGTATAGAACAATCCCATTCCTGGGGAACTTTGTGAGACAGGTATATGCTCTTAACTCAGTTACTGGCTAGCTATTGTAAACCACTCTGAGCGTTTTGCTTATGGTTCAGTTTATACATTTTTAAACAAAAATAAATAAGAGAAATTGATTGGACTCCTGTCTGTTCGGGTTCAGACCCAGCCAAAGAGCAAATAGAATACTAGTCTCCCTGCTACTTGACCTCCACAGAAACCATGTCTGGATTTTGCATGGTACTGGTGTTGCTTGATTTCTCAATAGATTTTGATGCTTTTGACCATATTGTTTTACTCCCATGGTTGGCAGAGGCAACACTGATGGAATCCTACCTATCTGAATAGTTAACTGGCTCTTCATCTTCACTTTGAGCCCTGATTTACAGAGTACCACAGGATTCTAATTCTCACCAGTTCTTTTTATTTATTTATTTATTTATTTATTTAAAGTCTCTTTTATACCGATGACCGTTCACACATCGCATCGGTTTACAATTAAACAGTAACAGATGGGCGGAAACCCTTACATATAACATTGTAAAACAGCATAACTTTTGGGCAGGGCCCTTACATGTAACTGATAAAAAGGAGGCTAAAACTTGGAAGGGTATAGAGCTGACTATACTGGGCAGAGTCCATGTAGTCAATAAATAGATACAGCATAATCACTATATACATATAAGAACAAAACTATATACAATAGATAATGACATAAATAGCCAATTCAAAAGTACCAAATCGAAGGGCATAAGACAGATTCCACAGGGTCGAATTCTTTAGTCATATAGTAGGATTATTAGTTAAAAAGAGTTTTAGTAGAACAGGGGGGTTTAAGTAATGGCTGGTGAAATCTGGTAAGCTTGCTGGAAGAGCCATGTTTTCAGTTTTTTTTTTAAGGTAGGAGTGTATGTTTCCAGGCGTATATCAGAGGGCAGGGAGTTCCAAATAGATGGGCCGGCGAGAGAGAAAGCTCTGCTTATGGTGGAGGATAATTTAAAAGATTTGATAGGTTGGGCGCGTAGGGTTCCTTGGAGGGCTGTACGTGTTGGTCTATTCGAAGTACGGGAGAGGAGTGGGGGGTTAATCCAGTTAAGGTTAGAGTTCAGCAGACTTTTGTGGATGATAGAAAGGGCTTTATAGCGAATTCGGAAATGTATAGGGAGCCAGTGAAGTTCGATAAGTGTGGGGGTGATGTGATCTCTTTTTTTTGAATTAGTTAGAATCCTAGCGGCAGCATTTTGTAATAGTTGTAAGGGTTTGGTATGAGTAACGGGAATGCCTAGCAAGAGTGCATTACAATAGTCTACCTTAGATAAAATGATAGACTGGAGTACAGTGCGGAAATCAGAAAAGTGTAGCATAGGTCTAAGTTTTTTTATGGTTTGGAGCTTAAAATAGCATTCCTTGATGATGGATTTAATAAAGGGTTTGAAAGTAAGATGGTTATCAATAAGAACCCCAAGGTTGCGAACGTGTGATGGGAAAGATGTGGAAGAGTATGCAGGTGGGATGTCTGGGAGCGGGGGCCCATTTGATATGATTAAGAGTTCAGTCTTACTGGGATTTAGAGCTAGTTGCATGTCGTTTAGTAATGTTTTGATAGAGGAGAGACAGGATTCCCATTTAAGAAGAGCAGTTTGAAGAGAGTCAGAGAAAGGGAAAATATCTACCTCAAGCCATTAGTCTAGCTGATAGTATAGAACTAAAATTCTAAAGCATATGCAGACGATGTACAGCTTCTCATACTCCAAAACTATACAAAAATGGGCAAAAAGCAATAACCTGCCTAAACCTAAATAAAACAGAGCTTCTGTGGATTTGAAATACAAGTGGCCAGTTTCTCATGTCAAAATTCCTTTCAGGACTAACTCCCCCCCCCCCCCCCCCCCCCCCCCCCAACAAGTCCACAGATTTGGGATGCTACTGGACTTAGCGATAATCTTAACACACATTTTGACAACTTTAAAAACTGCTTCTACCATCTGTGATGACTATGCAAACAATCCATACATTGAGAGAGAGCATCTAATCACATTAGTCCATGTCACAATGTCACAGCTGGCCTGATAACGAAAGGTTTACACCAGCTTTGACTAACTCACAACACTGCAGCACAACTGTTAAGAGGGTTGCAAGCAGCATGATCACATCTGTAGGTATTTCCTTGTCCCCAGAGGGCTCACAATCTAAGTTTGTATTTGAAGCAGTGAAGATTGACGTGACTTGCCCAGAGTCACAAGAAGAACAATTGGATTTGGACCTTAGTTTACCTGGTTCCTTTGTTGTTTTTTGTACTGTATGTGAAGATGTTTTATCTATTTATCTTGAAATATTTGTACTCCTAGTTAATTTTGTCATCCACATCAATTTTTTTTTATAATGTGGTGGATCAAAAAAATAAAGTAAAATAGTATTGATGGCAGAAAGACCAAATGGTCCATCCAATCTACTCGGCAAATTTCTGATGGAAGTAATTGCCACTCCGTGCAAGTTACCCCCATGTTTCTGTTAAGGGTAGTAACTGTTGCTCCATACATAAAAGTACTTCTCTGACACCTTTGAGACCCTTAAGGTCATCCCAAGGAGTAGCCATAGGAGATAAAGCAATCTGATCCCCTTCACTATAGGAAATAAGCAATCTGACCCCTGCCAATAGGCCTTCTCAGGAGCTGATCCCTTCCTCTGTAACTCACATTCCGAAGAATTATGCGTAACCCAGAAGTAACTCCATTTCAGGAAGCAGCTGAAAGCCTGGTTTTTCTGCCAACTCTTTAATGGAAGATGTGACTGACTGCAAGCCGTGCATATCCTGACTGAAACCTGCCGCATATACCCTAACACGAGCTTACTTGGCAGTCTACATGCATATATTACTTATGCAATTTATCTTACTACTTATATTGTCCATTTTATTTGTAACATTTTATATATAGATTTAATATAATATATTTATATATATAAATGTATATAAAAAATGCATGGGTGGATATTTGCACTGATTGAATGTCTATTTGCATACTAGTTTTTTGCTATGTTTACATTTGTGTGCTAATCGTATGCTATTTCTTGCACACATTAATAGTCACACTATTTATTAGTGTGACACTATATGACAGCCACAACATAGTATTGCACTGAGGACCCTACTGCTATAATTTGTCAGGTTTAACATGTACACCACCTTGAATTCTATTTCACAAGGTTGTTGACAAATCTAAATTAATAAATAAATGATGCTTTACCTGTAACAGAAAAATTTCTGTCACTGACCACCTTATCAAATATATACATTGCCTGTGGATTAAGCATGGTATTGAAAATTGTTTGTGCTGTCATGTCTCCTAGGACTATAAACCTTCAAACATCAGCTTCAGAATGTCTTTCAAACTATAGAGTCCAATATCAATATAGAAATTTAAACCTTCCAAGCACTCTGTATTTAAGCCAAGTTCAAAATTAAGCTCTTCACCTCTTGGGCATTCCACATGAAAAATGGCTGCCGCCAAGTTTTCGGAATTAAGTTTGAGGCCAACCATTTCAGAATACAAACGCAACCACTCTGTCTATTCCACTGCATGACAAAGCAGCCTCAATTGTGTGAGAGCCATTGATACCAAGCAATAAGCTCCGATATCAAAGCTTACTCATCTTGCTAGCCTACAAGCTCATTCTGAGGAAGGGACATGGTCAAAGTTTACCCTTCTAAGAAGTCCAGTCAAGATTAGGTCTTTTGAGCACCATTGGCATTGATGCCAATACTTGTTGATTGGTATCATCTACTGTACCTCCAACTTGCCCATTCTATTTCCTATGTCATTTAGACCAACATCTCTGTGAAGAAATATTTCCTGATTGTTCTGAGTTGTCCCCCCTGGAGTTTTATTTCATGCCCCCTAGTTCTCTTGTCATCTTTCCAATAAGAAAGGTTCAAAGTCCATACATCATTAAAACCTTTTAGGTATCTAAAGGCCTGTATCATATCTCCCCTGCACCTCTTCTTTTCTAGGATATACATATTCAGATCCTTCAGCCTGTCCTCCTAGATCTTTCTATACAGACCCCACACCATTTTCATCACCTATCTCTGGACTGCCTCCATCCTGTCTCTATCCTTCTTGAGATACGGGCTTCAAAACTGAACACAGTACTCCAGGTGAGGCCTCACCAAGTACCTGTACAAGGGCATTCTCACCTCCTTTTTTCTTCCTGGTTACTCCTCTCTCTGTAGCCCAGCATTCTTCTGGCTTTAACTATCGCCTTCTCACATTGCTTCACCATCTTCAGATCCCCAGACATTATCATCTAAAGATCCCTCTCTTGTTTCATGCACATCAGTCTTTCGTCCCCCATCACATACAGCTCTTTTGGATTATCGCATCCCAGATGCACGACTCTGCACTTCTTGGCATTGAATCTCAGCTGTCAAACCTTCAACCATTCTTCAAGCTTTCTTAAATCACTTTTCATTCTCTCTATTCCTTCAGGCGTGTCCAATCTATTGCAGATCTTAGTATTATCTGCAAATAGACAAACTTTACCTTCTATCCCTTCCACAATCTCACACACAAAGATATTGAATAGAGCCGGTCCCGACACTGATCCCTGTTGCACTCTGATTAACATGGCTGTCTCTTCACAGTAGATTCCATTTATCATTACACACTGTCTCGTATTGGTCAACCAGTTTGTAATCCACGTCACCACCTTGGCGCTTAATTCCAAGCTTCTCACTTTATTCACATGCCTATGCGGGACCGTATCAAAAGCTTTGTTGAAATGCAAGTAGAGCACTCTTCCTTTATCCAAGTCTCTAGTCACCAATCAAAAAAAATCAATCTGATTTGTCTGACAGGACCTTCCCCTGGTGAATCCAGCAACCTCACCGATTGTAGATAGTTCACTATCCTGTAGTTCAGCAGTGTCTCCATTAATTTTCTCACCACCGATGTGAGGTTAACCGGCTTGTAGTTTCCAGCATCCTCTCTGTTACCACTCTTGTGAAGCCGGGACCATAACCACCCTTCTCCAATCCTATGGCACCACTCTAGTTTCCAGGTATCTATTGAATAGGTCCTTCAGCCAGCACATCTCTGAGCTCCCTCAATATCCTGGTATGTATCTCATCTGGCCCCATGGACTTGTCCACTTTGTTTGCCTAGCTCTTCCCATACATTCTGCCCCATAAACGGAGTTTTGTCTATCCCATCCTCTCATACTATCTTGTCTACCTGCAACGGTCCTTCTCCGATGTGTAAGTATGCACCTAATCTTAAGCGATTGCTCCAGAAAACATACTTTGCATATCTTTCCTAGAACTTTTACAAGTGTATGTAGGTGGATTTTAAGACATACTCATGCAAGGAACAACCCATTTTTTCCAACTAGTCCACCAGTTTCCCCAGTTAATATTGAGGTTTTCAAGACCCCTCTGGTTCTTCATCTTCCATGACCCAGACCCCTCACCCTGTCTTGTAAGCCCTAAACTCAAGATCTACAGACTTGCTCCTCATGTAGAGCAGCAGTAAAGTTGCGCGGATAACAAGCCGATGCATGCTGCGGTCTCCGGTTTTAAAATAGTTGTGTGTGTAACTGTTGGCCCCGGCCCTTTTCCGCCCTCTCATTTTTGTCACACACACGAGTATATATGCACATACTTCATGGATTTTTAAAATCCGCATTGCTCGCGCATAGCCCACATACACATGTATATGGGCATTTTTATGTGAGCAGCACTTTTAAAACCAACCTCTTAGTGATACAGACTGGATTGTATTGCATGTTAACTGAGTGTCATGGAATGTGAGTCCTTGGGCCATAAAATGGTTGGTACTATCCAGTTCATGGGAATGGCTGTGCCCACACCGATGACAGGCAGATTCACTATGGCTGGGACAGGGAAGGCTTCACCTATACCAGCATCTTCCTCCGCAGGTTGAGCAGTTGGGTTCCAAGGCTAGCAGAACTTGGATGTATATCCACAGCAAGAAGAACTGTCCATGGATCAGGCAGGCAGCAAACCGACAGAGTCAATGGTCAGGCAATGGGTCGAGGCAGGTGGAAGACAGGTAACAGTGTCCAGGCAATGGATTAAAGCAGGCGGATATCTGGTGGCATCAAGTGTCCAGGCAATTGGTCAAGGCAGGTGGAGAACAGGCGGCAGGGTTCAGGCAAGATTGGGCAATGAGTGATCAGACAGAGGAGCAAGGGGCACAGACGAGAGGACTGGAGAAGGGTGAACACAGGGACTAGGCAGGAATGAGAGAAGTACTGAAACAAGGCAAGGAGGGAGAAAGGCAGGAACTGGATAGGCACAGAGTGAAGCAGGAGCAAGGCAGGTACAGGGGCAAGACGAGCATGGCAAGCAGGAACTGGAAAAGGCACGGAGCAGGAAGGCAGAAACTAACAGTAACTAACACCAGCGAATGCAGGAGGACCTGTTGCTGAGGCATCAGCTGGGGTTTAAATACCGATGTCAAAGTAAAATCCTCCATGGGTGCTGCGGAATATTTCCTGCTGCATGGCCTTGTTAGTGGCATCAAATGTGCACCTAAGGGAGGGCCGTGGACTTGGCGTGCAGGGTGAGTGAAGGCCGGCCGTGGCGTGGCTGTCACGGGCAGCCAACATTACACTGAGCCAATTTGAGAAAGTTGTTGTAAAAAATTTTCCTGAGGCAATCATAACAAATGCTTTGGGGTATAAAAGATCAGTTGATTTCTAAGATAAACTGCATGATAGAAACACTGTCACACCATGGCAAAAAATCACTTGAAGTCATGCAGTAATTATGACAATATAAGTAATACCACACCTGTGACTGAGTCTGAGGAAATGTGGCAGGTACAACTCTGAGATCTTATGCTCGGATTAGCATGGAAATCAGAGAGAGCAGCTTATTTAAGGGGTAGATGAAGAATGGACCACCTGCAAAACCCTATGATCTCCATACCCAAGTTGGTAAATCAAGAACTGATTGTCACAGTGCACTGCCAGTATTCTAACCCCTGGAGATGGAGCAGAGATGGAAAAATCAGGATAGGATATTTTCTGCCTATAATGGCTTGCCTTCTCCGATTGAGCCCTCAGATGCTGGAGGCCAGCAGACCTTATGCAGGAAGCAGAGACGCATATACACATCAGGTGCTGGAAGGTGCCCACAGGAGCGGGACAGACCCGCAGCAGGAATGGGACAGGATACCCACTGAAACAAGACTTACAAGGACATAGGACAAAACAAGACTGGGAAGAATATGTGGCCTGAAAGAGGGACCAATTTAAGGCCACAGATTAGGGCCACAACACAAACACAGAACTAAGATGAGACCAAGGACAAGAGCCAAGACTGAGAACAGGAACAGTGTGAGGCCAAATGCAGGGCTATATCAGGAACAGGATCTGAGACTAGGACAGAGACCAAGCTGTGGCAATGAACATATTGTGAGACTTGACTTTATAACTGAGGCAGTACCAACCTTGGCCACCAGGAGGACCTCCAAGCCTTAGAGCCTGGAGGACTAAGCAGCTGGTACACAAAGCCTACTGAAGGACCCTGCTGGCAGGATGCAAGAACTGCCCACTGATATGCTGACATGGCAAAATGATGGTACTCTTAACAGACCTGAGACCTGCAATTCTGGTGAGAGGCAACCCATGTAACACCTTTTAGTCTGTTGCCTGGGGGATGTCCTCTGTAGAGTATAACATTTTACTGAGATCAGCTCATAAGCACTGAAATATGCTAGTCAGTAGAGAGAGATTTTGGATGGACAAAGAAACAGCAGCAAGACAATTTGGCATAGCCAAATGGCATTCTACTTTTGCTCTATTTTAAGCCGTTTCCTTTTTGCTGCCAACCCAAGCTAGTTTTAAAAATGTTATAATGGTGGAACATACTTTGCATGTGTAGTATCTTGTGCCATTGCTATAAAGTGGTTCCGAAATATCTACAGTATCTGAATGTAATCTGTTTTGAAGTGCTAAAAAGTGGAATATAAATCGAATAAAATAAGAAACTGGGAACTGCTGGTTCAAAGCTTTCATGTGTACCAGTTCCTGAAGGGGAGGCTACACCTGATATCATTGACACTCTCTTCTAATACATTTTGGTACCTTTTAGTGCTTGTTTGAAAGGGAAGAAACACAACTGCAAAAGTGCAATGTAATGAGATCTAAATAAAAAGACCAGGAATGTCTAGAAGTCTTCCTCAGGAAATTTAGTTCAATGAGCAACTTTGTCAGGCTTCAGTTTTAACAACATTCCAATTTTATCAGTTCAATAAATTAATATAATCCCATAGAATGAGGATAGCCCACAACAGTATTGTAGAGATAACTGGAAGGAATGGAAAGCACATAAGAATAGAACATAAATCTATATGTGCCAAGGATCTGTTCACTTTTTCCTTTGCTCCCATGCCAAATAGTATTTAAAAATATATTTAAAAGATGTTGGTTTATCAAAAACAATGGACATTTGTCCAAAGGTTAACAGTAATATCCTTGATTAAAGTGAATATAAACACAATGCATATGTTGAATTTGATTGCAATGCATCCTCTAGAGAAAGTTTTTGTTTAAAAGCAAATTGAGATCAGGGATTTTAATTATTGAAGTAAAACAAGACATAAAGAGCAAATGCTTTTCATATTGCTTTAAAAAAAAAAAACTCCCTTCACACATTTATCTACGAGTTTAATTTCCATGCATAATAGAACTATTTATTGCTGTCTTTTGTAAAGAGAGATTAACAGATAGGAAATACAAACAAACCCAAATAAGTACTGAATAGAGAGGTGACAAAGAAGAACAGAGCCTTGTAATGTTAATTATAACTGGTAAGAAGCCTAGACAAATTACATTATGTTCTGTGTATAAATAGAGAGGACATTTAGTCGGTATCGATATTGGAGATAGGCATAGCTTGTTTGCTTTAAACGCAGGTGATCTACCAGCAGGCCTAGATGGGATCCCCATATGTCATGCAGAATTATACAGTTGCAATGCATCAGAGGTTTTGAAGTGCATATTGGAAAATTATTGCTTTAACGTGGGCTCAATCTCTCCCACTCGCTTTTGTTGTATGTAGTTGTGGCTATTTCATTTTATTCTTTAAACCAAGCTGCTGTGCATGTTAAAGAACATAGTAACATATTAAACGATGGTAGAAAGATCAGAATGGTCCATTCAATCTACCCAGCAAGATGTTTAGGATTGTAGCTGCCGCTTCATGCAAGGTTAACCCATGCCTTTCTTGGAAGCACAAATCAATCCTGTCAGTGTGATTTTGTAGTGAACTACTGCTCCGTGCAGATTACACCAGTGTTTAGATTCCATCTTTTTACCAATAAAGGATCCTTTGTTTTTATCAAATGCTTTTTTGAATTCTACCATTTCTGTTTTCACCACCACCTTCTCTGGGAGGGCATTCTATGCATCCATCACCCTTTCCATAAAACTATATATTTTCTAATGTTCTTGAATCCACCTCTTTGTACCTTCATTTAGTGACTTCTAGTTTTACAGCTTCCTTTCCATTGGAAAAGGTTTGTTTATGCATTAAGGGTTAAAGGAAAGCGTAGAGTAGTGGGAATATACTACTGTATGCCTGACCAGGAAATGGAAACAGACTGTAAAAAATTAACTTGGACCAGTGCTTTTTTAATATATTTATAAATGATCTGGAAAGGGGAATGATGAGTGAGGTGATCAAATCTGAAGACAACACAAAAATTATTCAGAGTGGTTAAATCACAGGAAGATCGTGATAAATTGCAGGAGGACCTTGTGAGACTGGAAGATTTCAGCATCCAAATGGCAGATTAAATTTAATGTGGGCAAGTGCAATCTAATGCATATAGGGAAAAATAACATGCTGTAGTTACACGATGTTAGGTTCCATGTTAGGAGCTACTACCCAGTAAAAAGATCTAGGCATCATAGTGGATAATACTTTAAAATTGTTGGCTCAGTGTGCTGCATCAGTTAAAAAAGCAAACAGAATATTATGAATTATTAGATAGGGAATGGTGAATAAAATGGAGAATGTCATAATGCCTCTGTATTGCTCCATGGTAAGACTGTGTCTTGAGTACTGTGTTCACTTCTGGCCATCGCATCTAAAAAAAGATATTGATGCACTGGAAAAGGTACAGAGAAGGGCAACCAAAATGATAATGTGAATGGAACAGCCTCCCTATGAAAAAAGGCTAAAGAGGTTAGGGCTGTTCAGCTTGGAGAAGAGACAGCTGAGGAGGGGTATTATGATGGAAGTCTCTAAGATCATGAGAGGAGTAGAACAGGTTAATGTAAACTGATTGTTTACTCTTTCAGATAATACAGGGTGGCCCATGGAAAAGTAGCCTGCCTGCATGGCACTGGTATTGGAGGCAGGCTGTAAAAAGACTAGGGAGCATGTCATGAAGTTAGTAAGTAGCACGTTTAAAACAAATCAAAGAAAATTCTTTTTCACTTAACGCCTAATTAAGCTCTGGAATTCATTACTAGAGGATGTGGTTAAGGCAGTTAGCTTATCTGGGTTTAAAAGAGGTTTGAAAAAATTCCTGGAGAAGTCCATAAGCTAACAGTCAATATGATCAGGAAATAGCCACTGCTTATTACTGGCATTAGTAGCATTGGATTTATTTAATGTTTGGATACTTACCAGGTACTTGTGACCTGGATTGGCCACTATTAGAAACAGGATGCTGGGCTTGATGAACCCTTGGTCTGACTCAGAATAGCAACTTCTTATCGGGTCGATACAATAAAAACGCGGGAGAGCGGGCGAGCGCCCGCTCTCCTGTGCGCGCGATTCAGTATTTTAATTTATTAAAATTAGGCCTGGTGGTAAAAGAGGCGCTAGGGACACTACCGCGTCCCTAGCGCCTCTTTTTTGACGGAAGCGGCGGCTGTCAGCGGGTTTGACAGCCGATGCTCAATTTTGCCGGCGTCAGTTCTCAAGTCCACTGACAGCCACGGGTTTGGAAACCGAACGCCGGAAAAATTGAACGTCCGGTTTTCGACCCGCCAGCCGCGGGCCCATTTTTAATTTTTTTAAATTTTTTTACTTTTTTAAACTTTCGGGACTTCCGAGTTAATATCGCCATGATATTAAGTTGGAGGGTGCACAGAAAAGCAGTTTTTACTGCTTTTCTGTGCACTTTCCCGGTACCCAGAGAAATTAGCGCCTACCTTTGGGTAGGCGCTAATTTCTGAAAGCAAAATGTGCGACTTAGCTGCACATTTTGCTTTCTGAATCACGCGGGAATACCTAATAGGGCCATCAACATGCATTTGCATGTTGCAGGCGCTATTAGGTTCGGGGTGGGGGGTTGCCCGCACATTTTGGATGTGCGTCCAACAATGAATACGCATGAGAGATTTGTATACAATGCTGAAAACCTGGCCTGTTTGTGGCACACGAGGACTGGAGTTCGCCATCACTGGGTTAGAATGATAACAGAAGGCAGCCAGTAATATTTATGCTAGGATTATATTCAATCAGTATTGCGCTCTCAACTGTTCCAAAACCATGACAGCAATCTCCAGCACTCATCTGGATGTAAAACTTCAAACTATGGAAGTGGAAGAAGCAAATCAATAGTTTACATTTGTACTTATCTACAGAGCAAAGAAAAACATTTACAGAGTTTATTTTCAGCTGAATTAATGTACAAGACAAAGGGTTTTCAGCTGCTGAGCTCCCAAGATCTGGAACAAGGTTCCTCTACCTAGCCACCTGAAACCAAACTACCTTGTTTTCCAGAAAAAACACTTTTTTTTTTTTTTGGCATATTTGCTCATTCTTTTATATTTTGTCTATTTTTTATACCTCTTGCTGTTTTTGCCATTTCAGATTTCTTTTTTACAATTTTGTTCAGTGTTTTGTTTTGTTTTTGTTTTTGTTTTGTCTGTATGTTTTTAACTTGCTTTCCTAAAGTTAGAAGGCTTATGAGATCATTGTATGTGTGCTCCTCCCAAAAATAACTTTTGAATTTGGTGTCCATTCCATACCAATTTTTCAGGACATGTCAGGGGGTCCAAGTGGATCCTAATAAAGGTTTTTCATTTTTGCTTCATGTATGATCCACATACACGCGCATCAGTGTTCTGGAAGGTAGGCTTCATTAGTTCTGCATTAAACTTCTTTTGTTTTCTTTTTTGCTTGGTTTTGTTTTGATTTTTGTTCATTACCCTGTAGTTTCTCTGTCCTCCTTCCAGCCTTTGCTCTTAGCCGACAGAGGGCAACCCCAGGCAACAGCAGCAGTTTCTCCTGGAGTGGCCCAAGCTATCCACAGTGGCAGCGTAGTGGCAGTTTTTTTCTGAGACCTGTCATAGCAAAAGCCACTGTCTTCTAACCCAGACCTACCACAGTGGCAGAGGCTGCCTTTTATCTGGCCCTGAGCTAGACCCACTACAACAGTGGAAGCCACTGTCTTCTGACCCAGGCCCACGGATATTCTCTTCCACCCAGAGTAGCAGCAGGTATTGTGTGCTGAATTTTGAGTGATCTGGCATCTGGGAATTTTCCACTCTTGTTTTAGACATAATTTGCAACTTTTTCCCTTTACACTTTCGCTTCCTTGTCTATACTAAGAATATTATTTGTTTGCCAGTGTAGGTAACCTGATTTGTTTTATACTTCTGTACTGAGTACCGCATTGTTAGTGGTGATGCATACTTCCTTATCCATGGGAAACTGAGCTTCACCAACTGTGACTTGCATTCATATGTAGCCGGTTGGTGAAATCTGGACCGTCAATGGCAACGTCTCTTCTCCCCTCCCTCAGCTTGTAGAAATGGTTATGCTTCTTTTTTGGAAAGCAGGATTTTACTACTCTTAGTTATCTGACCTGTTCCCCTTGCTTATGAAACTAAGCATCATGGCACCTATTGACCTCTCTTTGTATTTCTATTTAATGGAGAAAGTTATGACTGCATGACACCTAGATTCCTTCAGTTATATTTTAACATTTTTATCAGATTTTAAGCTGTGTCATGAGACTAAATCGTCATTTTGCTGATAATACGTATGTTGTTGTGACATTAGACAGCACAAATCCTCTATTTTCTGTCTCTTTGCCAAGATCAATGACTAGGTGAAGAACAGACATTGTACCAGTTGATCAGAGGAAATATCTGTTCCCCTTCTGGAGTTATAATAATTACTAATCCACCTATTTGGGGATTACAGACTTGCACGTGTGTAGTAATGATCACAGTATAGGATTTCTTTTTAATACCAAGTTAAACCTTGATACTCAAGTGGGATTAGTGATAGAGTGGGGTTTTCTATGTCTGTGGATAGAAACTGACTGCAAAACACACTAATTTATTTTTCTGAACTCTGCTTTTTACCTATGGTTGTCTTATAAGCATTTTTGCAGAATGCAGCTACTAGCTTCATCAGAACTAGTCTTAGATAATTTGTGTTGTCACCTGTGTCCTATCTGGTTTGTTAACCAACATGTTCAAAATTAGTTGTATGACTAAAAAACTCAAAAATCAAAAGAATCCTTTATTTGAGGAACTTTCAGATGCCATATACACCTGCTATTAAGATCTGTTGTCATAATCAGATTGTCTTGGATGACAAGATCTTCTTTATCAAGTGAATAGTTGATTTATGTGCGTTTTTGAATAATTTAATAATAATTCTCACAGTATAAAGCCAGACTACAGTTTTACCTATATTTATAACACACAGAAGTGTGCACTTCCAGTCAGGGCCGGTGCAAGGGGATTTGGCACCCTAGGCGAGCCTTCTCCGTTGCGCGCCCCCCCCCCCCCCCCCCCCCCGTTGCGCTGCCACCCCCGGTCTCGGCCCCGATTCCTACCTCATTCTCGATCACGCCCGTTGACTGTGTGGTTTTCCGGTCACAAGCAGGTTGGGCACTGCTCGCGGCCCGCCAAATCTCCACTCCTCTTTGCCACCGCTTGCGGCCCCATATGACTCGCACCCAGTGGTGCACCAAGGGTCTCCGGCACCCAGGGGCCAATGCATTTGTGTGCCTCTCCAGCATCGCCCCCTTAATCTTTCTTGTACTAATTCTTAAGGTCACAGAAAATCAGTGGTGTTGCTAGACAGAAGAATTTGGGGGGGGAACCAAAATGACATTTCTTCATCACACCCACCTCTATAGCATGGATCGTGCTTTCAAATTGGTTATTAAAAAAAAGTGTTAATAAAAAAGTCCAAAGGCTCTTCTGGGTAATTTTAAAAAGCTGGCCAGTTTCACACTATAAAATTATTTGATAGCCTCATTCAACTAATTCTATAGGGCTATGAGAGTGAAGTCAGGAATATATAGGAAGGAACAGAATGTCAATACAAATCCTGCATTTTCAGTTCTCTAACTCTGTGCATCCACTGAAATTCCCCTAAACAATGGAGCTTGGATGTTTCCCTTACAGCTCATCATACTAAAAGATATTTTCAAATTCTGGTGTCATCTCACAGTAACAGCAGCACAAACACCTTCCACTGCCAGGCACATTGTGAACTAACACAAAACCCCGCAAAAAAGACACTCAAAATCTATACTGCAATCCCATCGTAACATAACAGTAATAACACCAAGGACTCAAACAACAATAACCCTACCTTTGAAAAAGCAAGGGTAAATATTACACTGGGTCCTAGAATACCAATACACCACCTACTGAGGAAACAAAACAAACCCGATTGCTAATGATCCCTATACAGACACTATATGCAAGCAGAATCTCTCATCATGGTCACACATACAGAGCAGAGACAGACCTCTCATCAAATACAGAATAAAGCCACATAAAGTATAAACAGAAATGTGCAGACAAAAACTGCACTGTAAAATGCATCACGCCAGACTCTATACAGTGTAACAATGGAAAAACAAAAATTTCACCATTCCTTGTGAAACAAATCAATAATATAAAGATATATAAATCATTAATCATAATTATAAAACCATACAAATAAGATAATTTCAAAACAGCTGATGAATAGAATATCCAATAATAAAGATTAATGCAAATTTTGAAAGCTTTACCAAACACCAATAAAATATTTCAAACAGCAGACACATCCCATACTACCCAATAATTAAAATGGTAGTCAATCAAGTAAAATGAACTTAACAAGCCACCTTTACTTACCCTCTCCAGCAGTTCTCCTACTCCTTTCTCTTGCAGGCCATACCAGCAGTAGCTGCTGAAGCTGTCCTCACAGTCCTCTTCCTTAGGGACCACAACCAGTCTCTTCTCTCTCTCTCACACACACACACACGTCACACCCTCAGGACCAGTTTCTGTCTCTCACACATCACTCATCTCCCCAACCAGTCTCTCACATACACACACACACACATACCAGTCACCTCTTTGGCCAGTCTCTCTCAATCACACAATGCTCTCGCTCTCTCTTACTAACACACAAGCTCTCAATCACACACGTTCTATCTCACTTACAAACAGGCTTAATCACACACATGCCCTCTCTCACAGCCACAAGCCAGCCAAAAACATGCTCCATCTCTCTCGCACACACACACTGACACACACAAGCACCCTCCCTGACTCACATATACACCACACACATACAGAAGCACTCTCCCTGTCTCACATACACATTACACTCACAGAAGCACCTTGCTTTCAGACTTACAGCATTTTTCACTTTTACTAAAAGTGAAAGTGATGCTCCCAACCATTAAATAAGAAAACCACATTCCTATCAGAAGGCGAAATGACACCCTTCCTTCAGGTTCTGTCCTCCCAAGGGACAGCCACCTACACCTTCTCTTGTTTTATGCTTTCAGGCAATAAAGCAAGTGTGTTTCTTCAAACTATCAGTCGTATGATTAATTCATGTGGGAGATATGGAACAGAAAGACATCCTTAGTCAGCTTCCCTTTTAAATGGGAAGACTCCAGTCTTAGTCATTTAAAAATATACATTTTCTAAAGGCTTAAAAAAAAAAAAAGCAAAACTGTTTCAGATTGGAACTATTCTAGTCTTCATGCTTAAATTATGCTTAGAAAAAAAAAAAACCCCACCTGGCATCAGTATCTTAAATTTGTGATTTTGCTGAGATGAACATTTTAAATACTTTTTTTTTTTTTACTTTAGTATTTGTCTCTACCCACTTTGTTAAAATTTATTTTCCAGCAGAGGGATTCTTAAAATTTAGTAATTTCATCTTTCATCCAACTTTTCAAAAAAATCAGCACAAAAGTTGAGGTATATGTATTATCACACTTCATTTTTTTAAACTGGCAGATTCCTTTCTCACATACACATCACATATACACACACACAGAAGCTCCATTCCTTTCTTTACATATACATCACATCACACACACACATGGAAAGAAGATCGGCGCAGCCGGTCTACCTGATCACGTGGCCGAAGAAAGGAAGATCGGTGCAGCCGGAGATCAGCCGCCGAGACTTAAGGGGCGCCGCGGCAGGCAGCCAGCCCCCGACTCTCCCTGCCGCCCCCCTGGTGGTCCAGCGGAGGGCCCGGGAGCGATCTGCCGCTCCCGGGGCCTCGGCTGCCACTAAGCAAAATGGCGCCGGTGGCCTTCAGCCCCTGTCACATGGTAGGGACTAAAGGTCACCGGCGCCATTTTGCTTAGTGGCAGCGGAGGTCCCGGGAGCGACAGATCGCTCCCGGGACCTCCGCTGGACCACTAGGGGGGTGTCGGGAGGGTAAAACTGGCGGGGGCGGCAGGGCGAGTCAGGAGCTGGCTGCCTGCCGCGGCGTCCCGTACATCTCAACGCTTGGTCTCCATCTAGGCGAGCGAAGGCTGGCAGAATTTTGAAAGGGCACTTTTTGCCCTTTCAAAATTCTGCTGCCTGCTCTGGTGCCCCCTAAGTCTCGGCGCCCTAGGCACAGGCCTAGCTCGCCTAGTGGTTCCGCCGGCCCTGCTTCCAGTGTAAGAGAGTAGACATTTTGTAGTCTTGTTTTGTTTGAATATTTTTATTAATCTTCCAGTAAGCTCAAGTGCTGTGGTGTGGGAGGGATATTGTGACATCAGTGTGGTATAAGAAACCTTGGGAAACAGTGGGATTTACAAGGCTCAGTAGAGCCTTACTCTATATCACAAAATATAAGCAGATAATCATTTAAAATGCATATTCCAATATAAAGAGGTCTCATTTTGGTTTTATGCTTTAATATTTATCTTGCCAAAATTGTTGTAATCCATTGAAGCAGAGCGCAGCAGATAGATGACTATAGATGGATAGACAGACACAAACGTACTTTAACTAATAAGTGCTTTCACAACGAATGAAACACACCTAAAAAGGGTATTAATTAAAATGGGAAAATGTTTCCTAGAGTACTCTGTGTTGTCTCTTATCAGACCATATGAACCCATTAAATATTTTGGTGAGAGCCATCAGTAACATTTTTCCCTTGGTTGCCAGTGCATCATGTTGGTTTTCAGTCTGTGGTATGGCCACGGATGGTAGCAGATGTCTCTCAGTATCTAAGGTGTAAACAAGCTCAACGCAGTTATAAAACTTCTGCCCTTTCCTTCCCTGTGCAGGGTTGGTTGATATGTGAAGAGCAGACATGTCAGAACAGGACTCATCGACTTCCTCTTAACTTCTCCCGAAATGGACCTATATGCCAGGCTTGCCTGAAAGCAACTCTCAGATTGGAGGTAGGTGTACAATACCTGAAGCAATGCATCTGTATTATGGTATTTAAAAAATAAAAAGGGGGGGGGGGGAATTCTGCAAGATATTTGAAAGTAGCCCTGAAATTCAAAGTAAATTGTTTGGCAGATTTATGTTGCTCTTAAAGTAGTAAAACTCCTAACTGACTCTTTTCTCTTTGCCATATTTAAATGACCAGACCATAATAACCATGCCAAAACCGAGGCCTAGGAGACTGTACCTTGCTATCGGTCCTTTAAACTTCAGGACTGCTCAAAAAATAACTACATCAATATCTCTTCAGAATTTTCCCACTTTCAGCAGGCTAGTCCTTTTTAGTACTGTAAACTTGTTAAAATTCAAATATTAAAAATTCTGTAAAAAAAAACTCAGACTACCTCAAAACAAGAACAGAACACAGTGGTCAAAAAAACTAACTCCTCAAAAGGATAAAACATTTAAACAAAATCCTCATAATCCTAGTCTAAGATTTAGAAGAGAGAGGTCTTTTCTCTGGAAAGTTTTAATCATTGGTCCTAAAACTATTTACTGTCTTTTTAAAAATTCAAGTATATTGCATTTGCAATACATAAACTTTAAGTGCAAAAAAAAATCAAAATTACTTTGTCATTTAACCATAGACATATTCCAGTAATAAGAAAGCCAAGCCAGTCAAAACATTGTCTGTGTTGTCCCCAAAAGTCATCCAGCATCGTAAAAAAGCAACCCAGGATTGGTTACCACAGGGGCATCCTGATATGGCCCATGTTTTGAAATTTGTATCTGGGGAATCAGCACCACAGTGTCCAACATATCTCATACAAACCTTAAATTGCATAAGAGCTACTTCTGTTCAAAAAAACTCTTTGGGAAAAGTTCTGAAAATTAAAAATATTGTGGCATTGGTACTCTGCTGTGTTTCTGCTAATAAACTTTGACATCAATATTTGAAAGACGTAGGTGTTAACTTTGTGCAAGGCAAACAGATAACTTCTCTCTGCCGAGCACCTAAATTTACGAACTTTAGAAAAGGAAAGGTCAGGGTTGTGAATTTATTAGAACATAACATAAGAACATGCCATACTGGGTCAGACTAAGGGTCCATCAAGCCCAGCATCCTGTTTACAACAGTGACCAATCCAGGCCATAAGAACCTGGCAAGTACCCAAAAACTAAGTCTATTCCATGTTACCGTTGCTAGTAAGAGCAGTGACTATTTTCTAAGTCAACTCAATTAATAGCAGGTAATGGACTTCTTCAAGAACCTATCCAATCCTTTTTTAAGCACAGCTACACTAACTGCACTAACCACATTCCCTGGCAACAAATTCCAGAGTTTAATTGTGCGTTGACTGAAAAAGAACTTTCTCCGATTAGTTTTAAATGTGCCACATGCTAACTTCATGGAGTGCTCCCTAGTCTTTCTATTATCTGAAAGAGTAAATAACCGATTCACATCTACTGTTCTAGACCTCATGATTTTAAACACCTCTATCACATCCCCCCTCAGCTGTCTCTTCTCCAAGCTGAAAAGTCTGTTCCATTCCCCTTATCATTTTGGTAGCCCTTCTCTGTACCGTCTCCATCGCAATTATATCTTTTTGGAGATGCGGCAACCAGAATTGTACACAGTATTCAAGGTGCGGTCTCACCATGGAGCAATACAGAGGTATTATGATATTTTCCGTTTTATTCACCATTCCCTTTATAATAATTCCCAACATTCTGTTTGCTTTTTTGACTGCCGCAGCACACTGAACTGATGATTTCAATGTGTTATCTACTATGACGCCTAGATCTCTTTCTTGGGTAGTAGCACCTAATATGGAACCTAACATTGTGTAACTATAGCATGGGTTATTTTTCCCTGTATGCATCACCTTGCACTTATCCACATTAAATTTCATCTGCCATTTCGATGCCCAATTTTCCAGTCTCACAATGTCTTCCTGCAGTTTATCACAATCTGCTTGTGATTTAACTACTCTGAACAATTTTGTATCATATGCAAATTTGATTACCTCACTCGTATTTCTTTCCAGATCATTTATAAATATATTGAAAAGTAATGGCCCCAATACAGATCCCTGAGGCACTCCACTGCCCCACTCCCTTCCACTGAGAAAATTGTCCATTTAATGCTACTCTCTGTTTCCTGTCTTTTAGCCAGTTTGTAATCCACGAAAGGACATCACCACCCTATCCCATGACTTTTTACTTTTCCTAGAAGCCTCTCATGAGGAACTTTGTCAAACGCCTTCTGAAAATCCCCAGCCACACTTCCATCCAGCGCCTCAGCAACAGGTCCCTCTTCCTTGTAGTACTTGTTGCTACTTGTGTTCCTGCACCGTGCCTCCTTGTTGCCTTGTCCTGCCCTGCCTTGGTTGTCCTGCTTGTCTCTCATCCTAGTACCTTGTCTTACCCTGTCTGTCCTCTTTGCCTGTCTCCCGGTACTGAACTCCACTTCGGACCCGACGATCTCTTGCCTGCTGCCTGGTACTGACCTTTGCTACAGACAGACTTCTCTTGGACCTCTACCTGCCCCGATCTTGGCCTGGACCCAGATACTGAGTCTCACTGCCTGCCCCTACCTGGATGCTTTCTACTCACTTCCAGGCTTGACCTTGGCCCATACCCTGATTTCGTCTGACCACATCTTATGGGACTTTCGCCTAAGCTCTGCTGGCCCCCTGGAACCCAAGGGCTCAATCTGCGGGGAACGGGGATAGTATAGATTAAGCTCCATCTCCAGTCCCAGTAAGAACGAGTCCACCAGCTGTCAGTGTGGGCCTAGCAGTTTCACCCGCTAGGCTGTGTCAACCATGCCACAGCCCAAGGGCTCACATCTGTGACAATTCCCCTCTTACTGAAGTTCTATAGCTCTATAACTCTTCATTTATGGTAGTTCGTCCTAAATAACCATTTATTTATTTATTTATTTATTTATTTATTTATTTAATGAGTTTTATATACCGTCATTTATATTCCATAATTGAGGGGCCACCATTGAATAGGTCCATTCATGGGTCCTGATTAAACATATCTCTGATGGTATTGGAATTACCAACAGTTCCTTCTGTGAAGATCTTAAACTATGTCCCTGTGTACACCTATTAGTAAAAATTTGTATCCTATCATTAAAATCATCCATTGCACCTAAAGACTGGAGGATAGCTAATGTAACCCCAATTATTTAAAAAGGGCTCCAGGAGCGATCTGGGAAACTAGACCGGTTAGCCTGACTTCAGTGCCAGGAAAAATAGTGTTCTAAACATCAAAATCACAGAACATATAGAAGACATGGTTTAATGGAACAAAGTCAGCATGGCTTTACCCAAGGCAAGTCTTGCCTCACAAATCTGCTTCACATTTTTGAAGGAGTTAATAAATATGTAGATAAAGGTGAACCGGTAGATGTAGTGTACTTGGATTTTCAGAAGGCATTTGACAAAGTTCCTCAAGAGAGGCTTCTAGGAAAAGTAAAAAGTCATGGGATAGATGGCGATGTCCTTTCGTGGATTGCAAGCTGGCTAAAAGACAGGAAACAGAGAGTAGGATTAAATGGACAATTTTCTCAGTGGAAGGGAGTGGGCAGTGGAGTGCCTCAGGGATCTGTATTGGGACCCTTACTTTTCAATATATTTATAAATGATCTGGAAAGAAATACGACGAGTGAGATAATCAAATTTGCAGATGATACAAAATTGTTCAGAGTAGTTAAATCACAAGCAGATTGTGATAAATTGCAGGAAGACCTTGTGAGACTGGAAAATTGGGCATCAAAATAGCAGATGAAATTTAATGTGGATAAGTGCAAGGTGTTGCATATAGGGAAAAATAACCCATGCTATAGTTACACAATGTTAGTTTCCATATTTGGTGCTACAACCCAAGAAAGAGATCTAGGCGTCATAGTGGATAACACATTGAAATCATCGGTTCAGTGACCAATTGTCTATGAACAATTTTGTGGTGAGAAGAAATGTGGAGATGACAACAAAACTTTGGAAAAACAACTTGGATAAATCCAAAACTGAGAACAAGATGGCAGTGGAAATGGAACAACCAGTGCTGATTAAAAGAACATAAGAACATGCCATACTGTGTCAGACCAAGGGTCCATCGAGCCCAGCATCCTGTTTCCAACAGTGGCCAATCCAGGCCATAAGAACCTGGCAAATACCAAAAACCAAGTCTATTCCATGTTACTGTTGCTAGTAATAGCAGTGGCTATTTCCTAAATCAACTTAATTAATTGCAGGTAATGGACTTCTCCTCCAAGAACTTATCCAATCCTTTTTAAACACAGTTATACTAACTTGACTAACCACATCCTCTGGCAACAAATTCCAGAGTTTAATTGTGTGTTGAGTGAAAAAGAACTTTCTCTGATTTAGTTTTAAATGTGCCACATGCTAACTTCATGGAGTGCCCCCTAGTCTTTCTAATATCCGAAAGAGTAAATAACCGATTCAAGTTTACCCATTCTAGACCTATCATGATTTTAAACACCTCTGTCATATCCCCCTCAGCCGACTCTTCTCCAAGCTGAAAATTCCTAACCTCTTTAGTCTTTCCTCATAGGGGAGCTGTTCCAGTCCCTTTATCATTTTGGTCGCCCTTCTCTGTACCTTCTCTATCGCAACTATATCTTTTTTGAGATGTGGTGACCAGAATTGTACACAGTATTCAAGGTGCGGTCTCACCATGGAGCGATACAGAGGCATTATGACATTTTCCATTTTATTCACCATTCCCTTTCTAATAATTCCCAACATTGTTTGCTTTTTTGACTGCCGCAGCACACTGAATCAATGATTTCAATGTGTTTATCCACTGTGACACCTAGATCTCTTTCTTGGGTGCTAGCTCCTAATATGGAACCTAACATTGTGTAAATATAGCATGGGTTATTTTTTCCTATATGCATCACCTTGCAGTTATCCACATTAAATTTTATCTGCCATTTCGATGCCCAATTCTCCAGTCTCACAAGGTCTTCCTGCAATTTATCACAATCTGCCTTTGATTTAACTACTGTGAACCAGTTTGTATCATCTGTCTGAGGAGGTAGCTAACATATTACTAAATGGGTTTTAGCGGTGTTAGAAGATAGGCTAGTGAAATTTCAATCTACCATAGAATCTGCAAAGAATATAGGTGCTGCAAAAGAAGCATGATCTGGAAAATAAAACTGGTGTCCAGGAGAACAGAAGTTGGTGAAACCATGTACATATATGATTGGTTTTCCAGAGAAGGTAAAAGATTGGGAGTTGCAGTGGTTTTCTAAGTATTTTTTACATGAGAAATTGGGTTTAAATCAGAAATGTTGCCTTTAATGAGAACACACCTATCCCAGACCCTTCTTAGCAGTGTACTGAACTAATGATATAAGGTGGCAATGTTTCAGGGGTATCGATATGCGATATGGGAAGACATAGTTGAAGCTGCGCCCACACTCTGAGAATATCCAACAGATTATAATTCAAGCAGCGGGAATTACTGGTTACTTTCAGTAGTGAAGCATTTCAGTTGTGTTTACAAAAAGCTTTGGAACTTTAAAGAAATAGAGTAATAAAAGGCATCTTACTGCAATAAAAGAGGATCTGTGTTAGTTTGGAATCAAATACAACAATCATGGTTTCAAGTTGATCATCAAGGATTGGTGACTATGGTGATGAGATTGAAAATTGAGCCTTAATGTTGTAATATACAGGACTTGCAGAGAAGGACCGGTACCCATCAGTGAAGACCAAGATGAGCATACAGATATAATTGGGGAATGAGAGGGGTGTTTGATTGGGTTTGCAAGATAGTATGACTGAGTGCATTTGGGAGCTGTATGTGAGAGTGAATGGACTGCATACATTCATATCAAATATGCTGAGTTTTGGCCTCTTAGGCTGGAAGGAAATAGTATGTAGTCTGGTTTGTTTTGTCTATAACCTGAAAGCAATTTTGTCAATTATGAAAATGACTGCTCTAAAGTTGCAATCCTGGAATGTCCATAGTATACATTTCCTGATCAAACTGAAAAAGATATTGACTTAGTTATAAAGTTTGGATATACATATAGCCTTTTTACAAGAAACACATTTAAAAGACAACATAAAAAGCTTAAAACAGAATCCGTTGGGATGTGTGAATTTTCTTCTTTTAGTAAACAGAAGAGTAATGACCTTTTTAATTAATAAAAGTATACCCTTTACTATAGAAAAGGTCCTACATGATCCCCTAAAAAGATCAGTATGGCTAGCTGGTCAGTATAATGATTGTAAATATTTGTTAGAAAATATTTGCACTCTACGTTTATCTTTTTTCACATGTTATAAAATCGGAGGTCAGCGAGCACAAGGGAGTGCACAATTGTGCGCCGATGCCTGCGGGCTTCCCCCATTCCCTACCCCCTAGCTTGACCTTCCCACCCCTTCCCCTAGCCTTTCTGCACCCTAACCTAACCCCCCCCCCCCCCCCCCCCCCCCCCCCCCCCCCCCCCCCCCCCCCCCCCCAATTGTTGTTTTACCTTTGGGGCCTGCCTGGAGGCACACGCTCCTCCAACACAGCGGCAAATGGCTGCTGTGCCAGAGGCCTCTGGCTCCGCTCCCAGACCGCCCCTTTTGTAAAGCCCCGGGACTTTGATGTGTCCTGGGGCTTTACGCGTGTCGCCGGGCCTTTATAAAATAGGCCTGGCGCACATAGGGCTTTTAAAATCAGCCCCTTAGCGAATCAGGCAGTGAGTTTGTACTTGCAGATATGTGGTGGTCATGCATCTCAATAAAGAGTTTATACAAAAACAGAACTCTAGGCAGCTTCACAATTAAGCATCCAAGGATCAGAGTGACACCCTTGCATAAACCCCATGCTGTGGCTGATTAGACAAATAAATAAACCAGTTTAAAACCATACCTTCCAATCTAGTTTTCCTCCACCATTCCACCAGCAATTTTTGATTGACAGTATCAGAGACAGAGGATATGTCAAGTAAAATCAACAACCTTCTACCACTTCCTTCTATATGGCTGATAAGACCATCCAAAAGCACAACCAGCACTCAGTGCTGTTTTGAGCCCGAAAACCTGACTGAAACGAATTCAAAAAAATTTCTATCAGTCATAATAATTGAATTGAAACTGCTTTTTAAATTACGTTACCTACATAAGATAGGTTTGATATTGGCCTATAATGATCTATCACTGATGTGTCAGGAGTAGTTTCGTCATCTATGGATTATCTTTAAAAGATATGGAAAGATTTCCTTCTTCAAGACTAGCATAACTATTTTAACTTGTCTGCCTACCCAACCAGCTTTAGCCTTTCAAATTAAGAATGGACATGAATAAAACTCACAATGTCAGGTTCTGACCTAAGAACGATTCTAGCAATTTATCAGAATGATGGGATTATTTTCCTTATGTGCAGCACTTAGCCCTTTTCCACATTAAATTTCCTCAGCTATTCAGATGACCCAGTCCCCCAGTCTAACAAAAGTCCTTCTGCAGTTCCTCACTGTGTGCAGCTTATTTACGAACTTTAAATAATTTTGTGTCATCTGCAAATTTATTAACCTTACATATTAATCCTTTTTCCAGATCATTTATGAATATGCTAAACAGCACAGGTCCCAGTTACAATTCCGGTGATACTCCACTAATCACCCTTCTTCATTTTTAAATCTGACCATTTAGTCCTACCCCTCTGTTCTCTGTCTTTTAACCAGGTACCAATCCACAACTGAACAATGCTTCCTATCCCATGACACTGTAATTTCCTGAAAAGCCTCTTGTGGGGGGACTTTTTTTGTCAAATGCCTCTTGAAAATTAAAATACACTATATCAATCGGCTTATGTTTAACCCTGCTGAGTTTGAAAACTAGAACGTATTTTTGGAGAAAATCCTCTGAAAAGTGCACATTGCTTTTTATGGGAAGCATAAAAGCTACTGATCCATTGTAAAAGCCCTTCCTTGACCCCTGCAGCTTGACCCAGAAAAGAGAGGTAGGCAGAGAAAGGAAAAAAAAATTGAAGTACCACATTTCCCAAGTCACACAAACATACATATATCCCCAGAAACGCACCCAAACGTCCCTCACATCCCCAGACACTCCTTTCTCATGCCTATTCATGCACAAATTCCCAATTGCCTCTTTCATATGTATGTACACACATCCCCAGACATACACCTAAACGCCCCCTCTCACACACGTTTGGTCACAAATTCCCAGATACACGCCCAGTCGCCTCTTTCATATGTATGCACACACATCCCCAGACATACATCGAGATGCCTCCTCTGCATACATACCGAAACACCCTTCAGGCACACTGGGACAACAGAATTCCTTTTTAGTTGTTGGGGGAGGCCAACCAAGCTCTGCCACCAACTTTACTCGAAGCCCCAAGATTTGTTCACGTTCCCTCTGCCAGTTTATTACTTTACATTTATAGTTAGTCATTCTATTTTACATACATTCTTCACATAAATCATAGTTTAATTATTCCTTCTCAGACAATTAAATGTTTGATGCTAGAAAACCAAACATAGTGGTAAAGGAGAAAATGACAGACAGCATTACTTATAGAAATGTCAATACTAACTGACTATTCTGTACTATGTTTGGAGAGAGAGAAGAATATTGAATACCAAGAGATGCAATCAAAGACCATGACATGGCCTAAAGATACAGAAATAATCCTATTTGTTTGGGCACCACTCACCTTAATATGTTGCCTGTATTTGGAACACCTTAACAAGCTTCAGAAAGAAGCCATTTGGTACACAGAGTACTAGCAGTAAATTTCAGAGATTGAGATCATACCCCCAACATACTGTACCCTGGGTTGAGAAGTTCATTCTTGTCGTATGTGCAAGACAAACCAATATAAATCCTGTATATCATTCTGTAAATATATATATTATGATCACAGCCCCCCCCCTAACATTCACACAGCCCTCTAAGAGTAGGGTCAGAGCCAGATATTTTCCCCCAACACCTCACCATACAAAAACAGAAAGAAGGGAAACAGCAGGAGTAAATGAAGCAATGTCAACACATATACAAAAAAATACAAGCAGGATTTTATCTGTTTTAATAAAGTTGTATATAGAGAAAGGACCTCAGTACTGAATTGAAACGTCCTAGACTGAATACTACTTCAGTTAGTACAGTCACAGGTACTCTATCCCTTTCTATTTTTTTGGAATTCTTTTTATAATTTTGCTGCTTTCTTAAAAATGTGTTCCATAGACACTATAATCACCTTGCTCTTGATATTCAAATATAGTGCTGGATCTTAAAAAGCAATTTACAGTCCAACTTGAAAATCCAGTATACTAATTCATTCACTAAACTTGATTTCAAATAACACACAGGGTCATTCATCAAAATGTGTTATGGCGTTATCGCATGCGTTAACTCCATAACACATGTGATAATAGCAATAGCGCATGGCGCAAATGCAAATTTTGGGAAGGGGTAGGATTAGGGAGGAGTTTGGGCGGGAGTTATGAAAATAAGGGGCAATATCGCATGCTAACTCACCCTAGCTTGATGGTACCCTGTAATAGAGTCCATCAAGCTAGGGAGAGAGAACATAGTAGAAATGTCATCTTTGGGAGATTTTCCTCACCTCAAATGACATAAAATCTTCACAGAGGAGTACTGTGCTGTTCGTACTTCTCATTCTGCATGAAAAACTGGCCCCTAAACCACTACCAATACCTCACCTCGAGCTATTAGCTGCCCCTCCTATAGAGATATAAATACTTGACTACTATGAAGCCCTTATAGATAGGCTCGCTCTTGCTTACTCTCTCTCTCTCTCTCTCTCTCTCTCTCTCTCTCTCTCTTCATGAGATGTGAAATAAGTATCACAGGGCATGAAAAGTTTACCGCATGTTCCTTCTCACAAGCGTTAGGCCTGTGATATTACAGCATTTTGATGAATCTAGGGGATAGTTTTTGTCATGACTTCTCTTGTATGATGATCTGACTATTCGAGTCTAGACCAAATGCTGTGAAGAAAGCCTCTACCTAAGATTAGACAGCAGTGGGAAAACACAGTGAACAAGACTGCTACAGATCCCTACACAGAAACTACATGTTAGCAGAATACCTCATCTTACCCACACATGCAAAATAACCCTCAAAAACAAAATAAGTGATCACAATTTAAAAACAAATATGCAGACAAAAACTAGAATGGCAACCTCAAGAAGCCAGACTCTGTATCAATACAATATTGGAGCACTAGAAACAGACATGCATTTCTTGCTAGTCTAAGCTGGGCCCTTCTGGAGGAGGTGATGAAGATGAAAGCAGTAAAAGAATTCAAAGGGGTATGGGATAAACACTGTGGATCCCTAAAAATTAGAGGATGAAAATGAAGAAAGCGTGCATGGGGGTAACTTGGTGGTGTGGCGGTTAATACCCTTAATAAACCTACACACCATTAATGCAACTTTATCATTGCTCTCTACTTAAACGGCAGGGGAAAAGGAGAATGGGATTCAGACAGCAATCAAAGAGGACCCCAACGTTTACAGTCTGGGGAAACAAATAAGCTTGGGGGTAACTTGCTGGTGCGGCAGTTACTACCCTTAACCAATAAGCCTTCATGCTTTTGATGCAACATCAACATTTGTTCTCTGCTTCAATGGCAGGGGATAACAGGGAATTGGATTCATACAGTAACCAATGAGGGCCCTAACTTTTACAGTTCGGGAAATTGATAAGCGTGGGGGTAACCTGCACGGCACAACAGATACTACCATACGTTTTCTGGGTAGACTGGATAGACCATTTGGTCCCTTTCTGCTGCTGTTTCTGTGTTCTTTATTGTGGGGAGTCTTGGCAGTGCCTTTGTTGTTGGGGGGTAGGGGTATGGGGTGGTGGCGTTGGAGAAGAAAGAGCAAGAAGAGGATGTGAGAGCAGGGTAAAAGAGGAGTGTGGAGCAGAAGGGAGAGGAAGAGATGGAGAAAGGAGGCAAAAGGGAGAGGAGAAGTAATAGGGCAGGCCGAAGGAAGGGTGGAGAGAGGCTGAAGGGAGAAGAGGTTGATGGGGAGGGAAGTGGCATGCTGGGGGGGAGGGCTGGGAGCAGAGGAGAGAGAGGAAAGGCGAACCCTCCAAGAAAAGCAAAGTCTCC